>NC_049912.1:6241086-6968800 GCF_001411555.2 Juglans regia | reverse complement strand
CAAGGGATTTCATTCTCGCGGGTTCATATCACCCACCAAACTAAAGCCAAATGGTTGCTATGCTCGCACTTGGCGACACAAAGAACAACACCACTTACACAAGGGTGTTAGTCTTCGCTAACCAAAGCTGAGTGGTCCCTAAACTTGCACTTGGTGACACAAAGGACAACGCCATTTACATAAGTGTTAGTACTAACTAGCGCAGACGAGCAACTTTCTCGTTGAACCAAGGCCAAGTGGTCACTACACTTGCACTTGGCTACACAAAGGACAACACCACTAACACAAGGGTGTTAGTCCCTGCTAGCGCGATTGAGCAACTCTTCTGCAAAATCAAAGCCAAGTGGTTGCTATACTCACACTAGGCAACACAAAGGACAAAACCACTTACACAAGGGTGTTAGTTCTTGCAAGCAAGGTCGACCAACTCTCCCCCTGAACTAAGTCGAGTGGTCGTTACACTTGGGCTTGGCTACACAAAGGACAACACCACTTACACAAGGGTGTTAGTCCTTGCCAGTGCAGTTGAGAAACTCTCCCACTGTACTAGAGCCAAGTGGCATCTATACTTGCACTTGGCGACACGAAGGCCAAAACCACTTACACAAAGTTAATAGTCCTCGCAAGCGGGATCGAGCAACTCTCTCGCCAAACCAAAGACGAGTGGTCGCTACACTTGCTCTTGGTGACACAAAGGACAAAACCACTTGTCCCACAAAACCAAAGTTGGGTGATCGCTACACTCGCACTTGGCGACACAAAGGAGAACACATCTAACACAAGGGTTTAGTCATCACTAGCACGGTCGAGCTACTTTCCAGTTGAACTAAAGCCGAGTGGTCGCTACAGTAGCACTTGACGGCAAAAAGGACAATGTCACTTGCACAAGGGTATTAGTCCTTGCCAGCATAGTTGAGTAACTATCTCGCCTAACCGAAGTTGATTGGTCACTATACTCGCCCTTGGCAACACATAGGACAACACCACTTACACAAGGGTGCTAGTCCTCGCCAATGCGGTCGAGCAACTCTCTCATTGAACCAAAGCCAAGTGGTCACTACATTCACACATGATGACACAAAGGACAACACGACTTATGCAAGGGTGTTAGTCCTTGCTAGTGCGGTCGAGCAACTCTCCCGCCGAACCAAAGCCGAGTGGTTGTTACACTCACACTTGGAAACACATAGGACAGCACCACTAATGCAAGGGTGTTATTTCTCGCCAGCACGGTCGAACAAGTCTCCCGCTAAAATCAAAGTCATGTGTTAGTGAAGAGTATGCGATCGGCCTAACACCCATACCAAGCAATAAGCAACAAGTCTCATATGTAAACAACATACAAGGTTCGAGCAAAACTAATAAAACCCATACAAAGACAATAGAAGAGGTTCGCACAAAAGCATCCACTGAAAGCAAAGTTGTCTAGGAAATGACACAAATAAAGGTACATTAAATACAAAATGAGTGCCTGAAGTCATGGCCCAGGATTGTTCGCCTAGGGTGGGAAGGCGGGAGGCATCAAATCGACACCTACAAAGTCTAATCACTGACAAGCATTGGCGCTCGGTTGCATGGTCTCCAACAGCAAGGTATTCAATTCAGTCTTTGGCTGGTCCAACAAATGATTCCTTAGCAACTAGCAACCAAGAGCTAACAAAGATGCTAGCTCAGACATGGAGAGCTACCAAGACTTGGGGCAAAAGTCATACAACCTCAATACATGATCGCTTGTCCTGATGAACAATAAGTTCCATTATGGTGGCCTCAAGCTGACTCTCAGTCTGGCCAAACTGCGGTGGGCTTGCGACTCTGATTAGAGGTCACAAAGTGAGCCTCCGCAAGGCTCTCTCTAGATACATGATTTTGCGAGCCTTCGCCCTACATAGATCTTTCATCAGACCTAGGAAGTCAGGACCTCGTGAATAGGGCGACAGAAGGGAAGCTGTAGTCCTAATGAGAACATATCAATGTAAAGGACCACTTGCCTGGTGAACCCTTTTGAATCAACTACGCCCTGATGAGGACCTGGTGGGATCATTTCAATGAAATCTGAGGTCTCGTGTAGATCCTGCACAGAGTCAAGGTTTGCCATAATGGTAGTGGTGGACCATAGGTTCTTGGCAAACCACGCCTCCTCGAAAGAGTTCATTCTGCCAGAGCGATCAGGGGACTCACGAGCTGGAGTAGAGCGAGCATTGTGAGTTCCGTCAGGAGCCCCATCACGAGCGCCATCGCGGGCTCCACCTAAAGAGGTGCGATGTGAAGCCATCTAGGGTTATGCAAGGTTGGGAGTACAAGGAAGAAGATTGCAAAAGAGTACGAGAGAAAAGCTGCAATGGAAATCTACACGAGGATTAGTGGGACCAAAGGAAAGGTATAATGGGAGAATGTACGGAGCTAGTGTGACTCTTTGAAAAAGAAAAGCGACGGTTGGAGACCTATGCTTTCTCGAGGGCGACACATATCATTTACCACATAGTTAGCGTACGAATCTCGTGAAGCGAGTGGCTAGAAGGGAAATGGGGAAAATGAACTAACGGAAGTTACTCCACCCAAGGGAGGATATCCATGACTGTAGATCAATAGAGCCTACACAAAAAGAAAAGAGAAAAAGGAAACTGATGAAATTCCCATTGTGCGTGCACGGTAAGAATTTGCTGGGTAACTGTTGGGCTCATTGAGCTAGTCCTCTGGACTTGACTCTGCATGCAAGATAGAAAGGCCGGGCGAGCATCCCAAATGTCTGTCACTCAGAGATAAGGGCATAGCTACTAGGGGAAAGCGATAGCCCACCTCTTCACAGGAAGCTATCTCAAAGAGCATGTTGACTAGCCTGTTGAGTGAACCTGTCCGTGTTAGGAAATGGCTTGCCGAGAACTTCAGAGGGCATATTGCATTAAATACTCTGATGTGTCCACTCGAGAGGGTAAGTTCGAGATAGGCGAGAATGGTCTTGAGGCCTAAAGGGATTACCGCATTAAATGAAACGGCTTGCTCCCTCAAAGAAGTATAACTGCCAAACTGCTAATAGTCGTAGGTGAGACTCTCGCTGAAAACAAAATACAAATAAGGAACGTAGGGAAGAAAAAAAGGTATGCACATGCTCTCTCTTTTGGATGATCAAGAAAATATCTTTGGTTGTAATTGACTTAGGCATCGGAGGCGAGCCTGTCATACTTTTTGATTTTAGGTACAAGCGGGAACCAACGCAAACACGATTGTTGGTGTGGAAACACATCCTTAACAATATAAGTATTCTTTAAATAAGGAAATGTCTTACCTATTTTTGGTTATTATAAATGTGTGTTCTATATCCATATATCAATAAATATATTATTATTTTATATCTCGAATCATTAATTTGTATAATGCTTTTATATTAAATATAGTCCAATATATATATATATATATATATGGAACCATAAATATAGTCCATACTAAACACCCCCCCCCACGTCTCATGAAACACAACATTTCACAAGCATGTGCCTTATATATTACCCCATATATTTATGTTAAATAAACATTTTATTATATTTGGGCCACATTAAATCTTTAATGTAGAATATTTGTCTTACATGTGCCTTTGTCTCACCTTTTTGTCTAGCTACAAGAAAAAAAAACTTATTTATGGCCAATTATTTTCAATGGAAATGATCATTTCATACTAGAATAAGTTCATTCTCGTCACAATTAGTCATTCTCTTTGCAAATAACTTGTCACAAATATTTGTGATTGAGCATAATTGCTTCTAGTTCTTAAGAGCGCGCATTGGTCTGAGTTGCTGCGAGTGAACCCAATTCCTCCTTCATGGCCACTTCAAGTGAATTGTCCTTCTACGAAAAATACTCTTAAAAAACTCAAACATTGGCTTAATTAATAATTCCAATCTTGTCTTCATGTTCATGATGCTTTTATAGATACGCAGAAAGAATCATAATCTGAACTTCCCAGCCAAACTAGCTTGATCAGTCTACACCAAATCCTTATAATGATTAATCTGTGAGTTTCTTGATCTGCAGTAAATAAATTAAAAACTTGTTAGTTTTTCTGCTCTAGCTGAACTCTTGTTACCCCAAGCTTGTGAGGCTTGTAAAGCTGTATAGTATCAGTACCAAGCTCGATCGCCATTATCAAATTATAGCCAAAATTTGGTCATTCCGTCCAAAACGCATCTAATAATAGCTCGGGCTTTATGAGTTGTGACGGAAAAATTGAAGGGAAAGCGACAGTCCTTGTCTGCATGCAGCGACGGCCTAACAACCACACACATATACATTCCTCGCCACAGCAGAATGAAAGATCAGCTGCACGGACTCAAGAATCTTTCTTTTCCCTTTTGTTTTCTTTTGTTCGCTTGTTCCTTTCGTTCTTTTATTTTTTTGGCAGAGAGATTCATGTAGACAGAAAATGGACACCATTACAAAGATTTAGTAGTAGGACTACTCGAAGAAGAAGATCTTATCTGTAAGTTAAAGGGACCGAAGATAGTATTGCCCTAATTCAATGGTAGATACTAGATAAGCTAAAATACGAAGAAGAAGAAGAGGTCCACAAGGGAACTAAGTGACATAAGCTCCAATTAACCTTTTGTGGGGGGATAGATATATGCATCCAAAACAAAGGGGAGGCTTTCAACCATGCATGCATGCATCGGTTCGTTGTTTCTGTCACGGGCACTTTAAGGTGAAAAAGACCTTAGTCTATTCCACCACATGTTTCAATTTCGTTCATGGTTATAATCCTTTTTCTTCTTAAATAGTAAAACAGTAATGGCAGTGTTAGGTAAAACTGCCCGGTGCATATGGCATCTCAGGCTCAGTCCAAAGGGCCATCATCAGAAAGTAAATAAAAGACAAAGAAGGGACAAGAAAAGCAAGTGTTAGAGGGAAAGGAGGAAGGCAACATAAAAGAGAAAAAATAGTAAAAAGAGAGAGGAGAAAAAGTAAGTCAAACACGTAAAGAAGTAGTGGGATAAAGCTGACTTCCTCACCTACTACTGACAAGGCCACAGTAAAAGGGGATTTCAGATATGAGGAAAAGACACTTCCAGAAGGCTAAGCGACTATTATGAGAACGAGAGCCCCAAGATCTTATTCTCTCCCGAAAAGGCACTTCCTCACCTACCAGACAGCTAAGCGACTATTACGAGAAAAGACGCTTCTTGTCAATCTCAAAACGAGAGCTCCAAGATATTATCTTCTCTAGAAAAGAGGTATCCGACCTCCATTATACAGAGAGAAATAAGAGATCATGAGAGATTAAAACAATCCTATTTATAATGGATTTGGCCTCCAAGCGACCTGTGGACTTAGGCTCTGTATCAAATCACGTAAATATATGTGCCTTCATCTCTATTTATATTTCTTATATTTATTACTTTGGATGTATGTACGGACACCGTACCACCGCTTCAGATCGCCATCGTGGGCTTCAAATCGTCTCATCTAGTCTTGGACTACCTTAGTGGGCTAGTAACGACTCTTTCTCTTATTCCAACTTGTTATGCAATTTTTGGCATTAAAATTTGGCGCCGTCTATGGGATCGACTTATTTTCTACATCGGAAGTGGGAGAATGATGATTTTTTGGCTTGCAAAATTGTCTCCAAATGAGCAGAAAATTTTTCTATCATATAGTATTCTCGACTCTCCATCTCTTATTTCTTTTTTATTAATACTACTGCTAGGAAGATGAAGAGGTGAGAACCCAGTACCCGGATGTGCACTCTGCACTTAGAGTAAGTGTAATGTGCACCAGGAGTATGCATACTCCATTGCATATGGTACAGACCGGTTGTGCACTATCCATTTAAGTGCTACAGTGCACTGTGGAGGAAAAGGTCGTGCATGGCATGCACAGTGCCACACAGTGCAAGAGTGGTCCATGTTATTGTGCACTCAGGGCATTCCTCACCCATTGGTCGTGGGCCCAACAAAGGTGCCGCCGGCCACCACATGGATTGCTGGGACTTTTTGTTCCCACTGTGCCGATCTCCACCCATGGAGGCTATGTCCAGTCCGGGCATCAAGTGCATGTCACTATGCACTGGCCGCCGTGAGGTTAGGGAAGGTTCTTGCGGCCACCACGTGGACCGTCGGCACTTTCTGCCCCCGTCGTGCTAGTCTCCACTCACAAAGGCTGTGCATAATGCAAGCATTGGGTACACGTCATCTTACACCCATGTGGCTCACGAAAGCCAGCTGTGAGCTCGGGGAAAGTTTTGACAGCCTCTAAGTGGACCGCTGGCACTTTATGTCCCCCCTGTGCCAGTCTCCAACCACTAAGGCCTTCCACAACGCTTGCGACGGATGCACCTCACGATACATTCAGGAGACTTGCGGGCTCTGGGAAGGTTTCAGTAGAGACCACGTGGGCCGTCGGCACTTTATCTCCCCGTCGAGTCGGTCTCTGATCATGGAGGTTGATCAACCAGGAGTTCCCTAGGCCCAAGTTGCCCGACAATAGTGACTTACTTGACCACGAAGTGAGTTGCCTGGCCACACAGCCTTCCTCGGACACAGCTTGGTCGGCCACATGTTGCATGTCCCATGCAACGGTCAATCCACGTGGTCAAAGCTACAAAGTATCTACTGATCAAGTTATTAGGTGCACCTCGAATTTCTGAAAAAAAAAAGGGCAACAATCACCAAGGGACAATTTGAGTCAAGCAAAAATTGACTACAGCGGCTAAATCACTCAAGTTTGTCTCTTTCAAAATTTTTTATTTTAATTTTTTACTAACAAAATTGGATCCTGTGGTGTGAAACATCAGGTACATTGCCCCTCATGGGCACCCCGGACCTTGATCATTGCCAAAGCATGGTTGATTGCAGGCCTCGTTGGCACACCTCAAACTTTCAACACGCTCTAGCAAAAAGATTGAGGTTTTCAAATTTCTCACATTGGTTTGGATTATCCAAGCTAACCGGTTTGGATTTTAAAGGCGGTCAATCATATACATCAACAAAACCCGAGTCACTAGATTCACCGCGAACAATGCACAAACAAAAGTTGAGTCAATGGACTCGCTGCGAACAACAATAAAGATAGTCCCTTGACTACTTTGACATCGCGCCCAAGGCTGGGTCCTTTGACGAGCTTCGAACACGGGCGCAAAAATTCACATGATTCCCGACCCTCATATCCAAGCCATGTCCCTAGAATAACCGAGAACATGGGCGGCGCTAGTCCTTTGACTACTCGACCCTCGCGTACTAGCTAGGTCCCTAGACTTACTACTAACTATGGGCACTGCAAGCCCCTTGACTGCCCAGGTCCCTAGACTAGCCGCGAACATGGGCAGGACAAGTCTCTTGACTGCCCGACCATCGTGTACGACCCGGGTTCCTAGACTCCCCGCGAATATGGGCAGTGTAAGTCCTTTGATTGCCCAACTCTTGTGTATGAACCCAAGTCCAGCTCCCGCCTAGCGTTTTCTCCAACAAACGCCGAGTGGTTACACTCCTTTCACAACCGCCAGTGGGTTACCTTCGGGAACAAGCTTCTGAGCTTCACAACTGCCCCGTGCGGGTTATCTACGACAACTAGTCAATGAGTTTGAAAGCTGCCTAAGATGGACCCAGGGGGTCAACCGGCTCCCTGACCACTTAGCCCGTGTTAATGTAAAAGAAACTCTAACGTCAAAGCCCAAAATGGAAACACCAACAACAATTCACACCAAGGGGAAAAAATCCGGTAATGACATCAAAAACAAAAAAGGTCGAAAGAATATTAACTCATTGCTAATGATAAACAGTCTCATGCAACTGACCAGGAAAACGTCCATACAAACAAACTTAAAGTTGAATCTCGAACAATGGCGATGACAGTCCCCTGACTACTTTAACCCCCCTCCCCCCCCCACAAGTTCAATAAAATTGAGTCACTGGAGTCACCGTGAACAAAATATGTGACAGTCTCTTGATTGCCTGGCCCTTGTGCAAACAAAAGCTGAATCACTTGACTCGCCTAGGAATGAGCGATGATAGTCACTTGACTTCCGGACCCTCACGTAAATGAAAAAGCCAAGAGCTAGTGCACCTTGCGCCTAGATTTCCAAACCAAGCTCCAGTTTCTGTAGTGACTAACTTACAGTTTCTGTAGCATAATGTACGTAAAAGTAGCGTTAAAATAGCATGCACTAAAATTATATAATTCTAAGGTTAGAATATCCTACTAAATATTTAGAAGCATAAAAGCTACTAACATATAGAAAAATACCATTCTACCCCTCTACATGTGAAAAAAGACCATGTCAGCCATAAATTAAGGATTTTGTATACTAACTCCAAATTCTACCAATATTAACATTCCTCATGTAAATTTTTTCATAGTTCCAAATATGTAATCAGAAAAAATTTAAGATAAAGTACAACTACATAAAACATGCCTTGGCTGAAACTATACTAAGACTATAAACTCTTGATTTTTGTTGCAATTCATTCAAACTTCAACTATCATGCTTAAATCGATTTATGCGACATGTAAAAATCACATGTTTTAAACTAATACTAAGACCACATACTTTACAATCCACAAAAATCATAAACTCCTCATGCCAAGAAAAGTGTCCAAACACCAAACTTAGACAAATAGAACAATTGCTTGATGTACTTGATCTAAAACTCTTCCAATAAACTCCAAGGACTCCAAAAGTCCATAAACTCACACTATACATGTTTGTAAACTCGACTTAAGCGATGAACATGCTTAAACATCAACCAAAAACAAAAAGAAAATCAGCATTAAACCACTCGACATGCTCATAAGGTTCAAACCGAGTATCTTGTGTTCTAGACTTAAAAACAAACACATTAAATCCAAAATATCCGTCATGTAAACCTTAAAGAACAAGACCATATACTTCATAATCAAGTCCTAAACATGATCCTAGCATTATATCCAAAAATACATGGCAAAAACTTTACAAAATACCAAGCAACCCGAATTTTATAGCCATTGGACTAGGTTTTAAGAACCAAAAATCATCAAAACCCCAAAATGGAAACTATTTTGTGTTCCAGTTTCAACTCCAAAGAAAATATGCATAACTCTTTAATAAAAATGCTAACATGTATAAAAATGTGTTAGTATTTCATCATATCAATATCAAGTCCTAACTTTAACAAAAAGTTCATCAAAGAACCAAGATCTCACAACATCATCCAAATTGTCGCCTAGTATGAGCTCTATGTGTTAAAACTCACTTTTCTCCAATCAATGCTCTCCAGAAAATCACATTAAATATATCAATGGAAACTAGACTTATAAAGGAACAATTCATATGAAGGCCATTTCATGAGAATCTACTCACAAAGGCTTCCAAAAATTCAAACCAAATCGAATAGAAACTTCCACTAGAGTTCTTCTCCAAGAAAGTGAATGGAAAGCAAAAAGATCTTGAAGGGGCTAGGGGCAAAACCGTTGGCAATAACCCATGGTATTCAGCCTTGAAACTTTCATGTGACATGATGGTTTTGGGTCGCGGTTTGGCCTCCAATCACTCACTTTATTTGCTGACAATGGTAGCCATAGTACACCTAGGGTTGGGGAAGTGATTTAATGAAGTGATTAATCACTAAGCTAAAATTTGTCAAAAATAGGGTTTGGAAAACCATTTAGGGTTTCGTCTTCTTCCAATGTTTTGGGGTTTCAATTAGATCTCAATGGTTTGGGGTTTCACTAGGGTTGAAACTCTCTTTGGTTTGGCACTAAGTGTTTGGTTGGATGAATAGTGGTTGGCGTAGGTGACATGATCATAATGCTTGATTTTCCTTCATTTCCTTCACATTTCCATCTCATGTTTCTCTTAGTGCCAATTGTCCTATACTTTTCACCAAGTGTGACTAAGATCTTGTCAAGTATCCAAACAAAACTTCTGTAGACTGATTTGGACACTCCATGCATTTAAAAATCGACTAGACACATGGCGCTATCATGGATGTTACTATTCACTCTGAAAAAGGCAATACTAAATATTGCACCATAAAATCCTAAATAATCATATAAACCTAGGGGTGCAATGTTTTTTGCAATATTAAGCTCTTAAGTGCCTCAATTAAATTAAAAGACATTTTTAAACATGTTTCATCCAGAAATTAAAAAACTTATTATTGCACAGTAAAATCTTAAATGTTCATCTAAGACCAATGACGCAAACCGTTTCTCAATCTAATACTCCTAAGTACCTCAAATAAATAAAACAACATTTCTGTAATCATAGCGGGTAAGAAACAGACTATTTTGACAGACTAAAACCTAAACGATTGCTCGAATCATGAAACCTTTTTGGGGTTTATACAACATTCCTAAAGTCTAAAAATCTTCATCCACTAAATTTCTGGCGGGTTATTATAGAATGCCTATACCATGAGTATTTTCTTCATTTCATAAGAGATATTCAGATAGAGTAGAATGCCTACGCCATGAGTATGTATTCAATTTATTAGAGCTAGACAGATAGAGCATATTGCTTACGTCATGAGTATTTTATTCATTCACGCACTCACAAGCGTTAGGTGTTTTTGACTCTACTCCCAAAATCTTTTAGGGCGGGCCTGTTTGGGGAGTGAGATGAGATGAGAATTTTATGAATAGTAGTAAGATAGTTTGTGAATAGTAGTGAGATAGTTTGAGTTGAGTGTTTTTTGAGTTTTGGAAAATGAGAGAAAAAAAAGTTAAATAAAAAATATTATAAAGTTCAAATATTGTTAAAATATAGTTTTATAATATTATTTTTGTTTAAAAATTTTAAAAAGTTGAATTGTTTTTTATTTTTTGTTTGATAGTTTGGGAAAGTTATATTGATTAGTTTGAAAAAGTTTGTATTTGAATTATGTTTGGGAAATAAATTATATGAGATGAGATGACCTAATCTCATTCAAATCTCATTAATGATTCTTTGTCAACCCTGGGAATTTTACTTCATTTTATTTACTCCATAGTGGACATTAGAGTTTCATTAGGATAATCCTCTTCCTAGCAATTAGGGTCGTTATAAAAACTTAACTTTTCATGCTTGACTCAAAATTTGTAACATACTCGTATGCTTCATGTCATATGTTCGTGCTATGTGACAGATATTCAAACTTATGACAAATGACATCATAGCATAACATAGTTATTGCAAAATAACAAGAATTTTGATAAAACCTTATTACTTTGGATGGAATTTACTATCTAGCCTATTATCATACACTGAGCGTATGTTAGAAGCTAACCTACAAAATCATTACGTTTAAAAATTGAGCGGGTTGAAACGAGAGATATACTAAGGTTAGAAAATCTCATTAACTAAAAAAATCAAAATCAAATACTCCTAGAGCACTATTTGCACAATTGTGTCTTAACTCTTTGGAATTTGCAGATAAGCCCCTAAACTTTTAATAATTGCAATTGGGCTCTAAATTTCACCAAACTATACAAACCTCATATATTTTCTATTCTAAATCCATTTTTAACTTAGAAATTAAGAAATCATGCATCGACTATATGAAACTCACAATGGCCGAAACCCTTCAAACCTTAAATTTCACCTAGTGTGATTTTAGGCCTATTTGCATGCGATTGAAGACTTTATCCGAATTTAGCACTTAATCACATTCTAATCCCAAGCTTAGTAACTAATAATATTTTTTTCATATGAACAAACAAACATAAACACAACACTAACCTTGCAATCTGAAACCCTTGCATGGTGTTCTTAGCTTTTCTCTTGCAAATGAATATTAAGAACTTAAATGAACCACACATCCTAATTTCTAACATGCTAACTACTCATTTTTAGATGGTATTACATGATCCTAAGCAACAAATTCCTAATATCAAAGTGATAGAATTTAGATAACACACAAAACCCTAAAACCATGCTTGTTAGAAGATCCAAGACCCTAAAACTATTTTAATCATATCATAACCAAGATTCAAGATTAAATCAAACAATAGGCAAGAAGCTCAAACCTTACACCAAAATCAGGCATCTATGAGTATTCATCAAAGACTCAACTCAAACCCTAGTTTCATGGTTCAAAACAAAGTTTAACACATAGATCTAAGTCTTATCAAAAAGGGTTTTAAAGGTCTAGTCAACAAACCCAGTTTAGAGTTCAAAAGAAACCAACCTTTTAAGAGAAATCACACTAGTATTTTGGCTTCTCCAACCCTAAATTGGTTCGTGAAACTTTTGGGTGAATGCTCTTGTTTTACAAACTCAAGCCAAAATTTGATGCACCATGCATGCCACTAGTTCCATTAAATACCAAGTAGGGCCTAAGACTATATGGCATTTTAAGACCAAACCCCAACACAAACAACACATGCAAGCTGAAATCATCATACCCCATCATCACCAAGATTCAATCCTTTAACTCAAAGAAAAGCATTCAAACACCCAATCCATCAAGTCCTTAACTTAGAGTAACACAAATTAGAAAAATAGAGGTTCAGAAAAAGGGACTTACCAATCTAATCACCAAAATAATTTTCTATCTTTTCCTTCCTTCTCTCTCACTTCCTCGGTTTGCTTTTAAAGGTGCTAAGTGTGTTGCGTGAACTTGTGTGCAAGTGAGGGGAACTATAGTGGGCGTCAAAAAGAAAAAGGGAAACAACAGAGAGGGTTGTTGGGTTCCATGAAGCAAGGTGTAACGACCCAAAAGAAATTTAATGGATAAATTTCATTAGACCTTAGAAAACGTCATGAAATCCCATAAAAATTTCATGAATCAAGTGATCGATTAAGTTTTACTATATCAGCATAGTCAGATCCTGACCCACTATGGTGATAGAGTTGTCTTTCTATTTATTTAAGGCACTTAGAAATTCATGTTGGTGAAAATAAGTGCACCATTAGCCTCGAGTGAATATTTAGGATTTTTACAATGCAACTATGAGTAGTAAGGAGTATTAGATTGAGAAACGGTTTGAATATGAATAGTAACTATGAGTGCCTTTTTATTTATTTAAGGTACTTAGGAGTCAAATTTTGAGAAATGATTTGCATCACTGGACTCCTATCATTATTTAGGATTTTATGGGGCAATAATAAATTTTGTAATTCTTTGGATGAATAGTAGCACCACGTGGGAACCGGTTCAAACGATTGTTTGATTGCCATGTAGAATGTCCAAATCCAGTTGGAATCACAAGGATTACTTTTTAGATGGACACATGGCACAATCCTAGCCATTTATTGAAATAGTAATAGAACACTTGTCACATTGAAAATGAAATGTGATGGAATGGAGGGTAACTCAAGCTATGTGATCATGCCACCTATGCCAAACACCATTTCAACCAATCAAAATACTATTTGGTCAACCAGAAGAGTGTTTCAACCCTAGCTCAACCATTGGAATCCAACCAAAACCATAAATCTCATGTGTTGGCTGAAAACCCTAAACTTGATTTACAAACGTTAAAGTGGCCGATTTTGATTAAGTGTTTAATCACTTTCATATGCAATTAACAACTCAATTATACACTCATACACCCTTAACCACTCTCCTACATCTTGGCAATCACTTTGAGCCAAGAAAATATTGATTTGGACTTGATCCAATTGAAACCCTAAATGAAATGCCATCTATACCCTAAATTGAAGCCCACTCGATTAGGCCCATCTTTAGCCCATAAAAAACCACCACCAAGCTAAGCTTCTCAAGGAAGTTTCTTACCCCTCGCAAGGCCAAGGCTATGGGTGACACACCACTCATTTGCTAGCCACCAATAGTTACTTGATAGGAATAAAAAAGGCTACACAAACCCTATTCATCCACTCGGCCAGACTGCAGCTGGACATAGCAGCAATGCAGACCCTTTTTCCCCCCTCATTTTGGCTGCCACCCTTCCATCCAAGGGTCACTCAGCCACTCTAGTGTTAGGCACTCGTTCTGTATCACACGCCCCAGGCATTCTCATTGCACACTTAGCATTTTTCCATCACTTTTCTAGAGAGAAACAAAGAGAGCTCTTGAGGCATATTTCTGGCAACTTTTGCCCTTCATTTCCAGTCCTTTGTAATTCAATTTACAATCATCATGTATTGTGTTCCATTTTGACTCTAGTTTACTTGGGTATATGTTGGAAATATTTTATGGAGTTTTGATTGGTGAAAGTTTGGTTGGATGATTTAAAGGTCAAGGTACAACTTTGATGTTTGGGTGAAACTTTGAAAATTTTGTGAAATTTCTGGTGAAATCTTGGGTAGATCTTTCTATGGTGAAGTGTCAACATATTAATATGCAACTTAGGTTTGTATTCATAGCATTTTAACATTTTTATAAAAGTTTTTTGCATGTTTTCTTGGAGGTAGAAACTGAATGACTCAAAACAATTTCTGTTTTGGAGTAGTTGTGATTGCTTGTTCTATAAACTTGATATAATGGCTTCGAGCTTCATATATGATGCTCTTGAGGAATTTATTTATGTGATAAGAGTTTATTTTTTAAGAGTTATGCTTTAGATCTTTGTTGCAAGGATGTTTTACATGCATATGTTTGTTTAAAACTCAATCTAGAGTCTCTCGAGTGTGAGTAGTTGTTTGGATGAAATGTTTGGCAAGTCATGCTATATTTAATGCTTAAATTAAGTTAGAACTTGAATGTGAGGTATATGAATTTGTTGTTTAAAGATTTATTGCATGGAAATAAACGATCCAGTGGTTTTGTTTTAAGTCCAATGCATGCTACACTCCATTTTGAGGTTTTCATACAAACCAATTTGTGTAGGTTGTATTTTTGTGTAGTGGTTGATTTGAAAGTATTAGACCAAGAACATCAAGGGTTGGTCTTTCTTTACCTAAACTTGGTGTTTTGGCATTTTTGTTGATGTATTGAGTTTAAGATTTTTATGAAATGTATATTTTGATGTCTTAGAATGATCTTGGAACATAGGATGTGATTTTTTATTGTTGCGAAAATTGTTTTAAGCCTACTAGTTTGATGGTTAGTCAACTTGCAATAAAAATCATGTTTTTGGCCTATATCTAATTCAGCCAAGGAGTACTTCTCATAGTGGTGTTTTGTTTCAAATTTTTCTATTTTAATATTTAGATTTAGGACAAAGTTTATATGATGAATGTAAATTTTGGTAGGATTTGGAGTTAATATGCAAAATCCTTATTTTAGGGGCAAAATTATAATTTTCCATAAGTGGAGGGATAACTTTATAATTTTGGCCCTACGTTAGTGAGTTTTATGTTTCTAAGTATTTAGTGAGATATTCGAACCTTAGAGAAATATCTCATTTCAATTCACGTTTTTTCACACTATGCTTTATGTTTTTACGTTACACTAATCACAGTAAATTAGCCTCTAACTTACTCTGGTGTATTTATATATGTACAGTGGTAAGACTCTTATTGTTTTATTCTGGTCACCTATGATTATTATAAATGGTTATAATATGTCATTACATATAATTTATTACAGTTCATGCTTATCTGTTACATGTCATGATATACCACATCATCTATCACACATTCATTTTGTTATATGTCATGCCATATCATATGCATTGAGTATATCGTGAAATATTTTCTAGTCATTTGGAGTTATTTTTATCACTATCACAAGTGCTACGAGGGGGATTATCCTAGTGCAACTCATTTGTCTACACATAAGTGTTCAAACTACTTGTGGAATTCCCTAGGTTGATAAAGTACTATCAATAGGCTTCGAATGAGATTTAAGTAACTTATTTCTGGAGCAAAGTTAAGCACCCAATGCCGGTGGTGCCAACTACATGTTTTTCAATTTTAAATCAATTCAGTAATTATGACGTACTCACAGCTGCTGCAAATGCTTGTGATGTGATGCGGTACTAGCAGGAGCACACAACTCAAGGGGACCCATGTAGCATCTATAGTTTCATATTTAATCAACCTTGTATATGTTTAACAAGGTCTCAAGTTCATGTCACGTTCATGTCAAGTTATCTCATATTCAATTCAGTTAAGTCAAGTTATGCCCATGTGCAGTCATGTTATCCTTTCCAGTCAAGCACATGTCATATTATTTGTCAAGTCATGTCACCCATGTTCATGTCCATGTCGTGACGCATCCATGCCATTTTACTGTCACGCATGTATATGTATACTATTTGTAGTTTAGTAGCTTACTTGCTTTGATTTGTAAACAAATCTCACTTGGTAGTTTCAACTACCATTCCTGATGATGAATGATAGATAATATGTTAGGATCTTAAGAACCCATGCACGACAGACTAGATGAGGTCGAGTCTTCCACAACACAATGAAAAGGAATTGAAAGTTTCGGTTATCCACTTTTTGGATGTGATTTTAAATATCATAGTTGACTTGCGTGAGCGGCTCAATAATTTAGTACTGTAGTTTTATTTCAAGCGGGTAATTATGGAGCACAGCCTCCAGTAATTATTTTGTTACAGACATATTGGAAAAGTGCTATTTTGAATATCAATTATTATGTGATTTATGTTGTATGTTTATGTTTTTCAGATATAGTACTTATGGCAGAATGTGTAATGCTCAAAGAAAAAAAATCATTTGATGCGAATATATTATACTAATAGATGCAAGTTAGGTGTACTACATCTTAATTATCATAAACGGGTCTATGTAACCTTGTGTTACATGTCCCAACACTTCAAGCTCTGTCAAAAACCAAAGCAAGGGTTGCAGGCATCACACAAGGCATGGGGTGATGTGAAGATTGCTTGTTGAAGTGAACAAGCAATCTTGTTTGTGGAGGGGTATGATGTTTGTAAATGGTGTAAGTGGACTTAGGCGGTACAATGGTGTAAGTGGAGGGGCATGGTGTGTGTAAGAAAAGTATGGGTATGTGAGAAAAGCGTGGGTTCAACTTGTTTCACTCTTCCTTCTTACATATGTGTACTAAACTTGATATGTGTAAATGAGGCCCAAATAGAGGGTTGTGATGGTGACATGTGTCAAGGAGGTTTCCTAGTGTTCTTTAGCTAAATTGGACGCCCAATATGGCAAGGTGACAGCTAGTTGATGACGTGGCGATCTTTGATTAGTCCATTTGGCACCCGAAAATCACAAAATTTTGTACTGCACCATAAAATTCTAAAAAGTCATACGAATCAAACGATGTAACCCATTTATCTAATTACGATCCTAAAATCCAAAAAAAATCCATAATTTGGCATCTGCAATGTCTAAATAAAAGAAATTTTTTCCTTTCAAGTTTCTTTTGAGGCTTTACATCTTCCAATGTAAGAATGGATCTATCCGATTGCCCGCAATTTGGGGATGGTAAGAACTACTGAACTTCAACTTGCTGCCCATTGCCTTTTGTAAACTCTTCCAAAAGTGGGACGTAAACTGAAGATCTTGATCCGATACTATCATCTTAATAACTGCGTATAATCTAATTATTTCCTTTACGTACAACTAAGTGAGTTTACTTAATGTGTCTGTGGTGGTGACCGGTAAGGAGTTGGGACTCTTGGTCAGTCGATTTATTATTGCCCATATGGCATTGTTTCCACTGGGGGTTCAAGGTAATCAAACCACAAAATCCATAGTGATATCCTCCCAGTTCCATTTAGAAATAGGTAATGGTTGCCAGTTCCCTGCTGGCCTTTGGTGCTCCGCCTTTACCCTCTAACACATAGTGCATGTTTCGATGAAGCAGACGATGTCTCGCTTCATTCCTGCCCACCATAATCCTTTCTTGAGGTCTTGATACATCTTCATTCCACTATGGTGTATCGGGTATGGCGAGGAATGGGCTTTGGCTAGTATTCGTTCTAAAACTTCCAAATTAGTTAGGACCACCTTCGATCCTCTAAACAATAGGATTCCATCCGCCCATGCTAAAATGCATATGTCCTTTTCCTTTATACATACTCCGTCTAATCCCCAACAATTTCAGATCCCTCTCTTGCTAGTCCATCAGCTTGTCGAAATCGCTTACCCTAAACTGCTGTAGGGCAATGAGAATCTCCTTTGGTGGCAAGTGCTTTACCAATATATGTCTCATCCCTTCTAAAACTTAATCCACCTCCAAGAGTTTTCCAACATCTCTCATCTTCGACTTGTAACTTAAGGCATCGACAACTAAATTAGCTTTTCTCAGGTGATACTTAATTTCGCATTAGTAGTCACTAATGACCTCCAACACCTTCGTTGTCTCATGTTAAGACTTTTCTGGGTGAAGAGATGTTTAAGGCCTCGTTTATTTTCGTAGATGAGATAAGTTGAAATAAAAGCTAAAAGTTGTATAAAATATTATTAGAATATATTTTTTAATATTATTTTTGTTTTGGGATTTGAAAAATGTGAATTTTTTATTTTATTTTGTATGGAAATTTGAGAAAGTTGTAATGATTAGATGAGATGAGATGAGAATGGTTGTGAAAATAAAAGAGGCCTTAGACTCTTGTGATCAATGAACACTTTGCATTTCGATGAACACTTCGCATTCTTCACCGTATTGGTAGTGCTGTCAAATCTTTAAGGCAAACACTATCGCTTCCAATTCCATGTCATAAGCTACCACCTGGCCTTGTTGCATTCGGATGCAACCTAGACCATACTTTGATGCGGCGCTAAATACCACAGATGGCTTGACAGGCTTGGGTAAAGCTAAAACAAGGGTCGTAGTCTTCCTTCTCTTCAATTCCTCAAAACTCCATTCACACTTATCTGTTGTGACAATCTACTAGAAGTTCAATGGTGAAATTTCTATAAGCTTTAAGAACCTCGTAAAAACTCCATAAGTTTTCACAAATCTACCAATCACAGAGATCTGTCAGTATAGTCAATGTTACCACTCACTATGGGCCCCAAAATGTGATTTTATTTATTTGAGAAAACTGGAAGTATCAGAATGAGATACAATCTATGCCATTGGACTGAGAGGAATATTTAGAATTTTATGACTCAATAAACCTATTTTTAGTTTTCGAACGAAACGTCTGTTCGAAAAAGCATTTCGATTATTTCAAGGCACTTTGGAGTTGATTTTCAATAAACGATTTGCACTATGAGGTTAGTATGTTTATTAAGGATCTTTCCGTGCAAAATTTATATATCACTTGGAGTGAATAGTAACCTCAATAATAGCACCAAGTGAAGTGTTTTCAAAATCACAATATGGAATGTCCAAATTAAGTTAAACAAGTTTTATTTGAACACTTGACAAAAATCTTAGCCACAGTTGGTGAAGTATTGAACACTTGGCACCAAGAGGAACCATGATATGAAAATGTGAACCAAATCAATGTGTGAGATCATACCACCCAAGCAAAACTCTATTCCATCCAACCAACCAATTTGTGCCAAACCAAATTGGGTTTCAACCCTAGTGAAGATCTCTGAATAAAAATTTAGCTAGCCAAGAGGAATGACGTTTTTATTCATTGGTATAGGATATGATCAAGCTAAGATAGGACTACTAGCATTGTCTTATGAGCTTGAATTTTTTTTGGCATTTGGAAGTGGATTCTCAATCTGATAATTGTAAGCATGTGTTTCAGGAAGTAACACATGTTGAGTAGAAGGGTACCGAGAAACCCCGGTGGAAGCAACAACCAGGAGGAATTGAATCCTCCAATAGATGGAGGACGAAGGATAGCGGAAGCTCTTCATTTACTAAGGGAGGAGCTCAAACAACAACAACAACGGCACCAAGTACCCGTTAGAGTGTACACTATCTCTATGGGAGGCGCAGATACTGAGGCTATAGAGACTAAAGGAGTTGACGTTGATACTGGTATTTTCTAAGACCTAGGTTTGTTAAGCTTAGCTAAGATTTATTTAACTACGATTAGTAGTAGTACTGTTTTGTGATTGATGTTAGGCAACGCCAAGACATTGGGGTTCATAGCTTGTACACTGTTTAACACAAACGACTAGCTTTTTTTAGTGATTGTAGCATCACACGAGAGTTCAATTCGAAATCCGATTTGTTACCAAGTGGTAAGAGTAACATTTCTCATTTGGAGTATTCTTATTCATATTGGTGTAGATATAGAATACCCTTTAGCAGTTTGAGGAAGGATATTGAAGGTCAATTAATAAGTATTCTGCATATTGAAGTCGACTAAATAGTATTCTGCGCCTAGGAGTTCGCTTTGGTTTTGAGGATGAACAGACAAAACAAGCTATAGAGGATGCGATTGAGTTTGTATTTGGAAGAGTAAAGTGATTGGGAGAAGCTTTGGCCTTCGTAGGATTCACTTATGATAGTAGTTTTACCTAGCCGCCATTAAATGGTTTTTGGCGAAGCACTATGTTTGTGGAAACATAGATCACCCTTATATTGGAGACAAATAAGTGGGGAGTAAAATCTTGGTCTTGAGGATTTATGTGAATAGTAGGAACAGATCCTTTTGATTAGAGTCAGAATTAGAAACAACTCTTGATGGATAGAAGAGCTATGCCAACCATAAGAGAGAGAAAACCTTGATTTTAGATTAATGCCTGAAAGATTATCAAGGTACCACCTAGGAAGAGGAACGATTCATTTTAGTTATGAAGAAGTAAGCCTAGGCAAATAGAATTCCTTGAGGAAATAGAGAAAGTGGATTACGTTATGTATGGTTAATATATATATATATATATATATATATATTCCAACTGAGTAACAAGGCCATTTGAGGTTTTAGATTTAGAGAGTATATCGGTATGACTCAACCTACTTCGTGGAAGGATTCCAATACAAATTGTTGATTAGAGAGAGATAATTAAGGAATGGCAGAATCTCAACGGTAGACATATATGTGGTAAATATCTCTTTAAGAAGCAAGGAAAGTAGTGGCTTTGCGTAGGCAAGGATTTAGTGTCCTAGACGGTTAGCCTAGAATTTGTTCAATTTAGGCAGTAACTTTTGTAAGTGTTATGTTCTCATTTAAAAGGTACCAATTATTTTGTGCACCCATGTGATGGTTATAGATAGGAATGGTGTAGGCCAGGAGAAGAAGGCTTTGCCTCGCGAAGAACGTTATCGACCACTTCACCTATCCATGTGGTTGGATCGAGATAACTTCAAAGCAAGGATGGTACAAGATGGAGCTAAGTCCAGCCGAGCAGCAGAGGAGCGTGCCATAGCCGCCAACGTTGAGCTCGCAACGTCAAGATCGTCTATGTCATCGACTCACCACGAATGTTTGCTAGTAAAGGGTCAAGTACCAGATAGCGATGACGAAGAGGTCGAGCAGCAGCCTGGCCTAGGTCATAACGTGGTGTATGATTCAGACAACGACGCATTCTACTACCTACCCTAGCACGTCAGGCCGATGGATATTGATGTACCACCACCGGCACTGACCATCGATGATATGTTTTGATGAACAGTAGGCTTGGTGAGGAGCATATTCTCCTTAGTTTTGTTGATTGTTAGTACTTGCATTGATTTCAAAGAAAAAATCTTTTTTTTAAGAGGGCAGGATGCATAAGCTACCACCTTGCCTTCTTACATTAGGATGCAACCTAGACCATACTTTGACGTGGCAGTAAATACCACAGATGGCTTGTCAGGCTTGGGTAAAGCTAAAATAGGGGTCTTAGTCTACCTCCTATTTAGTTCCTCAAAATTCCATTCACACTTATCTATTGTAACAACCTGCTAGAAATTCAATAGTAAATTTTTTATAGACTTTACGAACCTTGTGAAAACTCTATAAGTTTTCACGAATCGACCAATCACGTATGTTTTGTTCTATCAACATAGTCAGTACTACCACTCACTATGAAGTAACAAATAATATTTTATCTATTGGAGATAGTTAGAAGTGTCAAAATGAGATACGGTCTGCGCCATTGGACTCAAAGGAATATTAAGGATTTTATGGCACAATAAACTCATTTATAGTTTTAGGACGAAACGTCCGTTCGAAAACACATTTTCATTATTTCAAGGCACTTTGGAGTTATTTTTTGATAAACGATTTTCACTATGATGTTAGTATGTTTATTTAGAAGTTTTTAGTACAAATTTTATTTTTCACTTTTTCAGAGTTAATAGTAATCTCGATAGTAGCACTACGAGCAATGTTTTCAAAATCACAGTGTGGAATGTCCAAATTTAATTAGAGAAGATTGGACACTTGGCACCAAGAGGAACCATGAGATGGAAATGTGAAGGAAATCAAGGTATCATATCATGCCACCTAAGCAAAACCCTATTCCGTCGAATCAACCAATTTCTGCCAAACCAAAAAGGGTTTCAACTCTAGTGAAAACCTTAAATACTTAGAATCCAATTGAAACCCCAAAAACTTGGTTGAAACCAAAACCCTAAACGGTTTCCCCAAACCCTAAAATTTGACTCCAAACCATAAACCGAACTGATTTCTAGTATTGTCTTTAATCACTTGATTAAATCACTTACACATGCAATTAATTTCTCAAATTGATGTTATGACCTCATTATTCCACCCTTTAGACTTTGGAAGTTTGATTGGATCAAGAAAAATTGGATTTGGGCTTGATAACATCTCAAACTCTACCCAAAACCTCTTTAAATCCCAAAATGAAGCCTACTTGTTTAAGGCCCACGAGTTTTGGCCACCTTGGCAAAACTTCTTGAAGAAGTTTCCTCCCACTCATGGCAGACCAACCTCGGTCCATGAGAGCTCCAAATAGTCACTTGATGTGAGAGGGAAATCCACCTCACCACCTCTTTTCTACACGGCAGTAGCAACAGCCCATTCTCACTCACTATTTCCACCTTTTTATGACCTAATAACCATCCATCAATGTATCACTCAAGCCCATACTTCATGTTTCAGAAGTGTATTAGGCGTGCAATTCATCCTTTCACTCATTTCACCCTTGTAATTTCCGTTCTTGGAAACAACACTTAGGTGTCCTTTGGATTCAAAAATGAGTTGAGATGAGTTGAAATGGGTTGTGAATAGTAGTGAGATGAGTTGTGAATAGTAGTGAGATTTGTGAGTTAAAGTTGCTGAATAGAAGTGAATAGTAGTGAGATGAGTTGAGATGGACTGTGAATACAAACGAGGCCTTAGAGTCATCTCTTGGGTAGTTTTTAGAGCTTTCTTGCCTTCAGTTTTCGAAGCCCTTGTAAGTATTATCTCACTAAGCTTCCATCAAAGTTGTTTCTCTTTGAGTCTAGTTTCGTTTGGTACCTTTGGGGTTTGATTTCATGTCCATTTGATTGGTCAAAAGTTATTTACTCACGGCAAACTCAATCTGGGCAACAAACTGGATAGCGTGTTGTATTTTGAAATTTTTTACCAAGCTAATAGACAGATCTTGATCCGAAATTTTATAGAGTGTTGCTAACATGTTTATATAAATTTTTGTTAAGGATTCGTTGCTTGATAAAAGCTTTTGATGAAATATTTTCTCATATCTAGAAACTTAAAAACTAGAAGTAGAACAACAGTTTCTGTTTTAAGAAAGTTTGGATCTTTTGTAGTTTAATCTTACTCCAATGATGTTGATATTTTTATTTGATGATTCTAAGTCTTTTATATACATGTTAGAATGTTGGTTTGAAGGTTTTAGGAGTTGAATTGCAAAGATATAATTTTTATGCAAGAGACTACTTGGTTGGATCAAAAGCTTGATGATTTTGGCTAGATCCATGTTTTGCTTTATTTTTAGACATGTCATTTTAAGTTTAGTGCTTGCATCTACTTTAGGAAATATTTTTAAACCATATGATGTTTATAGTTTGTGATTTTTGTCATGGTATGTCTCGGATCAAGTGGTTTGATCAAAACTGAAGTTGAGAAAATTTTGTTTTAATGAAGTGTTGGAGCCGAGTGCCTCAAGTTGGATTTTTCTACCGTTTGGTGATTTGTACTTGATGATTCAAAACATTTTACTTCTTAGGAGTGTGCTGTGGACATGTTGGAAGAGACTTTTGAATTTTTGGAGTTCTTTGAGATGTTTTAAAAAGAGTCAAAGCCTTGAGATTTAAGAGTTTGTATTTTAGTTTAAAAGTTTGGATCTTTTTACTAAAAAGTTTTATGTTTATGTGAAGTGGATTTTGTTGGTTGTTTTAAGCATGCTTCTAAGTATATCTAAGTATAGGATGTGATGGTCTATGTTGCAATATTTGGGTTTAAGTAGGAGTGTTGAAGTTGGATAAAATTGCAACAAAAATCAAAGAAAAATGGCCTAAGGGAGTTTCGACCTTGGTGTGATTTTTATGGTTGTGAATTTTTTAAAATTTTTTCTAAGTTGATATTTAAGTTTAGGATAGAATTTACATGAGGAATGTAAATTTTGGTGATTTTTAGAATTAGGATATGAATTAAGTTAGAGGTAAAATGATCATTTTCCCACATATAGAGGGCAAAATGGTCATTTTACTCTAACTTAACATTTGTTATGTTACTAAGTTATTGGTGATAAAGTTTCTAACTTTTAGAATCCCTACTTACAGTTTCTCTTGTTTCGTGCTTAATCTCTCGTAATGCGACAATCACTGTAAGTTAGCTTCTAACTTATGGTTTGATTAATATGTATGAGTGATGGGTAAGAGAACTATTGTTTATGTACTATGTTATATTATATGTCATGTTACGTCATGTATGTCTGTTATGCACATTATATTTAGTCAAGAAATAATTATTTGTCACACAATATATTCTGCCACGTAATGTTTATATATTTCATGTTATGCCATATTACGAAATGTTTGTTTGTTTCATTTTATGCCATTTCAAGAGATTTTTGTCTATTTCATGTTATGCTAAGTCACAAAATATTTATTTGTTACACATTATGCCATGTTACAAAATGTTCATTTGTTATTTGTTATATCTTATCATGAAATGTTATCTGTTACATGTTACGTCATGTCACAAAATGTCTATATGTTTCATGTTATATCATCTCATTCATATCACTTGCATGTCACATTACAATGCGTTAGGTCATCTGTCATTTCGCTTCATATCACGTCATGTCTCGAGTACCAAGTATGTCTCAAAACAATATTTCACATCAATCAAGTCAATTTCAAGTTTTAGTTTCTTGCAATATTAATTCACGTTCAATTCAAATTCTTATGATCGGTTAGTTTATACTGCGGTCAAGGAATATATGATCTACCTGGTACTACAGTCAAGGCATATGCACTGCCCGGTACTATGCTGAAGGAATATAATCTGCCATAAATACAAAAAGGATACTCATGGTGAAGGTGTAAGAGTTACCTAAGTACTCCATTTTTCTTAATCAGAATGCATAATTTCAGTTACATGAGCTAGGATTTCCAATTCAATTCATGTTTAGTTCAGTTCAGTTCATGTTCAATCTCAATTCAGTTCACGTTTAGTTTAGTTCCGTTCTCGTATAGTTCTATTCAGTCTCAGTTTAGTTCAAATCATGTTCAGTTTCACATCTAGCTTTATGTCATGTTTATTTCACATCAGTCCAGTTCTTCTCATGTCAGTTCAAGTCATATCAGCACATGTCATGTTATTTTTCAAGTCACGTCAAGCTTAGTTATTATCACATTTTGCATTTATTCTTTTATTGTCATGTATGCATCCTTAAACTGTTAGTTTAAGTTGTTTGTTAACTTATTAAGATTTGTAATCAAATCTCATTATAGTAGTCATTATATGTCAGGATCTGGAGAACCCACGCATGGGAGATTGGACTAGATCAAAAAGAATGTTGAGCACAGACAAAGAGTTGATGGAGCCGATCCCCCATTTTCTAGACGCCAGTGTGGATATCATAGTTAAGCTGCATGGAAGGCTCAGCGAATTAGTATAATAGTTTTTATTTTCAGACTATAGTTATGAAGCACTATCTCCAATACTCTTTA
This sequence comes from Juglans regia, assembly GCF_001411555.2. Classification (NCBI taxonomy): domain Eukaryota; kingdom Viridiplantae; phylum Streptophyta; class Magnoliopsida; order Fagales; family Juglandaceae; genus Juglans; species Juglans regia. Next base: position 6,943,037 of record NC_049912.1, on the reverse strand, counting down.
TGTTACAAACTTGTTGGACAAGTACTATAACCTTTTGGATTCCAGTTATCACGTGACTTTTATAAAACATGTTTATGTTCTGGGATATATTACTCTTGGTACATAGTATTACTCAAAGAAAAAAAATTATTCGCTGCAAATATTTCATATTGCAATATGCATGTTAGGAGCATTACATCTTTATCTATCATAAATGGGGGTAGGTTCCGTCAAATCTCAAGCAAAATTTGGGGACGTCACATTGGTCCAAACGAATTTAACATTCTTCTTCGTTAACATTGTGAGAGGACTCAACAGTCGTTCTACAAACCATCGATAGTAACCGACCAAGCCCAATAAACTCCTTAACTCTTGCACAGAGGTCAGTCACTGCCATTCTACGACAACCTCAATCTTACTGTGGTCAACTTTGACTCTTTCCTTGGATATCACATGACTAAGGAACTTCACATCCTCTAACCAGAATTTGCACTTGTGGCGTTTGGCAAATAACTGATAGTCCTTGAGTATTCCCAACACTAATCTCAAGTGATCCTCATCATCCTTAGTACATCCATAATACACCAAGATGTCGTCTACGACCACTACTACAAACAAGTCCAAAATTAGCCAAAACATTTTATTCAAAATGTCCATAAATGCAGCTGGGGCATTAGCTAACCAGGAAACCATCATTGTAAACTCATAATGCCATGCCTAGTTCGGAAGGCTGTCTTTGGTATGTCACCGTCCTTGATCCTCAATTGTTGATATCTTGACCTAAGATCAAACTTTGAAAATACTAAAGCTCCTTGTAGCTGGTCAAACAAGTTGTCTATCCTTGGCAATGACTATCTATTACTTACAGTTACCTTATTCAGTTCTCGATAGTCAATACACATCCAAAGGGCTCCATTTATCTTTCTCATGAATAGTATCGGTGCTCCCCAAGGTGAGATGCTAGGCCTGATAAATCCTTTCGTCAACAATTCCTATAGTTGACTTTTCAGTTCCTTTAACTCGGTTGGTGCCATGATGTAAAATCAATAGGCATAGTCCAAAAGGCATTCTTTAACCACCTTAGTACAAAATTCTACTCCTCCGTTGGGTAGTGCTACTAAGAATCCTTGACGCATTGGTTTTGCAAATCAATCGTCCTAATGAATGTAGTAGACACAAAGGAGTAGAAATCTCCCAAGTCAATTAGTGTACTCGGGTAGAAGTGTGATATCCTAACTCGTCCCTAAACAACTAACTCTGACTCACTACTTATACTGAGTTCTTATGAACACAGACAATTAATTGTAAGTTACGGTTCTGTACCTATGATGACACCAGCCTCATGGGTCTTTGGAATACCCTCATCAACTTCTACTAGGGTGATGGCGTACACCCTAGCTTGCACAACCTGTCTATGATCTCCACGTCTTCAGCCCTATCTGGCTCGTTGCACTAGTGGTGCCTGAGGGCAATCCTTAGCAAAATGTCATGTTTGTTTATAGCGATAACATGAGTTCGGGACCTGTAGACAATCCCCCTCAGGAACTCTATGGAAACTTCCACAAATTGGTATCCTTACTCCCATGCGTACTCCTGGAGTAGTTCGGTCATCCACCTGTCCTTGACATAAGTGTTTAAGGGACACTGGGCTGCTCCCTCATGACCACTCAAGGGTTGCTCTCCTCGCAAGACTCTCGGTTGCACCATACTCAAATCTTGCCACATAACCCAAGCCAATCACTTTCTATCCCATCAGTCATATCTAAATGCAGATAAAACCTAGGATACTTAAGATTTCAAGCTTATAATACTAAAATCAATTCCTACATTTTTGGTTCTATCCTACATAACATAGGTTTAATCAGAGTCGCGTATAAGCGGGCTTTGATACCAAGTTATAGCGCCCCGTTCCTCGGTAAAGGACCTGGCAAGGATCCGTGGTGCCAAGGGTGGAAGCCTATCGGTCAACACCCAGGGTTGGTTCAGGTTAGGCATAGCTCATCCAGATTGAAGTGAACGTGTGAGGTTACAAATGTAAAATCGCAATAGAAAAGATAGAGGTTTAGTTGGTAAGTTAGACCTTGTAGTACCAAAAGTCTATATCACATTATAAAAGCAAATAACATCATTCCTCATTCATTCCATTTAGAGAAATACATACAACCTGAATACTTTATTCATCGCCTAAAGGGCGGCAAACTGAATACAATTGGTCACCCATTCTAAAAATGAATATGTACAACCCATAATAATGCATGGCTCCTATGGCAAAGACGAGCCTCCTTACTCAGGGTTCGGCCGGGATCAGCTCTTCCTCCCCAGGCATCACCGATGGTTCTAGCTCTGCATCAAACTCTATGGTTCAAAGGATAAAACCATAGGTAGGTTAGACAGCTATGACTAACTGCTAATGAGAGATAATGCTCTTGAAGATGCAATGAACAATTTCATGTAACAAAGAAAGGACACATATATGTATGCTTGGTGAGGAATCACCATCTCTGGCATAGACACATAGATCCCTAAACATGGTGAGGAATCACATTTTTTTTTAAACACACACACACACACACACACACATACACACACATATATACATATAAGCACGACGAGGAATAACCCTGTAAGAAGTTACCCTCTATGCAATGTAGTTAAAAGCATTAATATTACCAAGGCGAGGAATCTACCTCAGCTCTACTAGATAGGTAATGTTCATAAGATCATCACATGGATAATAATTTCATACGCACAATTTTCATCGTACAGATGTTCACCACATAGATATAATAGTCATTACACAAATGTCTCACACAAAGATAACATGTTGCACCGGAAAAACATCTTCCTGGCCAACCAACTCAAGGACAACACATGTGATATGTCCAGGAGATTTTCCTTCCCCCTATCAGGTGAGGCCAACACAATGCCGCTCCACCCCAATCATCACGGGAAATTCTTTTTTCCGTATGAAACTTGTGGCAACATTATGCATGAATGGTTCAAGGGATTCTCCATCTTGTCCCATGATGATCAATACACATTATAGATTTCTCACAAAGAGACATGATTTCACACACACATACAATGGTTTCTCACACAGAGATAATGGATCATTGAAAACAGTAAACACATTCAAAGCATCAAAAATTAGGGGTAAATATAAGAATAAACATAATGACTAAAATTAAATTTATTCATGATCAAAAGGGGAAAGGTTATAGAATATGAAAATGCCTCTTATATACAACATTCACCCCACATTCTCCAGTACTGCCTTAGAAGCTAACTAACCTCTCAGTGTTGGGATCGCTACGTCACTACGACATTCCTTGTTTCTTCTGAAGAATTTGGCTCCACAAGTATTCAGGTGTTTAAGATCTCAAAAGTGAGATTTTCTCCTATGTCCAAATCCATTTATAGGGTAGGACAGTCAGTTGTCCTTCTAGCATACTTCTGACTCTAGGTTTGCTTGGTTAGGAGTCATTTAGCCTCAACTATCATACTACTGGATGACGTATATAGATGGTTAGGGCATAGTCTGCATGCCCAATCCTCAGTTCTTCCTAGAATAAGGGCCTTGTATGTGGCGCTAGGCTATACTTCAGATGATATGATCTGTCGAGTTGTAACCTTTTTTGTAGACCCACTCCAGACATGACTCTTTAGTAGAAGTGTGGGCTTCTGCGTAAGACAATACCACTCTTCTGAGCACTTTTGTGTCGCCTCAGAAAGCTCTCATACATGCTCCAACCTTTCCTAGACTGTTGTTTGCCTTGGGTGGGTAACTCTTGTCTCATCAACCTTTGCTCACTTTAGGCAGGTAACTCTTATGTCATTAACCTTTGCTCACTTTAGGTGGGTAACTTGTCTCATCAACCTTTGCTCACTCTAGGCAGGTAATTATTGTCTCATCAAAGCCATCGACCTCTTTAGCTCCTTGTTCTTGCCTTCACAGTAGGCTTATTTTCTAGCTTGCCTATCATAAGGCGAGATGTCCATCTCCACCTCGTGCTGGGATGTGTCTGCCAAACCTTCTGACAAGGTGCTTGCTCGCCCATGTGGTGGACTAGCTGCACTCTGCAGCACTAGCAACTATTTCTCACCAAATGAATAGAGTGGTTCTTCATGTTTCTTTCCACTCAACTACAGTCGTAGTCTGTACCCTTACGCTGGTGGCACCTTCAAATGCATTTTCTATGAAGTGGGTACCAAGTTTTAAAAAAGGAGAAAAAGGTGGAGAAAGTATACAAACACTAGTGATTACACCTGAGACATGCTAACAAAATAACTATGACCTAGCTACCAAAAGTGAAAGTTGTGAAAGGATTTTCTCATAAAAGATGTATTCTACTATTTATGCTCTAACAATCACAACAAAGTTATAGTACTTTACTACATGGCAAAAAGGAAAAGTGTAAACGTACTCTAGGACCATTGAGCTGTTAGTAAAGACTAGTGCCTCACTGGTTTGGAGAAAGTATCAAAGATGGATTATATATATTGGAAGAAACCACAAAAGAAGCAAACATGTTTTTGATACATTAAAAAAGAAATCGGTGTTTTTTGTTTAGGTAAGTAAATAATGTGGGGGAAGTAAGAGAGGCGTGTTTAACACTTAATTTTGGAAAAGAAATCAATGTCACATTAACAAAGACATATATCTTTCAAACTTTCAATGTCATATATATTTTATGAACATGACAAAGACATACATCACCCAAATTTAGAATAGTGTTCAATATTAAAGACTTCATTTCCACCATATAATATAAATGAAAAATATATGCATGTTTTGAGCCTTTTTTTTAGAAAAGAAATTTTAATAGTAAAGCTCCTTTATAACAAGGAGTGAATACAAGATGGTTCAACATCCATATCAATAATATACTCAAATATACTTTATAGCATTTTTTGCTAGTACATGAGCCACTATACTTACTTCCCTATTAAAATGTTGAATAATCCACTTATCAAACTTTGCTAGAGTTTTCTTATGTCGACTACCAGCATACCTGCACCTTTCCATTTCACCTCAATGCTTTTAATAGCATCGGCCGCTTTTAAGGCATCTCCCTCTAAGATGACTTTCCTTAAGCCTAGTTCAGAGCCAAAATTTATAGCCTAAATTGCAACCAGTCTCATCAAGAAAAGCGTTTGGATAAAGATCCCTCATAGGTCTCGGTGCTGCCAATACTTTGCCTTCCTAGTCTTGAACTATCACCCCAATCCCAATTTTGCAATGAGTTTTGTCTATTGCTGCATCCCAGTTACTTTTTTAAGTTTCCTTAGAAGGAGCAACTGGCCAACAACATATGGGTTTCCCCTATTTTCTATCACTATCTATAAAAGCAGCAACTTTTTCATCTTCATATAAAACCCTCACTACATATTGGATTCTGAAAGTTACTGGTTATGGGAACCACTTATCTTTCCAAAATTTAAATAGATTCTCCATTCTCAATTCTCCACATCATTCCTTCTTCAACAATGTGTCTTGCCTCTAGGAAAATTATCCATATAAAAGAGGGGTTACTTCCTAATTTAGCCAGAAAGAAGTCTTCATAAGGGAAATATTTGGCTTTTAGCACCTTTGCTGCCAAAGAGTGTGGGTTCTACACTAGTCTCCATCCTTGCTTGGCTAACATAGCAATATTGAAGTTTTCCAAATCTCTTAATCGAGGCCTTCTATAATCTTTTCTTTTCCCATTTGCCTCTAAGTGACCTAGTGAATCTTCCCTTCATCCTCTCTTTGTCCCCCCTAGAAGTTCTGCATCATTCTTCTAATTTCCTGCAATAGGTTGGAAGAGGTTGTATAATAGATTTGAATAGGATTTCCTTTCCAGCTTGAGAGAGAAACTTCACCTTCTAGTTGCTAACTTTATTCCTCACATTATCTATAATGCACTTGAAGGACTTTGATCGAGATCTTCCAATAAGAGTAGGTAGTCCCAAGTACTTTTCATAAGAATGGGAGGATGGAATTCTTGCTATATCCAAAATGATGTCTTTGACTTCTTTCTTAGTATTCTTGTTGAAGAAAACCAAAGCATTTTCCTTCTTAAGCCTTTGACCTAATGGCTTCTCATAAAGTCCCAACAATCTCAATAATCTACTCCAATCCAAGGAATTTACCTTATAGAAAGGTAAGTTGTCCTCTGCAAAAAACAAGTACTTATGTGTAATTAACCTCGATGGATAGGAATTCTAGTAATATGGCCTAAGGTTTCTGCATTGTTTAGAAGGCAACTTAAGACTTCTGAGCATATAATGAATAGATAATGTGATAAAGGGCCACCCTATCTAATTCTTCTTGTGGGTTTGAAAGCTCCTTGAGGGGTGCCATTAATGAGGATAGATTAAGATATTGTGCTAACACATCTCATGATAAGTTTAATTCATTTTCCATCAAAGCCCATCTTATGCATAACTGCTCTTAGAAAGCTTCATTATATATTGTCGTATACCTTGTTCATGTCAAGTTTAAAGGCCAGGAACCCAGAATTTCCACTCATTATGTTGTTCATCGTGTGCATTGATTCATATGCCATAATGATGTTGTCCGATATCAATCTTCTAGCAACAAATGCGTTTTGGGTAGCACGATAATCTCAAGGAGAATTAACTTCAATCTGTTAGCTAAAACTCTTGCTTTGATTTTATAGAGCACATTGCATAGGCTTATGGATCTAAAATCTGAGACTTTGGTAGGGGCTTTGATCTTAGGGATTAGGGCTTTGATCTCATTTATGTTTAGAAAATCAAGAACTATTGCACAGACATCTTGGCCAATTATATTCTAGTGATCTTGGTAAAAAGTTGCTGGATAACTATCAAGGCTTGGTGAGCTCAAATGACTCATCTGAAAAATAGCTTGTTCAATTTCATTCGTTGTGAATTACTTTGTCAACCCTGTATTCATCTCAGTTGTAACTCTGGTATTCCGTAAGTTTAAACAGTCTTCTATTCCAACTAGTTGGATGATGAGAACAAGCCTTGGAAAAATGTATGAAATAATCAACTGATGTCATCTGGATTTGTAGCAAAACCCCCCTCCCCTTCTGATATTCTGTTGATAGTGTTGATCTTTCTCCTTTGGTTTGCTCACATATGAATAAATCTTGTATTTCTATCACCTTCCTGCAACCATGTTTATTTTGCTCATTGTTTCCATCTGATATCTTCTTCTTCAAGCAGGAATTCCACTTCCTTTTGTAGTTATTTGATGCTCCATATGGATTGAACAATGTTTGACCTCTGCATATTATTAATCAGTTCATCTTGTGTTTTATAAGATCCTATTGCCTTCCAATGACTTCTTTGCTCCATCTAGCCAATCCAGTTCTACAGAGGTATAATCCTTCTTTTGTAGCCTCAAGTTTGTTATTAGAAGGTTAAGAGCTACCTCAAGATTCTTTGATTAAATCATGAGATTCATCTCTTTTGGCCCAACTTGCTTCATATATGAAGATTCTTCTCCTAGGTTTACCTTCATCAATTTGATTGAATGTTGATATTAAAATTGGGCAGTGATCTGAGCTTTGAGCTGCAAGAACATTCACATTAGTTGGTTAGTATAAATAGTGCAATTCACTATTGCCCAAGGCTTTATCTAATCTTTCTTTTGTAAAGCCAATTCCTTTTGTATTATTGCACCATCTGGACTTGGCACCTTGGAAGCCCACTGCAACCTTCAATTGCTTCCCTAAATCCTTCCATTTGTCATTATGGTCTTTTAGCAGCTCCAAACTTCTCATCTAGGTTAAGGAATTCATTAAATTCACCCATACACATCCATACCACATTAGCAAGTGGCATTTGGTGCCTAAGCAATCTCCAACTCTCTTCCTTTTTATCAAGTTACCAAAGAAACCTGTTAGTAGCCATTGTCAACCGTTATCATGATAAGCAACCATAAGAGATTTATATCTCTAAGTGAAAGAATCTAATTCGACTCTCATATTGTTCTTCCACAAAAAGGTTAGCCCTCCACTTCATCCCTCGTTGTCCACCACAAAGTTATGCTCATACCCCCAACAAGTTATTTACCTTTTCTACTTTCCCCCTGTTACATTTTTTCTTTATGAGAAAAACAAAAGTTGAGCTCTTTACTTTCACCAGATGGTAAAGCGCTTGAGCTGTCTGAGGGTTTACAAGCCCTTTGTAGTTCCAACTTAAGAGATTCACTACTGGCGGTGCTGCTGGACAACCACCACCAATTTTTCCTGCTTTAAGCTCCTTATAGGCCGTGAAAGGACACCTTTGATTTTCTTTTTAAGATTGGAGTTATTGATCAGTCCCCAAGTCAAAACTTCCCCTCTTTTTTATTCTCCCATTGAGTTTAATGGCATTGAATTAATCAATCCATATGGTTTTATAATAGGTCCTGCTCTAGCTCTCCTCTTCCAATTTGAAAGCTTTTTCGACTTGGTTCGTAGGGCTATGAGTGAGCCACTGGAGTACGTGGATGGCTATCATCTTGAATGGAATCCCCTCGGTGTACAATGGGTTCCCTAGTCATATTTATTCATGTGTCATTGTCCCACAGGCTCCATATTGTCTATAACTTATTTTTCCTCTGATACTTGCATCTACAAAGATCTAGTCTCGTCTAGAACTGTTTGACTAGCACTCTTTGAAACATGTCCTTTCGGAGACAGCTCATCATCCTGGATAGGCAAGTGATCCGTGATTACCTCCCCTTCTAAAAATTGATTGACATGATCCCTTGCTATCTTCCCCCTGATTGTCTCCATGGAATTGGTTGCCAGTAGGAATCTCGAATTCCCCCCCAGCTCCTGATATTGTTGTCGATTCTTTGGTATTCTTTGTAATTCTGGCCTCTTGGTATTCCTTGCCTTTTCCAAAACCAATGGGTGCCACATCATCAGAGCTCCTTTGACGTCATTCATTGCTGTGTTCTGGTTCTGGCCCACCACCATACTTCCTGGTCCCATTCACATTTGGAGTTAAGTTGCTCGCTCGAAGCCATGGTCCATACTAATTCTGCATAGCCTCTACCAATCGCCTGCCGTGTCCCATCCTTGAGCAGCCTCTTTCGTTACGCTTTAGAACGCCATAGTGCAAGCAAAAAGTCGAAAGACACTCATACTTGAAGGGGATCCACATTTGCCTCTCGCCAATTGTCAGTAGCCTACCTTGTACAGGCGGTTTTGTTATGTCTACAATCACTCTTAACTCTTAAATATTTTCCCCTTCCGAATTCTTTATCGTCAACATCTACCATTACTACCTTTCCAATGGCTGAACCAATTTTTTCACTGATATCCTTTGTCATTCCAGCAAAAGGCATGTTGTGCAATCAAACCCAGAAACGTTCCTGGAAGAAAGCTGTCATCAAACTCATGCAGACAGACGAGGAACCTGTCAAAAGTCCAGGGTCTTCCCTACATTACTTGTTCCCGATCTATTTCTTTCTGAAACTCCAAGAGAAAAAGATTCCCCCTATTTCGTTGAAAGTAATACAACGTTCTGGCTCCATAACTTCGACATCGTTGATCGAAAAGCTTCCCTGTTCATGATATCCTTATCGGCAACAATCAAGGCTAAGAGGCATAAGCTTCCTCATGTTACAGTTCCATGTAGTGCTGCATCCGATATATTGAATTCTTATTTCTCTTCATCCGTGAGCTTGAATCCCTTCCATAATCTGGATAATTCTTCCTGCATATAACTCACACCTCTATAGGTTGAAGTCCTAGAGATAAAAAAACTCTTTACCTAAGCAAAGACCCTCACCCTTACCTTCAAAGAAGCAAGGGACTCCAAAACATCGTCATTGCATATGACTTAGCGATCTCTTGCCACGGGGTATGCATTCCCCCAAAGACTGCATCCGCCATTAGATGTATTGCAATGTTCCATAATCAGAATATGGTACCATTCTCAGGACTGTAACATCTTTAGTTGGATCTTTCAATCATAAAAATTGACCAGTCTCCATAATTCCATAAGCTTATTATAAGGACATGCTTAAAGTAACGTCATTTGTGTGAGCATGTGCAACTTAACGAGTGATGGAAAAAGGGGCACAAGTTTTCCAATTTTAATCATTTTCAGTTAATTGAATAGATAGCATACAAATGTTGGAATGACAAATAATAATTAATTAAACATCAAATAAACAAATATTATTTAAATAATTAGTCATGAATCCAAATAAATAGTTAGTTAGATCCATGATAATAATAACTAATAAATGAACAAAGAATCCACAAATTTGTTCATAGAAATGGTTCAGTTTCCACTTACTTTTATGGAAAGTATTTTCTTCTGTTCTTTCTTTCTTGACGATATTGTCTAAGTTGATTTAATATGTATCAAGATGGATGATCCATTCATTTTCTAAAGCCTGTGCTGCAATATTTTGAAAATCTAGTAGATCACGATCCTGCATGAATTAATAAAAAGGTATAAACAAATTATTTGTTAAACTAAGTAAATTCTTTTGAATTAATTAAATGGAATAGATAAAGCTTTTTTCTTAAATAGATCTATGGGTATAATAAACGATTTTTGATTTTACAAAACTTTTTATTTTTTAAATGAACAAGTTAGTTTAGAAAGTCACTACAAGAAAAACGGATTTTTGTGATTAATTTATTGCAACCAAAAGACTATTCGCAACTAATTTTAGTTATAAATAGTCATTTTGCTGGAATTAACTGATCGTAAATAAACAATTTTCTTGTAGTAAATAGACATAATGAATTATAGAAAAATAAAATAAACTTACAAATAATATGAAGTTTAGCCATAAATTGGTGAACAAATGTGTTTAAACCAGATGTTTTGGATATATTGATGTTTATAGTTTTCATCAATGATTTCATCACTGCACCACTCGAAAGGCATTTAACTTTTATAGTTTGAGAATCCAAACCATATCATTTCAACTTGGTTCAAAAATTTTCATAACCTTCTTTTTAAACATTAACAAAATACGAACAATTTTTAATTCCAAATTTATAACTATTCACATGTAAAATAATCAAAAGCAAAAGCTATATAATGTCTCATAGAAGAGAAAAGATTTTATTAATTTATTTCATTTTTCAAAGACACTATAAGTCTATAACAAATAATAAAAATGCAAAACATTAATTGATTTTACAATATTCTCACACTTCTAAAGGTAAAATATTAATAATGACATATTATATATTTAAATTATCAAAAAGTTATAATTTATTTCTTTCTGAAAATTTATAATTATACTACTTCACCTATTATTATTACTCTTAACCGCTAGAATAGAATGGGAATATTATATATTATTTATTTGTAGAATAAATATGTAATGTATCAATTTAAATAATATAAACTATAGTATAGTACTAAGTGTTAAATAATTTGACTATATAATTATAATGTAAAGCCCCATCCTTACACTAAGAAAAAAAAATAAATTGTAATATAATTCAAATTGTAAATTAACTTAAAATTTCGAAAATAATTTAAGGTTAATGAATAAATTATTCAATTCATAGGAAGATGATGCAAAGAATTTATTTTCAAAATTATATATCTTAATAGATGAATAAGAAAAAATCATTGACAAATGCCAATATATATATATATATATATAAACAACTACAGATTCATACTAAAAAGTAACAAATCACCTAAATATTCACAGAGGTCAAAGTTAAAGAAAATAAAACGTTGCCTAACATTAAAGTTCATTTTTTTAAGAGTTTCTTTTTCTTTATATAAGAATTTTATGAAAAGTTGGTATCATTTTTCAAGAAAAATAATTTTGTAGGGCATTTCTGATAAATTCTTAAGTGGATTAGTCTGTAGAGCCCAAAGTCCCATTTCTCAAAACCGTCTCTCTCCTCCAATATAATAACCAAACCCCCGCCCCCGCCCTGCCCCGCCCCACGAATCTTGGGCGGCATTACGGCTCTCTCTCTCTCTCTCTCTCTCTCTCTCTCTCTCTCTCTCTATATATATATATATATACTTATTTAATAAATCATATTTATTTCATTAGTGATTAATTACTGTAGCAGATATTACAAAATATATATTTTTTTAAATAATTTTGTATGGTGGCGGGCCACCACCTTTGGTTAACAAAAGCATGGCCAGCCAGCCACCACATGCGGCTGGCAATGGCCGTGCTTGACAAAACGCTAGACTAGCTCATGCCCATCAGAAATGGACTAATTTTTTTGCTGCGAAGAAAGAGACAACTGCATATAAATATATATATATATAATAGCCTAAAAGCCCATGATCAGTTGTTCAGATAAATCCTAAGCACATTTTGAAGTTTCTGCAATTCAAGTGGCTACTGTACAGTTTTTTTTTTTTCCACAGCTTCCCACCTTTTCATTCTTCCCATCTATGTAGCTTATCATCTTAGGATCATTAAGGATGTAATAAACATTATTTTCCAATTAAAAAAGCATCCATCTTCTGTCAAGTAGGTACAAAGTTTTAAAAATAAAAAAGGTGGAGAAGGTATACAAACACTAGTGATTGCACTTGAGACATGCATCAACCTCTGCTCTATCTTAATGTGAGGGTAAGAGAGGCAAGCTAACACTGATTTTTGGGCAAGAAATCAGTGTCACGTTAACAAAAACAGATATCTGACCCTCTCATTTGCAATCACATTGATATGAGTTTTAATATATAGTTTTCATTGAAAAGTCATGGATACAATAACCACGGGTGATATATACGTGCTGCAGAAAAATATATTGTGTTGAAGATAAAGAGGAATATATGTCCTTAATATTTTACAATGAGACTGTAAGTGCCGTTTGAAGAAAAATTTAAAAAAAACAAAAACAAAAACAAAAGAGAGTTTTTAAGAGATATACAATTTCTTAAGGCGTTAATTATTTTGGGAGATTCATATAATAAGCTATGAATAGAAAAGATCATTAAAGGCTTTAGAAGTTTAATAACCTATTTAATCGTATCAGTTGTACTCAAATGAAGGTGAAAAAACCAAAACTTTATTTTAAACAGTATGCGGACTTTCAGTGTAAGTTAACTTAGAAACTTTGCTGAGGTCTAATCAAATATTGCGATTATTTAGTTGCTTTTTAGGTAAAAAGACTATTTAAAAGTATAATATTTTTCTCTTTAGAAGTGAGGATTCAAAAGTCCTCATATCGTAATCATCGTAATTTGGTGTGATGCCCCGATCCCACACGGGTCAGAGAGTTACTTCCTAACATTTAAATTCACATTTTAACAATATAAAAAAAATATTCCAAATTCTCAATATTATATAGAAAATTTGATTCAAACCACTATACTTAAATCATCTCACCCAAAGCCTCAAAATCTTAATCCTTAGCTGAAACATCAAAATATCTGAAAAATATTGTGGAGATAAGGGGTGAGTTATCAACAACTCAATAAGTAGAGAGCATATACTAGCATGTAAACATGAGCATATTGCCCAAGGGGAGTTTCTCGAGGAATAAGGATTGATCTCGCCCGAATCGTAGAAATGGAGGCCTATCTCTGTTATTAGTTATTTGTTTTTGTTAAGATGTACTTCTTAGTCAAGCGACAAACCATGTTCAGTTCATTGTACTTGCATGTAAGTGGTGAACAACTGGTGTTTTGACATTTTGCGAGTATTAACTGCTGACAACTGACGGTAGCATTCTAAGTGCCTAGAATGGAAGAAAAAGCATTTTGAGGCAATAAGTTAAGGTCAATATTAGGTATAATTACCTCACAGCAAGTCAAGAAGGATTTGGCTAGTGGAGCCGAAGCTTATTTAGTTCACTTGGTGCTTAAAGTGAAAGAGCCTAAGGAAATATAGGGAATAAGCACCAATACTATTTGTTAAAAGGAAATATGGGACACAAAGGTTGTGCATTGACTAAGGTGATCGTAAAGAATATGTATTCCTTGCATGGATGACTTGTTTGATTAATTACAAGGAGCCGCAATACCGCAATATTTTTTTAAAATTAATCTTAGATCTTGTTATCACCAATTAAGGATTAAGGAGGACGACATACCAAAAATCATATTCCGGACAAGGTATGTCCATTTCAAATTTATGGTAATGCCATTTGGATTAGCTAATGCCCTAGCGGCATTCATGGATCTCATGAAGAGGGTGTTCATGCCATTCTTGGATATGTTTATGGTAGTATTCATAGATGATATCCTAGGGTACTCCAAGAATGTAGAAAATCATGTAAACCCCCTAAGGTTGGAATTGGGGAAACTTAAGCAACATAGGTTGTTCGCCCAACTCAACAAATGTGAGTTCCAGTTGGAGAAAGTTAAGTTCTTTGGTTATGTGATATATAGGGAAAGAGTAACCATAGATCTAAATAAGATTGAAGCAATTGTGGATTGACAACATCCTACCATGATATACGAAGTTAGGCATTTCTTAGGTTTAGCTAGTTACTACAAGAGATTCGTGGAAAGATTCTCCAAATTATCATGCCCTCCCCATGACGTTGACTAGGAAGACTACAGAGTTCAAATGGGACAGAGAATGTGGGATAAATGTTTGTGAGTATGTTGTAATATTAGGTTTTTCATATTCTATAAATCTTCCCCTCTTCTACATGAAAAACAATACATTTTATTCATTATGTTTATGAACTATCTTTATGATGTGATTTGAGATAATGAGTTTGAATAATGTGAAATTGTGATAATCTTGATTTTTGTGTGTATGGAGTCTTGCCGTGTGTCAATCATCATGGACGGGTTGAGGAGTCCCTTAGCCATTCTTACAGCATGTTTCCACAAGTTTTATATAGGTAAAGTGATTCCTAATGATGCCCAGGGTGGAACGTCTTCGTATTAGCCACACTTGATAAATGAGTAGAAAGATTTCTTGGGTTAATCATGTGTGTTGTCTTCCAATGTATTGGTCGGGTTGAGTGATTTCCCATGTCAGATAATTTGAAATTGGTGAGTCAGTGTGCACGTTGACAGAATAGAGTGATTCTCCGAGTTGAACGGTGGATTGGTTCCCTAGTTGGTACTTATATGATGATTTTATGTGTTTTCATGATAGGGTGGTTCCTCACCTTGATGATAACTATGCATACATGAGATTTACTCAAAGGGTGATTCCTCGTCATACTTATATACTTGTGTCACTCGCCATAACTACTTCTGTAATTACGTTGATGGTTAGTTTGCTTAAATGTATAATCAGAATTGGTTTTGGTTACATATTTTGCATGAGAATTGTTGTTCAAATGATCTCTTCTAGGAAATATGACCATCGGGGGGGGGGGACAAAAGAGTTAAGTAGTTTTTGGTAGCATATCTGAGTTTTTTTTTTTTTTTCATGAGAATGTTGTTTACGATTCTTTCATTGATTTGAAGTGGGGAAAAAGGTCTAAGATATTTCCCAATAATTACCTTCATAATTGTCATATTCAATTCTAGCAACTGTATCGAACAAGAAGATAGATTCTTATTTCTCTTTCTATATGTTTGCGGATTTTCCAGTTATAGAAGCTTACAATATGGTTGGATAACCCTCTATTCTCTATAGTATGGTGTTTGGTGGTGAATATCCATAGTTTTTTTTTATTATTATTGAAAAACTGCCATATCATTGAAAATAGCCTACAAAATGTTCTTCTTATCAAGCCAAATAGCTTGAGATACAAAAGATGGTATAAAATCCCAACACATTTCAGTGTCTAAAACATTCCAAGCATGCCAAGCCAATTGGTGAGCAGCTTCATTCCCCGTCCTATTAACGTGTAATACCCTAACCTCTTGAAAACCATTCAATAATCTTCGAAAATCTTGCATTATAAACTCTAGAGAAATAAAATTATCAATTGAATGCAGTAGTTCATTGACTAAAACTAGGCAATCACTTTCCAACATCAATCTCAGGACACCCCATTGAGCACAAAATTGCAATCTTTTTAACATAGCTATAGCTTCAATAAAATCAGAAGATATCACCTCTGCCTCCACTCTGCTGCAAGCAAAAAGTACCTCACCTTTATGATATTTGAGAATCACACACACACTAGCTTTTTGTTGATCAAAAAATATAGCTCCATGATCCACAGTTAGCTTCAAAAATCAAGATGAGGGAGGGTTCCAACAGCATACCTTTTTTATCTCCTTACTATCAACATCAAACACTTGAACATTTTTATATTCTTGCTGCAAGGACAAAGCATAATTAATCACATATCTAGGATTATGGGAAACTTGCTCATAAATAAATTTGTTCCTTCAATACCAAAAGCCCCAAGCAATAGAAACAAAAGTTGTCAAAACTTCCTCTGAACCTTTATCCTTCATAGTGTTTGCTAAATCCCAGAAAGACAAACCTAAACCTGTATTGTGCATCATAGGAAGATGGACTGGACAATGATGTCTTACATCATAGCAATGAAATAAAGCATGTGCAAGATCTTCTTGTTGTTATAAGCAAAAATAATCACACTTATCTGCCACCATAACATGTTTTTTTTTTTTTTTAAATTATAAAAAGTTGGCAGGCTGTCTCTACATGGTCTCCATGCAAAAAAATCTTCATCTTATAAGATAATTTCAGCTGCCATAAACATTTCTAAAAGGATATGTATCTTCTCTCCATAGAGCTTTCACCCATCAGTTGAGTTGATAATTGCTGGAAATACTTGTACGCACTTCTAACTAAATAAAGACCATTCTTCTCTCGAGACCTGAACCATGTATCATTTGAACTAGTACAAACTCTTATCTTCAAGATCTTTGCTAATATATTTAGATTGAATAGAGTTCTCACCCTTTTCACATTCCACCATCGAGTGTCATCATCAATCAAAGAGTTTAGTTTTAAATCCCAATATTGCACCTGAATCTATTCAAGGAGTTGCTTAACTCGAAGGCCTGGTATCCATGAGTCTTTTAACACTTTCACAAATTTGCCATCACCCACTCTCCACATACAACCTTTCTTCAGGAAGGTTAAAACTTCACAGATACTTTTCCAAGCATAGAAAGAGTTATAACCCATTTTAGCCTCAAACAATGTTGTATTAGGAAAATTCCTGACCTTATAAACTTTATGCAATAAAGAGTCTTCATTTTGTAGAATTCTCCACCCCTATTTAGCAAAAAGAGCCATATTGAAGAGCCTTAAGTTTTTGAAACCTAACTTATTTAATATAAATAAATGGTAGTAAATACAAATGACAGATAAATTTATGTGGTTTGGTACTATAACCTATGTCCATGGATCTTATATGGAAATATTCAATATAAATGGAATTAAATACAATCTCCCAAGTCCTATCTAAGCCCTCTACAATTGTCCTTGTGGAGATGGAGAAGGAGATGAGAAGCATTATGGTTATCTCTTCTTTTAAAAGTTGAATCTCTCATTTTAGAGAAATGATAGTTGCAGTGAGTGTACAAGTGCTGTATAATCACTTTAATTTTTTAATGATGGATTCTACTCTTTTTTAAAATAATTATACGATACTTGTATACTTTACAACACGTAGCATTACTCCTCTTTTTAACTTCTTGGTTCTCTATTATTTGTCTTTCACTCTTGTCAAGTTTATATCTTTTATCTTTTTTTCTTTTTATCATTGTCTTGTACCATCAACTTTATTTCTTGATTTATCAAAAAAAAAAAAACTTTATTTCTTGATTAACTTATCATTCTCCACACATTTTATCCCCAACAGTACTCCCGATTCTTAGGATTGACCATCTCACGAGTTGGTCGAAAATCCCTTTGTTCTGCATGGTTGCTCTCTCTTTATGTATTGCCAGCTCCATCGTGTTGCTAGTGTTCAATGTATCTTTTGAATTCCACGTGAGAAGTTACTGTGACACCCTTCGCATTTTTTATGTACATGTCAATGTTGACTAATCAAGGATGACCATTCATCAAACCGACGTGGCAGTACCATGCCAGCTAACGTGGCAGTATTACAAATCAAAAAATTTTCACAACCTCCTAACACTCCATACTCTACATTATTTTTAATTTTTATTATTTTTTTCTTTTATTAAATATTTATTATATGAATAATAAATAAAAAATTTGAAATAATTTAAAAAAAATAAACTCAAAAAAAAATTTAAAAAAAATATTAAAAATTTAAAAAATTTAAAAAAGTGTGGAGTGTAGAGTGTGGTGGAGGTTGTGTAGCAATGCTCATTACAAATATATAAAAAAATTTCGGACACAATTATTTTTTTACAATCTTTTATATAATTATATTTTAAATTAAAAAAAATTATAAAATCATTTATAAAAATATTATTATTTTATATAATATTTTAAAACATAATCATATAAATTATTATCAAAAAAATTGTGGGATAATGTTACTGCTATGTTTATCATAATTTTAATATGAATAATATCATACATCATATTTTTATTTTATTATATAAAATATAACATATTTATTAATTTTAAATGATCAAAAATTATTTAATAAAAAATTATTTAATATATTAGATGTCAATAAGTTTTCATTTAGATACTGAGATGAAATAAGATTATTTTAGATAAAAATTAAAAATTAAATAAAATATTTTTAAAATATATTTTTTAATATTATTATTATTTTAAAATTTAATAAAGTTAAATTATTTATTATATTTTATGTAAAAATTTTATAAAAATTAAATTAAATTAAATTAAATTGAAATGATTTGATGAGATGAAAGTAAAACCGGAGAGCGTACAATTTTTCTTTTTCAGCGAGTGCTGCCCACATAGGACTCAGAGATTGGCCCTCTGAGAGTCATCTTCGTCTCAGCCATGCATCAGCCAGCTACCGGCCAGGTCTACTCTCTTCCGCCCACTTTCTTTCTCGTATTATTAACATTGCCACTTACTTCTCTTTCACCTCTTGTTGTCTTCTTTACCCTCTGGTTGAAGTGGACCGAACTACAAAATGTAAAAGAACGTTCTTGTTGCTCAAAATCTTAGGGCGCGTTTCGTTTTTGAGCTTCCAGTTTTTCTCATATTCTCCTCCTTTCTCTTCTCCTTCTTCTTTTTGGGTAAGAAAGGAAAGCTGTGCAGATAGCGCGTTTATTGAAAAAGAAACAATCAATCCCAATTTTGAAAAAAAAAAAGAGGGAAAAACTGCCACTTTTATACGAATCGGTAAATTCAACATGTACAAGGGTGTCATCTAAATTCTCAATTGGATCCAACCTGTACAATGTTTTTATTCATATAAATTTATAGTTTTTGGCAGAGGAAATTAACAATGTTACGGAGTAAACTGTTTGATTTTTTGTAGCACTGAATTGGAAATGACTTTTCAAAATTATTATCATTTATAGGTTCTGTTGCTTATATATATAAATATTAAAAGTGATTTTTTCTTGGTTGCATGTATTTGGAATGTAATGAAAAGTAGTTCAATACCTTTAGGCATTCATTGTAGACAGGTTTCCTTGATCAAAGTACCCGTATGAAGTCTTTCCAAAAGGTATCGGAGTCCTATCGGATACTTTTTATTACCATAAAAATATTCTTGCGAAGGGAAATCGCCATATCCATTTTTGTATCTTTAGGTTTGTATTTTTTCTATTTTCTTTCCATTTGATCGTGCTACGTGGAAAATGTTATATCAGGAAGCTTGGGTTTTTTTCCCCAGATAGGATATGCTTTCTAGGACACTTTTTTCTTATTAACTCTTTGCCTTTCTTACTCTTATAGCATTTTTGTCTCCATAATGCTTCAGCAAAGTCATAGAAATGAACATAAATCATGAGTATATCATGTTTGCATTGGACTCTTGATTTTAGTCAGTTTTTGTGGCAAGTATTCCACGGTCATTGATTTGTTGGAATGCGATTTTTGTATCTGCAATCAAAAAACTTAGAAAAGTAAGTTGTGACATCTGCTCTGCCTGATCGTGCAGAGTTATTGATGCATACTGATACCATAATCTTTGCTCAACCACAACAAATTTCTAATAAATTCGTTTCACATACTCTTCAGGAAAATTTAGAGAGCTTGGACAAAAGATTCAAGAGGCATGAAGATAATCTTGCATTTCTTAAGAGTCGGATAAAGCACTTAGATGAATCTATACACGGTTTAAAAGGTATGTTATTTCGTTTTTTTTTTTTTTTTCTTTTCTTTTTTCGGGAGAGAGTAGGGGAGGATACTTATACAAATCAAGCTTGACAATAGAAAGTTGTCCAATGCTGCCTTTACGGTACATTATTTTTTTGAAATTATTTTTTATATGATACTGCCATGTCTTTGCTCTGCTGACAAAGAATTTAGGGAGTCTTGGAAGGTATCATTCAGAAAATGTGGCTGAGACAGTAAGTGATAGTTCTTTGCACACTGAGGTGGAAACAAAGATATTACAGCAAGAAAACTCTGCAGCTGGCATACTTTGCTGGTTGAAAGCTAATCGTTTAAGCCGGGCATTGGATTTGGCATTAACCAAGGATGTTCTGGGTGTTGTAGCTAGTCTTGCGAGAGTGGATGACGAGAACCTTAGCAGGTCAGCAGTTTTCACCCTCCATCTGTTCCCTTTGTCATCTGACTGTTGAAAAAGGCAGATAATTGAGCTACTGTTTATTCCGAGTTTTTTATTAGTGAAATTTGTTTTCTTGATTATCTGTGGTTATGTCAAACTTTTTTTTTTCTCCACACTCTTGGTTTTCGCCGCTGTCAGTGATTCTTTAGTTCATGTACTTTACCCAAACAAATATAGACCATTGGTTTTGTTGCTAGCCATTCCAAAATTCATCATTGGCTGGAGTCCAGACGTGTGTACTCTTCATGGGGTTCTACATGATATTAAGATTCCCCACTTTTATGATTTAATTTTAACAAGGATAATCATAGAATAGTTTCAAGAATGGTAGATAGAAAGATTAATTTTTATAAGTCTTTTAATCTTTCCTCTGGTGTTGTTCCACAGACTTCTCTCAGAGTACTTGGGATTGGATGCCATGCTTGCGATAGTTTGCAAGACATATGGAGGAGTAAAGGCTTTGGAGAATTATGATGGGGAAGGCTCAGTAAATAGCAAAACTGGTCTACATGGGCTTGGATCATCTATCGGAAGGAGGATAAATGGCAGATTCCTTGTCATATGTCTTGAAGATATAAGGCAAGAGTCTCCTACCCTGTTATGTTTGAGTAATTATTGGTATGTAAAGATTCTAATTATTGTTTGTTCTTAGATCATATGCTGGTGGGTTTGTAGAGGATGACCAACAAAGGAAACTTGCTCTTCCAAAACCAAAATTACCAAACGGGCAGTGCCCATCTGGATTTCTTGATTATGCAGTAAACATGATCAATTTGGAAGGGAGAAATTTATCTTATCTCACTGCCAGTGGATATGGTTTACGAGAGACATTATTCTATGGACTCTTTTCTCGTCTGCAAATATACAGAACCCGAAGTGAGATGCTACTTGCTCTCTCATGCATAACTGATGGAGCACTATCTTTAGATGGTGGGATGATCAAGAAATCTGGTGTATTTGCCCTTGGTAGCAGGTTCGTATCAAATTAAATGCAAGTGTTATCCTTTTTAAGGCATTTGTTAGTAGTCTTTTATTTTCCCCTCTAAAAATTGGCAATTATATTCTAATGTTATGTATTTTTCTTGTGATGCTCTTGCAAGGAATAGAAAAGTTGCACTCCTTTTTTTATTATTGTGAACTTCTTAGAGAATCAAATGTTAATTTATCAGAAAACCAGATTTATATGCTTCCCCAAAAAACAGGACAGCAAGATTTATGTGTTACAATCTGAGCATCTTTTATAAATTGATGTTTCTTTCTTAACATACTAGTCGTAAACCTGCGCAATGCATAGGAATAACTAAGGGTATGTTTGGACACTTGGAGTATCTCATAATTGTATGAATAGTAGTGATATGGTTTGAGTAAAGACGTTTTATTGGGTTTTGAGAAAGGAGAGAAAAAAACTTGAATAAAAATATTATTCAGTTAAAAAAATTATTTAAATATTTTTTTTTTTACGTTTGTAGAAGTTGTATTGATTTTTATGTTTGACTTTTGATTAGGTAATGATTAGTTGAAAATTTGAAATTGAAAAGTGTTTTGTGTTTGAGTGATGCTTGGGAATGAAATTATGAGAAGTTTGGAGAATTCTCAGTGTCCAAACATGCCCTTAAGTATACTTGTGGCATCTTTAAAAGACTATCAATATTATTAATCAGGAAACAATTTTATTGATAGAAATAGTCTAAAAGAGTAGCAATATCAGCACCTTGATTTTCAAAATCTGGTTGAGCATCTTGATCTTCTCTCTCTCTTCTTTGTTTTTATTTAAATGATAGGAAATTCCACAAACTTTACTTGAATGAATGGAGGGGCCATGAGCTCTTTATAGTGTACGAAGGTAACTCCGATCATCAAGATAATCATTCATAGACTACACTTAATTGAAGAAGTTAAAAAAGTCTGAAAGATTATCTCTTTTTTTACTTATCAAAAAAAAAAAAAAAGATAATCATTCAGACTTCTTTAATTTCTTCTATAAGTGTATTTACGAATTAAAAAGTCATGAGTTCGGAAAGATACATGCGTTAGGAAAACTGACTCTCAAATGAAAATTACTGATATAGATATATTATTCTCATTTAATAATGTTGATTTTAATTATATATTATTTAATGTGAAATTGAAGACATAATGGGAGTGGATGGTGTAGCTAAATATGAGCAAAGCTCTCTCCAGGAGAATGACGGGTTGTTTTGTTATAATAGAAATGCGTGAAACTCTGCTTTAGTTCTTGAGCAGTATTGGGTACTTGGATATGTTATAAATTTGAGCCCCATATACTTTCAGTTATGATTCTTTTTCTTCAAATCAATTTTTTTTTCTCTAATCTGAAAATTTGCATGAATGGCATTGTGCCATCTGATCTATGTCGTTCTTTATTTTGCCATTATATATAGTCCATTTTCAGATTGTTCAGAAATGACACCTTTGTTATTGATATCTGGTGTCATTGTACCACTTTAAGCATGATAATGAACAACTTATCTGATTTTAGGAAAGATATAGAGGTAAAGTTTCCTATAGCCTCTGTGAGATCTAATGCACCTGCGAACTACATCCAAACTGAAGATATGATCAGGATGCTAGAATGGGAAAGATCTAAAATTGCTGAGGACATGGAAAGAGAAGAACAATTGTACAATACAATGTCCTCTGTTATAATTTTCCCGCAGAAAGTTGAGCCAATGTGATGCGCTTACACCTTTCATGGCATCTTGGCAAAGTAGAATGAAGTCATGAGATTTGCCTCTATTATTGGCATAGTTTTGTTTGTTGACTAGAGGGGATATTACTGGAACCTCTTGTAAGCTAAACTTAAATTAGTTTATTTGACTTTAGCTGGTCTCTCTCAAACTTGGAGATTTGGAATTATTAACATGATTTCGTTTCAGAGGAAGTTTATGTTTTTTGATCATCATGTATGTAATTTTGTAACTTTGCTGTTGAATAGAGCTCCGCAGAGTGCGTTTTGTTTTAATTGTGAAGCTCTTTACTTTTTCTAGCAGATGATATGCTGCCTCGTTTAGTTCTGTGCATACTTGCATTTATATTGTGACAATTTGATTGTATGGCTGTTTTATCTACGACTCTCTATGAGATGAAATTTTGTATTTTTAGAGTAAGAGTCCTGCTGGACTGTTCTTCTTGCTTTTGTTATAGATTTCCATGTTGGGTTCTGATTAACTCGTCTTATTATTGGAAGCTTGTTATAATTATTAGTATATGTTAGAATTGGTCCATCTGGTTGTGTTGGGTTAGATCCTACCATGTCAGAGACAGAAAGTCTTGGTAGTTAAAGTTCCGAGGAGATTGCTCCTGGATGTGGAAGAAAATATTGAAACTGAGATCCCTTGCATGAGACATGATAAAAGTGTGTATTGTGAAATGAAAATATGACAATTAGCACCCTCTTGGTCCCTTTGTTAGCAAGTTTGGGAATGGTTTATATCAACTACTGATTTTGGAGAGGAAGCTAAAGTTGGGGCAGGTGATTGGAACTGGCCTAGTGGATCCTCTGAATGGCAGGAGATTGTAAGTGTCATGACTCATGACTAGTGATTTAAAATTTTAAAGTCCAATATTGCAATGGAGACAAGGTCGTTCGGTTGAATGATCCTAGCGATAAGTTCTCTATCAAGCTTGCTTGGGATGCTATTCAGTCTCGCAGCCCTGTTGTCAATTGGCATCATCTTGTGCAGCATGGCAAGTCTATTTCCCACTTATCCTTTGGTTAGCCATGTGGGAAACATTGTCTATTCAGGTTTTCATTCTTCGGTTTCTTTTCTCTTGTGAAGGTCGGAACCTCTGCTATTTATAGTTTTCAGACAACACATTTTACCTTCTATTTTGTATTTTCTTTCTTTTTTGGGGGGCCTTGCTTGTTGCATTTCTTATGAACTGCTTCACTTCTATGAACAAATTCTGAAACTTTGATCTCATTGGGTTGACACCTGTTCATGCAGATGAAATATTAAATGGATAAGCTGTCAAAGTCTGTTAGTTAATCTGGCTGCTGACATCCATGCCGATAAGCAACTAAGAACTCGTAAGTGATCTCAGCTCATCTCAGCTCATCTCAGCTCATCTCAACTCATCTCACTACTATTCAGCAATTTTAACTCATAAATCTCACTACTATTCACAACTCATCTCATTACTATTCATAATCCATCTCAGCTCATCTCAGCTCATCTCAAATCATCTTAAGTCATCTTCGAATCCAAACGTCTCCTAAGAAATCCCCTAATTCATTAGGTAATGTTTCATCTGCCCACGGGTAAACCTCCCAAAGGTTATTAATTGTAGTTTCATTCAGTTCCAGTTTGATACCATCTATGTTTCTCCGTTCTGCTACAACACTTGCACGCCAAGGTCAACATGTTTTCATATATTACGAGTATAGATATATTTAGTATGAACTGGGGTACAAAGGAAACGGGTGTGAGGGTAAAAGGGAGCGGAATGAGGCCTCATGAGAAGTTTTTTTTTTTTTAAGTAACAACGGATCTCATTCCATTCATTAGAGGGGAACATATAAAATTGACTTAAATAATAAGTTAATTACAAATGTTAGTAGTTTTTCAGTACACTTTCGTGACTAACATAGTCTAGTCTAGACGGCTAATCTCTAAAGACCGAAGTCTAAGAGATAGCACAACTCTGTCCACAACAAAGTTTGCAGTAACCAAATAACAAAACTCCATACCCGACTAGACGGAGTATGGAGAAACCAACCCCATCAATACCGCCTAAGCGGAGCGGGGACAACACCCTTCGGACCTAAGTTCGAAGGGACAATATTTTTGGATTATTTGTTTTCTTAAAAATAAAGACAGTACATAAATAAACTACATTAAGAAAACACTGTAAAAAGAGAAAAACAGTGCACAAAAAGGCTACAAAAATAATTTCTATGGTTCTATGGTTTGCTTGGTTCTATGGTTTGAACCTTTTGATGTAAATAATTTTTAGGAACCATCAAATTAGGAGAATTTTTTCTTAAATTACTCGAGGCTCGCTTGTGAAAAACTACTAACTGAGAGTCTATGCACTCTTAGAATTAGGCCAGATTGAAGGCTGGAGAATGTGAATTTATTTGAGAGGATGACATGAAAAATGAGAAAAATATGTTTTAGCTTACCCTTTCGAGAAGTTGAAGAGGAGAAAAGAGAATGGAGTTCTCTTAAATAGCTCTACAATGAAGCTATTATGGTAAAGGAGGTAACAAAGAGCTTGTCACTTTTAAGTTCTTAGACAGAGATATCGATCAAGCAAATAACTTGTTTCTTTTTTAAGTGCCTATTTGGTTTTGAGTTTGGAAGTTTAAAAATTACTATTAATAGTCTAAAAACTCTATCATAGAAATAATGATATATTTATGACCTTTCTCTAAGTTGTCTCAAAAGTCAACTTTGAAACACCATATTATCTAGTTGGAACCAGTGGTGGAACCAACAATTGTTGAGGGGGTCAACTTTTATATAGTGTGACACATTTATATAAAATAAATAAGAGAATAAAAATACATAACTATATAAAGTATATCTCGATAATTTGCTACATAAATGTAAAAATAAAATTCTAAAAATATAACTTAATATATGTTTCAGTTTGATGATAATAATGTTTCATTTTATAATATTCATCCATAATTATTTTTGTTATTAAATATTTAGAATTTATTTATTTTTTTATAGAAACTATCAAGTGATTTTTTAGAAGGTCATCTCTCATTCTAGTGCATAAGTTAGTTTATTAAATTTCATGTAAAATCCAGATATTTTTGTGTCACAATAAATATATAATGATATAATTGAGATCTTAAATAATTTTTTTCTTGCTCAATGAAGTTTAGAAAATAAAACCTCTCAACTATTTTTTATATAGATCATCAATTTTAAATGATTCTTCTTGTATTTTCACTTTGGATTCCATATTAAGAAGCCTAATATTGTATAACAAAAAAATTTTGGATCCATGTTAATAAATTTAGCATTTCTCCTATACTAATTTTAGTGAAACCACGTAATTGAAAATAGATAACATATAGAAATTATATAAAATTTTGGAACTATAGGAAAAAAAAAATTTGGATAGAAGCATTTCTAGGTATATTGAAATTTTGAGAATTTTAGAGAGCATACAAAGATTATAAATTTTTGGGAGGCCATTCTCCATATAAAACAACGTGGGTCACTTATAGTTGGAACACGAGGTTCCATTGTCATCTTTGAAAGGGTGTAAGATAGATACATGCGATTTTATTACCCGGCCATTATGATAAGAATAAAGAGAAATGATACTTACAGTCGTGAGTGCGTAAACACCGTGCAGTCGGTTTGAAAAAAATGAATAAATATGAAATCCATATGAAAAGAAATTAATTTTTTAATAGTAGACTCAACTCTTTTTTCAAAGCGACTGCACGGCGTTTGCGCATTCCACAACTGTATGTAGCATTACTCATAAATAAGTTTTCACAACCTCATCACATTCCACACTCTACATTTTTTTAATTTTTATTATTATTTTCTTTTATCAAATATTTATTATATGAATAATGAATAGAAAATTTAAAATAATTTTAAAAAAATAAACTTAAAAAAAAATTTAAAAAAAATTTAAAAAAATGTATAGTGTGGAGTGTGATGGAGGTTGTGTAGCAAAACTTCCTTACAAGGCTCTTCCTTCCTCCTAAGAATTGTAGGCTGTGCTCTCACAAGAAAAGTAAAATAACCCCTCAAATTTAGATAATATTGTAAAGAGATGTGATGCACAAAATCTTTACACTTTACGCACCACTTAAAAGACATATGATTTTATTTTTTTATTCTCATATTTTATATTTCTGAGGATAATAAATAAAATCATATGTTTTTTAAATGGTGTATAAAATGTGAAGCTTATATCTAAAATTTTTCATTATCCAAGAGAAAGATGGAAATATAGAATGAACTTTATAATATTTATTAAACATTTAATGATGTTCAAAAAATATACGTGAGCAGATAATAAATATTGTAAGACCTACTTCATAATTTATCTCTTATCTACTCGAAACACTCAAGTTCGGATAAAAATTCAAAAAAATTTCACCCTCTCACAAGGTCTTCTCTTAATCTCTTTTCTTCTTTTCCTTTCGTTTTTTTTTTTTTTCTCAACTGCTATGCAATTACTCATGTAATCAAATATTAATATTTATATTACACATTAACAACTATAAAAATATATAAAATTAAACATTTATAGAATTTGAAAATAAAATTTATTTGTATCATACAGTTTGATTGTGGGTTTTAAGAATTGACCAATATTAATCTTGTCTTTTCGAATCAATTTATTTTAATCCAAATTCTTTAATATCAAATTCAAACTCACTTATTTCATAATAGATTTATAAATCGTGTCATATATTATCACCCTTATTCAATAACACTTTTGTAGAGACGGACGTTGTGTATAATTGGTCATAATGTGCTACAGTACTTAGCAAACAACCTTATCTGATGATCTGTTTTAAGAAATCTATCTAATGATTTGAGTTTAAATTAAGAAATATAATTTTAGGAACTTATAATTTTATATGCTAAATATAATATATTAAATAATATTTTCTTAAAAATTAAATCTCTTACATAAAATTAATTATTAATTTATTACTCGTTTAATTTAATGATGTCTATAATATTTACATTGGGGGCGCGAGATGAAAAGGTTGGGTCCACCTAGGCATGAGGTTGTAGCCTTGTAGGCCTCGCCAAAGACTAATAAATCTGCAGAACTAATAGTTAGTTTATTTTAATTTATTTTTTTATTACAAACCTTTTCGTTTATTTTATTAATTTCTCCAACACCATTTTAGTGACATGAATTAGCACTCTGTCATGCATGTCTGTTTAGATCTTGTTTAGATATTGAGATAGTTTCATTACATCTTATTTTATTATTATAATTTTTTTAAAATTTTATATAAAATATAATAAATAATTTAATTTTTTAAAATATTAAAATAATAATATTTTATTTAACTCATCTAAAATCATTTCATCCCATCTCGCTGTCCAATCTTAATTTCACGAGGGTGGGGGGCTTTACAAGCATGCATGTCTATAAAACTATGTTTTCTTTGACTTAGCTATTGTCATCAAATTTGCACGGGAGTTTGATCAGATGCGTACCATTCATTGACTTGCGAGGAAAAGCGACCAAACATTGTGTGAATCTGGTCCACAAAATGAGCAGTTGTGAATTCGGTCTCAGACAAAAGTTAATCCCGTGAGCACTAACTTGCAATAAATAGTCTCTCCCCTCTTAAATATCTAACACCAATAATAAGCACATAGGAATAAAAAATGTTACACAATAATTAATTAAAAATTTTATACACCATATATCACTAAATATGATGTGGCATATTTATTATTATTAAATAATTATTTATTATATACTTATTTATTATTTAATAATAATAAATATGTCATAGATTATTTAATATAATTAAAATAAGACGAGAATATAGTGTATAGCATTACTCATTAGGCACGAAGAGTCACGAGGAAACAGCATCATTATTGCATGGAAAGAGTATGATTTCAATTAGCTCTTTTCCTTACTGTTATTGTAACAAGGAAACATTATTAAAATAAAATAAAGGATGCAAGAGGAGAGAATGTGGAACACCCCGAACAAAAAGCCACTATATAGACAACACAATGTATAGAAAGAACATAAACGTCCTTTGGATAGATTGAGGAGTTGTGGTTGGGAACTGAGAACATGAAAACTTTCTTCAATCAATGACTTTCTTATGGTTGAGAAAGATGGAGATTTTCATGCTTTCAAAGTGAACATGCTTTGAGGATGTCAATATGTTTGTTGCCTCGTTAAAAAATGAGAGACCTAAATGACTATAAGTCAATTATATATAGTAATTTACTGCACACGAGACAACATGTACTCTCAAGTTTTGTTTGTTTTGTATTTTTCTTTCTTCAACTTGCACTCTAAAATTAATCAATCACGGACACTCTAAAATTAATCACTTGTCCATGATTGATAAATTGTTGAGTATCCTTTCATTCAAAAGGTTGGATTCTTTATTTGGAAGGTTGATTATTTAATTATTCAAAAACAATTAGTATCTATCTCTAATAAAAGAACGAGTGTAGACCCTACCGTACCCCATAAGACATGGATCAAAATGTCTTGACTTGCTACATTTTGATCCAACTGAAATGTCCCTCTACCGATCACTTGGGTCAAAATTTCCCTCTACAGATCCCATGTTGGACTAAAATACCCTTACTACATATAGTGATCCAACCAATGTGCCCCTACAAGCAACCCGAGTTAGGCTCAAATGCCCCTGCCGCATATTCAAACTGAATGCCCCTGCCGCATGTCCAAACTGACTAAAATGCCCTATAACAAATCAAATTAGATAGAAACAACCCTAATCCAAATCAAACTAGCTAACAACCAAAAATCTCCAAAATCAGCTTCATCTTCATCTAATCTTGCATAGCCATTCTCCATCTACCCTCTTCTTATTCTTCATTCATCTGTTCTTTCTCTTCTCCTTCTACTTCAAACTTCTTCTTCTCTAGAGAAATTATAGAAATGGATGACCGCGTCAACATGACCGAATCTAACTACGATGCAACCCATGGCCATAGCAGAGATGGAAATATAGAGCAACCATAAATATCTTAATTTTCGCACTAGAGACCCATGGCGCTACCATTGTCGTGGGTCCAAGATGGATGTTTCTAGTTGATATTTTTGTGGTCGGCTTGATGATTCTTATATGGATATTTTTTGCAGTATTTATGTTGTGGGCTTGATGATTCTAAGATGGGTTCTAAGATGAAGATTTCCAATGATATGTTGTTGCTCGCCACATAATCCAACCAATTTGATTGAGAGTCTAATAACCCAAGTCATCCAACCAATTTGATCGAAGGTCGGATACTATTGACGATCAGGTGCACTTTACATGCTCAAGAGCCAAGCTTCCATGTTAACCGACCAATTTGACTGAGAGTCGGATACTTTTGAAGATCGAGTATGCTTTACATGCTTAAGAGCTAAGCTTCCACATAAGCATAAGATCTAGTCAAGCTGGTACGATTTTTTCGAGCTCCCATATGCATTGGGCACAATTCTCGAACATGTAATGCGAGCAAAGTGCTCGCCCTCGGGAGAGGGATGTTGTTGCTCGCTCTGGGTGGCTAACACTTTTATAAACATCACATCATTTATTTTCTTGAATGTTTGCTCTTAGATGAGCACTTCCTGTGAAGTTGGTACAATTTCCCCTAGCTCCCATAGGGTTAGGATACTTTTGCTCGCCTCGGGGTGTGAGCATTAGCCTTGTTGGGGCACAAGGAAAAGTGTCTTGCTAGCCACTAAGGGACATGCACTTCTTTAGTGTTGTCACTTGCTTGGAGTTCGAGCGCTTCTCTCACTCTCTGGGATGAGAGCTTTGCTTGCCCTCTATTACATTGGGTGTTGTTGATTAATATAGTGCTTGCCCACAAGAGTAACATGAACTTTAGATCAACATATTCATCATCCAAATCGAGCACTTCTGGTGGCCCCAGAAACGATCACTTTTTCTCACCTCATCGGGCAAGTACTATTTGCTTACTTAGGCTACGAGCAATAGTTACTCACCCGACGCAAGCATTGGGTATGAGCATGCTTTGATCGCCACTGGTGTGTGGGACGAAAGCTTTGATCATCCATAAGGGTAACAAGCAATTTTGATCAACGCAATGCTCGCCAACATTTTTTTTCCCTGCCATCAATTGCTCACCCCGGGATTCAAGCACTCTTTACTCGTTTGGGATGCCGATACATCCATGCGAGCACTCCTTACTTGCCATGGATTCACGCGGTTTTGCTCGCACCTAGGTGTGAGAAATGTTTGCTCATACCTGGATACAAGCATCTAGTTCCCATGGTATTTGGAAAACATCACTTCTTGTTTTGTTTTCTTCAAATTTCAAATAATTTTTATACTACAGTGTATAACTTATAAAAAAATATTTAATTGGTATTAGATTTTTATTCTATATAAACAAATAACTCTAAGGGATTTGTAAAAATTTCGAAAGGGGTTTACCAAAACAGTGCTTTCAAATATATGTGGTATAAAGAAATAATAATAGTGATGATGAAAGGTGCATTGCGTAATGTGTATGAAGTTATAAAGCCAAGTCAAATTGTGTACAATTGTGACACGTGTACTATTATTGCTACATTAAAATTTTTATTAATATAAAAAAGTACAAAACTAACAAAATAAGACAAAATAAATAAAAGAAAAAGTAATGTCTTGCTCTAGCAATTCAAGAAACGGTTATTTAGGGAAAAAAAAAAGTCTCTCTCTTGGATATCTAAGGCGAGAGGAACAATTTGCCAAGGGCAACTTCTCTCACGGAAGGGTGGGGGTTTCTTGTTTGCATTTAGGCAAGACTATTCTTCTGGATTCTTTCTGGGAAGACGATAGTTTCTGTCAAGATGGCTAAAGATTTGTCTCATTTGTGTGAAAATTTATCATTAACATATGAGGAAAGGAGTGGCCTTCTTATTACTAATTTGGCAATTGAGGATACTCTGAATAAGCGTCGTTGTTGTTTGGTTGGAAAGTTATTTTCTTATAAGATTATGAATAAGAATATCTTCCAGACAATTATTAGTAAAGTTTGGAGGCTTTCTGGAGATTTTCCTTCATTGTCATTGGAGCCAATCTCTTATTAAACTTTCTACAGAAAGTGATCGAGATAAAGTTATGCAGGATTGTCCTTGGCTTTTTGATCGATTATTATTCAGTCTTAAGATTTTGATGGATTTAGTTATCAAAAGATGTTGACTTTAATTTGGTTTCCTTCTGTGTGCAATCTCATAATCTGCCTTTGGGTTGCATGAATAGGACAGTTGGTGAACAAAATGGCTCAATGATTGGTCTTGTACAACAAGTTGATGTTGATGATTGTGGCATTGGATGGGGTAAGTATTTGCGTGTCAAGGTTCTTCTGGATGTTACCCAACCATTATCTCGTGGAAGGATTGTGATCACACAAAGGAGATCAACATGAATTCCTTTATAATACGAGAGATTGCCACGATTCTATTTTCAATGTAGGGTTATTAAACATGCCGATAAAGGATGTAAAGTTCCAAATGCTAACACCTTACATGGTGCTGGTTCTCAGTCTCAATATGGGACATGGTTGAGGGCTACAAATTAGGCTCCATCTATGGTAGTAGAAAAATCAGTCATCTTTCAAGATTCTGATGAGATTCAGTTTGCAAAGTCAAAGGAGCAGTTTGCTGATGAAGTGGCAGTTATTCCTTCTGTGGATAAGAGTGATTGTCACAAAACAATTACTGGTAAGTTGGGCGGTCTTTCAGTTAGGTTATCTACGACAAATAAGAATATTTCAAATTATACTAAGAAGTTTGTTTTTGTCCCTTCTCTGAAGCATTTTCCTATGGTCTATGCTAAACCTTCCCCTATTGAAATGGATGTTGTGGATGTCAATGATTCTTTGAGCATTACAGTGGCTTTTGCTAATTGTGAAGTTTCTCCCCAGCAGGAAAGTAATAAGAGATGAAAGCATAGGGCACAAGTTTCCACACCATGCATCCAATTCGAGAAGCTAATCTTTGTTTCCTACAAAAAGGAAAAATAAGACCCATCTTGATCTGTCTTTGCCCTTGACAGTTTCTTCCAAAGGTGTTACAAAAAAAATCCTATGTATTTAATACAGGTGATCATGGATCTTCTGTTGTGTTATCAGTTGAGGCTAATTCTCAGCCCCGCCATAAAAAAATGAACCTAAGAAGTTGAAACTGTCGAGGGCTTGGCAATCTTTACCATCTGGTAAAGAAATATAAGCCAAAGTTGCTTTTTTTTTTTTTTAAATGGAGACTGAATTGATTGGTATTCGCATACAGCCTTTAAAATTGAAGTAGGGTTATGAAAATTTGATAACTGTTGATAGTGTGGGTTTTGGTGGTGGATTAGCTTTATTTTGGGATAATTCTCTTAGGGCCCGTTTGTTTTCAGAGATGAGATGAGATGAGATGAGATGAGTTGAGATTAAAGTTAAAAAGTTGAATAAAATATTGTTAAAATATATTTTTTAATATTATTGTTGTTTTGGGATTTGAAAAAGTTGAATTGTTTATTTTATTTTGTGCGGGGATTTGGGAAAGTTGTAATGATGAGGTGAGATGAGATGAGATGAGATGAGATGAGATGTTTTTGGAAAACAAACAAGGCCTTAATGTAAGTTTTATTAATTTTTCTCTAAGACATGTTCATCTTCTGGTTAAACAACAAAGAAATTCATCATGTTGGTTTTTCACTGGTTTTATTAGCATCCAATCACAAAAAAAAGGTTAGAGAGTTTGGGACATACTCAAATTCTTAAGCAGAGGGATTTCTTCACCTTGGATTGTAACGGGTGATTTTAATGAAATTTTAACCTTTTTTTTTTTTTTTTGAGAAAAAAAGTGGTGCCAATAGATTAGTGAGACAAATGAAAGGCTTCATGGATTTAGAGTGTTTTAATACAACCATGTTGGCAAAACAACTGTGGAGAATGTTACAACAACCTTCATCTTTGTCTACTAAGATTCTTAAAGCCAAGTATTTTTCGAATTCTTCACTATTTGAGGCAGTGTTACCTAAACACGCTTCTTATGCATGGAAAAGTATTTTTCCAACAAGAAATTTATTGCTTGAAGGTCTGTGGAGGAGAGTAGGGAATGGTAAAAGTATTATAGTATTTGGAAAGACCAATGGATCCAAAAACCTATCAATTATAGAATTCAATCAAAAATCTCAATACTTGATGAACATGCTTTGGTTGCAGTACTTATTCTTCCAGGCACAACTGAATGGGATAAGTCTTTGTTGCAGTCTGTGTTTAGTGAAGATGAACTGACATGATCTATAATATCTGCCTTAGTCCTTTGGCTGCTGATGACAAATTGGTATGGAGGTGTACAATTGATGGGATGTTTTCTGTAAAAAGTACTTACCACCTTCAACTTGAGTTAAATACCAGAAATTCAAGAACTTCTTCTAAGGATAGTTTTAATGACAAATGTTGGATGACTATTTTTCATTCCAATACACCACGAGTGGTTGAAACTTTTATGCGGAAAGCTTGTTGCAATATTCTTCCTACCAAAAACAGCCTTAAGCTCAAGCATATGGTGCAAGACACTCTTTGCCCAATTTATGTCATAGTAGAGGAGACTGTGGAACATATTATTTAGGAATGCTCTTCTACCAAGAATGTTTGGAGTATTTGTTGTAAGAAGTTCTAGAAATGTAGTCTTGTTGGCAAAATTTTTATGGAAATAGTTATTTATCTAGAGGGGTGTTTAGAAGTTGAAGATTTCTAGCAGTTACCGTAGTTTTGCATATACTTAGGGAGATCTGTTATACAGACCTGTTGGACAAGTATTGTAACTTTTTGGATATTAGTTATATTGTGAATGTCATAAAGTATGTTTATGTTTTTGAGATACATTACTTCTGGTACATAGTATTGCTCAAAGAAAAAAATTATCCGCTGCAAATATTGCATATTCTTAGTTATATGCTATGTGCATTGCTTTTTTAATTGTCATGAACGAGGACAAGTAACCTGTATTGCATGTTTCTACTCTTCAAATATCTATCCGATCCCAAGAGAAAATCTAGGGGCGTCATAGGTAGCATTAAAGCAATACGTCTCTAGGTTAAACCCACATGCCCCTAGGAGTTGTACCAGAATTTCAATGTTCTTTTTGGGCTTGAATTGGCGATATTTAGGCTTGAATAAACTAAAGTGTTGGAGTAGGAAAGCGTGACAACAGAGGCCGCAGAATAGAGGCAACATGGCCCAATTGTCCAGATCATGGAATTGGAATAGAAGCTTCTAATGGACGAACTTAACAATTTTGGATTATTCAGAAGAGTTGAAGGTTACTGCTAGGATGTTATGGATCCAAATAGATAAATTTATGTATGATGATATTTTTTAGCATCCTACTCAATTGTTTGAAATGGCTACACTTTTTTTTGGAGGAGTTTTAGACTACTACTCAACCTTTGGTCGCCACTACTCTTCAATAGCAAATTTCTGCTCAATCTTGGCATCCTCCAACAACAAATTGTATTAAGGCCAATTGGGATATAGCTTTAGACTGTAAAATAAAGAAACAGGGCATTGGTATTATATTATGTGGTGGAAATCGATGTGTGATAGCTATAAAGCAAATCCCAAAACATGGAACACCTAAATCGCAGATTGCTTAAAGTTATGGAGCTTTCATGGCTGCGGCTTTTTGTTTGGAGCTGAGTTTTGACAAAGTTATCTTTGAAGGTGATGCTAAAAATGTGGTGGACTTCATTCAAAAACCTAAAAGCTTTTATAACAATTGTGGTCATCTCTTACAGGATACTTAGGTTGGGTATGGATAGACAGTTCAGATGAGATGAGATGATATGTTCTGAATAGTAGTTGAATAACGTATTATTAGAATATATTTTTTAGTATTATTTTTATTTCAGAATTTGAAAAAGTTGAATTGTTTAATATTTTTATATGGTTGGGTTTGTAATGATGAAATGAGATGAGATAAGAAGGTTTGTGTATCCAAACTAAGCCTTTTTGCTTTCAAATTTCTCTGTATGGGAGTATTGTTATGTGAAAAGAGATCTTAATCATGTGGCTCATCTTCTACCAAAAGATGAACTTTGTTTATCATGAAAAATGTTCTAGATTGTATCCAAACTCTTGTAATGTCTTATGTGAATCAATGAAAGCCGAGTCTGTATTTATCTAAAAAAATTAAAAGACAAAAAAGGGGAGGCAATTAGAATGGAGAGAATTTCTTTTTTTAGTGAAGGAGGATGGCACGTCCAAGCTTTATTGAAATAAAACATTTACTTATGGCGAAGGAATACCATGGAAAAACAAAACAACCAATAAACCAACAAACAGAAAAAACCACAAACCGCCAAACCCGACAAAATAAAAGAAAAAATATAGCCCTCCACAAATTACCAATGAATATAAGGCAAACCCAATCTCTCCAAACGCAACAGGCCCTTCAATTCTTTCTGAAGCAACTCATAATCCTCAATCAAACCATTACAACCTTCCCCACCACGCCTAGCCAAAAAATCAGCTACCATGTTCCCTTCCCTATATTGATGAGCAATAGAGAAAGAAAACCCAGATGACACCTCAACAAAATTTTCTCAAAAATCCCACAAGTACCAAACCGTGCAACGCCGAGCCAAAACCCAATCTATCACAACTTTGGAATCACATTCAATATCAACATGCAAAAAACCGAAAGCTTTACACAACTTTACCCCTTCCGTTAATGCTCTTAGTTCGGCTTCATTATTGGTACCATAACCAAAATGCTTCATGAAAGCGCCTCGGAACCTACCATGGCAATCCTGAATAACTCTCCCTGCAGCTGCCATCAATATTTAACTTGAACCTGCCTGAACTCAGCTTCTACTAATAAACCAAGTGAGGACGTGGTACAGGAGATGCCATGGTAGCAATATCAAGTGCCCCCAACATAATCACATCCGAAGCCGAAGCCGAAGCCAAAGCTGAAGCCACTAATTCTCAATTTATCCAAGATGCATTTTAGCCAAACCTTCACCGCTAACCATGCACTCTCCACTATAATTTGTTTCCCCTCCATGCAAGCCTTGCATCTACGGAACCACAGCCTCCATTTAATTACACATGGAAGAATACCAATAAGTAACCCACGCCTGGAGGATTTTTTAGCAAAAGAGAACCAATGAAAGACCCTAGACCACCAAGTCGTATGCCGTAATTTCGGAATACCCAAGGCCAACTCTGCTTGATTCCAGACATTATCCACAAACTCACCAGAGTTCAAGACATGGTCCAATGTTTCATAGTGACCTGAAGAACAATAGTCACATTTAGAAACAATCGATATACTCACTTATCAAGTTTTCTCATCAAACAACAAACAATTGTATTTCGCTTTCCATACACAAACTGACATTTTCTTAGGTACCTAACACTACCAAATCCAGTTCATACCCTGCACAGAAGGAGCTTTCACTCTAATGACATCCCATGCACTTGCAAACGAAAAACTTCCATCACGACTCAACATCCATACCAACATATCATCACCCTCTCGGCCTGCAACAACATTTTGATAGATTTCGTCTACCTTGACAACCCCTACTAATTCCACCAAATGATCATAATCCCAAGAATTCTCAACCCACAAATCTTTTATGCGCAAACTGTGGTTCACATTCAAGATAGCATAATGACTAAGTGGCCCACTAGAGAGCCAGCGGTAGTGCCAGAAAGAGCCTCCTCCAACCTTAACCTTCATCCTTGTACTATCCAAAACCTAAGGCATTACTCACATAAATGATTTCCATAAACGATATCCATTAGAATTCAGACTACTCAAAGCCACATGGCCCCTTTTCAAATATTTGGCTCTAAAACAATTAGTTAATAAATTTTCAATGGACAACAAACACCATGTAAACTTCATATGAAGAGCTCTTTGTACCTCAAGAGAATTTCTCAGACTCAATCCCCCTTCTTTAGTCGGCTTGCAAAAGTGCCCACAAGCTCTCAATTTCCTCTTATGCCTTCCATTCGAACCACCCCAAAAGAATGAAGCCAAAATAGAATTAATCTTCTGATGAATAACTTTCAGGATATTCAGAACAGTAAGTAGGTGCATCTACATGCTTGTCAAAACATGCCTTAGAAGAATAAGGGTTAGAATAAGGCTTTTTCTCATCCATCGAGGGCTCCTTTGATATCCCATCTTCTTTATGCGGATGATCTATTGGTTTTTTTGAATGGGAAAAAGCGGCCGCTGAGAAGACTTATAGAGGTGTTGGGGATATATGAGAGGTGGTCAGGACAGTTGATTAGTAAGGAAAAGTCAGCTATTTAATTTTCTAAACATATCTCTTTGGGTTGAAGAGTTTGTTTGAAGAGATTGTCAAGTTTTGGGGAGGGAAGCTTCCAGGTGATTTATCTTGGCATTCCAATTATTGTGGGCCGACTTACTGTTGGGGATTTGGAACCTTTAGTGACC
Source organism: Juglans regia (assembly GCF_001411555.2). Classification (NCBI taxonomy): domain Eukaryota; kingdom Viridiplantae; phylum Streptophyta; class Magnoliopsida; order Fagales; family Juglandaceae; genus Juglans; species Juglans regia. The sequence goes on along the minus strand of NC_049912.1, from coordinate 6,904,395 downwards.
AAAACCAGAAATAAGGTAACGAGTTGGAAATTTAATTTACTCTCTCAAGGTGGTCGGCTATCTTTTTTTTTCTCTCTCCCGCACCACACACATGGCACATAACATTTTTAAACAAAACCCTACTTATTCAAAAATTACCAGATTGCCACTAGGTGGATCAATAGGCTTCCCTCACATAGAGGGACCCACCCAACAAATCTCCTCCTCCCAAATATGTGAAGAGCTCCACCAAGCTTATTTTTTCCCTACATGCTTCAAGTTTTTGCATAGGCGATGATTTTATCATTGTTATGGAACATGGAGAAAACCCACACCAAAGGGAAAAAAAACCCTTTGATTGCTTTTGATTCACTATTGTTCCAAGTATATATATATATATATAGACACACACACTAAGCATATAATGACGGTTATACGCTCATAAGTTATACATGTTACAATAATGCCCTCTAACACTCTCCCACAAGTTGGGGCCTATATATCATATAAACTCAACTTGGAACAAATAAACTTTAACCGACTATGACACATGGACTTAGTAAACACATCTATAAGTTTATTAGTAGACTTCACTAAAGGTATAGAAATGTTACCACTCAGTATCTTATCTCGAATAAAGTGACAATCAATCTCTATATGTTTAGTCCTCTCATGGAAGACAGGTTTAGAGGCAATATGCACTGCAACTTGATTATCACAAAATAAGTGAAACGGAATAAGAGTTGGAAATCCAATCTTTTGAATGAAGTGTTGTAACCATGTCAACTCACTAGTAGTGTGAGCTATTGTCCTATATTCAGCTTCTACACTATAACAAGTTACTACTGTTTATTTCTTACGATATCCAATAGTAGATCTTCTATCTGAAGGAGAACCTGCTCAATCGACACTCTAAGGTGTCCATTTGGCCTATACAACAATCTAAGACCAGGAGCTCACTTAAGATAATGAAGAATATGGAGTACAACATCCCAATGTGACCCTGGGTGTTTCTTGAAATTGACTCACTACACTCACTACATAAAATATGTCAGGTCTAGTGATAGTAAGATATAATTCGTTTTCCAACAAGTCACCAATACCTACCAAGATCTTCAAACAATTTATATTCTTCCTTCAAGAGTTTACGATTTGGATCCATAAGAGTATCAAGAGGTCATGCACCCAGCAAGCTAGTTTCTTCCAAAAGGTCAAGTACATATTTTCTCTAAGATAGGCTAATCCCCTATTTAGATCTGTCAGCTTCAATCCCAAGGAAATCTCAAAGCTTGCCCAAATCCTTTGCCTGAAACTGATTATGCAAAAATTGTTTCAGCCTGCAAATCCCAGTTGTCATTCTCAGAAATTACAATGTCATTCACATATACAACCAACAAAATATGACATACCTCACAGTGTAGGTGAAATACCGAATGGTCTATTTGAAGCTGACATCCAAAAAATTTCCAAACTATGCTGGAGGGGATTGCTTCAAACCATATAATGTCTTTTTTAACTTGCATATAGCACCTCGATACCCCCCTGAGCAACAAACCCAGATGATGATTGATGCATATAAACTTCCTCATGCAAGTCGCCATATATAAATGCATTTTTAACATCCAGCTGAAATAAGAGTCAGTCTAAATTAGCGGCAAGAGAAATCAACACTCTAACAAAAGAGATTTTGGCAATCGATGAGAATGTCTCCTCATAGTCAATGTCATAAATTTGAGTGTAACCCTTGGAAACCAAGCGGGCTTACAGACATTTCACAAAGCTATCAGGATGGAATTTAATTGTATACACCCATTTACAACCAATAGGTTATTTACCAGGTGGTAGTGGAACAAGATCTCATATTTCATTATGGTGATGAGCATCCATTTTTCAGTCCTACCTCCATTTTTTCATGGTAACCTCATTTTTCATAGCGCTTGCTCAAACCTATCACTTAGGTCTGAGCATTGTTTGCTCGCCCTAGGTCCCAGCATTATTTGCTCGTCCTTGGGTATGAGCACTTACCTCCCATGGTATTTTGAAAACATTACTTTTTGTTTTATTTTTATTTTTTTTCAAATTTCAAATAATTTTTATAGAGAGAGTTGGGCAAAGTGCCTTTCACGTGTCCTTCTAGAAAGGCCAAACCTCCAATCACTTTGAATATAATATTAGTCAATGCGGACACAACTTCCACCGACAAAAGAAGAAAAATTACGCATCTTTGTCTCTCAACTATCACGCTGTCATACACTACAACCCCCAACTTCCGTTCCTTTCCCCAAAGATTTATAAAAAGTCACTTAAATTTTGGAGAAATTAACCCGAACTCAAAGTGCCTACTATCATGTATCGGATAATGGAATTTCATGTCCAATATCTCTATCAAATAAGACCTATGAAAAAGAGAGTACGTAGTTATATAAAACTAAAATTATTTGTAATGAAGTGGCACAGTTATAAATATAATGGATTATAACATAAATTGTAAAATAGTTTTATAATAAAACTCCAAGTCAAAACCCAATTGGGGCTTCTCTTTTCCTCCCTCAATATCCCTTTTTCCCCTCTCCCATCCGTCTCTTCGTGTTCACAGGTTTTTGTGTGCATTTTTTGTCTTTTTTACTCCTCTGGCCAGGTTGGAAAACTCCGAAGCCGTTCTTTTAGCAACCAAACAAAATGCACCACAACATTCCTCACTTGCTGATCTTTTAGATATTGTACCTAAAATTCTCGTCATGTTACCAACAAGTGGGGCACCCGCACTATCCAAACTATGTATAGAACCTTAGCGTCAGTACCATAAAACCATAAATCCAGTGACCGCATGTCGACTTCCTCGATTTCAGCTTTTCAAGATCCAATCCTCCCTCTCGACTTGCACATGATGCACATGTGCCGGCACAATCGTGTATTATTTGGATGTTGTTCTAGTACTTTAGACTTTAGACTCTTCGATCTTGGCTTTCTCGCCATATTGATGTTCTTTAATAACGAGGAACTGAAGGTGCCGGAAGAAGAAAATGCCAACGAATACACCAAAACACTCTCTCTTATTTGGTTCATGGAGTTAGGAATATGATAGATAGAGGCTTGATTTGGATTCACTTGCTTGCAAAACTCTTATCTATGAAAGTTAAACTGAACTAAAGCAGCTTTTTACCAAATCCAAGCGAGATTTGACGGTAGCTGCGTCCTCTTATCTGCATTAAATTAATAAGAAAAAGGAAAAAAAAAAATATTAACATACTAATAACTCGACACCGACCACTATCTCTCCATTATTTATTTATATCCTCTCTCACCACCACATTCATGCACTCTCTCGCAAGACGCCCTCCTTCCTCTTCGACTGTGTCTTCGAAATGGAGCCCATCCCAAAGACGAATACTTTCCTTTTTCCACTCACCATTCTCTTCTTCTTTCTCTCAACCTCTTCCTCAGCCCCACTTCAGTACCAAAACCTTGTCCTCAACCCACTTTCTTCCAACACACACACCCTCTCATGGCCGGAATCAGATTCCCTGCTTCCCGAATCCACCGTGCACGACCCAGATGCCGCCTCCACCACCACCCTCCAATTGCGCCATTTAGACTCGTTGTCCCTCGACAAAAGTCCGGAGCAACTCTTCCACCTCAGGCTCCAACGCGACGCTCTCAGAGTCAAGGCCCTAACCTCACTAGCAGCTGTTGGAAACGGGAGTCGTGCGGCCGGCACTGTCGGCGGGTTCAGCAGCTCCATCATATCCGGCCTGTCCCAGGGCAGCGGGGAGTACTTCACACGCATCGGCGTGGGCACTCCTCCAAAGTACGTGTACATGGTGCTGGACACCGGGAGCGATGTAATCTGGATCCAGTGTGCTCCATGTAGAAAATGCTACTCCCAGGTCGACCCGGTCTTCGACCCCACCAAATCCAGATCCTTCGTCGGCATATCCTGTGGCTCCCCCTTGTGCCGGAAGCTCGACTCTCCGGGCTGCAACTCACGCGACAGGTGTCTCTATCAAGTTTCCTACGGCGATGGATCCTTCACACTGGGCGAGTTCTCCACAGAAACGCTGACGTTCCGTGGCGAAAAAGTGGGACGCGTGGCTCTCGGATGTGGCCACGATAACGAGGGCTTGTTCGTCGGTGCTGCGGGATTGTTGGGCCTCGGTCGGGGGAAGTTATCGTTTCCCTTGCAGACCGGTCGACAGTTTAACCGGAAGTTCTCTTACTGCTTGGTGGACCGCTCCTCCGAGTCCAGAACGTCTTCGATCGTGTTTGGCGACGCAGCCGTTTCTCGGACAGCCCGGTTCACTCCTTTGATAGTGAACCCCAAGCTCGACACTTTCTACTACGTCGAACTCCTCGGGATCAGTGTGGGGGGAGTGCGCGTCACCGGCATTACAGCTTCGTTGTTCAAACTGGACTCGATTGGGAACGGCGGTGTCATCATTGACTCGGGCACGTCCGTAACCCGCTTAACCAGACCCGCATACATAGCCTTGAGAAACGCTTTCCGGGCCGGAACATCCAGCCTGAAGCGGGCACCGGAATTCTCGTTGTTCGACACTTGTTATGACTTGTCCGGGAAGGCAGAGGTGAAGGTACCAACAGTAGTGTTGCATTTTCGAGGCGCCGACGTGTCGTTGCCGGCGACTAATTATCTGATTCCGGTGGATACCGATGGGAGCTTTTGTTTCGCGTTTGCAGGTACCACGAGCGGTTTGTCGATCGTTGGTAATATCCAGCAGCAAGGATTCCGTGTCGTCTATGATTTGGCGGGTTCAAGGATCGGGTTTACTCCGCGTGGGTGTGAATGATTGGAAAAGCCTTATTTAATGAAAAATAAATTATTTTTCTTTAGAAATGGTTTAACTGCAAAAATAAATAGAAAAAGAAAGACTTTTAAATTGACATGCGTTAATTATTCTAACATAAATATTAATAATCAGATCTTTGATATTCTATAATCTATTATAATAAAATAATAATAGTTAAAAAATATACATTTTTTCATCACAGTTTGATGAAGAATCTGATCTGATTATGAGAAAATGATTACTCTAGCAACTTAGTCTCACAAGTGTCTTCCAATGGCTAGTGCACAATAATGTTTTAGGTGAGAACCCTTAACCTCTCAGCACCATTTATAGACTTCTGATCATTAAGAAATGTATGAACTTAGTGTCCCACTGTGATTAGAAATAAGGTTGTTCTTATCCCAGTGTGACTCATCAATGAAGTGATAACTATTGAGCTATCTTAAGCCTATCAAGATATAGGTGTCTGGGATATATAGTTTAAATAAAACTCTTACATTCTCTCACTTGGCTCATACGTCCATAACATTTTTTGTTCATGGATTTATTACAGGAAATTAACCATACTGTGCAAATTTATTTCCAGAAAACTTTCATAGCTCAAAATACATTACATGAGTTCCGTAATATCAATATCAAACCAGCTACTAATGCGAGTCATGGTAGTCATCTATTATATAATTAACAAATTCTCTTCCATATACCACAATATCAGTAACTTAATTTAACATGATCTTCAATTGAGATAATTAAGGCTAATATTGTAATGATTTGGGTTCTAATTCATGTCTATTGTAGACATTATCTTGTCATCATTCATCTACACCATTTAATATACATATAAAATGGAAAGACAAGAAAATAGAAACAAAACAACTATAATATATATCATTAAGTATCCAAATAGAATTCAAAAGCATCTATGAGCTCATGAATGTGTTCACATCATAAGACACATTCTATCAACATTTTCTTTAAACTGCTTCGCTACTAGACCCTTAGTCAATGGGTCTGCTATCATAAGCATAGTACTAATATGTTATATGGACACTGTTTGTTTATGTACTTCCTCATTAACGCTTAGGTATTTGAGCTTCATGTGCTTAACACCTTTAGAATACCTATCGTTTTTGGAGAAAAATAATGCAGAGGAATTATCACAATAAATTTTCAGTGGCTTGCCAATAGAGTCGACAACTTAAAGTCTTGAGATAAAGCTCATCAGCCATAAACCATGCATTATGGCCTCAAAGCATGCCACAAACTCAGCCTCTATTGTAAATAAAGCAGTGATTATTTGCTACATACTTCTCCATGAGATCGCTCCACCAACCAATAGGAAAACATAACCTAAAGTATATTTCCTGCTATCGGAGCAACTAGCAAAATTAGAGTCTAAGTATCTAATACCTCCTAACTGTCAGTTCTTCTAAAGGTAAGCTGGTAATCCTTAGTTCCTTGCAAATGATATCACAATACCCTCTTCGCTGCTTTCCAATGAGACATCCCTGGGTTATTTTGGTAGCGCTCAAGTATGTCAACTGCAAAACTAATGTCTAGCCTCGTGCAAATATGTGCATATATCAAGCTCCCCACAATTGAAGCATAGGGAATTTTTTTCATCTATTTACGCTCTTACTCAATTTTAGGACATTGTGATAGGCTAAACTTATCACTTTTTAATATAGACGTATCCAGTGATAAACTACTTTCCATGCCAAATCTCTCAAGAACACTTTCTATATAACTTTTTTGAAACCATCCCCAAAGTCCTTGTTTTCGATCTCAAAAAATTTCGATTCTGATCACAAAGGATGCTTCACCCATATCTTTCATTTCAAAGTTTTTGGAGAGAAAATCATTGATTTCATAAAGTAGACCAAGATCACTACTAGCCAACAAGATATCATCAACATACAGGATCAAAATTATAAACTTACTCCCACTTACCTTTAGATATATACATCGATTGACAATATTTTCCTTAAATCCAAAAGCAGTAATGGTGTCATTAAACTTTAAGTATCATTGTCGGGATGCTTGTTTAAACTCATAGATTGATTTTTTGAGCCTATATACTAGGTGATCTTTGCCCTTTTCTGAGTAGCCTTCTAGTTGCTCCATGTAGACTTCTTCATCCAAACTTCCATTAAAAAATGTCATTTTCACATCCATTTAGTGTAACTCGAAATCATAATGAACCACCAATGCCATAATGATCCTGATCATTTTTAGATATTGGAAAAAAAGTTTATTTGTAATCAATGGCCTTCTTTCTGAGTGAAACCCTTGGCAACAAGTCTGGGCTTATATCGTTCAACATTGCCTTTTGAGTCGCATTTGGTCTTAAAGACCCATATACACCCGACTCTTTTACTCCCTTCAGGCAATTCAACAACATCTCATACTTGATTCTGATCCATAGATTTCAACTCTTCTTTCATGACTTATGAAAACGTTAGTGGATCTTTACTTGTTCCAATGTCAAATTCAAATTCCTGGAGATACACCACATAGTCTGTCGAAATAGTAGGTTATAGACTCCAAAGTTTTCAATGACACGTAAAACCTATACCCTTTGGATCTATATGGGTACCCAATAAAGTATCCGTTTACTGTTCTAAGATCCAATTTCCTTTCACGTGGATTGTAAAGTCTCGTTTTGGGTGGGCAATCCCAAACATGCATGTGCCTTAAACTTGGTGTAGTCCATAGCTCAAAATGAGTTTTTGGAGCTAACTTACTAGGAACTCAGTTTAAGATATAAATTGTCGTCTTAATGGCTGCACCCCACAATGATTTTGGTAAGATGGAATTACTTACCATACTTCTGACCATATCCAACAAGGTGCGATTACGCCTTACAGCAACACCATTCTGCTGTGGCGTCCCTAGCATCGTGTATTGTGCAACAATGCTATGATGTTCAAGAAGTTTGGCGAATGGGTCAAGGTTACAACCCGAGTCGTCATAATTTCCATAGTATTCTACACCTCAATCTGACCTGATGATTTTCACATTTCTACCTAATTGTCTTTCCACCTCCATGAGAAATACCTCAAGTACTGAAACAATTTGAGATTTCTCATGTAGCAAATAGATATATCCAAACTGTGAAAAATCATTTATAAAGGTGATAAAATACTTTTCTCCACCAAAACATTCAGTGGAGAATGGTCCACATATATCTGTGTGGATTATTTCAAGAAATTCCTTACTTCTTGTGGCACCTTTCTTAGTATGTTTGGTTTGCTTTTCTTTAATACAATCCACACACACTTCACGATTAGTAAAATCTAAATGCAGAAGTATCCCTTCTTTTACTAATCTTTGTAACCTTTCTTTGGAGATATGCCTCAATCTTTTATGCCACAAGTCATAAGAATTTTCATTCATCATATTTCATGATGATGGGTATAGGTATTTTTAACAAATGTATTATTGAGGCAAAATTGATAAAGGCCATTGGTAAGAAACCCAGAACCAATAGATAAGGTGTCTCTAAACAAATTGAAACTATCATTATGGAATGAAAATGAATAACCATCAGTGTCTAGTCTGGATAAGGAAATTAAATTACGCCTCATAGAAGGCACAAAAACTGTGTTATGGAGGTCTAAACAATAAACAGTACTCAAAACTAAATGAAAGATTCTTTTGGCCAAATGTAACACCCCGGTCCCGGATGGATTGGAGAGTTACTCAATGTCACTCAAAATCATTTTTCAACCATATAGTTATGGATTCCAAAGTTTTCAATGACACGTACAACTCACTGTTTAAGATAAACTACTCTAACAAGATTAATCTAAACACCACAAAAAACCTCAAATTTAACATCAACCTTCCAAGATACCAAGTCAACAGAGCAAAACATGATTTATTTGTACTATCTTTGTACTTAATCCACTATACTCACGTAGCCTTATACATGATTTCTTATCTTGATCTCCAGCTGTACCATTAAAATTATCCGAAAACGTTATAGAAATAAGGGGTGAGTTATCAACAACTCAATAAGTAGAGAACATATACTAGTATGTAAACATGAGCCTTTTCAGAAAGTTCGGTATGCAGAAATAAAACATTTCATTTTCATATGCAGATCTCAAAAACGTGTTATTAGAAAATCAGAGTAACTTTTCAATCCTTTCATACTCAAAAACCAATTAGTCATATTCAAAGATCATATTCATATTCAAAGACCATTTTTATATTCAAAAACGTTTTGGCATAACATAACTGAACATATTCATCTTATCATATCGTATCATATCATATCATATACCATATTTAACCCCCCATGATAGGGTTGTGCTATCCTCGGTGACCAAACCAGGCAGTATCATATTGTGAAACTTCCCTTTATTCATTTTAGGAATCCCGAATGTGCATACAAGAAAAAACACATAACTAAGGTTGTTGTCACATTTTCCTTTCTAAACACAACATACACATTTTTACAAATCAATCTCAGTTCATTTTCTTTTTATGCAAATCTAGTAGAGGAACCTCGCTTACCTAGACTACTCAACTTTCTAAATTTCTTCACCATAGTGCTAAACAAAAAATTACTCGTCACCTATAATGCCACGTAACTTCCATAAATATTCGAAAGTAACACATTTTTCAATACTTAAACCTAAAACGCTAAATAATCTATTTTTTCAAAAATCTAAATTTCTCAAAACCCTAAAATATTGTCACCTCCCAAATTCATTGACATCCACTTGATAAGACAAACCCAGCTTATTATAATAAAATCTATTATAGTAACAATCAAAACTTCACTTAATAGAATAGACTAAATCTTATTCAAAGCGTTCAAAATCATATTAAATACTTACTACTGAAATTCATTTATAAAAATTTTGATATTAAAATAATATAATAATAAGTAATATACTTTAAAATCCTAACTATCCTCAGGAATAAAATTTATACTTAAAACAAAGCCTTTACAGTAAATTAAAAATATGCCCAACGTATAACCAAGAGTATTTTTTGGGAATTGACCATAAATGAGTATAGGTTCTTTGGGGAGTTGACCATACAATTCAATTTCTTGGACTACAAAGATACAACTATGCAACATATATTTATGCTCACCTAGAGGGAGTGCAACTCGCGACAGAGAGGGAAGAGATCGGCAGATCTGGGTGGTGAGAGGAAGATGCCGGTGAGCTGAGCGGCTGGGCACTGAGAAAGATGAGTGATGAGAGGGAGAGAAAAATAACATGAGAGAGAGAGAGAGAGAGAGAGAGAGAGAGAGAGAGAAAAGTGAAAGAAAGAGAGACGGAGAGACACAGTGGGCTTACCAAGAGGAAAAACAACGGGAGTGACATGCAGTGCTCAGTGTCACCTTTTGCACTGGTGGAAGGGACATGGTGGGCCTGGCAACGTCGTTGGACTTCACCGACATGTTACGGGGCCAAACATTGAGATGGGGGTTTATTGCCCTATTTTGAGAGTCAAAAATAGGGGACAAACAGTGGCTTGATGGTGTAGGGGTAGCGCGATGGAGGAGTTATTTGTTGTACCAAGGCTGAGCAAAACTTTTGTGGTGGTCTTGCTAGCCGTTAGGCTGTGGGGAAGAAACCGAGAGAGGGAGGAGGCATGAAGGAGGCTCACGGTGTGCTTGATCTACTATCGGGAATATACTGCAGCAGTGGGGTCCTCTCACGTTGTAGTGGCTTGCAGTTATTTCGTACGAAAGGGGCGGAGGGAAGTCCATGAGGGTGGGACGTCGTGAGAGGTGGGGGCTTCTTTGGCCATGATGGGAAGCTTCGTGGTGGGTAGATTTCTTTTCTCTCGGCCTATCTAGGTGCTGCGATGGAGGAGTATGGTTAGGGGTGGCAATATGTGACACGACCCGTTAATCCAATACGAACACGACACGATAAAAGCGGGTTAGAGTTTAGCCTTAACGGGTTCGGGTCAAAACGGGTTGACCCGTTATGACACGATTGCTTAACGGGTCACTAACGGGTCAACCCGTTATGACCCGTTAAGAAAATTAAATTTACCTTTATACCCTTAGACCTAAAGGGCAAGGAGCATGCTCCACTTTCTTATTCAAATTCTAAATTTGTTTAGATCTGTATTTTAAATTTTTTATTATATTTGAGATTGTAATATTAATATATTAACATTATATGTTTTGTTTATTATATTTGATAATGAATATTATTATAAATTGTGTGGATCATATTTGTTTGGATTGTAATTTTAGACTTGTAGTTAGTTTTTTATTTTTTATAGATATTATTTATATTTAAATATTTATATAAAATCAATTAAGTCAAACGGGTCGTATCGTGTCGTGTCGTATCCTATCTGTTCAACCCATTAACGTAAACGGGTTGAAACGGAACGGGTCGTGTCATATCGTGTCAATTTATTTATTATTCATTAACGGGTCATAACGGGTCGTGTCGTGTCAACCCGTTATCTTACCGTGTCATGTTCGGGTTTGAAATTTTGACACGAAATCCTTAACGGGTCGTGTTCGTGTTGACCCGTTAAGTGTAATGTACATGCCTTGACACGATACGAACACGACCCGTTAACACGATTTGACACCCCTAAGTATGGTTCAAAGGATGTGGGGCTGGCAGCTTGTTGCAATGTGTTTGGGTGGCTACAGTTTGAGGGAGTGAAGGTGGTGCTGCTTCACGCGGTGCACTTCGGTGGAAGGCAGTGAGTGGCATACATGGGGCTATGAGAACTTATGGAGAAATAGAGGATCAGAGAGAGAGTTTGTGGGGTAGTGTGGCACGAGAAATTCAAGGGCAATTGAGGAAATAAAAAGAGATTGAAATGAAGTTGCGTGAATGTGGATGAGATGGTGAGAATAAAACTAACGGGAAGGGGACAAGCACGAGGAGGATAAAGCTGAGAAACTGTCAGGGTTAAAAGGAGGGGGAAAAGAAAAGAAAATTTTACATATCAAAACCATGCCGTTTTATAGGTGGTTTGGCTCCCCAAGCTCTGGGTGTTACACTAAAACTTTAGCCTTATTCTTGTTTCCATAAAAATAAATCGCTCACTGAGGTTTGGTGTATAGCTTGTAAGGTATCCTTGCATGGTAATGGAAATATGAACATTAGCACTCGAATCTAGCCACCAAGAGTTAGTAGGAACATTTATAAGGTTTGATTCAAAACATACAAAGATAAAAGGCTTACCCTTCTTTTCAAACCAAACCTTACGTTTCGAACACTCAACTTTCATGTGCCCATGTTTTTCACAAAAGTAGCATTTGCCACTGTTATGTTGAACATGACTGACTTTCGCAGGCTCCTTTCCTTTTGGTGGTCCAGTTCGTTTCATTTTTCCATAATAGTGATTTTTCTTTGCAGCTTGTTTAGTCACAAAATTAGTATAGTAATGTCCTTGTTGATTCAGTCTTGCTTCCTCCTGAACTACCATACTTGCCAACTCATTCACATTCCATTTATCTTTAATAGAGTTGTAGTGCATCTGGAATGGATTGTACTGAGGTGACAATGAGTTCAGAATAAACCATACAATAAAAGACTCCTCTACATTCATTCCCAGGGTTTGTAATCTGGCAGCAATATTTGTCGTTTCAAGGATATACTCTTACATTCCTTTGGCTCCATCATATTTCATGGTGGTAAGTCTAGTCATCATGTTCCTGCTAAAGATTTATTTGTGGACCGAAACCTTTCATTAGCATTTTGAAAAATATTTGGGCATCCTCAGTACTAAGGAGTGAATTTTTTATATTTTTGGCTATGATCATTCTCATGAACATTAGACTCAGCCTATTTGATATCTCCCACTGTTTAAATGATTCTCTCTCATCCATGTTGCTACTCTCAGTGATGGGTGATGGTTTTGGACTCGTAAGGAATGAGTCCAGGTCAAGGACTCCTAAGGTAAATCTGACTCACTCAACCCATTTAGAGAAATTAGAGTCATTCAAAACAGGAACAGATGAAGTCTGTGAATATAATGATGCCAGTACGTTTACTGCAGAAAATTTTGTCACATAATGCTTTGAGTTAGACACTTATAAACAATAATTAAAATTTAAACAATTATGGATGAACTCGTACTATCATCAAGACCCCCATTTGAGAGTAGATCTTGATACACAAAATGGTCACACCAGTATTAAATTTTGTAGATGAACTAGTTGTATCATTAGAATTCTATTTTGGGAGTAAACTCTTACATACAAATTGTTTTGTCTAACCTTACTTTGTGATGGATGAACTAGTAGTGTTATCAAGACCCTCCTTTGGGAGTAGTTCTTGACACACAAATTGTTCACTTCAACCTTAATTTGATGGATGAACTAGTAGTGTCATCAAAACCCTCATTTAAAAGTAGATCTTGACATGCAAATTTGTTCACTCCATCATATCCATCTGACTATGGAGTTAATGATTTTCCACCAAAATTTAAGAAAATCTTGTACCTTTGGGCAACCAATATTTTTCTTAATTTTGGTGTAAATCGTTTGCCCCTTATTTGGATAAAAAATTATATATGGCATAATAATAATAATTTAAAGAAGAGCCAAAATAATTCATACATGTATTTAACAATATGAACATGCACATAAAAGAAAGAGTAAAATTTTATATTTTTTAATAATTAAATAATATTAAAATAATAATATTATATTATAATCTGACTAGTCCGGGTCTAGACCTGGACCGGTTCAGTAACCCAAGCTGAAACTCGATTCATTTCAATGGTCAAACATAAGTGTTGACCTGGGTCGAGCCTACTGTTCAAGCTCGATACCTTCCCATCCCATTTTGTTTTTCTAAATTTTCTTTCGGGTTGGGCCACAAGGCCCAAAACAATGGCCCGTTTCTTTTCTCTTGGACTTGGCCAAGGCCCAAGCCCAGGCCCAGACCCTTTAGAAGTTAGAATCAACGATTGTAGTGCTGCACCAGTGGGAGAATTCAAACTCCCTTCGGTTCGGCGCAACTATGGACATCACCGATGAGGGAAAGATGGCATGGCGTCCCCAGCCTCCTCTGTCACTGAAGTCCACCTATATTCATGGTTTCGCCCTTTTTTTTTTTACTAGAACATCGTCGCACACCGCGGCCAGTGGGCTTTAGAGACCTCTGCAGCCATCATAGAGACGTCGCAGAGAAGTTTCTAATCCTCCTCCCTACACCAACAGCCCTAAACCCCGACGAGCTACATAATCCAACTGGGGTAGTGCCCATTCAAGACTACACAATCCCTCTGCACTGCCCCTATACACCTCGAGTCATTGGCACAATGACATGGCCACCTTACGCCGCACACTGCCGACCCACAAACGGCCCCTTCCTCCTCAGCTTTACAATACACAATACACATTTACCTAGCACGACGGCCCCTTACCCATCAAACGACAACCCCGTACCCAACACATACACAATACAACGAAAGGGAGAAAATAACTTAAAAACTGAAACAATCACTTTCACTGCTTAATTCTCTTCATATGAGAACACAAAATATTAACTTAAAATACACCTTTGTAAATATATTTGTCAAACCAAAAGGTCAATGTGTTTTTAGTCGACCAGAACATAAAATCAATAAAGACACATGGAGGTACATATAAAATTAAATAGTCATTTATTTATTGTATATTTTATCGAGATCATAAAATATCTATAATTTGATGCTCTGATGCTTTGATACCATATGTTAATTATTTTAACAGGAACATTAATAATCGGATCTTTGATATTCTATAATCTACTATAATAAAATAATAACAGTTAAAAGATGTACCATTATCCATCACATATCGATGAAGAATCTAACCTGACTATGAGAGAATGATCATCCTAGCAACTTAGCATCACAAGTGTCTCTCGATGGTTAGAGGCACAATAATGTTGTAGATGAGAACCCTTAACCCCTTAGTACTATTTATAAACTTCTGGTCATCAAAAAATCTAGAGACTTTGTGTCCCACTATGATTAGAAAAAGGGTTATTCTTATCCCACTGTGACTCATCAATTAAGTAATAACTATCGAGCTATCTTAAACCCATCAGGATATGAGTGTGTGGGACATAGAGTTTAAAATGGCTAGTTTGATTACACAAAACTAAATTATCTCATCTCATATAATCATTACAACTTTCTCAAACTTCCACACAAGATATAAAAAATAATTCAATTTTTTCAAATCTCAAAATAAAAATAATATTAAAAAGTTATATTATAACAATATTTTATTTAACTTCCAATAAAATATCTCATTTCATCTCATTTAAACTACGTAACCAAACGAGGCTTTAAAACTCTTACAATGAGTTGATATAATACGTCAAATGGTAAAGTTAAAATTTAATATATTATATCTAATTACGTCAATTTATTAATTTATTTTTATAAAAGATTTCTGTAGTTATATATAATACTTCTCAAAACAAAACCTTCTAAAAATTTTAGATTAATATGTAATGAATGAGAGCGAGAGAAAAAAAAAAAAGTAATAATCAATACGTACTTGAATTGATATGTAAATTGAAGATCTTATTCAATAGATCAATGAAGCTTTGTTTCACTCATCCCCGGCCATGATGACACGCTAGTGAGCATCTCTGGCCGACAGCCTTGCTGGTCAAAGGCTAATTGAGTTTCATTGAGAATAAAAAGAAAATAGCGGAAACATTTATATTTTCGCAATTTATATTTTGGGTGCCGTCCGGAAAGAAGTGTTCTTTAGTTATTTTCTCCAGTTTCAAGAAATCGTGCATAGAAAAAGTTACGATCTCTCCATGTTTTCTACTCCGGTGAGAGCGGTTTCTTGTCACAGTACAAGACTTTCTTCTTAGGATTACTTCCATTCCTGTGATCTGTTCCTGTTCTCTGTAATTCTGAATCAAAGCTTTACAAATTTGTTAAGTTCAATGTGAGTGAAGGGGACAATTTTTAAAGAGCTGAACAAGTTTGGAGTTAAGAGTACTGATGAGAGATGAAAATGGTAGAGTTTTGATAGCAGCTTGTAAACCACGATATAGGCAACTGGAAGTAGAAAATGTGGAAGCTCTTGCAATTCTAATGGCTTCAGCTTACTTTTCACATGAGCATTCTTTATGATTATCGTCGAAAGTGATTCACAAAACAATCACAAATATCCAGAATTGAATTTGTTTTCCCAAGAAACTCTCTTGGCTGATATTTAAAACTTGATAAATGCGTTTTACAATCTCAAAGTATGTAAGTTTAGTACATTTTCTTTAAGATTTACATGAGAAAAAAAAAGACTACTTTTTAATTGTGGCCCTACTTTTTTAAAAAGAGTGTAAAATTTACACATTTTATGAAAAAATATTTTATTTAGAAGCCTCACACACAACATACTATCCTTTTTTTTTTTTCTTACCAAATGTATACTATATGAATGATGAGTAATAGAATTTAATTATTTTAATAAGAATAAAACTAAAAAAAAATTAAAAAATATAAAATATAAAAAAAATTATAGTGTGTAGTGTATGGGCTTATGAGTAGTAAAAATCTTTTATGTTTGTACCTATAGTTATTTTTAAAAATTGATTTTGGTATACATCAGTTACTATTCATCACACCTTATACCTGACATTTATTTTTTTTTTTTTTATAAGGTATAGGATATGAGATAGTGAATTGTAGCTGATACGAAAAATTATTCTTTAAAAACTTATGTATTGAGTTTATAGAAGTGAGTTCTGTCATATGGGATGAGATGCAAATGTGGCTGCTAATACTTTGGCTAGATCTTGTACGGATATGAATGATATCAAAGTTTGGTAGGATTCCAAATGAACCTTTTAGTCAAAATCTTACCAACCGACCGATTCCTGATCTCCTCATAGAGTCAGTCATAAGAGCTACCATTATTAGTTAATGGTTATTTGCATATATATTCTTCTGACTTTTTTGGTACGTCTAGATTTTCTAAACCATGATAAATTCTAAATTCTATGTTCATATGCACCTTAAAAGTTAAAAGATATCGTTGAAAACAACCCCAACGCTTCTTTTTTTTTTTTTTTTCTTCTAAGACTTGAAATTTTTAAAGATTTTTGTTTAAATTTTAGATCGTAGAATGTGAGAGATAAATATATAAAATAAATCTAAAAATATTTATAAACCATATGTACCTATCTCTCACTCTAGACTCTAGAATTTTGATAGAAATTCTAAGAGATCCAAATTCATTTTCATTATTTACAATTTTAAGATAAAAGTTTATAGAAAAATGATTGGGCCACCGAGAGGTGGGTCTGAGTCATTTTTTTTTATTGGTTTTTTTTTTATTTAGTGATTAAAAAAATATTTTTTTTAAATGTCTAAAGGTATAAAAAATGTATGAAAAAAATCAAAAAAATTAAAAAAAAAATGTTAAAATGACCTTCTCAAGAGATTTTCTCAGACTACACCCTCGGTGAGAGTAGCACGACTCAAAGTATATAAAGATTTATATCTCAAATATTTTTTACAATTTGAAAGCAGATAGAAAATATATGTAGAATTTACACTACTAATTGTTATCCATGGAGGATGTGAAACTCAATATGATTAAATAGTGTGGAGTTTATTTATATAAAAATACAAACAGGCAGCAAGTCAGTCAACAAAAGTGGGCACCAACCAACATTTAACAATGCCCAATGCACAGCAGTAGTACTGGCTCCGTGCACATGCAGTACTGCCTTCTACAACTCAAGTTAGTGGGGCCTTTAGCCTGTAGAAAGTGCCAAACCGAAGGATTTATATTCTTTGTTTGGATGGAGGTGGGCTCTAGCTGCTGCTAAAAGACAATTGATTCATATGTAAAGAGAAAAACCAACTATCCATTTTTTTATATATTTGAATGATAAATTTTATACGTAAGTTATTATTTATTTTTACATCTTATATTTAAATTTTTTTTATAAATTATAGGAGTATTTTTCATAGACTATGAGATGTGAGATAAAGAATAGTAGCCTGATAAGAATAATTTTTTATTTGATATATGTTAATTTCTACATAAGGTCTCGTTTAGACAGTGAGATGAGATGTGATGATTTTAAATAAAAATTGAAAGTTAAATAAAATATTATTATAATTTTATTTTTTAATTTTATTATTGTTTTTAGATTTGAAAAAAGTTGAATTGTTTATTATATTTTGTGTGAAAATATGAAAAAATTATAATAATGAGATGAGATGAGATGAGATGAAACTGTTTCTTTATTCAAATATGACCTAATTCTAATTTATTATATGAATCAATCTTCATTCTCTCTTCTATCCATGTCTTATTATGGTCCACATGCAAAGAGAATCATAATCTATTCCATAGATTCTATGTACATGGGATGTTACCATTTTATGTATGCCTTCATAATGATTGAGATATTCTAAAATTTTCAAATTCAAAAGTTGTCTATATTTCGGAGAGAGATAAATGTGAAAGTACGTTTGGAATCTAAACACAACTCAGCTCATCTTAACTCATCATTATAACTTTTTTAAATTTTAACATAAAATATAATAAACAATTCAACTTTTTTCAAATCTTAAAATAATAATAATAATATTAAAAAATAATATTCTAACAATATTTTATCATCCCAACTCAACTCAATTCAATTCATTTCAACATCCAAACGCTCTCGTTGTATTAAATTCTATTTACAAATTACTATATTTACAAGATGTTTTATCTTTTAAAAGAGATATAGACATCTTTTCATTTATCAATGCATGAACTTTCTAGTATCTACCATTTGAGTAATGTTAAATATAATCATAAATTGTGTAAACGTTTTACACACTCATTTTGAAAAAGAGTGGTATCTACTATTAAAAAATTAATTTTTTCATGTGGATCTCATATTGACTCACTTTTTCAAAATAAATACACGGCACTTGCACACTTTATAATTGTAAATATCATTAGATCGAACCCAGTTTGGTCCTGTCCGGTCCGGTTTATCAGTTCACCGATTTTTTTTTCACCACTAACCACACTTAGCTCTGTGGCTTGCACATCTACCCATAATCTGCTTTGGTACCAAGCATCTAAATGACCATCTGATTAACTTATCTGAGCTTATCTTACACTTGATTTTATAAAAGTTTACGTGTGTCTTATGCAACGTGAGATGCATGATACATACATAAATATAATATGCAAAATAAAACATGATGAATAAAGTACTTGCAAATATCATGACATGTGTGGTACGTAAACACTGGCTTTCAAAGAATTGGCTTTAATAATAATATACATAACTAGCTAACGTATACTAATCCTAATTAATGATCAAACTTGTAGTGTTGCTTCTTAAAATTTTCGACATGAAATTGATCATGTGAACTAGAATGAGAGAGCAAACATGAGGGATGTTGTGAGAGGAATAAGGTAGTCAATTGTTGGCATGGTGAACGTGAGACAAGCACGATGCTGGACTGGGTATCTTGATTTCGGCCACTGCGCTTATGGAGATTTATGGTTTTTTTTCAAATACCACACGGAATGGAGATATTTATAGAGAGATTTGGAAGAGGGTCCCGATGAGTTTGAGTTGGACGTGGTTAATACATGTAGTGACACTAATCTGTTGAACACTCAGTCGTGATCATCTAAGAATATAGTTTGAATTTGAAAACATGATCTAATAGTTCATTCAATGTAAGATTGGCAGTGACTGAGACTATGTAGGAGTCTTCAATTAGTGATGATTTTAAATTGAAATACATTTCTAATGATCAATTTTTAAATTCTAAAATGAGTCTAACTAGTTCAATAAATAACAAATGAGATTTAACCTAATTATTTAGTCCAATTAAAACTCCTATTCAACCTTAATAATTCATGGCTCGAAACTTATCCAATATGGCCCATTAAATATAATTTAGGCCCAATAAAAATTATAAATATTCCAACCTTAGAATTATTAGACTGGGTCGTTACACAAAATCTTGTAGATAATGGCTTTAGACTGATGAGATCATTGAAGTCACTACACAATCGAGGAGAAAATGATCTCATAATCGGTGTCATAGTGAGAAGATCTATGCTCAATGTGTAACCCCACAATCTTAGAGCAAAAATGGAGGAAGCTTGATACATGTATATTTCATTTCCCTCGAAAACAAATTAGAAAGGATCCAGACACTTCTTTCGTATCACAAGAAAAATTGATCTAGGTGTTGGAGTTCTCATCTGTTGGTCCACACATACAAACTCTTGTGTCGATCATTTCTGATTTATGTGCAAGCGTCCTTCAAATAGTGGTTGACATTTGGTAAGTTGTTGCAACATAGTACATAGCACAAAACTAATGGGGCGGATCGGATTATATTATCACCATTATTCCTAAGGTTGTGAAGAGAGTAAAGCCCACTAAGAATATGGGCTTAAGGCTCAATCAAGACTGCCTCAATGGAGGAGGAGGGTTGCATAACAAATATAGAAAATACGACTAAGATGGTCAGCTAGGTGAGTTTAGGCTCAGGGTTGAGTTTTATCAGTAGTGCTATAGACAGGCACAAGTCTGTGCCTGCTCGCGAACCCACTGACGTGTCAGTAATTATATTAAAAAGAAAAATAAAGAAAAGAAAGAAGAAATAGAAGAAGAAGAAGGAGGGGGAAAAAGCAACCAAGCAGGAACGCAGCTTTGTTCATTCAAGCTTGGAAGGAGAAAACGTAGTAGCAAACACCATTTCGTTCTCTTCCTCGCATAAGATCTCTCACCATTTTGTTCTTACCAACAAGACCCAACTTGCAGAAGACATAAACCATTGTCTCAGGCCAATTTAACAAGATAATTACGCGTACAATTATCTTCATATACTCCCAAAACAGAAAAAATAGTTCATTTCACATGGCTAGTAAGAAAGGAAGAAAGGTCAACAAGCATCTATGAAAAGACAACAATACAAAAGAAAACAAAATGGTAGAGAAACTCTTTCCATACTCTAGATTACAAATCAGTAGTTAGATGGCGTTGCACAGCTTAATCTTTCTTGCGAATCAGTTGAATACCTAGGATGGCGTCGTTGTCGGGTTAGGGTTAGGGTTGGGAACGGGAGTCGCAAAGAGAGAGGGCAGAGAGATCAAGCAGGGGGAGAGAAACCAAGAAACGCAAATGTAAAACGCATCGTTTGAAGAAGCTTTACCTACATTTCGACAAGTTTCTAAACACACCATTTTATTTACTCCAAAACGGTGCATTTTTCTCCACTTAGGATGTCATTTGAGAAAAGCGCCTGGGTTTAGAGTTTTTCGATTTTTATATAAGATGAGTTTTGAACAAATACACGGAAATCAACCTGTCTAAACATCTTTCATGTGGTAAATCAAAATGAGTAACGATGCAACTATAACTTTTTTACATTTTATTTTCAAACAATCAATAAAATCATGCCACTCAATTAAAAATTAATTTTAATATTACAAAACTACCATTCATTTTATGTAAAGTTGTAAAATAATTATAAAATAGTAGTAACGTTATCATTTATCAAATAGGAACATCATGTTGTCTCTAAGTTGCATACAACACACAATTGTCGCTTCTAATTGACGATGTCAAAACAAGATATAATCCTTGTCTGGACGGGAAATGGCTAGAAAGCTTTACCTTTTGTTCTACATGACACGCAATTGTCATTCATGATATGATAATCTTAAGACTTTAAAATTTATGAGTAACGTTAGGTATAAATTTAAAGTGTATAAATTTTACACAAATTCTTTACAAAAAAGTAGTTTCCAATTAAATATATATATATATATATATATATATATATATTTCACACTTTTTTATAATGGAATAAATTCTAAAAGATAGATTTATATATGAGTTTGGTACCAGTTCTATTTTTCTCAAAATCGGTCGAAATAAGTCTGATTTTGATTTACCTTTTTCTAACACCGGACTAAAGCGGTTCATATATATATTAATTTTTTATATTGTATAAAATATTTTTTATATTATATATCATTTTTATATATAATTGTATATAAAATAATTTTGTATTATATGATAAATTACTAATTAATATAATTTTAAATTTTAAAATCCTATATAAATAACTATATATTATCACTATAGTCTATAATACAATTATAATATATATTATAATATACTACAAATATTATCACTATATTAGTATATACTATAATATATATAGCTGAAAAAATCGGACCGGAACTGGTAAAACCAAAAGTATCGGTTTAGGAGTATAACCGGTGCAGTATCAGTTCTTCAAATCTCAAAATCGATATATACCGATTCGGTTCTAAAATATATCCAAAACCGGACTGAACCGAACCGGTTACACTCTTAAGCGTGGTCTACTATAGTATACTAGAATACTATTAGCAGCTCCCCTTGTGGCAGCAGGATGTGGGGCCAATGCACAACGTTGCACACAGGATTAAGTATGTGGACCAACATGATAAGTAAGATAAATCAAATAAGCCAAGATAAATAAATCATGCATGTCATAGCATATGTATGAACAATCAGGATTTTAAGTTCTTAACATGAAATATTTTATGAAAAACCTTATGTTAAGTATGTTTACGTTATGATGGGTTTCTTACTGAGTCATTGACTCATTTTAGTTGTTTTCTATTTTTAAACCACCCTAGGTTAGAATATTTATGAAGGTAAAGCTGCAGGACGAGACTTAGTCCAGATATGCGTTATAGTGGCCTAGATTATATATACAGATGTTAAGTTATTATTTTATAGCATAAATTTCGAGAAATTTTAATAAATACTTCCGCGCACTCTCTTTTATGATTTTAATATTTTTAATAAAGAATGATTATATTATAAGGAATCTTTGTATCTAGTGTTTTCTTTAAAATAAAATATATATTTTTAAGTCAAGTTCAGTAGTAGCACTTTGGCTTCTTTGAAAATTTTTAAAAGTGATTTTATTTTTAACCGTAAGGAGTGTGGTGTTCTATTTTGGTTGAATGATAAATTTCTCTCTGCGTCACGCCTCTTCCTTTCACATTTATGATGCAGAATCGGAGATGTTTGGGTATAAGATTTTCTTAAAAGTTTCTAAGATTTAAAAAAAAAAAAAAAATCTTTAAAAGTTTTGTCGAATATAGTAAAAGTGTGGTGGAATCCGTTAAAATTATGTTTAGATTCAGAGACTATTGTTTATATCTTTTTTTTATTGAGATTTGACAAAGTGGTAAGTCTATTAAAAAAATAAAAGAAAAAAATATTTGTGAGATTTTTGTTGGAAGTTTTGTGAAAAAGTTAGTTTTCTTTTTCTTGTCATTAAAATCGAATTACCCGTTTTGGCAAGTCCTCACACTTTCCCCCTTTATTCTGGGACTTTTTTTTTTAAAGAAAAACCATTATAATTTATTCTTCAGAGAAATTTACATTCATAACTGGATACATTCTAAGATGTCCTCATATCAAACATAACATCATAAATCAAAATAATGAATTTGGAGCTCCACCAGTATACTATTTCTTTTATGATTGGTTTGGTTTTCACTATTGCTAATACTCTCTATAGACAAACGTCTAAAAGACAACACTCTACCTAAACAGAGACTCAACCTCACCCTTCATAAAAAGAGAGGACTCAACCTTTGCAGACAAACGTTCGAAAGACGAATTCTTTTTTATTAATTAACAATAAGGAAACCAAAAAGGAAAGTAGCAGCATAGATGCGAAAAATGACGAATTTGGACCAACTCCAATAGACTTCGAAATCTGTAATGGCCTATGAATGCAACACACTTGTCTCTTTTCAGTCACAAATGTCAAATCTAAAATGTCTAGTGGTAGCGAATCCGATGATTTGGCGCGTGTGTCAAAGAAGAGCTGCTAGAATGAGTGGTGCATGAGGACCACACATAGATGTGGGCAGTGCATAAGAACCACACATGGTGATTTTCGCAAAATCACAACTTTCCTCCGAACTATTTTCGACCTGTGAATCTGCTTATGCCGCGCATGTCTCTCGGGAGTTGCTGGAAAATTGTAGATCTAACTTTTTCAGCATTAAAGAAAGCAAAATAAAACTAAATAAAAGAAACCTTGATAGACAAGGTGAGTGAATGGAGGAAGGGGGAATGAGATGGAGGAGGAGGAAGTCGAGACCTCCTCCCCCTTCGGCTAAATCAAATCTGGTGCCCTTGGTTTTTTACGAGAGAGGGGGGAAGATGCCTTTATTCGGGGACTTGAGCAGGCCTAACAAGCTTACAAAATGGGAATTCTTCACATTTTCCTCATACAATAGGAATGAATTATATTACTTGACCGATATTGTCAAATATGTGTACCACACCGAACAAGCAATATGCCCATATGCTTGATGTACTAACAAAGTCATCTCGATCGTATATAGTATAAGGGATTTGCCTTTGACTCAGAAAGAAAACAACAAATTAAAATTGATATGTTATGTAACGAGCAAGTGGTCTACGAGTACAGTTGCCCTGCATGCACTCTAATAAGATGATCATTGAATTGATTGCGATGAGTCCATTCACAATGCACGTAAAACACACAATTAGTTTATCGAAATCTTACATTGAAAATTTTCAATAGAAATCATGTTGTTCAAGTATGGAGCAGGTAGATCATCTATGTTGTTTTGGACGCATTTCGCATGCTCAGTCCGGTCTACTCAGAAAATCGAGGGGTTGGCTCCCTCTCTTGCACAAACACAATTTCAAAGGAGGCTTAGGGGTGGTCTAGGGATCCTTTGATGCCTAAGTCAATTTTCTTTAATGGTGTTGCCAAGAAAATTTTTGTGCAAGTCTGAATGTACCATGTGGTCAGCTTTTATACAAGGTGTGGGGAGAGAACCTTGCACGTGTTGTCAAGGGCTAGTCCTATCACTTTCATACTCTGGCCGCCCACAAAGCATTTAATGCAATGTGGCATATCAGAGAAAAGTAATTAATGCGACGTGGGTCTCTGATTGATACGTTTGCGACCTCTCGACCAGTGCCAGTGACACCTACTTTTCCCCCCCTCAAGGCAAGCGTGTTGACTGCTTCTCCCGCACTCCTTCCAGCAACCACAGCTCATGAGTACCTGAGGTGTCAGACAAGTCTATGTGCGTCAACCCTTGTCAACTCTGTCTATACTTCATCATTTTCTCGGGCCAGTTTTTTCTCGATCTCAGTTTTTACCAACCCTCGATCTCTATTTTTGCCAGCTCGTGGATCTCTTGGAGGTGGGATGAGCCTCTCATTGAACCTGTTTGATGGGAATTCAATTGCTCATTCTTCTTTTTTCTCTCTCCCTCCCATTTTTTTCTTTTTTTTTTTTGGGACCACATTGTTCGATCCGACAATTCAATTCCTCTGACCTTGCTGAAATGTCATTTGGCCCCCCGCCCACATTGCTCTGTACCATGTGCTTCCCATGATTCTAGCCAATCTGTATTCCCCTCTCTGACACGGGAGTGAAACCGCCACATCCTCCCTATTTAATGGGTCCTGCTCATTTTTCTCCCTTTACCGCGACTCTTGTTCTTTTTGCTTAGGGCTCTCATTCTCTTCTCGTTTACTTTCTTTCTCTATCATTTCTTTCGATCACAATTGCTTCTAAGAAGGTCGTGCAGCCTAAGATTCCCAAGGGCTTGGACCCGTCGGAAGTACGCACGGTGGCACAGTTCTTCATTGGGTACAACTAGTGCTCGAACATCACCCTGGAGTCCTTGTCCTCGCTAGCCTCCACTTTCCATGTCCCAGATTCGATGGCCTTCGAGGTTCCTCGTTCGTTTAAGGGGGTTGCAGACTGTGAGGGTTACGCTTTGAAGGTAGCACTCTTCCCCAACATGTTTTCTTATGGGCTGAGGTTGTCGTTCCCCTGCCTTGTCCGCGACTCATTGGACCGTTTAGGCCTGACTCTTGTGCAACACAACCCGAATGCTTGTAGGATTCTGATGTGCTACTGCATCCTGTGGCGTTGAGCCTTGCTAGAATCTGATCTCGAGCACGTTGACCTCACTGGCCGCAAATTTCTCTTGACCCATAACTCATAAAACGTGAGGGGAATACTTGCAACTTCAAGGCAATGCATGCCCTTGTCTCCATAGAGTAGTGCTATCGCAAGGTCAAAGATTGGACCTTGAAGTTTTTCTTCATGTTTGGCCGAGGATGGGAGTTCCCAATCTGCCTAAGTACCAGTTCCCCTACTTTGAATGACCGTGGTCAAACTCACCAACTGAAGCTCTGCTCCACCTTCCTCTCATGGGCCACCGTCTTTATCTTTGCCTCCAACCTTTCTTCCAAAAAGTCGAGTTCTCCTTCTAGCTTTGCGTCATTGACTTTTTTATCGAAGTGTTGAACATAGTATGTGGGCATCCCTATTTCCACGAGCAAGATAGCCTCATGCCCGGAGGTAAGGGTGAAGGGGGTCTATCCTGTCGGGGTCTTCACTGTTTGCATGCTCAACCGGGTCTCCTTTGACAACCAAGGTGTTGGTTCCCTCTCCTGCACAAACACAAATTCAAAGGAGGCTCGAGGGTGGTCTAGGGACCCCCCGATACCTAAATCAGTTTTCTTTAATGGTGTTGCCAATAGAATTTTTGCGTAAGTCCGAATGTACCTTGTGGTCAACTTTTATACAAGGTTTGGGGAGAGCAACTTGCATGTGCTATTAGGGGCAGTTACATCACTTTCATACTTTGGTTGCCTGAAGAATTTAATGCAACGTGGCGTATCATAGAAAAGTAATTAATACAGCGTGGATCTCTTACTGATACGTCGGCAACCTCTCGGCCAGTGCTCGTGACTCCTACTCCCCAGGGCATGGGTGGCGATTGCTTCTCTATTCAGCAACCACAGCTCATGAGTCCCTAAGGTGTCAAACATGTTTGTGTGCATCCGCCATTGTCAACTCTATCGATACTTCATCATTTTCCCATACCAGTTTTTCCTCGATCTCCACTTTTACCAACTCGCAGGTCTCTTGGCCGGGTTGAATGGATCTCTTGGATGTGGGATGGGCCTCTTATTTCTCATTGGGCTTGGCCCAATGGACCGGGGGTTTTTATCCCTTCCATATGTAATTAGTTACCATTTTGATAAATGGGATGGTTTTGGTGTAAAGATAGCAGAAAATAGTTTAGAAACTGTTCCCAAATTACTGCCCTTGCAAAAATTGTGGACTGAATACGGAGCCATGGGTCCCACTCCCCGCTGAGGCTTCTCGGGTACAAAATATTCTCGAAATCGGATTGGGTTGGCTTGGAAAGGCCCATCGTTGCTTTTCTGGGCCCCTTCTGTCAAACCGCCATATTTTTGGGCCTTTTCGGCTCTATGTCCCTACATATTATAAATTAGGGATTTTCAAATCAAATTGAGAATTCCATGATCCATCCTCTGTATTTTAGATTGGTTGGGATTAATGGCAGCAATGGAGAAGAGAGAAGAGGAAGGGAGGGTTAGGGTTTTGATAGAGAAGGCGACGAACTCCACGGCTCCGGAGGTTGACCCGCGACTTCTCAAGGCTATCAAATTGGTCGTTCGATATTCGGATTCCGAGCTCCGACTCGCTGCCCGTACCCTTATGGCCCTCATGAAGCGGGATCACTCTCAGGTCCTAATTTTTTTCTGACTCGTTTTTTAATTATTCGGTTCATTTTTTTTATTGAAAGTTATTTCTTTTGTGTGTTCCTTCTTATCTAGCAATGATTTTCAGTGGATACGTTTTCAGGGTTTAATTCTTTTATTTTTTTTGGGCGATAATATGCTTTATATATGGATTAGATTCGGATTGGAACTTGAATTCGCAGAACAAGAATTTGCATCGGATTGTGTTTCGGTTTGCTTTCTTACGTTTATGTTTTGTTGCTGAGAAGACTGGGTTGAGAAAATTGTCATTAATCCTTTAAGTCAACACAGCCCTGATATCTGCTTTTTGGTATGCTTATTTTTTGTTCCATTTTTACTATTTCGTCCATTTTGACTCATATTCTCAATAATTTTCGGCAACAGAGAGAAACTCCACGACTTGAATTTTCCTTTCAGCGGCTACACTAGAGGGCAGAAAATAAAGTGGAGTCGTATAAATTTATGTTAATTTTCTCGGTTGAGTTTTAAAACTTAATGGATTGTAATTGTCTGCTTATTATTCTGGTCCATATTTCCCCCTCCAAGAAGCATTCTTTATGGTTTCCGTCAGTTGATTTGTAGATTTTAGATAAAATTTGCTGAGCATTGAGACACTCATATTTGTTTGTGTACCGGGGATAGAAATTCTGTGGTATCACTTGTTGTCCCATGCGATCATCATAAAATATAAGGGGAGCAATAAATAATATGAGCTTAGAAACACTAAAATGAGACAGATTGACAGTCAGGAGAAAGTTGGAAAGGACATGGAGAATGCTCAGATTTATCGTGTCACACGTGTCAGGCAATGAAGTAAGAAGATGTGGAGCCTCAATTGGTTTTGTACTTAAATAGTGTGACTGTTTTGCTATATGAAGACTGTTTGGTAGGTCGCTGTTCTAAGACTTCTGGTGATATGGTTATGAACTTGAGACCTTAAAATTCTTTCAGCATTGTACACAGAACTGACACAAGATATTAGCCTTAAGATAAAGACATGTGTCCTCCTTTCCTTTAGAGTGATTTTTAATATTAGGCTCATCTGGTGGGTGGCATCTGTTCTAAGACTACTGGTCATATGGCTATGAACTTGAGACCTCAAAATGTTTTCAGCATTGTACACAGAACGTACAGAAGATATTAGCCTTAAGATTTTATCTTAATTTTTTTTTATATGAGTAAATTTTATCTTAATTTTAGCCTTAAAATTTTTTTGATAATTTTATCTTAATTTTAGGTAGATTAAACAACTTTTTTCATTTAGGTAGGTCAAGTCTTTTCTTCTGTGCTATGATTTACTTGTGGTGCCCTTGATCATGCTATAATTAGGGGTATGGGTATTTTTTTTCTTTCGTGGGGGAAATAATCAAGTATTCACCCACCCAACCTTCGCTTTTCTCATTTTCTGGAACAATTTAGTTCTATGATTGTTTTGGGCTGGCAGTTATTTGTTTCTTTATCATTTCTTTGAGTATGCCGCCCTTAAAATGTTCATAAATATTGCTCTTGTGAGAGTAGGCTTTGGTAGACGAAAGATTTGGGCTTCGTTTGTTTTTGTAGTTGAGATAAAAGTTGAAAATTGAATAAAATATTGTTAGAATATATTTTTTTAATATTATTTTTGTTTTGAGATTTGAAAAAGTTGAATTGTTTATTTTATTTTGTGTGGGAATTTGGGAAAAGTTGTAATGATCAGATGAGATGAGATGAGAATGGTTGTGAAAACAAACGAGGCCTTGATCTTTGCTCAATTTGTTGCAGGTAAGGTACCTGACGCTTCTCATAATTGATGAACTCTTCATGCGGTCGAAGCTTTTCAGAACCGTCCTTGTTGAGAATTTGGATCAGTTACTGAGTTTGAGTGTTGGGTTCAGAAGAAATCTGCCTCTCCCTGCTCCACCAGCCGTGGCATCTGTTTTGCGGTCGAAGGCAATCGAATTCTTGGAGAAGTGGAACACTTCCTTTGGGGTTCATTACAGGCAGCTCAGATTAGGATTTGACTACCTTAAAAACACCCTCAAGTTTCAATTTCCTAATCTACAGGCACATGCAGCACGGATTCAGCAGGAGAGAAGCGAAAGGGAAAGGAGGTCAAAAGAGATATTACTAAACAAATTTGAAATGTTGAAGGAGAATTTCTCATCAATAAAGGAAGAAATAAAGTTAACGATAGATGAGATTGGGGAGTGTTTAGACATTGTCTGTACAAAAGAGGAATTCATGCCACCAGGTCCTTTAGACGATGAAGATTTTGTGGAGTTTCGTTCATCTGAACTGCTGCAAATACGTCTCAATACTTTAAAAGAAGGGGGAAAGGTTCATGAAAACAGTGAAAATAAAGTGGTTTTTGATGTATTGAGGGAGCTATACAAGCTTTTAGTGACAAAGCATTTGGTTTCAGTCCAAGAATGGATTTCCGTTCTTGTAAGGGTTGAAGTAGCAGACATTAGGTTCAGAGATTCTGTTTTGAAGGAGTTAATCGACATCCGAAATAATCTCATATCGGTGAAGAAGAAGTGTGAAGAGTCCGGTTGTGCTCTTGTGACGATTGCAAATCATGATGAAGAAGATGAAGATTTCTGGGAGGAGGGTAAGATTGGATCACTTGAGAACGGGAGATCTGCTGTGCCTGATAAGCAAAATGAAGATATTTCCATGGCGTCAACATCTAGTGAGTTGAAAAATAGAACTCCTGAAGGCAGTAATAGAGATTGTAATGACAATGAAATGCTCAATCGTGAAGATGATGAAACTGATTCAAACCCTTTGAGGGGTAAGCTTCTGGCTGAAGCTCCAGTGATGGAGTGGGGCTCTTTCTTAGATAACTGGGGTTCAAGCAGGGAGGTTTTGGCTAACCAGCGGGGATTGGAGCTTGAGAGTCACTGGGGGAGAGTGGACTATAATGCAGTTATTCCAGCTGAGAAAATTGCAGAATTAAATGTTCATGCAACTCTTTACAAAGAGGAGCCGACGGAAACTCAACCATGCCGTGCTCCTTTGAGGAAAGGGGGAGTTTGTCAGAGAAAAGATTTGAGAGTTTGTCCGTTTCATGGACCTATTGTACCCCGAGATGATGAAGGAAAACCACTCAATCAGAACCCTTTAAAAGATGAGATAACTCTTGATTCAAGGATTGATTTAGTTGAGCAGCTAGCAAAACAAGCTGTGAAGAATGTTCGTGAGAGAGATAAAGAGGTAACAAACAAGAGAGAAATTGATAAACAGTCGATGAAGCGCGCAAAGCTTGCCAAAATCAGGGAGCACAATGCAGCTGTTCTAAGGGATGCTGCGTTGGCATCAACGTCAAGATCTGCAGCTATTGGACAAGATATGGAGGTGACTAACAGTGAGAAATCCTCGGCCAGAAACAAAAAGGAAACACTGTCGTCCATGCTGCGTAAGAAAGTTACATCGAAAGATAGGTTAGCTCAGAGGCTTTTGAATACGAGAGTGAAGGATGCAACAGTAAGAGAGCTTACATCAGGTGAAGATGCAAATTACCGAGAAGCCTTTCCAAATCAATGGTAATGGAAACTTATGCTATGCTTTTGGGCTATTTTTGAGATGTATAAGAATTACATAGATGCACATGGTGGTTACATACCAGCAGATTCATTCAGATGTATTAAAGGAGACTTTGGGAGTTGGTCTCTCTCACAACTGATTGCATGAGACTGAGGCGTGTCGCATGGTTTTACTCGCCGGTCTTTTTGGACTATTAGGTCTGAGGAGTGGTACAGAATGATGTTGTGGGCAACACATTGGCCAATTTGTATGATATGTATAATTATTTTCCATTTTAACCATTTTAAAGACTTGTTAGATACTTTTTATTTTTATTTTTGGGGAGGTGGGGGTATCTATTACTATGTATAGAAGCGGAGTCATATAGTTCTGACGTGACATTTTATCTATAAAAGTAGATATTTTACTTATTAAATTTGAAGTGTTATGTTTATGAAGTAAAAGTAATATTTTATTATGAACCATTGTAACTTTTAAATTTCATTTCTTTTATTACATATAAAGATATAAACCGATTCAAAATTCCATCCAAAAGTACTAATTCAACAGTTATATTGTTTTGTATTTTAAGTGGAGTCGTATGACTCTGATATGGTATTTTACTTATAAAAGTAGGCATTCTATCCATTAAACTTGAAGTGTTATGTTTATGGAGCAATAATCATTTTAAAAGCAATGTTTCATTATAAAATATTGTAACTTTTAAGTTTCATTTATTTTCTTACATATAAATATATAAACCGATTCAGGTCTTCATCCAAATGTATTATTTCAATATTTATATTGTTTCGTCTAATAAATCACTCTATAAACCGTTTCAATTTTCTTCACTATAAAATTCGGTTTCTTGCTAAATCTCTCTATCTCATACACAACTATCCCCGCATTACGCAGATTATAGGCTCATTTGTATATAATTGAGATGAATTACAAGTTAAATTAAGAGTTAATAATTAATTAAATTATAAAACTAGTCTAATTGAGTTGTAACTCTTTTGAGAAGGATTCGGTTCAAGATTGGACTAAGTTCAAGTCATGGTGAGTTTGTTAGAGGCTCTGGTCGATCAAGGTTTGTATAGGAATCTTAGGCTTCGTTTGTTTTTTAAAATGAGATTTTTAAAATGAGATGAGTTAAGATGAAAGTTGAAAATTAAATAAAATATTATTAAAATATATTTTTTAATGTTATTTTTGTTTTAAAATTTAAAAAAATTGAATTATTTATTTTATTTTAAGTGAAAATTTGAAAAAATTATAATAATTAGATGAGATGAAATGAATTGAAAAGTTATATGAAAACAAATGAAACGTTACACTCACGAGTCATAAGTTCTTTGTTAGTGTCATGGGAAAAATTATAAATAAAAAGGTTAAACGAAATAGCAAAGAAAATGCCACAGTCCTCGCCTCCACTTCTTGTTACACATAAAACTCTCGGGGCCACGCAATACGCTCCTTTTTGGCTTGAGAGAGGGGAAAGAGTGAGTTCCTCTCCTCTCTTCCTTTGACATCTCTCTTTATGATCTTATTTCTCTCAATTTTGTCACTTAGACACCATATTTTGTTTCAACTTTCCGTTTTACCCATGCGCACACCGGTTCTAGCATCTCCTTGTTAAGGCTTAGCCTGCGTTTGGACGTTGAGTTAAACTGAATTAAATTGATCTAAATTCTTTATAAATAGTAATGAGTTGAAATGATTGAGTAAGTTTTATAGAACCCACTTAAAATGAGTTTAAAATATATTTAGATATTAAGATAAATTTAAATATATTTATAAGAAGTAGTAAAATTATTGAAACCCATTATAAATATCTATTGTTTAGTGACATTATTGTCTCCCCACATTGTACCAAACCTGCAAAAAACAAAAAAATCTATACTTCATTCAAGGATTAAGGAACAAATGTCATATTGTGGGTTTGAGTTATGAGGCCCAACAACACATGTCAATGAGTAATACACTTGAAATACATTGTCTAGTCAATGTCAAATTTGATCGATTAATAAGATCAATTAAATGAGCTGTTCTTGAACACAAAATATGATCAATTATTAAATGATATAATTTATACAAAATTTGGCTCGACTCGTATAATTCGAATAACTTCATATTTATTATTTTTTGAAGTATTATCTCTATATCTATAATAAGAATATTTAAAAAGATTAAAACTTATTATGTTCTTACTCCTAAGAACATGTTACTTGAATCTAATTGTTGTGATATAGATTCATAAACTTCATCAAATATATCAGCAAAAAGCTAAAATTTACTTGTAAAAATTTTTAGATAAAGTTATAAAATGTAATATAAATAATCTGTTTTATCTAAATAAAGCAGCTTGTGAATAAACTCAAATTTGCTCAAATATTAAACAAACTGTTTGTCAACATAAAATCCAACTGAAAAAAATATCGAAGCCAACTCATTTAAATAAAAACTAAGGATGTTGAGCTGAGTTACTTTCTCTATTAATAATAGTGAGTTGAGAAGGTAGAGTGAGTTTTGTAGGGATCACATAAGATGAGTTTAAATATGTTTATATATTAATATGAGTTTAGATGTATTTATAAGAAGTTGAAAAAGGTTGTAGGTCCCACGTGTAAAGATGTGTTGAGTTGAAAAAAGTTGTGGATCCTACGTGTAAAGATGTTTTGAGTTAAGATGAGTTTAGTAATTTAAAAGTTGAATATTTAGATATTAAAATAAGTTTAAATTTGAACCGAATTCAACTGGATTGAGTACATGAGCCCTAAATGTGCAAGACTTATTCATTTGGAACCTAAACTTATTTCAACTCATCTCAACTTATCATTATAACTTTTTCAAATTCTAAAACAAAATATAATAAACAATTCAACTTTTTCAAATTTCAAAATAATAACAAAAATAATAAATAATAATATTCTAATAATATTTTATCATTTCAATTCAACTCAACTCAATTTAATTCAATATCCAAACACAATCTTACCATTCACTCGAACTCAACTCTTTTACCCCTGGCTACCACCTCATGTAGTACTTGCTCTCTTCGTGAATAGGTCTCATGTGCTAGAACTTTTGATTTTGGGTTTTTAGCTCATTGAAATGCCTTAGATTTGGATACATTTGACATCATAAATTTATAGAAAAAATTAAAATAATAAGATTTTTTCAAAATTTAGGAAGATCAATATCACTGGTTTGTTTTTCTTTTTTTTTTTAATCGGAGATTGAACGTGCACAAATTGTGATGGCAAATTACGAGCAGATTCGACGACGTCGTTTCTCCACTTTATCCTCGGCTCCTACTACTCGCCCCGCAAACAGAGCGCTGTCTGCAAAACCTCTTCAACATCCAAAGACACACTGCCTTCCTCTGCTCTTAATGATTCACTCCCCGACTCTGTAACCTGTCTTTATCCATGGAGGTTCGTACCCCTCCAAACCCAATTACCCCTCTTGTTCTCTTTGGGACTTCACGTTTCTCTCCCAAATTTCCTACCAACACTTGGAGCAGGAGGCCTTCATTTAGGTACAACATACCCAGTTCCAAATTCTTCAGCAACCCCTCATTTAGAATATTTTTACCATCACGAAACAGCCGGAGTTTACAGATACTTGCACATTTTGGTCGACCCACGAGTCGCCGGAACTCGCTAAGGAAGAAACTCGTTGAGGATCAACAGGTGCGCCACAATCCCAGCTCTGATCTTCAAAACGCTAATCGTAGTTTCGATGACAATTGTAGCTTAACAGATAATTCGAATAGTGTTGGTGCGGAAGAGCGTGACTTTAATCATGGTGGTGTTTTTGATAGAGTTGAATATGGTGGACGGGAAGAAATCAAATCAAAACGTTTGGGTGAATCTGTATTGTCGAACAAATTAGAGAATTGGGTTGGCCAGTATAAGAGAGATATCGAGGATTGGGGTATTGGGTCGGGTCCTATTTTTACGGTTTTTGAAGATTTGGAAGGGAATGTCAAGTGGGTTTCAGTTGACGAGGATGAAATCTTGAGAAGAAGTCGAGTTAACCGACTCGAATTGGAGGAGTCAACGGAAGCGAACTTGAGAACTCTGCGTGCTGAGAATTTAGCTAGAGAGATGGAGAGTGGGAAGAGTGTGATTCCAAGGAATAGTTCGGTGGCAAAGTTCATTGTTCAAGGAGTGGAATCTGGTTTTGTTAAGGCAGCTCCAGGGTTTACTCTTCGGCCTGAGCTGCTTCCAAAGCTCTCGAGAGTTGGGACCACGGTGTTGTTCGGATTTGTTGTGTTGTGGGCAGTGAAGAAGGTATTTTCTTTTGGAGGAAAGGACGTTTATTCTACAGAAAAGGAGAAGGAAATGACGAGGGGAAAGATTGAGTCAGGAAAAAAGAAAGATATCATTAGCGTCGAGATTGTTCAAGAAACTTCAGAACCGACCACTCTGCTCATTGAGAAGCCCAAGCTAGACAAGGAAAAACTTATGAATAGTATTACAAAAGCCAAGGCATGTACTGATACATCGTCATTATGTGATTCCTTTGGTAATCTGGCAGCCAATTCTGTGGGCTTGGATAATAAAGTTCAGGAGATCAGACAAATGGCCAGCCATGCCCGAGAAATTGAGGGACCAGAGCTTTCTCAATCCGATAGAGATGGGAGAGTAAAGCAGGTTGTGAATAAAGAACTGTCCAGTGAGATAGAACTAGTCGATGTGCATAGTGAAGAGGCTGCCAGTTCTTTAGGTAACCTTCCAAATGGAGATTTAGGGCAGAGTCATGGCATTTATGGAACTATAAGGAATGCAACTTTGGAAAAACCAAAATTTGATGATGCTGAATTTTTCAGTAAGGTCACTTCCGTAGAGGATACAGATACTTGTTCTACTTCAAGTGAAAAGGTTTCAGATGATAAGCAAAGCATTATGCATGATATTCAAGATACCAAGAGTTCTTTGAAGT
Source organism: Juglans regia (assembly GCF_001411555.2). Taxonomy (NCBI): domain Eukaryota; kingdom Viridiplantae; phylum Streptophyta; class Magnoliopsida; order Fagales; family Juglandaceae; genus Juglans; species Juglans regia. Next base: position 6,868,565 of record NC_049912.1, on the reverse strand, counting down.
TAAAAGATTCAAGAGAGCTTATCCAATCCTCTGATACTCCTGATGGTGAGTCATGTAAGAATAGATCTTTCAAAACAAAACCAAGAGTCATATTGTCAGTGAAAGAAGCTAGAGACTATCTTTCTGAAAAACTAGACAACCGAGAGCCTAGTGTAGAATCCCATGTCAAAACTGTGCAAAAAAGTGCAGATGTTTTGAGGATTCCTAGTGATGAAGAATTTGGTAGCAATACAAGCCATAAATTTTATGCGAATGATGAAGTGGTCGCCATTTCAGGTCAAACATCAGATTATATTCCTTCCACAAATGCTAGTGAAGTTTCTCTGAAGGAATCTCTCCCAACCAGTAATGATGATTATGACGATTCTGAGTCAGTATTTGGAGTGGGAGATAGTCAGAAACCCCAAACTTCCTTGAATCATGAAGTTAATGGCGTCAATGCAGAGACCGGATCATCTGCAAAGATGGAAAACTGGATACAAACAAATTTTCATGAAGTTGAGCCCATAGTTAAGAAGATTGGAGTTGGATTTAAAGATAATTACCTTGTTGCTAGAGAAAAAGTTGACGAATCGTTAGAAAATCTCAAAATTTCACAGCTTGGTCTTAACGAGGATGATAGTGAACTTGAGTGGATGAAAGATGATAGCCTACGAGAAATTGTCTTTCAAGTCCGTGAAAATGAGTTGGCGGGGCGGGACCCATTTTATTTGATGGATGCTGAAGATAAACATGCATTCTTTAGGGGTCTTGAAAATAAAGTTGAGAAAGAGAATGAAAAGCTTTCAAAACTGCATGAATGGCTACATTCAAACATTGAAAATCTTGATTATGGAGCAGGTAGTCACCTGTTCCCAAGTCTTTCTTCTGTTTTTTTTCACCTTTTGTTCCTATAAGGGTAGCGGTAATTTTTTGTTAGTTTCTAATATAACTAATCTGTGTAGCACCAACAGGGCATTGACATTCACCAAATCAGTGTTGTCAAAAGCGCGCTTAAGTGCAAAGCGCATAGCCCCAAGGGCTTCGCTTTTAGTAGCGCATTTCAAAAAGCGCGCTTTTAGTGGTGAGCTTGAAGTGCAAAAAGTGTGCTTTGTTACAATTTAATGAGAAGAATGTTTCTTTGTCCTTAAGCACGACTCTATAGCTAGGAACCAAAAGTAATAAATATATAACACATGGGCCAATAAAATTAACCGGATGATTATATACTCTAGGATTGTATTGAATTGGAGTATTTTTTAGAATACTCCAACATTTTTTGTATTGTTTTGGGCATTGCCTTTTAGATATATTTTGGATTTTTATTCAACTACTTCTTTATTCTGTTTATAGATATCAAATGTCATGGTTGTGTATATTTTGTAAGCCACAAGAGAAGTATATAAATTTTTATGTTCGAATTTTATATAATTAGCTGATCACATAGTTGTCATGTTGCATGATATCTAATAAAAGAGTTCATAAGCTACAATATATTATTATTCTGTCCTTTTAAAACCTTTTTTTATTGTATTTTATCATTTTTATAAAAGCATGCACTTTACCTCGCTCAGGTGCGCCCTTGCACTTTGCGCCTAGTCTCTAGGTGGCTTTTGTGCTTAGTGCGCCTCACGCTTTTAACAACACTGCACCAAATCTCCCAACCCCTAAAGGAAATAAATTTCTTGTGAATAAATTAAGTAGATTGGTAAATGGTTCTAGATATTCAGTCAGCAAATACTGGCTGGGTTCAAGTTCATATATTTAACCTAGCATTTGAAGTTTTTCAAGCACTGATGGTGATAGTCTTTTTCTCTTTCTATAGATGGAATCAGCCTGTATGATCCTCCAGAAAAAATCATACCACGCTGGAAAGTCCCTGTAGTAGAAAAGAATCCTGAGTTTCTCAATAACTTCCTAGAACAGCGGAAGGCATTTTTGTCTGGAAACACCTCTGGTTCAGACCACCTGAAGAAGGACCACGATGACTCCATTCCCATATCAACAGAATCACCCACCCCTGAGAATGTTGTTGCTTCTTTGCCAACCCTTGATTCACACAAAAAAAATCACGATGGGGATTCAAAATTTTCGAAGACGATAATCGAAGGTAGTGATGGTTCTGTTAAAGCTGGAACAAAATCAGGGAAGGAATATTGGCAACATACAAAGAAATGGTCCCGTGGGTTTTTGGAGTCTTATAATGCAGAGACAGACCCAGAAGTTAAGTCAATTATGAAGGATATGGGGAAGGATTTGGATCGGTGGATCACTGAAAAAGAAATAGAAGAAGTAGCTGATATGATGACCAACATACCTGAGAAGAACAAAAAATTTATGGAAAAGAAGCTCAACAAGCTCAAAAGAGAGATGGAATTGTTTGGACCCCAAGCTGTGATGAGCAAATACCGCGAGTATGCGGATGAGAACGAAGAAGATTACCTGTGGTGGTTGGATCTCCCACGTGTGTTGGTATGTAGACAGTTCATCTTATCCGCTTCCTTTACCTTAATCTGCTCATGTCCACCAAAGAAAGTCTCAGTACCCATATTCCTAAATTTTTTACTTAATTATACTTTTTATTCTCTGCTATGGTACTCATAATTTTTCCAGATAGTTACGGAATATTTTCATTCTTTTCCAGTGCATTGAATTGTACACAGTTCATAATGGGGAACAGAGGGTTGGATTCTATTCGTTGGAGATGGCTACCGATCTTGAATTGGAACCAAAGCCATATCATGTGATTGCCTTTGAGGATGCTGGTGACTGCAAAAATCTCTGTTGTATCATTCAGGCTCATATGGACATGCTTGGAAATGGCCATGCCTTTGTTGTTCCACAGCGTCCTAAAGTAAGGAGTTAATTTGTTTCCATACGAAACTTTTCTGCAAATCATGTGATTGTCTTTGTTGGTAATGGCCTTGCATTTTATTAGAGAACCAGCTGGTCCAGCTGAGAGGACCATGCTCACATTTTTCATTTATGCTTGTGGTACGTCATCATTGTCTAGAGGCCTCTTTGATGTGGACCATGTGATGCTTGGTTTCTGCTTTTCTCTTAGCTTATAAAAGTCACGTACTCAAATACAATATAATTATCTATTTCAAATTTTAAACTTTTCATCTAATCATTAGCTAATCATTACTCAAACACAAAAATTAATACAACTTTTACAAACTTCAAAACAAAAATAATATTCAAATAACTTTTCTATATTCATTTTCACAAACTCCAATACAATACTTATTTTAAAAAATATTTTTATTCAACTTTTTCTCTCTCTTTTCCCAAAACCCAATAAAACATCTTTGCTCAAATCATTTCACTACTATTCACAAAATTTTGAGATACTTTAAGCATCCAAACATGGCCTTGGTCCTTTCTGCAATGCTCTTTGGCTTTTGAGCATTAGTGTTGACTTCTAGGTTACAGTTCCCTTTTCTTCCTTTGTAGGGTGTAAAAAATATTTTTTTAATTTTGGGTTCCTAGTTCCTTAACTCTTTTGAGGTGAAAACCCTCTTTCTTGCTCTCGTTAACACTCCTCAACTCTCTAGGATGCTTTTCGGGAAGCCAAAGGAAATGGCTTTAATGTAACTGTCATCAGGAAAGGGGAACTTCAGCTCAATGTGGACCAAACACTAGAAGAAGTGGAGGAACAAATTATTGAGATTGGAAGCAAACTTTACCATGATAATATCACAAAGGAACGCTCTGTGGATATAAGCTCCTTGATGAAGGGCGTGTTTGGTGTCACTGGCAAACCCACAAAGAGGTAAGTATTGAACTCTGGGAAAGCTAGTTCTTAAATTTAGCATAGGGATGGTAATCCATAAAACTCTGAAATCTGCTCAAGATCTGAGCAATTCTTTTCATTTTTGTAGTAAAAGCCTGTCACTTTTTGTCTCTATTTTTTTTTTCAGAAAGAACCTGAAGCGAATGCTGAAGAAGCCTGGCAAGAAATAAGGATGGTGCCTGCCTTCCATGGGCAGCAAAAGGTTAATTTCTTTAGCTGGTAATATATGCACAAATTCAGTGAACCTTGAGTGGACAACCTCACCCTACCCTCAGATTTTATGAAAAAGTACCATTTAAACCAGACAAAGCAAGAAGGGGAATAAAACAGATTGACAATGATTTTGGCTTCTCTAAACAATATTGTACCTATCATTGTCGTACTTTCATTTGACAAGAGCCAGACAAATGACTGCCATTGCCTTAGCCTGATCTATGATGTTTCAACCCAGCATTTAGCTCCCACTGCTAAGTTCCCCAGTCGATCTGTTCCAAGCCTGCTAACGGGAGATTGTTACAATTTTTGCATGCATTTTTAATGGTGGCAAAATCTCGATGTCAAGCTGGCATATACTTTCGGAAGATTGGGTTTTTCTGATTCAAGAAGAACTGTAACTGCCCATTCCATTTGCATTTTGTGCTAATTCCATCCAAAGACGGACTGAGCTGTAGCCAGCTTTCAATCTGTTCATCATGTGGTTGTGCAAGACATGGTAAATTGTCCTGGGGGTGATTGACAACTGCTCCGCGTCATCCTGCTGTCCAGGCTTAAATTTTGAAAATGTCTAGTTTTCGAGAAATATAGTTCTTTCATCTTAGATTTTGTCATCTCTAATTACGCTCATTGATGTGGCATATTTTAAGTAATTGACATTTAAGTGGTTGACATATGATTGGGGATGACAAGATAATAGGTGAAAATAGCATTATAGTTTTTTTCTGAAGTTGTATCACATTATTGCTTCTTAATGTTAGTTAGATGGTATATGTTGATCTCTCTGCAAGTCTGCTGCTATTTCTAGGTTAGATTAGCCAAAGAAGTAGAAGAAAAGAACATTGTTTTTCAGTTCCCTGACAGTTTATCCTCGTGTAAGTCCAATCAACTTCATATGCTTATCTGCTCCTGCTGTCTCGTACTCTCAGCTAATAGATGTCTAAGATCCACAACTCAGTATTGCACCAGCTGACCAATTATTGCCTGTTAATCATCTCTCTCTCTCTCCGAATTTTCCGACCAAATCCGGAGGATAACATGATCAATGATTCAACAAAATCCAAACTGTATGTTCCATGGTATTCATTGTTACGGTCATAGCATACTGAGTCATGAATTTTAGAAACCATAACAAATGGTATGCAAGGCTTTAATACAACCCAAGATCTATTCAACTCGTATGGAGAAAATCAAATCTTCTTTACTGGGTTTTTCAACTTGCGTGAAACTCTTCTTCGCTCCCTCTTTTCATAAATCTTGTAAGAACTCTCTTAAGTCTGGATGTGTGTAATTAACAGGACTAGAACAATAAGGATGAGATTGATGCTGATGAAAACTTACCTCATAGATTCATACGTATTGGGGTATTTGAGGTCCCCAAATTCCTCCATAAATGAAATACAAGTAAAGATGAAAATGCTCCAGAATGAATCACAGATCCATTCGGCGTGGGGCTTAACTGACTCAACAAGACTTTACTCAAATGCCCCTACAATAACCGGTTCCAGGAGAATTACTACACGCACCGTTTTATACTAAACGGAGCACTTTACCCGTAACCCCCCCCCCCCTTACACATTTAAACTACACCGTTTCTTTATTACTTAAAGTGATGTCGTTCCAGCGTTCACTTTGCTAAAGCTACGTCGTTTGGATAACACCCGTAAGCCTTAATTCCCAATTCGCACCCCCGTATCTCCATTTCACAATCTGCTATCAATCCGCCCCTCTTTCGAACCCTAAAGCTTCCTCCTTTACTTCCATGGTTCTTTACACCGTAGCTCCCTTACATTCCCCCACCCTTATAAGACCTTGTCCACAAGGTGCGGATACCAAGCCCTAAGTTTCCAGAGATTTTTCCAAGAATTTTTCCCCTCCGAGAGTCCGACCCATTGATTAATACCTCTGTAGTAGCTCGTCCTCCTTGTTGTCTCATGCGTCGATCACGCACAGCTTCAGGCTCGGGGATAACTTCCCCTTTGCTGTTGGTAGGTGGCAGCATCGCAAGTGGTTGAGTCCAATCTCCTAGCTTCTTCTTCAAGCAAGACACGTGGAAGACTGGATGGATTTGAGATGAGGGAGGTAGCTCAAGTCTGTAGGCCACGGATCCGAGCCTTTGGAGCACTTTGAAGGGCCCATAGAAGCGAGGTGCAAGCTTCATGTTTTTGCGAAGTGCCACTGTCTTCTGGCGGTACGGCTGCAGGCGGAGGTATACCCAGTCCCCAACACTAAACTGTCTTTCAGTTCTCTTTTTATCAGCATAATATTTCATCATGTCTTGAGCTGCCTTAAGATTATTCTTTAAGAGTTGTAAATTTTGTTCTCTGTTTTGCAATAGTTGGTCAACTGTTGGGTTGTTCGATGTGCCTGGAATGTAGTCGATTAACCTTGGGGGAGGGTAACCGTAGAGAGCCTCAAAAGGTGTTAACTTGGTTGAGCTGTGGTAGGTGCTGTTGTACCACCACTCGGCTAACGGTAGCCACTGGCTCCACCCCGTGGGTTTAGATCCTGCATAGCACCTCAGATAACCTTCTACGACCTTGTTCACAGCTTCCGTCTGGCCATCGCTCTGCGGATGGTACGCTGAGCTATAGTCTAGGGAAGTGCCTTGTAGGGCGAATAGCTCCTTCTAGAAGGAACTCAGGAATATCGGATCCCTGTCGGATACTATGGTTTTTGGGAGACCATGCAATTTGAAAACAGATCCGAAAAACACCTTGGCCACTTCTTGAGCTGTATAGGGATGGGATAGGGTCATGAAATGCCCGTACTTAGTGAAACGATCCACTACGACAAAAATTAGAGAACACCCCTTAGACTTTGGCAGCCCTTCCACAAAGTCTATCGAAATATCTACCCACGCTTGTTGAGGTATGGGCAGTGGTTGTAGAAGCCTTGCTGGGGGTAGCGTTTCATACTTAGAAGCCTGACAAATTTCACACTCCCTCACCCATTTTTTTATATCATTTTTCATCCCTGGCCAATAGAAGTCCCTTTTTGCCCTTTGATAGGTTTTTAAGTACCCCGAATGTCCCGCCATAGGGTCGGTATGAATAAACTGAAGTACTTTCAGTTTGAACGGTGAGTCTGGAACTATAAAAATTCTGCCCTTCCTCAAAATTATTCTCTGCTGTAATGTTGTCCCCTTAGGAACCTCTAGATGCTTCAACAACCTTTCCAACAGATCTGAGGTTTCTGTACTATTTTTATAGCTGATTTTCAGCTCTTCCACCCAATCTGAAGTGGGAAAAGAAATCTGGCCAAGCAAACCCCACTCCTCATTCTCAACCTCCCCTCTTCTCGACAGTGCATCCGCCATGACATTCTCTCTTCCGCTCTTGTACTCAATCTTAAAATCGTAGCCCATCAATTTGCTCACCCATTTGTGTTGAACTTCTATCCCAATTTTCTGCTCAAGCAGAAATTTCAGTGCTTGTTGGTCTGTTTTAATAATAAATGACTGCCCCAAAAGGTAGGGTCGCCATTTTTGCACTGCTGTCACAATGGCCAGAAATTCTTTCTCATACGTTGATAGTAGTAGAGCTCTTCCCTTTAACATCTTACTCAAAAAAGCAATAGGTTGCCCCGACTGCATAAGGACAATCCCTATTCCTTTCCCACTAGCATCGCACTCCACTGTGAACGGTTTTGAAAAATCTGGTAAGGCAAGTACGGGTGGCCTAGTCACTGCTTCCTTTAACTTTTTGAAGGCCAGCTCTGCCTCTTGGGTCCAAACAAACCCATTTTTTGTCAACAACTGGGTAAGAGGGGCTGCTAACAGCCCGTAATGCCTTATAAATTTTCTATAATACCCCGTTAAACCCAAAAAACCTCTCAAGGCCTTAGATGTCTTGGGAAATGGCCAATCCAACATGGTTTGAATTTTTGAAATGTCTGCTTTAACACCTTGGCCAAAAATAATGTGGCCCAAGTAATCGACTTCCTCCACCGCAAAATGACACTTTGATTTTTTTGCATACAAACAGTGCTGTTTCAGCACCTTCAAAACCTCTCTCAAGTGAATTTCATGCTCCTCCCGAGACTTACTATAGACCAAGATGTCATAAAAAAAAAAAGGACAAATTTCCTCAAAAAAGGTTTGAATACATCATTCATTAACCCTTGAAATGTGGCTGGAGCGTTGGTGAGGCCAAAAGGCATCACTAAAAACTCGTAATGCCCTTCATGTGTTCGGAACGCCGTCTTGGGAATGTCACTAGGCACCACCCTTACTTGGTGATAGCCCGACCGTAGGTCGAGTTTAGAAAAGATCACCGCTCCAAAGAGTTCATCCAGCAACTCATCTATCACTGGAATTGGAAACTTTGCCTTAACCGTTTCCTTATTAAGTGCCCTATAATCCATGCAAAGCCGCCAATTGCCATCGGCCTTACGAACCAACAAAACAGGGGCAGAAAAGGGACTAGAACTAGGTCTAATCACTCCCGAACTCAACAACTCAACCACCATTTTTTCAATTTCTGTTTTCCGGTAATACGGGTAGCGATATGGCCTATTTGTGATGGGTTGAGTGCCCTCCTTGAGCACTATGTGATGGTCATGGGAACGGGGTGGGGGTAGTCCTTGAGGTTCCTCAAACACCTCCTTAAAGTCTTCTAACAGTGCTGGAAATGGTTCAGCCAGCTTCCCATGTTCTTGGTTCACTTCCCCAACACACATAATCTGTAAGAAAATTCCCTTCCCTTTTACCATAGTGGCTTTGCAAACTTTTTCACTCTCCTCTACCACTGAAGGGTTTAATTTCAGCCCTTTCAACTCAATTGCTTTTCCATCCAACTAGAAGCTCATCAATAGCTTAGAAAAATCCCAAGTAATAGGGCCCAAGGTTTCTAACCACTGGACTCCTAAAACAATATCACAACCAGCTAGGTCTAATAAATGAAGAGGAAGCTGAAGCAAATTACCTTGCACCTTTAGCTTGATTGATCTACACAGCCCTTCACTGTTTAGGCCTTCCCCGTTAGCTACTCGCACCTTCAAGTTGACTAGGTAATCCACTGGCAGCTTCAACTTGGAGGCCACTGTTGAATCAATGAAATTGTGTGAGCTGTCCGAGTCTAGCAAGATCACCACTTGCTCCCCATTGATACTTCCAATCAACCTCATAGTTCTCACGGTAGGAGTACCAGCTATAGCAGCCAAAGAGATCTCAAGTTCAGCGTTGTCGCTGGTTGCTAACTCTAAAGGCTTGTGCTCTTCCTTTTTTTCATAAGGTTCCTCTTCCTCCGTCTCTCCTCCTTCTTCATCCACTTGTAAGAAATAAATTCGAGGATTTTGCAAGTATGTGTGGGATTCCATTTCTCATCGCAATGGAAACATAGGCCTTTTTTTCTTTTCTCATCCATATGAATGGATGTCACTTTAGTAAAACTCATTGGTTTCTTCCATTTATTGTAATTATCATTGGAATAAGCACGCTGGCCAGAATTACCCCCTGCCATTGGCATGGTCCTTTCCTCCGTCGGTTTGCTGTACTTTCGAGTACTGCTATGATACTCTTCTTGCATTTTTGCCAAGCCATACGCTGCGTTTAAATTCACTGGATTCAGCATCCTTACTGGTATGCAGAGTTCATCTTTCAAGCCGTTGAGGAAACAACTCAGCTTATGGAGGTCTAAGAGGCCCCTCAAGCGATTAGATAATGTTTCGAACTGCGCCATATAACTAGCAACAAAGCTGGTTTGCTTGAGCCGTGTCAACGCTTCCATCGGGTCGTCATAAGCTGTTGCACCAAAACGAAGTAGTAATGATCTAGAAAAAGTATCCCAATCCCTGCATAAGCCCCCATCTGCTGCATTTTGGAACCACACGAGAGCATCCCCTTCCATGTAGTATGATGCCATCAACAACCGATGTGGTAGGGGTGTTTGATGGAATTCAAAGTAATGGTTAACCTTGAAAAGCCATGCTGCCGGGTTAACACCTTGAAAATGAGGGAAGTCAAGTCTGACCCCCCTAGGATTGAATCTTCTCAGGTCTGCATGTTCATTTTCGGGAGGAATTTCATGGTTGAAGGTTGGAGGGGGTGGTGGTGGTTGGATCTGTTGCTGGGCAAAAAGTGTACGTAACATGTCTTTGATTTCCTTTACATCTACTTTCACCGTACTCACATCAGTTTGCACATTACTGACATCTGATTTTAATTCCAGGATTTCTTGTTGTTGGTGCTTAGATCTGGTATTTTCGGCCATGGTAAATGAAATTGTGTGGTGCTGTTTGGGTGAGTGTTTGGCTTGTAAAATGGGAAGTGAAAATGTAATGTCTGGGTAATGCAATCCGATGTTAGCTGGATTGGTTCTGTGGAATGTAGTGTTTGGCTGGGTATGGAATGGTGATTTAATGGATCTGTTTGGATGAAATGAGTAGGATCGGTGACTTGATACCACTTGTAAGAACTCTCTTAAGTCTGGATGTGTGTAATTAACAGGACTAGAACAATAAGGATGAGATTGATGCTGATGAAAACTTACCTCATAGATTCATACGTATTGGGGTATTTGAGGTCCCAAAATTCCTCCATAAACGAAATACAAGTAAAGATGAAAATGCTCCAGAATGAATCACAGATCCATTCGGCGTGGGAATTAACTGACTTAACAAGACTTTACTCAAATGCCCCCTACAATGACCGGTTCCAGAAGAATTACTACACGCACCGTTTTATATTAAACGGAGCACTTTACCCATAACCCCCCCTTACACATTTAAACTACACCGTTTCTTTATTATTTAAAGTGATGTTGTTCCAGTGTTCACTTTGCTGAAGCTACGTCGTTTGGATAACACCCGTAAGCCTTAATTCCCAATTCGCACCCCCGTATCTCCATTTCACAATCTGCTATCAATCTGCCCCTCTTTCGAACCCTAAAGCTTCCTCCTTTACTTCCATGGTTCTTTACACCGTAGCTCCCTTACAAATCTTTATTGTTATTTTCAAATGGATTAAATGTTATTCTAAGATGTTCTTATTTTTGTTAACTCATTCTTACATTATAAACATTTGTTAAAGCCCTCGAAAAAAATAAAATTTGAGAACATTGTTCAAGAATGTATTGAAGTACAAGTTGATGATCAACCGAGGTATCAAGATTAATTAGAGGTGGATCCACTTCATCAGTATTAAGGCAAAAATCCATATATCCCCATAATCCAACAAATGTGAGAACAACTTCTTCGGTTGTGTCCCCAAGCTGATATGTGGAGCTTAAGTAAACAAGATAAAAAGGCTCAATCTCTACAATTGGGAAGACTTTTTCAAACAATCTTAAGTAGAATCTAGTAAGATTTCAATTTATGGTGAATGCGTTAAACACATCTCATAGTCGGTACGTGATTTTTCTCCATGTCAATGTGATAAGACATTTGTTTTGGAACTCTCACTTGGCTACAATTCTGGGCTCCGCTGATTGGAAGGAAGTTGATGATAGCTGGAAGCGTCAAGTGATGATTGCCCTTGAACTACTTAAGCCCCCGGTTTGGATTGAAAACTCATCTTAACCCATCTCATCATTATAATTTTTTCAAATTCTCATACAAAATTGATATAAACCTACAAGAATGAAATCTCTTAAACCCACAATCAATTTAAAAACTCCTCAAGAATTTAAGAAAATTATAATATTAAAAATATAATAAACAATTCAATTTTTTCAAATCGAAAAATAATAATAATATTAAAATTTAATATTCTAATAATATTTTATTCAACTCATCTAAAATCATATCAACTTATTTCTGAATCCAAATACGGCCGTTATTATGTTTGTAGATAAAAATGTATTATCTTCCTTCAACCTTTTGAGCGAAATACCACGAAAAAAAAAAAGGGTCGTTATCATGTTTGTGGATGGCTAAAGAATGATAAGTTCATCTCATTAGTGATTGGGATCTGTTTTGATTTTATAGAAAACTCAACAGAAGGTTTGACAATTCCACACAAAGCCAATGAGCAAGGATTAATGCTGACATTGGAAATGTCAAAGATCAAACTGATACTCGCATCAAAATTTCAAATATGAAACCTATGACTGTTCCAAAAATTTGAAAGGAAAGTCTCATTTTTTGATGGACTACAGAACAGCGCTTACGCTTTCTCCTACAATCATTGGCAGCGTGGAATCACGCAACATGAAGCACTTGTTAAAGATAACAAAAGTACTGATAATACATAAAACCTGCAGATGTCACACTGCAAAGGGTTTAGCAATCAAATGAACAAATGAGTCAGGAATTCAACTTTTAAGTTCAATCACAAGAAACGAGTGACTGATATGGAAGAAAGGGAAAATATATAAGTCCTTCTTCACATTGTGTATGGACAAAAGAACATCCTAATCACCTTGTGATACTTATATATATACCTATATTCTCCAAATAAAAGAAAAGAAGAAACCAGCATCCTCATGATAAAGGCAATCCAGCAATTTTGTCAAGATGGCAATCCATGATTTGGGACACTGCATCAAGGAATGTTGCTTCACTTGTTCCAGGAAGCACCGAATCTTGTGCTTCTTGTACAATCTCCTCAATGATGGATTCCTTCTTCAAGGTTTTTCTGCACATTATATTACCAATGTCAAACGGGGTGAGCCCTCTTTCTACTGCCTTTTTCAGAAGCATGGTTGAGATGCGGAGCGTGCGAGCACATTCAAGTGACAAGTCCCATCCATGGAACTTAAGAAGGGCAATATCTTCTTCAGCATCCAACGATTTTATGTAGTCGATGGTCTCTGTGGAGTAAGGTTGGCGAGCTTGTGGCCAATAAAGCCATTCAAATGTGCAATCTTCAAACTGCAGGAACAGCAAAATGTAAAGTTAATAGGATTGAACAAACTAAAAATGTACATTGAATAGTATGGATTTTATGTACCATCAGAATACAGTAAAAAAAAATGAGGTTTGGCAGCTATCATCTAACTGAAATGTTTTATGACAATGATTGCCAAAAAATGTTCTTCGCAAATCTAGTTAAGATGTCAGTGCCAGAAAGAAATTTTGCAGAACTTCCAGACACACATAATAAAGGAAGAGGTTTCGTTATAAATCATGTGGACATTACACCTTGACAATCATTTACAAAAAATAAATTAAAGGAGAGAGAGAATAGACTTTACAGCACTATTTTAAAGATAATATTGATAACTAATCAAAATCAGAAGTACTGTCACAAAATCCAAATGCTTTTATGAGATTGGGAATCCAATGTGAGGCCATATACTGTGGGATCTTCAAGATCAAATATTGGGATGGAAACAAATTTTACAATTTTCAAATGGATGTGAAACTAGACCAGATGAGTAAATCCTAACAATTGCAGAAGCGCATTCCTGACTCCATTACATTCAATCAAACCTAGCAAGTCCTATCAAACTCCATCTAGGTGTCCTGGTTGAGATTTGAACCAAATGTATGGCATGTAATCAATAATAATGGATCTACCATCTCAACATAATTTACTGCCCCTCATAAAGTGAAAAAACAGAAAAACGAGACAGCAGATTACTCAAGCTACAATATCACTGGAGGATAAAGCAAATAAAAGTGCCATAAGATCAGATGGAATAAGTTGCAGAGAGAAAATCATAAACAAAGTTAAGCAGCCTTACAGTTTCAGGCAAGCAGTACCCGTGATCAATTGGAATCAGCATGGTCTGGCCATCTTCTCCCTCTTTGCTCAGCAAAATATTCCCAGCATGCCTATCCGCATTTGCCAATCTTATATCCAAAACAGAGATCTTATGCACTTCCTTAACTGGGAAAGCCCCAGGGCCCATATCCTCGCAACTTCCATTATTCTCCATGAACATCTGCAAAGATCCAATCTTGCCAGTCAAATCCCCTGGATGGTTGAATCCTCTGTGGAAGCACTCAACCATAAAAGTAGGGGGAACCCCAGCAAAGCCCTTCTCACGACCAAACATCGAACGGCGCCCACCCTTTGGATGATCCAAAATATAAGCTGCAACTTCCCTGAAAGCTCCTTCTCCAACTCTTGTACCCTTTTTTAACCCCTCACCATCCAGTGACACTGGCAGCCCTCGAGGGTTGTTCATGGCCATTGGCTCCTCATCAATGGGCTTAAAAACAGACACATACTTCTGACCCAACGAATCCAGCATAAAATAAACTCCCCCTGTACCCTCCATAGACCTCATTGGATAATGACCTGCTTCCAATCCATCATATGTAGAGTTAACCATATCCCATATCACCGAGGGCAATTGAATCTCGTGATTAACAATAAGTGGCTCCAGTGAGAAATCCCTATCTGGCGGTTTTCTTGGTACATACCCATTAGCTTCATACTCTCTCCCATAATTATTTCCTCCATCATACTGTCTCCCATAATCTCCTCCATCAATGTCATTGACCCTCTCATTATTTAACGCCGGTGCCACAATAGACAACTCAAGCTCATTCTTGATCGGTCTAGCCCGAACTTTTGCAGATTTCTGAACAAACAAATGTATCACCGCATCATTATGTTTACAGATATCATCGATTAGCCTCTGATCCTCAAGCCGTTCTCCATTACACACAACCTCTTCCTCCTCAAGATCAACAAAATCCTTCCCCTTCTTTGCGATCCTTTTTTTCACATACCCAATATCTCTATCTCGTTTAACATGGAATGAGAACTCTTTCCCACACCTAGTCCTAACTTTAATCTCCTGCAGATCCGAAAGTCTAAGAACCAGATGAAGAACATTTCCATTTGCAACCCCATAGTCCCGGAGCAGAGAATTGCTCCGGGCCAGTTCTCGGCCTCCACAAACCAGCTTCTGCTTCTTTACAACAAAGCCTTTACAAGTTTGGATCCTGAGTTTCATGGACTCAATGGAATCGGATTCCAAAGCACGCATAGGGGTCATTGACCCCGAAATGGAGAGGTATATCAAAATCGATTCTTTTGAGCACATATCCAGTGGAGAATGTAAATTATTTGGGAAAACTACAGGCTCATCACGAACCAGACTAAGAGCAGTGACACCGGCGGACGACATTGTTTTTCTGTTTTGTTCTTTTTCTAACTATAACAGAATTCTAGAAAGCCTGATGCTATGAAACAAATGTACAATTCTTGACACAAAACATACAATTCACAAGAAGAATTCGGCCATTTCTATTACAATTAGCATATAAGAGGATCTAATTGTCAAACTAGACGACCGAATAAACCCCATATTTTGATTTCTAAATTTATACAGAACTAAAAAGGGAAAATGAAAAATGAAAAATGAAAACAATCTGGGGAAGAAACCCAGAAAGCAATTCAAACGCTACAGAATTAAAAACATCGTAATCGACCAGAACCCAGAATTTTATACAATCAAACTCTCGAGATCTGGGCAGTCAGAGAGAGAGATATGGAGAATCCTTACCAAAGAGGAAGAAGCGAAAAATAGCAAATTTTCGTTAGCTCTGTTCGCTTTGGGGGAGAGGGAAAGAGAGATCGAGAGATAGAGAGAGAACGCGTGAAGCCGCCGGTGATTCATACGTTGGTCAGAATGCTGATTTATTGACTTTAATATAATTTGATTTAATTTTTAGAACTATTTTTAGCTGAAGTTGGAGTGCGCTCCAAGATGACACGACAAAATGGGGTCTTGACCAATCAGCTCGCGCCCTGTATGTTGTCCAATTACCCTTTGCCACGTATAAAGATGACACGTCTTTTCCATTTTTCAACTTTTAGGTTGCAGAAGTACTCCTGTTCTTTTTTTTCTTTTTTTTTTTTTTATGGAAACAGGCTCATTTTATTAATAAAACGAAGTTATAAATGTAACTTATACATAGAAATTTTAGACTATAAGTCAATCTACGCATCAGATCTGTGGCTTTTCTACATACAAATTTTTTTGTGACGGACATTGTCTTAACTTCTAGGAACTCTCTCTAAACAGAGAAAACGCTCTGTAAAAACAGAACTTCACGATCTCCTCTGTCCTCACAAGGAGGAAGAGTATGGGACACTGCTATAGATATTAAATCCTAAAGCCTATTTCTATTATAATACTAGCTAAAATAACTACAAATAAACTACAAATAAAACCACATAACCAAACTACGACTCCATAAGCACTGGCGTGAACCCGAACGTCACGCCTACCGCAAGCATCGGCAAATCGTATTTCGACGATACGAGCACCCAGCTTCACGCACGAATACACAGCCTCCATTGCATAGGCAACACCTACGCATGAGCACTGGTCGTACGACCACCGATCATAACATCGTCCACCTCTCTCAAACAGCTCTTGCTCCAGATTGCGTCCAATCCAAAACTCAACACCACACTTGGGTAAAAAACAAACAAACTGATCGACAAAAAAAGAAAAACAAAACTGGACAACAAAATGAGTGAACAGTGCACACAACGTCGGCAGTGGCGCATGCATCTCACTGGTCACTTTGGGAGGAAAGTCGGCAGTCAATCTTGGAAGTCCCGGAGTCGAGGAGTCCAGAGAAGCCGAGCGTGTCGTCGGAAAAAAGCTCCCCGGTGGCGCGTGTTGGACACGAGCAAACGCGGTCTGGAAACTTACTCCCGCGCGTGCGGGCTACGTTCCACTCCGATGGACGCCGGATTCGGTAGTCTTGAAGATCGGCAGCTGGGCATCGTCCCGGAGTGGTGCGTGTTGACAAGTGGTGGACGGAAAGACCCGGAACGACACTCCTCCTTTATTCGGCCTGAAAAACACAAAAACTAACAAAAAACAACACAGACAGAAAGAAAGGTGATCGGAAGGAGGAGAGATGAGGGGGTGGGAGCCGCCCTTTCGCTATCTCTAGAGACTAGAGATGTTTAGATCAAAGGTTTGGAGAGAGCAGCAGCTGGGGAGAGAAGCGCTTTTTGACGTTTGGTGTACGTCCACCAGACGTTTGGGAGCAAAGGGAGTTGATGAAGTCAGAAGTACTCTTGTTCTTGTCTCAATAATTCTACTGAGCTAAGATAAATATTTTCATTCAAGTACATGCCACTATTTTCGTTTTTAATATGACTCATACTTACTTATAAACTATAGGAAAATAATATTTACTCGTGAGTATATAAGTATCGTACAGTCATTTTAAAAAATAAAAAATAAATATGAGATTCACATAAAAAGAAATTAATTTTTTAATAGTGAATCCCACTTTTTTTTTTAAAACGACTGCACGATACTTACGCACTTCACGACTGTATATAATATTACTCTAAACTATATTATTGACATTTTCTTAATATATATCAATTTCTCCAATTGTCTCATCAAATTGGATGGTTTAGCTGTAAAGTTTTTTTCTACTATTTGTATAAATTTTTTTAGAAAAGTAGATCCCACGCGATCACTTATTTGGATATTGACATGATCTCAGATGATCTATAAATAATAATAATAAAATAATAATAAAATATTAAATAATAATAAAAAGTAGATGAAAAATAATTATAAAATATTGAATATTATTTATTTCTCTCTACATTAGACCATATGATTAAATAGTATCTCAATTAATTATATAAGCTTTCAAAATTTTAAAACATGATGAAAAAAAAATAATATATATATATATAGAGAGACATTGACAAAGAAAAAATATGAATTTAGATGTAATTGATCCAAAACATTCTTACATTTTCTGAATAAATGTGAACGCCACAAATTAAAAGGTTTTTAAATCAGTACCTTTTGCATTAACCACTTGTACGAGTAGATTTGGAAAACTTTAAACTTTGGTGTATAGTATTCACGATAAATTGTTCATCTTCTGATTTTAAAATGAGATATAAGAATTATTTATATTATAAGTGGTTTTATATATATATATATATATATATTAGTTGAAGAGGAGGAGGACAACAGCCGGTTCTGTTAAAAGTAGGAAGGGAGGTGGGTTGAAAACTTGAAAGTCTTGAGATAGGTGGTGGAATTGGAATATACCAAAGTATCATTCTCATCTCCATTTTTATTTTCTTTTATTTAAAAACTAAAAATAAAAACTGTAGGCTTCATCCTGATCCTGCCGTGTCATGTTGCCTTCTTAGAATCAAATTGCTATTGATTTTGACAAATTATCTGAATTCTTCTTCTTCTTTTTTCTAAATTATCAAAATCTATAGTCACGTGCACGCCATCCTCTCTTACAGTTCTATCAATTTTAATGTCATTTGGGCCCTAGCATTCTTATAGGGCCCAACTTCAGTGTTTCCTCCCATATTTTTTCCACATTTGTTTTCTTTATTTTGTTTTTTTTTTTTTTTCGGTCAAATAAAGGAGAAATGCCGATACTTGATTTTCCAATGGCCAACGTACTGCACACGCCCCACCATGGGTTTCCTCAGTTGCCAATCTTCCAATCCACCAAATACGACGCCAAAATAAGCGGCATGTAGCGCACAGACACAAGTCATCTCCTTCCACGCATTGCTGCGAGAAGGCTTGCAATATCGCCACAGGTGGTGTTTCTAGGATCAGCAACTCCTATATCATCAAGATCGACTGTCCGACATCCTCCTAGAGTGGTGAGTGTCCTTCACCCGCCACTTCAACCTCTTTGGCCAGTGTTTTTTTCACTTTTTTACAATGTTTTTAAATATCTACAATTTTGATCTTTATTCGTGTTAAAAAATTAAAGAAATAAACTACTGGACTTTGGTTCATAGCAGGAGAATCCCCACCTCTTTTGGAGGATGGGGATGGTTGTCCTTCTCCTTTGGAGAGGGATGGTCATCTTTTTTTTTTTTTTTTTTTTTTTTTTTTTTTTTTTTTTTTTTTTTTTTTTTTTTTTTTTTTTTTACAGAGAATGGTACTTTCAGACAAACCAATTTTGTCATTAGAGAATTCTTAAAAATTAAGACAATGTTCGTCATAAAGAAATTTGTATAAAGGAAAGCTCCCCACAGATAAATAGTTTAGCTTGTAATCTGAATTCTTTCTCTGTATTGACCAATCACAACTATAATTTCGATTTCATGAATGAAATGATGTCTATTTCCTATCCAAAAAATAAATAAATAAAAATCAATGTCATTTGAAGTAAAAGACAATTTTATAAAATAATCATTCCTTAGCTTCACAAACGAGATTGAGACCCCATTTGAATACATAAATACTCTCAACTCATCTCATCTCATCATTACAACTTTCTCAAATACTCATACAAAATATAATAAATAATTCAACTTTTTTAATTCTCAAAACAATAATAATATTAACAAATAATATTCTAACAATATTTTATTCAACTCATCTAAAATTATCTCATCTCATCTCACTATTCACTCTCATCTCATCTTTCTATCCAAACAAGCCCCGAATATAAATTGCCATGATATACTGAGTACCAACCAAGTCTCAATGAGGATAACAAATCTCACCAACTCTAAAGCTGGTGAATTTACCTTTTATTGCAACTGAATGATTGGGAATTTTTTTTTTCTTTTTAATTTTTTTTACAATTACAAGCTCACTTAAAAAAAAAAAAATGTTGGGGGGAAAAGGAAAATATTAATGAACGAATGCTCATCGGTTAGGAGATGGGTTAGCTCCTTGAAGACTAAAAAGAATGCGCAACTTAATTCATGAACTTCCTACAATTGGGAGCTCCACAAAGGCAAGGAACTTTCAACTCATCACGCTCATCCGGATCGAACAAGTAATCATACCTGAAACAGAGCAATCACACACTACGTTTATATGAATATTAATGCATAAACAAAGCTAAAAATAAAACCAGTACTCGCACAGACACAGATGTGAAGGAATAAATCGCACGTTAGTTCTTCACCGGCAGAAACATTGGTCTTTGCAATAAGAACTATCCTGCTCTCCTCATCACCCAAACTCATGATCCTCGCATAACAGTTGGGCATGCACTGCAACAACAAAGAAATTTGAATGTTTAGCATCATAGCATATGCATGTATAGTAAAATTATTTCTTTTCTTTTCCTCTCTTTCTTTTCTTTTTTTTAACCAGGAAAAGAGATGAAAGTGAGGAATTGAGTGAATAGACAAGGAGAACGAAAAAATGCTTAACAGGAACGTGACTACGGCAAATTGTGACTGACATGAACCAAGCCAATCAAACCTCACTCGCTATCAACTCGAGTTAAAGGTTAAGGGAAAGTTTGGATAGTGAGTTGAGTTGAGATGAGATAAAAGTTGAAAATTAAATAAAATATTGTTAAAATATTATTTTTTTAATATTATTATTATTTTGGGATTTGAAAAAGTTGAATTGTTTATTATATTTTATATGAAAATTTAGTAAAATTGTAATGATGAAATGAAATGAGTTAAAAAGGTTTTTTGTATCCAAACCTCCCCTAAGCCAATCTATGAAACACCCAATGAGGGTGCTACCACCCGATGTGGGCAGGTAGCGCCCTGCCCCAAATCATCTTGTCTTCCACCAATCCATGGTTTTTGGTCTTCCACAGACCCCTAGTAGTCGAGGAAAAGATTTACATTAACCCCGCCAGCAAGGTGGGCAGATTGCCCTTTTGCTCCTCAAGTTGCCCGCCCATCTGCTAGCGGGGTAGGCAAATGGGGGGTGTCCAGGCGACCCGGCCCCACCCCTAACACCCATAGAGCATCAAGTTGTGAGCTTACGCATCTGTAAGGTGAAATGCGGAGGATAAGATGTTTCTTCACTCCAGCAAAAATTTACATGCAACATTGTAACTTACCGAGTGGTTGATTAGACGAGCTATATTCCCTTTATCTGTGGCATCAATTACAACATCCTCACTGATCTTGAAAAGCTGCACAAAATGTTTCATAGTGCTTTAATAATCACAGTTAAGAAATGAATAAGACTGAAAATAGAATATATAATATTAACCTACCTAAAAGCAGGAGGAATTTCAATACAAATTAATATCACACATACCTCAAAAACCTGCAACTGTCCAGTAGATAGTCACCATATTCTACATAGGGTTTAACACGAAGTAACTCCACCCCAATTTGAAATTAGTTTAATTCTTTAATAGGTTATACTCCACCTTTTCCCACTTACTAATGGAGTAAAATATGTAGTATGTAGTTATTACAAGGGGGAAAGGTAAAAGATGTGCATTGGATTTTTAAGAGCCTATTTAGGATTGCATTAGGAATAGAGCTTTTTATGGTAGTGCTTTTAATTGTGGAGCTTTACTAAAAAGCTCTTCTATTAAAAAGTTATTTACTGTTTAGTAACATGCATCTAAAAGTGCTTTTTAAGTTGTTACGGTAGTTTTTTTAAAAAAAATAGTTATTTGCAGAAGCTTTTCAATAAAAGCTTCAACTTGGTGCTCTTTAAAAAAGTGGATTTTCAACTTTTCTTAGGTGTTTAACGCATTTTTTACAAATTTACCAAGTATACCATTTTTTTCTTTAAAAGAGCTTTTTGGTTGTTAAAAGCACTATTTAAGCTTCCAAACTCAAACCCAAACAGGCACTAGGCCTAATTAAACAGAGAAAGGGTGTACCTGAACAGTCCCTGTCAGTATTTAGATATCATAACTATCAATATAGGCATAAGATGTCTAATAATATAAGCAATTGCCAAGACAGCCACACATCTAAGAGAAAGATAAAGGAACTTTGAACTAGAGACTCACATAACAATCTTTGCCTTCTAATCCGTACTTTGCCTCCCTCAGATCTGCAACACTGCGCCTCACCTGCTCACCACGATACTCAACCACCTAGCCACACACATACGTAGCATCAGTTGAATCACTTTCAAAACCAAAAAATAATTAACCAAAAGTTGTCACAAAAAAGTGCTTCAAGTGATTTAGTTAAAATAGTAGAGAAGAGCAGTAAAACACTATTATGTCGAGCACCTAAGCAAAGAGATATCATAAACTAAGTTTATACACTACATGCCCACCCTCTCCCCAAACGCAAAATCCAAAAAGGGAAAAGATCCCCCTCCCCTCTAATAAGAGGATCCAATCATCAATCCTCTTTTCCATTCGACTTCCTCCTCCCTAGTTTTTCTCTTTTTCTTCAAGACATTTGAGACTAGATATAGGGCTCTTGGTCCAACTTGGTACAAGTGCCCCACAGTTGGAAGTGTCACCACACCTCCCACCCTCAACCATCAGCTCCCACCAGTAACTGGCACAAGACAGCCACACCATCTCTGGCTCAAATGGCCACCACATGCCGACCAATTGCCTTGGGTTCCAGCCTTTTTTCACGCCAGCCACTTCAGGCTTGCCATTGACTGGCTAACCAACCTTGTAAGACAATTTTCATATTTTTTTCTTTTCTTTATATGAACTTCTAATCTCATATTCGCGCTCAACCACTGCTCACCACCACATCATCTGCCCCACTGTGAGTCTCCTAGTGTCTCCACCCCACCAACCACCTCCACATTTTGGCCAATACTCAGGCCATGCGCATCACTATACTCTGCCACTGCAAAAACAATGTTGTCCACTTTTGCCAAGAGCTTCATACTCCTAATTCTTTTAACAGAAGATACTATGGCATGCTCCCTTATCCAAAAATGCAGGACATGAGATTCTCATTGACCACCCAAAACACAGACAGTCTCAATGCATATTCCAACACTGATAGATTCTCCACCAGCCAACAAAACTGCCTTTACAGGATCCTTTTCTCAAGCGTGAGTCAAGAAATTACATGACGAACAATGTTTAATTACATTTCCAGATTCATTTTTATTAATCGCACTATAATATCTTTTTTTAGCTATGTATTGGGGTGCCCACCCCCTCTAGTTGTTCTTCTAAATTTTATTATTTCTATTTGCACATAAAAAAAACAAATAAATCATTAAAAGCAGTCTATGTATTTACCATAAAATCTTTGGAAAGTTGGGTATACTAAAGAAAGTTCTTGATATCAGAAATTGTGCAAATAGTATAAGAAATACACATCTAGTACCATTTCTCCTCCTTCAATGTCCGTACGTGCAAAGAGACCCCATCCATGTATACCAGATTTACCAAAGCAAACCCGATGAATTTCAGTTCTCTGAAGCCACAAATAAATATTAATAAAAATATGAGAACCAAAAAATTTAATGAATCCAAAAATTTCAATAAGACTAAAAAAAATTACTCTCAAGTAGACAATAACTACTGCATATGAAAAAAAAAAGATTTACCTGTAAGTGGTGAAGTCGTTCCCTCAAGGAAGTGAAAATCTTAGGATTTTCTAACCCCTGTTAAAAGACAACAGAAGCATGTAAATGTACATTAATCTGTCATGTTCCTCCATGGAAAACAGCCAAATAAGTTTAGCCTCTTCTAAAAGGAAAAGACTAAAACCTGAAAGATAACAGAAGATCAGAATAAAAATCAAAGAACTCACATTATTTGTGTTCAAGCTATTTATCTCATCTAAAGAATGACGGCTTGGCCCCATTACTCGATGAAATATCGGCTGCCCTTCAGCCCTCTGGTAATAAAAAAATAAAACTAATAATGAAACCAACAAGAGGTAAAATTGCTTATATTTTTTGTTGGGAACAAGCTACACACAAAAGAATAATAAGAACAAAACTTGGACTCCACAATAAGGAAAAAATATATCCAAACCATTATAAGAAAGTGTAGAAACTATTATTCTAATGAAACAATAAATTATAGACATGTAACTCTACTCCACAAGTTACCTTGCTTAATCTTTTGAAAATGCGGCATTTTGCAGCAGAGAGCGGCTCAAACTCATTACTCTCTAAGCTTGTAGATTCAAGAAGTTCAGTTTTCTTTAGTGAACCTAACCTTGAACCTCTGAAGCACCCCTTCCGGTTCTCCAGCAAGCTTCTAGGGGAAAAAACTCCTGAAGGAGTATGAATAGCTAGAACAGAATCAGGGTTTGGGACCCTGCAAAAAAAGAAAAATATAAACAAGGTTTGGACCGTTAAATGTGGTGCATAGGGATGAAACCTAAACAACACTGCTCAACATCTGCTTAAATTTGGCGCTGTTAAACTTAACTCCTCGGTTCATCTATTAAATAAGACATTAGTGAACACGTACATATGATTGATTATTAAACAATACAACCCCTATAAAATTCAAATCTACTCATTATGCTATCACAAACTTTCTTTGACAAGAGTTCCCCCATTCTTACTAATTTACTTGTGCTATCAGAGGACTTGGACAAAAATCAAACTAAACTATATATTTCACATACCAAAACCAACAAGTGACCTAAAAAATCCATTTAGATTTATTAAGAAACACATTATATGAGTTTCCCATTGATTTCAAACAAGGAAACACAATCAATCAAGCACTTGAATATGAATTTGGAATTGTCATTCTCATTGTAAGATCAAATTGGTGCATAAGCTCATTGTTATATATCGTAACACAAACACATACATTAATAAAAATGGTATATAAATGAAAGTACTATATATATATATATATATATAGTATATTAGTTACAAAGTACAATGTATATCAAGAATATACATTGTCACATATATAACTACACGTTTGGATACCATAAAGTATTCAAGGTATTTTTCAACTTCGATCCAAACATTTTTAAATCTCAAAAAAAAAAAAAATCTTTCTTAAAAAACTTTTCATCTAGTCATTTGTCTAGGTTTCCAAACAAAATTAAAAAAAAAAGAAAAAGAAACAAACCAAAACAACTTTCACCAAGACCAAAGAAACCCTAAAAAAAAAATCAAACTTTTCAAATCTACCTGACCTATTTTCACTAACCCCACTACAAAATATATCTAAAACTGTTTTCTCCAAATCATTTTTCATATTTACATTCCTTTTATTATCAGTAAACAAGGATTTTATTGATATTTTCATATTTCCTTTCAACTTTCACAAAACTCAATAAAAAACACATTTCAAGATTTTTATAAAAAGTTTTCAAATTTTTCCTAATCCAGACTTTTTATATAGGTAAGCAATCATTTTATTAATAAAGGCAACGCATAGCCCAAGTACATGCATACCTAAGTTATGAATACAATTATAAATAAATATCAATAAATACTTAGTTACAAATACAAGTTATATGTGAAGACCGGTTCAACTACAAGTTAAATATCAATAAATACTTAGTTACAAGAAAAAAGAAAAAAATGTGAAGACCTGGTTCAATATTCTAACGTCGGAACGTGGTTAACTTTATTGGCCTAAATAAGGTTTACGGGCTATTTTGGATAAGCCCACAAGACATAATTTATTGAGGATGGCTACGAATTTTAATTAGGCTCATAGGCCCAAAAAGGTTATTTTAAGGCCTATTAAAGTTTTGTGGAGGATTCGGGATGGTATTAATAGGCTAATAATTTAGGAAGCCCGTTTGAGATTTATAGACCAAGCGGGCCTATATTTAATTGGCATTAGGCCTCAGAATTTATTTAAAAGCCCAAAAATATTTATTGGACGAGTTGGGCCCGACACACAATCTTCTCCATGCACATAAACACCCAGCCCTCTCCCTAGCAACAAACTGCCGGCAACCCCAACATCCCTCTTCAAAGCATCACCACATGGCCACCGCACACTCAGCCTTCAGCTTCTTCCCCACAGCCCACGGCCAAGCCAGTGGCAAACACATCCGAGAACCATCCTCCACACCAACAACCTCTCCTCCATCGTCAAACACCCAGACCACTCCCTTGAACCACCATGTAGAGCACGTCCAAGTGTCTAGACCCGCAAGCCTCCACATCTCGGCCCCCGCCCACCCCTTGTTTTGCACCCATCAAAATAGAGAACCATCACAAGTCCTCTCCTCCACACCACAGTAGTCACAGAGAGCTAGTTCTACACCATTGCTCCACCGCCAATCACATGACTCCTCCCAAGTCAATGCCTCCCTCTACTTTGCACAACCATGGACAGCCGCGGCACCAAGCATCACTGTCGAGAGCTTCCGCCAAGCCCACCTCCCTCCTCTGGAATCAAAACAAGCCCCCACGTTGTTGTCAATCTGCATCACACCCACTGTAGCTTCACCCTTTCCCACGGCAAAGCACCTCCCAACCCATTTCGCATGATCAGGCCATGGAGGACTCTCGCCATAATCATGCTCAACACCACCCATAGATCAAGTGGAACTAACCACAAGAATATCAAGGCCATAGACACAGACCTCCGTGAACCTGGTAGGATCCCATGTTTTGTGGCCCATGGCTAAGCCACTAGCCATGTGGAGACAAGGCTAGACAGCCCCAAAACAACCTCATGGACCCTGCCTTGACATGCCCAGGATGCCCAAGGAGGCTGGGGACCAAGCCAGCCTATTTAGCATTGCCAGGGTGCGCAACCTGGCGCTCCCAGCACGCATGCCCAGCGTGCGAGCCCCGCATGCAAGTCTCGCGCATGCACAGTGAGCAACAGTCCCGCGCGCAAGCCCAGCGAGCACGCGCCCCAACACACCTAGCGCCCCAGCACCCAGGCACCCTGCCTAGGTCATGCCAATGCCCAAACCAGCCCAGGGCCATGTCAACCACATGCCAGCCATGCCCATAGCCCATGCCAGGGGCCAGCCTAGCCCACCCATGGGCTCATGCATGCCATGGGTCAACTTGGCCCATGCCAACTATGTTATTTTTTATTATTTATTTTTATTTAATTATTTATTTTGCAAGGGACCTATTGGGGGTTTCCAAGTTGTAATCCTTATAAATAGGACCTTTAAATTTTGCATTTACATCTTTTGGCAAATTCCCTAGTGGGTAGACTATTTTGTTCTTGAGATTACCATTCAATACTAAGGCATTTGGGCTCTTTGGGGTGCAATACGTGAATCCCCTAAAAGAGAATCACACATTGCAATTCGTAAATAGGTGTGGTTCAATCTATCTATCTTGTTCTTTTTCATCTTTAAGGTGCAATTCGTGAATCCCTAAAGATCCATTAATCTTATGAGTATTTTCCATTCCATCTCTTATCTTCCATTTTCTATCTTTGTTCTTATTATTTTATGTGCATTGTTCTTGAGTTGTTCTTGAATTGTGCTTAAGTTCATGGTATTCATCCATTTCATTGCTCATTTGATCCATTCCATACCTCATACTCGACCACCATAGTGTTTGTCATCATTTTCATAAGTTTGTCAACTTCCCATAAATTGTTCCCTCCATACACCTTGCCCTAGCCGAAATACACATAGCCTCCACTCCCACATACACCATTCGGCCAACCCTAGTGTTGCCCTACTTTCCATATTAGTTTACATTCTCATAATTGACCTTCATCTATCACATTCATAAAACCCTAATCATACCATCCACTTAACATATTCGGTCATCCTAAAGTCATCCACCATAAACTCTAGCGGCCCACCTCAAGCCTTATAAGGAAACTCATTCCTTTTAGAAATCTTGACATCCTCACATTCAAATTAAAATTCCTTAATTTAAGGAATTGCAAATCCTCTTCAATTCCTTAAATTATTCTTCCTACAATCTCTCTAGTCAACTATTGACTAGCCATCTTAATTCAAACTCAAATTCCCTTCTTCCCTCAAAAATTCCCTCCATCTTACAAACTTCCATATCCATTTGCAAATCATCCAAAATCTAGCCAACCTTCCAAAGACCAAGTCAACCCAATCCCTTCATCTTAGCCATCCAACATCCAAAACCCTAATTCCACCTTAACCATTTCAGCAACCCTAGCCAACCAAACCCTAGCATCACTCTTCCAATTCATTCCCAAACCCTAGCATCATCTTAAACTCCAACCCTAAGCCAACTCTTCCAAATCTCGAAATCCACCCTAGCCACCTCACAAAACCCTAGCTACACTTCACCATACCTACCCTAATCACCATCCAAGTGGCCCAAACATCAAAGGTAACCCTTAAGCCATCCCCATTGCATCAAACACCCATAATTCTAAGTCCATCTTCCTAGACCACGCCACTCCTAGTCTTACCATAGTTCATGGCAACCCTAGTTGCCTCCAACCCGAACCCTAACCTCATCTCATCCATTCAACCCTAGCCTCCATCATCTTGGCACTTCACTTAAGAACAAGTCTAGCCGCCCACATTGATTTACCTTAGCCTAAACACTTAGCCTACCCAAATACATCATCATCCCATCACTCAAACACCATCCTTTTGTGGGAGGCCAAGCAAGTTGGCAAGAACACTTGGTCGCCATCATCACCAAGACAAGCCCGTGGACGTTAGTGTTAGGGACAAGACCGGGGTCCCTAATAGAACCACCCACCTCACGCTGTCTAACTCTCTTTTGCACAATGAAAGCCCCCAGGCCACTGCCTCAAGCCTCTATCCTACACCACTATAGACCTTCATCTAGCTCTTGTTCCAACCACTAAACCAACCCAGGTCCCTGCACCGCAAGTCACCTCGCAACCACCTCTAGTCTCCACCATGAAGCCTCACATTGGAAGCAAGCGGCTTTTCCCTCAGCAAACCACGTTCAGCACCTCCACGGACAACCCACTGCAAGTTCATCCTCCATCGCACCATAAGCTTCTCTCTCTCTCCTTGTTGTTTACATAGTCACACCCGACATCACATGACTACTCTGCCCATAAGGCCTCTCTGTTCCCCTCCAATAATTAATACTTTATATGATCGGACTTGACCTCTAGGAATCAAGTTATGTAAATGTCCCTACCGAGTGAGTGTTGATTGTAGGGTTTATTATTTACAATGATATTTTTATGATAAAATCAATAGAAAATAGACGTTTGGATGTGAAAATGTTTTTAGGGTTTAATTGTGCAAGAATTTGGAGAAATTACGTGGACATCAATTATTTGGGAAGTAATGATACTTTAGGGTTATGATGATTTTAGACTTTAGGGAAGCATAGGTTATTTAATGTATTTAGGGTTTCAATTGTGAAGTATGTGTTTATGTAGAAATTGATGTAAGTTATGTGCTTATTTTATAGATAAAATCAGCCTTGCCCCAAAAATATTGGATTAGCGCTACAAGTAACATGATCAAACCCTTCTACGAATGTACGACAAACATGTTTTTTATAAAAGTATTATGAGTATATGCCCCTCATTGTAAGCCCATTTTTACATACCAAGTTATAACTAGAGGTGACAATATGTGACACGACTCGTGAACTCAACACAAGCACGTCAAGAAATTAACAGGTTTGGATTTAATATAAATGTGTTCAAGTCAAAACGGATTGACTCATTAAGACACGATTAATAAACAAGTCAATAACAAGTCAACCTGCTCAACCCGAAATCAACCCACAATAAGTTAATAACCCATTTAGATTTTATTTCAAAATTATAATTTTATTATTGTTGGGTTGTAATATTGGTATTATTTATATTTTTATTGTTAGAATTGTAATTCTAAACCTATGCTCATATTTGTTATTGTAGGATTTGTAAGATTAGTTTTATTATAGGTTAAAATTTTGAAAAATATTGATATTTTTTGTTAGTAGACAGTCTCATTGTTTTTTTTTTTTTAAATTGTGTGACTACTAATAAATATAGATTTTAACTTTTATGTGAAATTATGTTAATTGTATCAAATAGGTTATGCATGTTAGTTCAACACATTTACATGAAACAGGTTAAAATGAGTCGTGTTGCGTTGACTTATTTCTAGTTAATTATTAGACGAGTCAAAACGAATGATACAGTAGATCCATTAGTTAAATGGATTATGTTAGAATTTGAAAGTTTTGCCACGTTTAGCTTGATATCTCGGGTGGGTTGACTTCTATAGTCAAATTTTCACAACTTGACACAATAGGAACATAATCCGCAAACACGAATTGTCACCCCCAATTATGACATGATGAAAGTCAACTTCAATAACATGTTAATATATGTTTTATATGCATCATGATATGTTTTCATGTATGATTACGATAAACTATGTCATTATGTGTTCTAAATGCATCATGGTAAGAAAGATAAAAGACAAGTTATGAAAGAAAATTTAAGAATAGCCATAACAGATGCATGGTACTAATATAGTTATAGGTGGATGTGCAAATCACGGACCTAAATGTGGTCCACCATAGTATGTTATGATAAGTTAAATGGTTCCCCTTATGGCCATAGGTAGTGAAATCAGTGCACAACCCTGCACATGGGGGTTAAGGTGTGATAGTCATTAAAGAAAGAATGGGTCAAGGTTAATGAGTTATGCTTAGTACATGTTACATATTTATATTAGTATAAGTATTAAGTACACATGCCTTTTAAGAAAACTCTATGTTTATTATGTTCACTATATGATGTACTACTTATTGAGTATACGGCTAATTTTTATATGTATTTAAGTTTTAAATCACCCTAATTGAGGTTCTTTATAAGGATGGAGCTGCAAGATGAGACTTAGCCCAGGGAGGTGAGGCAGAGGCCTAGAATATGTACAAGATTTTAAATTATGATTTTTATAGTACAAAATTTGAGAAATGTTAATACGTGCTTCCACATATCCTCTTTAAAATTTAATGAAGTATGTTCTATTTTAAATTACAAATCTTTTATACCGGGCTTCTATGTAAATGGTTTTAAGATTAGTACCACACCAATCAGTCAAATTTAAATAAACATGACATTATTCTTAACCCTAAGAGGACGGGATGTCACATTATACTAATAAGATTAGTGTGTGCATATCGGACAGCATTTTGGTTGTTAGTTGTTGTATGTATGTGTTTCCAGTTTGACATTGGATTAACATAATTTTGATACCTGACTATAAATCAATAAAATTGCAAGTTTTGTTTCATTTAATTGTTTTATTTCGTTACCTTTTAAAAATTGAGAAATGGAAACCTTTAAAAAAATGTTGAGTCGAGTCGAGTCGAGTCTAGTCGAGTCGAGCCAAGCCAAGCTTAAACAAGATTTGAGAGCTCGGATCTTATCCAAGCCAAGCTCGAGCCTGGTTTCAATAATTTCAAGTTAAGCTTGAGCAGCCCAAACTTGAACAAACACAGGCCAAATACAGCCCTAGTGGTGCATGATGAAACGGAACAGAAAAAGATTTATCGCTGCGTGCAATCGAAAGAAAACGAGGAATCAAAAGATGGGAACAAATCAAACCTGTGAACTGCACAATATAGCAACTTTTTGGTCATTTGTGTCCCATTCTTTTCCAAGCAGTGCAACTGAGAGTTCAAAACATAATTTTAATAAATTATCACCCCTGTACAATTTAATTTACTCAAAAACTTACCCAAATAATTTCAAAATATAAGCATCATTCAAACAATTAAGCTTAAAAAAAAAGATTTAGAAAGTTCACTTGAAGAATATTATAAAATTAGTGGCTTCCAATCAATGATCAGTTAACAACTAAAAGAGCTCTAAAAACATACTTCCATGCTATATCCTGCTCTTGATGCACACATTGCATGAAAATAAGTAGCACACTTGCAGCACTGTGTGCAGGTACCATGGCTCTGCTTGCAGATTACACATCGCTGTAGTCACAAAAAAGAAAGCACAATCAAACAAAAGATTTTCCAAAGCCTTCTGGCAGCTATCAAGGTACGAAACTGTGAAGATTCACAAGACTTGAGCTCTTAAATGATTTTGCAATTAAAGCGCCAGAATTAAAAACTCTGTACAAAATCAATATAAACACCATATAACCTTCAAAAATGAATTGGACGGAATTCTAAGGATTCCAACGGCAGGTTCCATAATCTCATGATTTGAGAAACCAACTTCAGGCCGGAACCAAGCACATGTTACATGAACCCACAGTGTCTCAACATCAGTTGGCTTCAAAGCACCACCTGAGGAAGCAGTTTTCAAATATAATTGGCGAAATTAAACAGTAGCATCTGAAGATTCTTCTGGGCAGAAAATGATCTTCTTGACGCCACAGGAAGAATAAACATATCATAGAATTTTCATAGACAACATTATAGCACAAGCATATATAATTTCTGAATAGGTCGACTAAGGCCTCATTTGGTTACACAAATTATTTCATCTCATCTTATCTAATCATTACAACTTTTTCAAATTCCCACATAAAATACAATAAACAATTCAACTTTTTCAAATCCCAAAATAAAAATTATATTAAAAAATTATATTTTAACAATATTTTATTCAACTTTCATCCCATCTCATCTCTCATCTGTGTAATCAAACGAGGCCTAAAAACAGCTCAGGACACTGATCCGTGTCATACCCTTTACAGGACAAAGGCAGCACTCTCTCTTGACAGTAGGCGATTCGCATGCTCTACAAACCCATGAAGTAAAATCCTGCACAGATTTTGCCCCATAGCACTCTTGGTGGACGGCTATTTGGCATCTGTACACCCAAAAAAGGTTAAAAAGAAAAACATTTCAGTACTCAAGTGCATAAGTTGCAATCCCGTCTAAGTAACAAAAAAAAAAAGAGGCATATAAACATAATTGATAAGGGAACTACCTGTTGCAGATGATGATTTTGTTATCATCCCAATCTTCAACCCATCTACATACAGCACACCTTTCTGTTGTCCATTTTGCATGGACAGGCTCATATGTCTCTGTAGCATGTAAAATTAATAAAAATAATTTCCCTTACCATTCAGAATTATCCACTGAAAGAGCTTATTACGACAGACACAGCACCAACACAAAACAGAACAGCCTTCAACGTGTAAAGAACTCAGTAAAGCACATTTTACCTTTCAAAAAAGTGAATAACTGCTGCTTATCAAGCTTCAGAGGATCCATACCATGTGCATTATGCTCTGAAATCTGAAGCATCACCACTGTCAGTAGGAAAATGTATAGGGACCATACATATAATTCATTCACTTACAAAATGAGTAAAATGAGAAAATACTAGTAAGGAAAGAAAAGTGACGCTTCAAGCCCTCCTAAATTTTCATAAACATATTGAAGCCATCACAGTTATGTATAACGAATCACATCGATAAAAAATTGAGTTCCAACTGAATCACAAAATAGATTAACATCATGTCTTCAATCATGTATCAAATTCAATGACACAACCACCTCAGACAATGGGCTGAAACAGATGCTGCATAATAAATGGGAAGATGTTCTACCTGAGATAAATTATTAGCACTTCCAAAAATAAATAATTTTTTTATAGGTACTTAAAATAAATAATTAAGAAAAGCTGAACAGCAAATTAGCAAGACAACATATTTGCATTCATATATGGTTTCTGAAAGGTAATTGCAAAATCAGCGTTTATTCTTTATAGACAACAAAGCTTAAGTTTTCTTTTGACAAGGCTTCCAATTTGGTTCGGGAACCCAAGAAACTCTAGCCAAGTGTAGAACAAATAAAATGTATACATAACAGGAAAGTATTTAGAACCAAGCAATACATTCCAAACTATTCAACTATAAGGCAAACAGATCTAGTCGTCCAATGCACACCACAAAATTGAATCGGGTAAATGTTTTGCATTCCTAACAGCCATTGACAAGATGCTACCAAAACATTGAGACATCAAAATCTAATACAAAAATACCATCATACTTTAAATGAATTTGGATTGTTTTAAACAAGAAAGCTACTTTCATATGCTAGAATACTACTAAGAACTTAAAACATACAACACAGAAAAACCATCTATGCTTTCGAAAAGAGAATAACTGATACAGACCCATTTTTCTAGTGGTAGCATTGTACCCTTCACTTTCACACTATACTTCCACTTTTTGGCTCTGCAACCTGTGTGTCGTTCCCATTCACTAGGTGTTTGCTTCTTTGACCCGCACAAACCGCAGTTACATATTACTCTAAGACAAAAAAGAAACAGAGCAGTTTAATGGAATTTTTCTTCAAAATAATTATTCAAAACACCTAAAATCTGCTCAGAACTTAACTAATCAATTAGAATTTCCCAATAACAAACTCCTAGTCAAATTCACAATAAGCATCACATTAGTAATTAAATCTCAACAAAAATCCAGTGCGGATTGAACTACTAACAGATCGTAACTAAAATTAATACTTGAAGGTATGCAGAGGTCACCACAAATGTGGTGTACAGCGACGAACAACAGCAAGGAGTACATATAAATAAGGATTGCATACAAAGGCGGGAGAGAAGGAACAAAATGAGGTCCTAGCCAATGTGAAAATCCATTAAAATCTATGTATGCTATTCATAAAGTGTTCAAGGCTTACGAATGAAGTCTTCGAATATAAGTTCCTTCCATGCCATTGCATACCACTGTTACCTTCTCAGGCAAAACCGTTTCTCCCCTATTTTCAACAGAGCTGCTTCAAAAATCGTGCAACATTAGGCTTGAAATTTATAATAACCTCTAAAGACAGTCAATAAAGTCAAACATGCAAATGAAATGAACTTGATAAAAGATGAAACACAGAAAGCGCAGACACACCTCAATTTTGGCTGGCATCTTCCCAAAGTTGATATTTCATTGTTGGACTTTGCTTTGCAATCCGGACAATAGTAGTCAATGCTCTCCAGATCCTTTAAACAATAACAAATCAGTGATCCTTCGACTTGTCAGCAACTTCAGTTAATAAACATACAAGAGGAACAGAGATATGAAATCAAAAATCAAATATGGTAAGCACCTTGAATAGTTCACTGGAAATGTTGTCACACTCAGCATGCACCCAAACGTTACAACCATCACAACACACCTGATCCAAAGAGTTAAGTTTCAACAATCCTTGAAACATTCAATTTTTTAAGGACAAATAATAGACACAAGTCTGATTTGCTAATAATCTCACCCAATTCCCTCCATCTGAATGGTGCCAAATCTTCTTGCAAATGCCACAATATTGTCTGGATTTTCGTAGCTATAAAAATTTAGACATTAACATCGCTTGGAAAACAAGAAGCTACAATGAAGTTTTCAGAGATATGGTTCAAGCATTTATAACACACCTTAGCACAATGTTTACACAAAAGCAGGGTCTCACAAGTTGGACCCTTCATTTTCTTCATAGTCTTGCATGGCAGAAACAAACCACAGCCATCACATGGTATTGTATCCTTATAATACTCATCCTGCATTCACAATTAAGTCACTGAATGAACCCTTTAACCAAACAGACCTGATTCTGTTGGGCATTTCACAGCTGAATAAACAACAGAACTTTTTGTAATGAGTAATAACAAAAACTTGGAAGCATAATTGGCTTAAAAAATCTGTTACACAACTTCATAGTAAACACTACAAAATTTTCAGAAAGAGCAAGTTTTAGCAAAGGCAGTATTGTTAACTCTGTATATTGGTATTTTGCACAGTTTGATCATATTTCCACACACAGAAGTACTGAAAGCGGCCTAATTATTGATTTGGAAATATATAGGCCTATCTTAATAGCAAGCATATACTCAGCCAGCGATATGTCCAACCCTTTGGGCAAAAAAGAAAAGAATACACACAATGCCATACAGATTAAAAGAACGGCATGTAAATTCTGCTCTGGATAAACTTGCCTGATTCTGGGAGTAGTATTGCTGGTCCAGATTAGAAGCAGTAGCCTCTTTGATTGCCTTGGGATTTTCTTCTGGAATTGCAATTTCCCCAGCCCCAAGGTTTGTGTCCAGAATACCGTTTTCTGCCAACAATGCCTCCTCCAATGCCCTCTTAAAATCACTCAGCTTGCTCTTGTACAACTGGGTCTGCCCCTGATATCTGAACAAAGCAAAATTCTAGCACGTGCTCAATTAACCAACAGCAACTATTCGAAACGTCATCCCAAGACCGGTTAGCTACGTACCTGTCCATGAATTCCATGAAGGGAAATAACATTCCCTGCTTCACCCACGCATAATCCTGCCCATCAAAACTCTCTTAAGAACCCAAAATAGACAAAAACATCATCGCCAGATAGGAAGAGAGAGGACTTTGGACTTTACCCTTTGTGTTCCATTCTTCGAATACCCAAAAAACATTACACATATAGCACCAGGAACGCAACAACTCAAGACCGTTTCTGGAGCTTGCGATATGGGGTCGATCACTACGGCCGGCCAAGTCGGGTATCTCCTCCCACATTTTGCCCAAACTATATCACCCAAAGCAAAGTCCTCGGGCTTATAAACCTCCTTCCTCTTCCCAGCATTCCCTTTCGCCAGTCGCTCAATTCCGGTAAAACTAAACCTGGGTTTATAACTGTCACTTCTTATCAACGCTGGAGAATTCAAACCAAAGCTTTTTGCCGTGGAGCTACTTGAGTTTAAATGCTTCCTACGATAAAAATTCTTATAAGCTACATATCCAACTTTTTCTTCCTCTTCCTTTTCAACATTTGGATAAAGCTTCAAGTTTTTGAACTTTGACTTGTCCTCCTCGCTCTTTCTAACAAATTTCGTATCTTTTAATTCCATCTTGTCCCCTTGTAAGCTCGAATCCTTGTTATTGAATTTCGACTCCCCTGTCTTCCATACATCCACAACGGAGTCATACAACTTCGAAGGCAACATCTGAACCCGCCCTCGAGACGACTTTAACAGCGGCGGCCGAAATCGCTCCGAGCACTGTTGCACCTCTCCTTTTCTATTCAATTGCTTCGAGTTCGACTCGGACTCTCCGCTCATATACGATCCTTCGCTTTCGCTCCAACAGGAATAACCTGAGCCGTTGCTGCAATCTTCAACCTCACCGCTACCAACCGAGTGATACCCATTGGGTTTCCTTTTCTTCGAATTCACTGAACAAGAGCGGTCGTCGTCATCGTCTCCCTCCCAATCGGAATCTTCGAGCTTGCACCGCTTCAGATTAGGCATTTCAAGTTTCATAGTCCGTTTGATAATCATGTTCTCAACCATTCAAGTCGACGAATCCACACTCCAAAGGCAAGCCCTAACTTCACATCGAATACCGAAATCAAAATCCAAATCAATAGGAATCGAATTGGGAAGACTCCCACGTATTATTTACACCTCGATTATGTTTTTTACATAGCGATGGCTCTCAGAAATACACCCCTAAATCCTATACGTCAACGCGAAACCCTAAAAAGACAGTGAAAGGAAGAAGGCAGATAGAATTCAAACTCTTCTGTAACTTCTTGAAACGCCGAGAGAAAATTGAAAGAAAAATAAAGAAGTAAGATCTCAAAACCGAATAGTGAAAGCGCATGAATTATGTGAAGAAAAACCAGACAGTTTTCCGAGAAACCAGTTGATATCGCAGACAGAGAGATGGAGGGAGGGAGCTCAAAGGTGTCCAGTATCGGTTCGTCTAAACTAATGCAATATTATACAGCAATTTAGTTTTATATATATAATATGTATGTATTAACATTTTTTATTATTATTAGTAATGAAGAGGAAAGTAGCGGTAGTGTATAGTATACAACGTTGATTTGGCTCCAAAGATCTCGGAGTCCGAGTTTGGGGGAGCGCGAACTGAAATTTTGGTACGTAGGAGTCTAGGACGGAGTTTCTGTGCTACCCATGTAGTTATGGAGGCGGAGCCTTTCATGAACAATTCTGATTCTGGTGACCGGATAATAAAATTGTTTCATTTTATTCTTACTATTATAATTTTTTAAAATTTTTATATAAAATATAATAAATAATTTAATTTTTTTAATTTTCAAAACAATAAAAATATTCTAATAATATTTTTTGGGATTGTGATTTCAAATTTCAAAATAAGTTGTTAGAGAGAATAGGTAGGGGAAGGCTAGCCGAACCCTAATTTTATTTATTTCGAATTTACATTGTAATTGAGCATTATGTTATTTTCAATAAAATTAAAACTTATGTTTTGTTTCCTTCATTTTTTAAAATTGAGTGCTAACTCGAGTTAGTCTTGATTTTCATCTTCCGACCATTCGGATCTTGGTGTTGCCTCGAGGTAGCCCTTGATTCAACCATCCAACATGACCGTAAAGACTTGAGTGAGAGTGAGGCTTCCATCATTGGTGCTTTCATTGAGAGTCGAACCCAAGGAAAGGAAGCCATGGCTGATCAACAACCAACAAATAGGGAGCGGATTGAGAACATTGAAGCCACTTTGGAGGCTCCGCCACCAATGAACGGCTTGAAAGGTTAGAGGAGGTGCTCCACCAATTGGTGGATCAAAAGATGAATGGAGAGAGGAGGCACCATAGAAGAAGAGCCCATAGTCCGGAGGGTTCCGTTAGATCTAAAATAAGCCAACGTTGAGAGAGGGTGGATGACTCGGATTCATCTTCTCAAAATTCCTCAAGCACTTATGAGGAATCAACCGAGGAAAATGAAGAAGAAGGGAACCATGATGAAAGGAGAGGAGCACGTAGGGGGAAGTTCTCAAGCCAAAGATGGACTTTCCAAAGTTCAATGGTGATGACCCGAGCACATGGGTTAGTAGAGCCGAGCAATACTTTGAGCACAATCACATGGAGGGTCATGCAAAAGTGTCCTATGCCGCCTACTTCCTTGAGGGGGAGGCTAACCAATGGTTGTAATGGATGAGGAAGACATATGGGGCTCAAAGGAGGGAGTTGAAATAGAGGAAGTTTGTTAAGGAGCTTTTGAGGAGGTTCGGGCCAACTGAATATATGGACTACCTTGAGACTCTCTCAAAAATCAAACAAACCGGATCTTTAAGGGATTATCAAAACAGAGTTCGAGTACTTGACCACTAAAGCACATGGGTGGTCAGAGAAGGCCCTCATTGGGACTTTTGTGGGCGGCTTGAAGAGTGAGTTAGCGGCGGAAGTGAAGCTTAAGAAACCAAAGACCTTGATGCAAGCTTTGGAGGTTGCACGGATCAAGGAAGATCAATTTCAAGATTTGAAGAAGAGTAGCCGATTCCGCGGGAGAGGCTACCTTGGGAAGAGATGCAACGATGAAGAGAGAAGGCTCTTTGTTTCAATTACAATGAGAGGTTCACAATGAGCCACATATGCAAAGCCAA
Source organism: Juglans regia (assembly GCF_001411555.2). Taxonomy (NCBI): domain Eukaryota; kingdom Viridiplantae; phylum Streptophyta; class Magnoliopsida; order Fagales; family Juglandaceae; genus Juglans; species Juglans regia. The sequence continues at coordinate 6,829,767 of NC_049912.1, read as the reverse complement.
GCAAATTTTTCTCATAGAGATGGAATCAAATGAAGAGGTAGACATAGGGGAGGAAGAGTGAGGGCGAGAAGAGCAAGAACAAGATGAAGTCATGAGGGGAGATCCTCAAATTTCTATCCATGCATAGACGGGTGTTGTGGGGCCTAGAACGATGAAAACACAAGCTCATATTGGCAAGATAGAGGTAACGGTTTTTGTTGATAATGGTTCATCTCTAAACTTCATCAATTCTAAAGTGGCCGAGAGCTTGGGGTTGCCTATGACTTCTATCATTCCATTCGAGGTCAAGGTAGATAGCGGGGAGAAGATGAGGTGTAGAGAAGTATTTAAAAAAGTATGTTTGAAAACACAAGGCCTTGAAATTGTAGTGAATTTATATTCTTTGTCTATTGTGGGGTTGTACGTTGTGTTGGGTGTGCAATGGCTAGAGAGCTAGGGAATATAGTCTCGGACTATAGAAAAATGACTATAGAGTTTATGATGGGGGCAAATGGGTGACCATCAAGATTAATGGAAGAGGGGGATATAAAGTTGTGGGGCCTAATGAGATGGAGAAGCTATTGAGACAAGGGGCAATGTTTTGCTATCACATTGAACTCCCAATCGAGGGGCTTGAGTGAGAGACATAAAGTGGAAGATGGGGGCATGGAGAGGGAGTTAGGGGCCGAGGTTCCTAATGACTTGAGGGAGTATGTGAGAAAAGGTGGCTAAGTGGCAATCGAAGCCTTGGTTCAATGGAGGGGGCTCCCAACCGAAGATGCCACATGGAAGAGTATTTGGGTTCTCAATGATCAATTCCCAGATTTAGACCTTGAGGACAAGGTTGGTCTTGAAGTGAGAGGATTGATGGAGATCTAAGAAGGGTCATTCATAATGCCACTAGGAGGGCTAGGCATGCCGAGGTTAAGAGGGTGGCATTGGAGTGCATGTATGGCTCGGGTGATGGGTTATTGGGCGCCCAAGACAAGGTCAACTAGAGGAGGATCAAGTTGTTAGCCAATTTCTTGATTTTAGGGGTTGGTTGACAAACCCCTTGATTTTAAAGGATTGGACGGTTGCTAGAGGGTTGACCGAATATCTCCTTCAAATTAGGGAGATTATCTATTTGTTAATTTGTTTGAGTTTGTTTCCTTTATTTTAGGAGTTATTGGGATTGTTTCCTTCATTTTAAAAGTTTGACTTGTTTTGGGATTGTGATTTCAAATTTCAAAAGAAGTTGTTAGAGGGAATAAGTGAGGGAAGGCAAGCCAAACCCTAGTACTATTTATTTCAGGTTTGCATTGTAATTGAACATTATGTTATTTTCAATAAAAGTGAAGCTTATGCTTTGTTTCCCTAATTTTTGAGAATTAAGTGCTAGCCCGAGTTAGTCTTGATTTTCATCTTCCAACCATTCGGATTTTGGTGTTGCCTCGAGGTAGCTCTTGATTCATCCATCCAACATGACCGTAAACACTTGAGTGAGAGTAAGGCTTCCATCACACTATCACGGGTCTATCTATCAATGGGTTAATATTGACACACGGCACTGCTGTGCATGACTCATATCAACAATGTGGGTCAATGGTTCTCATACCCACGACACCACCCATGGATTTAGTCTTGTTGATTCTCAAACTAATGATCTTCATCTTTTCAGATAAAGATGAAATTTGTGTCTGTTCTATTGCCCAGATGACTATCCCAAGAAGGGGTGAAATGGATTTGTTTTAAAAAAGTTAACAATTATATACTAAATACACAATATAAAATGTGAAATGAATAGTAAGCAGTATTATATATAAAGATAAAGGGTAAGAGAGAATTAAACTCAATATTTTAAAAGTCGAATCTCACTATCTACATCCTCGTCTCAAGTTATCCCTTAAGAATTTTGAAATTTACTATTCAACCTCCTTAATATCGAGATAGAAACATATTACACTTTTAAGCAATGAGCAATAATGTTTCAAAGAATTCATATACAACACCTACACTTCAATCACCTTACAAGTGGTGATTCAACTATTATCCATGTAAAACTTCTATTATACTACTCACAAGGGTTATATACACACTTTTAATGTTTGTACAAGACCTGATAATGGGTAGTTTATCATAGTACACTCATCAATGAGTAAAATGAAACAATATATCACATACTATATATCTCTCAAAATGAATAAGTGCTAAGACTCAATGCTAAAAAAGAGAGATTGAGAGTTTTTTATGAATGAATGTTGTACAGCTTGTAGTTGTTGTGTGATTTTAAGGATCTCAAATGAGCTATTTATAGACATATGAAACATCTTTTTCAAATTTATAAAGATTCATATGTCAAAAAAGAGAATCATTCATTTATCAAAATTTTCAAGTAAAAGTTTTATTCTTTTTGCAATTGTCAATGATAATATCATTCACTTTTCGAAATTTTCAAATAAAAACTTTTATTTTTTACATATGTCAAAAAGGGTGTTGATCACTGTTCAAAAATTTCAAACAAAAGTTTCTATTTTTTACATATGTCAAAAAGAACAACATTATCTTTTCAAAATTTTTAACATATCATGCACGTGTGAAAAAGACAATCAATCATCTTTCAAGTTTTCAAATTTTAATATTTCAATCATATCATGCACATGTAAAAAATGTAAATTGATTTTTCATGAATATTGTTTTTTATTTTTAAAAAAATATTTTTTGAGCCTTCAACCTTTTTTGAATTCGAAAAAGATGTACATAAAAACTCTCAGAGCATCATTTGTTAATTTCTTCCCTTTCTTCCTCATGCCTGATTTGTTGATGTCCTTAACTTTCAAGACTCCATTATGTGAATAACTTGGAAACTCTTTTATGCTTGAACTCGTTTGTTATCATCAAAATCCATAAGTAGATATAGAATTTTATTATGCTTGAAACCTTAGGCTCAGCAATCTCTGGTTGTTTGATGATAGAAATGTTTATTTATTGTAGCAAACATAGGTTTAGAACATAGGATATGACTTTCTTTAGAGTAGCAAAAATCAGTTTAAGCATGAAAATTTGAAGTTTCGGTGAATTGCAACAAAAATCAAGTTTTGTCTATATATATGTTTCGACCAAGGTATAGTTCACATAGTTGTGTTGTAACGCCCTAATGGAAGGCCTAAACCACATGGCCTATACTCCAAAAGGACTAGTCAATGATATAATTGGAGCTCCATTGGAACCTTATAAAAAGCAAGAACTTCTCATTCCCAAGCAATGTGGGATCCCATACATCAACTACTAGCAATGTGGGATCCCATACATCAACTACTCTTATCCATATTATATGGGGTATCACAATCTACCCCCTTTGTCTATTGTAGGTGACACAGCTCAAGTCCCACATTTCTGGTTGTGATGAGCTTTGATACCATTTGTAACGCCCTAATGGAAGGCCCAAACCACATGGCCTATATTCCAAAAGGACTAGCTAATGAAAGGACTACCATCACAGGCAGTCAATACTATTAGAGGTTGACTTGGTTTCAAGAGAAGACATTAGTATGTTTTTATGGTTATTTTGAACATGATTGAAGTCCATGAATGGTCAAGCTCCTAAAGCGATCATAACATATCAAGATCGGATAATGAAAAAAATGTAATTGCTATTATATTTCCAGATACTTGGCATAGATAATATCTCTAGCACATTATTAAAAAACTTCTAGAAAAACTAGGATCCCACTCCCAACTTAGTGCAACATGAAGACCTCCATTCAAAGTTGTCTATATGATTCACAAGCTTGTGGGGAATTTGAGGAGAAAAGAGAGAAACTACTTGAGTCTGAGTTTAGAGTTCAAATTTTTATTATTGAAGTGTTTTTTCAAGAAGGCGGAACTTGAGGACAGAGCCGAGAGCTGAATGCTTCATCAACCGACTTCAACAAAGAACACCGATTTTATTTATTTTTTAATTATGAACTAATTCTATTTTCTAGAGCTTTGATGTAGCCTAGCACTGAACACAGTTTATATTATTTTATTTTCAATATTTTCATGATTGAGTGTTTATTTCTTGTTCTTAATACTTGTAATTTTCTAGTTAACTATTATTCAATCTATTGAATCACAATGAGACCGACAGGTGATTTGTGATTAAATCTCTAGGATTAAATACCATTAGTTGAGCGAAAGCAGAGATACTTTATAGCGACTAGTGTAATTTTCAAGAAAAATTTAAAAAACTTAATGAGTCTCTAATTAGTTAAATTCACATAGAGATATGAAGTAATTAGTTTGAGATATTTTTGGTATTGTTCGAGAGAAAATATTGAATAATTAATAGATTTTTATCATCAATTTGGGATAATTGGAATTCTATAGGAACATACCGAGAGTAGCGAAACAACTTCTATCTTCTGTGGACGGTGGCCTCTAATAGCACCGGCAGTGATGGTTGTGGTTTCAGCACTCGGTCGAGAGAGAAAGAAATTAGACAGAGATGAGAAAAGAAGAGAGAAGGCTTCTTCCCTTTATTACGGGCAAGAGATTGGAGAGAGAGCTAGGGTTTCTGTTTGACACTTTGGGCGAGAGAGAGAGAGAGATGGAGAGCTAGGGAGTCAGGGGCAAGGGTTTGGAGCTGGACTTTGAGCGAGAGAGAAAGGACATCGCACGAAAGAACGAGGATTTTTTTTTTTTATATATATAACCCAGGTACCAAATATTAAATCCAGAACCCAAGTTTCATAACCGGATCCGACCCGGATTAATCTGGGTTTTGTAATGCGGGTTCCTGCCTAGATTTGATCAGAACCAGAATCCGGGTTCCAAACCAGGCCGGAATCGAAATGTGGGTTCCAGAACCGGAATTCAGGTTCTGAACCGGGCCGGGTCGGAAAAAACTCAGTCCGGATGAACAGTCTTACTCTTACTTTCTCCAAATGAGAATATGGAGGTAATGGAAGTGGAGTTTTCTTGCAAAATATACTAAAATAGTCAATTGCAGCATCTTTCTACCAATTGTGGTTTACAACCATAATCAATGGACCCACTTGTATCAGTGCAAACCATCTATGGTAGTCCTATCCTTGACTTAGCCAAGGAACACAGGCCCAAACTTATGGTTCATTGTTATCTTCTTTTTCATTTTACCTCATCTCCTTCCAAATATTGCAATTATTGTATGGGGCACCCTAGCCCCTCCTCTTATATCTTTGTTTATTTTAATGCATCCTTAATTTAAAAAAGAAAATAAAAGAAAGGGTGACTCTCACAATCTCACTTAAAGAGGCCTATGAACTCTTTGATCCAAGTAGTCAATGAAGAGGAAGACACATACACTTACAAATATTTTAAAATTAATTAATATAATTTAACCACTTCATTAAAATAGTTGCAATTTTACATGATTACCTTCTATGTAAAAGATTTATAAATTTATTTTTCTTTAAATATTTTTTCATGTACGCATGATTGATGGACCCATGCCTATCATTTTACATCCTTACATTCAAACATGCAAGTAACAAACAAATCACAATTCCAAGCAAAAAGCCAATTATAGCTCATGATTCACACGTGCACCAAAATGCATGCATCACTCGAACAGTTTAAGGCTATATTTGAATGTTAAGATGAATTAAATAAAATTATGAATAATAATATTTTGTGGGTCCCATTGTGATGTATTTAACTTTTTTAAGTCAAGATGAGTTTAACTTTTTAAGCTAAAATATATGAAGTAGGTTGATATGAGTTTAATTTTTTTATGAGAAAATGAAAAAGTAATAGGTCCTATTAATGATTGATTTGAAATCGGTTGAGATGAGTCTTCCAAACACAACTAAGAGCATTGGCAATAAATCATTACCAAGTCCAAAATTTGACTAAAAGTTAAGGTTTTGGCTAAAGCCAAAACCATTAGAGAGGTTAATCCACATTGGACTATTCATCCAAAAATTAAAATAATAATACAATATCGGATATTTTAATAATAATTTTTTTTTATATTTTACAAATACACTCCATATATTAATTAATAATTGAATTTTTACTTAAAATCAGAGACTAAGAATTCTATCTTTCTCTCATTTAGAGGCGAAAGTGGCTTCCTTCCTGCAAAGTGAAGGCGACAGCTTGCTTCGTGCTATTGTTCTTTGTTTTATTGGCTTGCAACAAATCGGTTATTGGTGCTCTGTGATTCTCAAGTGTTGTGGTGATCTAATTGTCCTCTAATGGCATATGATATAATTGAATTATGGGATAAACTGTCTCTAACAGAAGAGGAGACTAGGGATGTGGTTGTAAGGAATGATGATCTACATGCTACTTTGGAATGGGCAAATTTTGTCTGGTTGGCAAAATTATTTCAGATAAAAGAATCAATTGAAAGGCCTTCAAATCTACCATGTTGAAAGTATGAAAACTTGATTCAGTAGTGAATTTTATAGAGGTGGGTTTGAACCTATTCCTACTGGAATTTGCTTCTGAAATTGCACTCCATCGTGTTTGGGATGGGCATCCATGGCTGTTTGATCAATGTCTTGTCTGTTTTAAATACTTCGATGGCCTTACCCCTTCATTTGATTTGGTTTTTAAGTATACTTATTTTTGGGTTCAACTACATAACTTGCCTTTTGGTTGTATGAACTATGAAATTGGATTCCAAGTTGGTAGTTCAATTGGACAAGTGCTTCATGTTGAAGTGGATGACATGGGAACTGGGTGGGGAAGGTATTTACGTGTGCTTACTATAGTTGATTTTACTAAGCCTTTGATACGTGGTAAGATGCTTAATATTAATGGTAGAAGAATTTTTATACAGTTCAAGTATGAAAGGCTTCCAAGGATTTACTTCCATTGTGGTCTGCTTTCTCATGCTACTATGGGATGCCCTCGAAAAGTTATTGCTGGACTTGAGACAATGGCAAATAACATGCAATGTGGAAGTTGGTTGAGAGCATCTGGATTAGTCTCATATATGAGACTCAATAGGTTTGTGCTAATTTTTCCTCAAGGGATGGATTCCTCCATAGATGGCAAGCATACAGTTTCTGCAGATTTGTAAGGGGGATAACTAATCTGAGCAGTTATTTGGCAATTACAAGAATAATAGTATGGGATTGGCTGGGAAATGAGTTATGTCCATGTGTCAAGCTATTGGGGATAGAGGCATCTATGAGGAAACTGACATAACTGCCCCAATGAAGCAATCCAATAAGACTGCAACTGGTAATGTGTTCAATATAGCAAGTGGATCAAGCACATATTTATCAAAATCTATAGAGGTGATGGCTTTTACTACTAATGCATTACCTCCTATGATGTGAAAGACTTATGGGAGCTCAGGACTGGATGAAGCCTCATGCAATTCTCTAATAGAATGGAAGATGTAGATTAGAAATGGGGATAAGAAGAGGACTGTTGAATCTGTGAAGACTGTGAGGACTCACAAGAGGAAGTCTGCATTAAAAGGTGCTGATTTATCTTCAAGTTTTCCTTAAAAAACAAATAGGAAAACTAAATCTAATAGTCAAGATATTTGTGTATCAGCGAAAGTTGTTATGCAACCCCGCCAGAAAGAATGAGGCTTTTAAGTTGGAACTTTCGGAGGATTGGCAACTATCGAACAGTTTGGGATCTTGATTGTATGGTCAAGATTCATAAGCCATCTATTGTTTTCTTAATGGAAACAAAAGTCTTACATTATAAAGTAGAATATTTGAAAGGTAGATTGGGTTTTCATGGCTTATTTACAGTGGATGAGATTGGTTTGAGTGGGGGTTTAGCACTGTTTTGGAAGGAAGACTTGTCCTTAAATATTTAGTCTTTCTCACAAAAGCATATTAATGCATGGGTGAACCTTGAGGATGATATCCATTGGCAATTGACCTGCTTCTATGGCCATCCAGAAATTGGCCAAAGAATGACTGGCTATAATATATTGAAATCTCTTAAGCAGATTGACCCCATAAATGGTTATGTATAGGTGATTTTAATGAACTTTTATATGGTTATGAGAAATGTGGAAGGGTAGGGAGACATTCTAACCAAATGAACCAGTTTCAACAATGTTTGTTGGACTGCCAATTAAGTGATTTGGAATTCAGTTGTGGCTTTTTACTTGATCTAATAAAAGAAAGAATGCTAATTTCACAAGGAAGAAGTTGGATCATGCAGTAGCCTCAAAGCAATGGTGTGAAACTTTTGGAAATGGCAATATTCAAGTTCTTTCTACTTTAGCCTCAGATTATCTCCCAATAATGATTACTACATTGCCACAGCATCTGCAAGGGTGTACCACAGTAGATTTCAGAAAAATGAAACCAATTGGTCTACTTATGAGGACTGCATGGAAGTGGTTGGAAGAATGTGGCAACAAGACAATGATACAAAGGGGTCTTTCGAATCAGTTATGCATAAATTAAAAAAGGGTATGACAACTTTGAGGTCTTGGCGTAAAGGAAAAGCACCACTTTTAGATTATGTGCTACAAATGAAACTGAACAGATTGCATACCTTACAATAATCTTTATCTGCTAATTCCGTTGAAGAGGTTGCACACCTACAGAAACAGATTGACATTTTGTTGGAAATAATTAATTTAAAGTGAAAGCAAAGAGCTAAGGTTCATTGGCTTCAGAAAGGGGATCGTAACACAAAGTAATTTCACTTTCGTGCTACTTAAAGGAAGAAAAGGAATCAGCTAAAGATGATTGTGGATGAAGAAGGACATGCGTATACCAATCCTAAGGAAATTGGCCATGCATTCACTGCATATTATAAATCATTATTTACTTATTCTTACCCTTCTAATATTGATGTTTGTCTAGCCCCTTTAACAGAAAAAATAACTGCTAAGATGAATGAAAGACTGTTGCAGCCTTACACAGAATCAAAGATTGAAGATGCTCTATTTCATATGGGTCCTCATAAAGGTCCTGGTCTAGATGGATATGGAGCATGTTTCTACCAAGATCATTGGGCAATAGTGAAAGAAGAGGTATGTGAAGCTGTACTTTCACTTTTGAATTCAAAGAAGTCAATTGCTGCAGTGAACTTCCCTCATCTGGTCATGATTCCAAAGAAGACTCACTCTCAATCTATTGATGATTATAGACCGATAAGTCTTTGTAATGTCATGTATAAGTTGATATCTAAGGTTTTGGCCAATAGATTGAAAGGGATATTACCAAGGATCATTTCACCAACTCAAAGTGCTTTTGTGCCTGGATGTTTAATATCTGATAATATTTTAGCAGCTTATGAAACCCTTTATACAATGAATAGTAGAATGTTTGGCAATAAGGGTTTCGTGGCACTAAAACTGGATATGAGCAAAGTTTATGACCGTGTAGAATGAAAGTTCTTAGAAGTTGTTATGAGAAAGCTAGGCATTGCTGAAAGTTGGATACATTTGATCATGAAGTGTATCTCTTCTTCATCCTTTTCAATTTTGGTAAATGAATCCTCTTAATAAGTTTTTAGACCACATAAAGGGTCACGACAAGGTTGTCCTCTCTCACCTTATTTATTTATTTTATGTGTTGAAGTATTAAGTTGTCAATTGCATGCTATTGAACATCATAAGTTGATTACTGGAGTGCCAATTGCTCGAGGGGTGATGTCTATGAATCACCTATTCTTTGTTGATGACAGTTTAGTCTTTTGTCAAGCAAATATGGAGGAGAGGGATAGACTGAACCAGTTCTTGAGCTTGTATGAAGAGGCCTCAGGCCAAAAGCAAAATAGATAGAAAACATCATTGTTTTCTAGTAAGAACACTAAAGTTGCAACAAAGGCTATCTTATGAAAATTGTTGGGCTCCAGAGCACATCTAATCTTGCTAAGTATTTAGACCTGCCTAACTTAGTAGGCAAATCTCATGTAATGGCATTTTAGAGCATCATTGATAAAATTAGGAGTAACATTGGAAATTGGAATAACAAATTTCTGTCTCAAGTAGGAAGGGAAGTCTTAATTAAAGTTGTACTCTAGTCAGTACCAACTTATTGCATGAGTGTGTTCCTCTTGCTAAAAACTTTGTGTACGAAACTTAATGCTTTAGAGGCAAATTTCTGGTGGGGTGAAGTAGAAGGTAAAAAGAATGCATTGGGCTCCATGTAATGACTTATGTACTAGAAAACAGGTGGGAGGCTATGGTTTTAGAGACTTAACATGTTTTAATCATGCACTACTTGCTAAATAGGCATGGAGATTTTTATCTGCACTAAATTCTTTGCCTATCAAAATTTTCTAAGTCAAGTATATTGCAACATCATCAATTCTCCAAGCTCAATTAGGGTCAAAAACTTATTTTGTGTGGAGTAGCATATGACAAGCACTAATCTTGCTAAAGGAGAGGCTTATATGGCGTGTGAGGGATGGCAAAACTATACAGATATGGTAGGATAAATGGATACCAAGGGAGAGATCCTGTATGATCCAATCTCTTAGACAATATCTGATCCTAATGCTCTTGTAGTGGAGCTGGTTGATCAGCAATCTGGTTGGTGAAAATAGTATTTAATAAAACTGATTCTGCTACAATTTTAAGGCTTCAAGTGAGTATCCTTGGTAGAGCAGATTAGCTAATCTGGAAAGGTGCTCCTAATGATATTTTTCTGTTATGAGTGCCTATATATCATGTATATGGCAATGAAGTTGGAAAGAAATGGTCAAACTTCAACCAAAGGGGATTCTGTGAGGTGTTGGAAACAACTTTGGTCATTACCTATAGCCAATGCAGTTAATAACTTTTTATGGAGAGCTTGTACTGATTTTCTTCCCACAAAAATAAATTTTCAGAAGAGGGGTGTTATTGATGACCCGTTGTATCCTATTTGTTTAAGAGATAATGAATCTACTGGCCATATACCATGGTCATGCCATGCTACTATGGACGTTTGGATGCTTGGCTCAAAAAGCTTGCAAAAACTATCTATTGTTCAACTTGATTTTGCATAGACTTTTAAACAGGTGTTGGAAAGATTGGAATGAATGGATCTGACCTATTTTGGTATCCTATTTATTTAAGAGAGAATGAATCTACTGGCCATATACTATGGTCATGCCATGCTGCTATGGACGTTTGGCTGCTTGGCTCAAAAAATTTGCAAAAACTGTCTATTGTTTAGCTTGATTTTGCACAAACTTTTAAACAGGTGTTGGAAAGATTGGAATGGATGGATCTGGCCTATTTTGCATACATAGCTCAAGCCTTATGGACTAGAAGGAATTATTTCATTCATGAAGGCAAATTTCAACATCCATCATCATTGTTTTAGTATGCAGTCAATGATTGCAATGCCTATTAGCATGCCATGGAGACCATTTCAAACACCCAGCTTTACCTTGTATCACTCGGTGGGAGTTACCTCAAAGGGATTAGGTAAAATTCAATTGGGATATGGCAATCCATAAAGAGGTACATAAGATTGGAATATGTATTGTGTTCAAGGATTGGGATGGTGTTGTACTTTTGAGCTTGATGAAACCCCTGAATTATTGTTCTGATTCTACTTTGGCTGAGGCAAGGAGGCTATGAGAAGCAGTTAAGCTGTGTAAGGAATTGAGCTTTAGTAACTATTTGTTAGAAGAGGATTCCTCTCAAATAGTTAATGTCATTCTCCATCAGCAGATAGCATGGGAGGCCATAATGCTCTTATTGCAGATATCAGAAACTTGCTGGAAGGGATTGAGTGGCAGTTTCGACATGTCAAGAGGGAGGCAAATCAGGTTGCACATGTTTTAGCTAATCTTTTATCTCAAAACTATTTTTTTCCTTAACGTAATTACTTAATAATAGCCATTGAAAATGAATCTTAGTTGGCTAAATTTGGAGAAATGTATGATTTACTGTATCTTAAAAGTGGAATCTTAAAATTTTGACTACTTCAATCTATATCACTTTTGAACTACTTCCAAAATTTGGCTATGCACATTTGGCTAGGCAATACCAATGCTCCAAAGGGAGAAAACTCAGATAGCTATAAATCCGACATTAGGATCGGAACCACATATAAAGCTAACCCTATTTTGGTCCAATGCTAAACCTAGCCTTTTCACGCAATAAACAGTAAGAGCACTTACAATGAATTCTTCATATTATCCTTTAAAATATATCACAAAAACCTACTTTTTATATTTTACATACTAACTTTTATAATATACTATACATCAGTTTATCTATTTTTTTCATATAATTTAAATATTATACTTTTTAATATTTTTTATTTATTTCAAATATTTTCTCTAACTACTAATGATATTCTCATATCTTTTGATATTTGTAATATCTCCTCATATATAATATAATATCATATAATTATATAATATTTTAAATTAATCCAAATTTATATGCTAAATCAAAATATAAATTAATTTAAAAAATAAAAAGAAGATATTTTGTCTACATTCGAAAAATAGTTCGTTCACTTGAAGATATAGAATTGTTATTCGAAAGGAACCCAGAAGCTAAAACTCATTATTTGAGCAAAACTCGGTGCCTATGGGTGATATTTGAGAGAAACCCAGAGTCTTTGATGCCAAGTAAAGAAGAAAGCATGGAAAAGAGAGAGGGGTCTAAAATGAAGATAATTTTTTTTGAAGAAATGAGAAAAATTAGATGAGAAGAGAGAAATAAATTAAAAATATTTTAAATGGGTGAATAGTTTCGGTGAATAGTTTCATCTATATGTAGCGGGATCACTGTAGCAAAATAGAAAATAAAGATGAAATACAATATCCATTGCAGGTATTTTTGAACAAATTTCTTCATATTTAAAAAGAAAAAGGTATTATAGAACATCCATTCAGCAAGGTTTGGCTAACTAGAGTACTTCAAGTACTCTCAAATACTTTCTATTATTTTTTATTTTATTATTAATTTTTATCTATTTTTTATTACTATTTAATATATATATATATATTTTTTAATACTTTCATTATCCAAATGTCTTAACACAAGCACATCAAATCATATACGGTGCACAGAAACTCCATTCTACCAATCAAAACATTTCATTTCGCGCTCCCAAGAGTCGGATTCCAGTCTGGGAGCCAAAACTTTTTTGTTTTTTTGTTTTTTTTTTTTTTCAGTGAAGAGCCAAAAACTACATTATACGTAGACTCCTACCATCTCTTTCCTTCTTTGGTATAAAAAATAAATATATTAATAATCGGTTATAATAAGTGCGTCTATATATAAATTTTTATTTTTATTTTTTACTTTTTTGTTGTATGGTAGCATTGACGGCATTGTTTAGACGGGACGATTCTGGGCACCTTTCAGGCTTCCTCTTTCTATAATATCGAACTGGTTTCTCCAAAATTTTTTGGTTTTTCTTCACATAATTCATACCCTCTATTACTAACCGATTTGAATTCTTTCGTCTTGATTTTTGTTTTAATTTTTTTTTCTCGGCGCTTTAAGAAGTTTCATGAAAGTTTGAATTGTATCTTTTAGAAAAAAAAAAAAAAAAAAAGAATTGTATCTGCCTTCTTCCCTCTGACTGCCTGATTAGGGTTCTGCTCGAAATATAGGGTTTATATTTAAATTGGGGACTGTATTTCTGAGAGCCATTGCTAATTCAAAAACTAAAATCGCGGAGCAAATAATACGTGGAGATTCTGAATTCGGTTCTGTTGTTTTGGATTTATGGTTTTGGTGTTTGATGCGAAGTTAGGGTTTGGTTTCATAGTTTGAATTCGCCGACTCGAACTGTTGGGAAGATGATTATCAAACGAACTATGAAACCTGAAATGCCGAATTTGAAGCGGTGCAAGCTCGAAGATTCCGATTGGGAAGAAGAAGACGACGACCGTGCGTGCTCGGTTAACCCCAAGAGAAGGAAACCCAATGGGTATCTCTCAGTCGGTAGCGGTGAGGTTAAAGATTTCAGCAATGGTTCAGGTTATTTATGGCGGAGCGAAAGCGAAGGATCGTATTGGGGCGGAGAGTTCGAGTTGAACTCGAAGCAATTAAATGGAAAAGGAGAGATTCAACAGTGCTCGGAGCGATTTCGGCCGCCGCTGTTAAAATCGTCGCGAGGGCGGGTGCAGATGTTGCCTTCGAAGTTTTATGACTCCGTTGTTGACGTATGGAAGACCGGGGAGTCGAAATTCAATAGCAAGGATTCGAGCTTAGAAGGAGACGAAATGGAAGTAAAAGATATGGAATTTATTAAAAGGAGCGAGGAGGATAAGTCTAGGTTCAAGAACTTGAAGCTTTGTCCAAACTCTGAGAAGGAACGGGAAGGGAAAGCTGGTTATGTGGGTTATAAGAATTTCTATCGTAGGAAGTATTTGAATTCGAGTAGCTCCACGGCAAAGAGTTTTGGTTTGAACTCTCCAGCGTTGACAAGAAGTAACGGTTATAAACCCAAGTATAGTTTTACCGGAATTGAGCGACTGGCGAAAGGGAATGCTGGAAAGAGGAAAGAAGTTTATAAGCCCGAGGACTTTGCTTTGGGAGATATAGTTTGGGCAAAGTGTGGGAGGAGATACCCGACTTGGCCGGCGGTAGTGATCGATCCCATATCGCAAGCTCCAGAAACGGTCTTGAGTTGCTGTGTTCCTGGTGCTATATGTGTAATGTTTTTCGGGTATTCGAAGAATGGAACACAAAGGGTAAAGTCCTCTCTCTTCCTATCTGGTGATGATATTTTTGTGTATTTTGGGTTCTAAGAGAATTGTGGTGGGCAGGATTATGCGTGGGTGAAGCAGGGAATGTTATTTCCCTTCCTGGAATTCATGGATAGGTATGTATGTATAAGCTAACTTGCCTTTGAATGATGTTTCGAGTTGTTGACTTTGGTTAATTGAGCTCATGCTTGAATTCTACTTTGTTCAGATATAAGGGGCAGACCCAATTGTACAAGAGCAAGCTGAGTGATTTTCAGAGGGCATTGGAGGAAGCACTGTTGGCTGAAAACGGTATTCTGGACACAAACCTTGGGGCTGGGGAAATAGCAAATCCGGAAACAAATCCCAAGGAAATGCAAGAGGCTACTGACTCAAATCTGGACCAGCAATGTTCTGGGAATCAGGCAAGTTTCCTCAGAGCCGATTTTCTTGCTCTTCTTCTGATCTGCATGGCTTTATGTTTTTTTAATTTAATTTTTAATTGGAGTTGGACTGCATGGCTGGCTGAGTCTATGCTTCTTAGCCACTTTAGTGTTTTTTGGTTGCAATTGAGATACCGTAAATATTTGAAAGGAATAATGTGGCCTTTTCGGTTCTTAGGGTAGGTTTGGGTAGTGAGAAGTGTTAAGAAGAGTTATGAATAGTAATATTAAATAGTAGTGAAAGGTAATGGATAGTGTGTGGAAATACGAGAAAACTGTGCAAGATATTGTTCTACAGAGCTAGCAATATTGCCTTGCTAGAACTTGTTTTTTATGAAAGTTGTAGTGTCTGTTGGGAAGTTGTGAAACAGATTTATATCCTTTAATCCAATTATGGTTCCAAATTTTAATTATTCTTTATTACAAAAAGTTTTGAGTTGCTACTTCAACGGAGAAATGCTTAATGCCTATTCTTATGATTCCATAAAAGTTTTTGTTTACTGATAAAAAAAAGGGAGAAATGCTTAGTACCCTATCTAAACAACAGTGAAATACTTAATAGAATCTGGTCTGTTCTGTAAAAGGGTTCATTCAGAGACTTAGTTGTGTATGCAGGATGAACACTGTAAGGATCCAATACCATGTGATGGCTGTGGTTTGTTTCTGCCATCCAGAACCATGAAGAAAATGAAGGGTCCAACTTGTGAGACCCTGCTTTTGTGTAAACATTGTGCTAAGGTTTGTTATTAATGCTAGAACCATATCTCAGAGAACATCATTTTAGCTTCTTGTTTTCTAGGTGATGTGAATGTCTACATTTTTACAGCTACGAAAATCTAGACAATATTGTGGCATTTGCAAGAAGATTTGGCACCATTCAGATGGAGGGGATTGGGTAAGATTCTTAGCAAAACAGGATCGGGTTTATTATTTGTCCTTAAAAAACTAATGTTTGAGAGATTGATGGACGTAACTCTTTGGATCAGGTGTGTTGTGATGGTTGTAATGTTTGGGTGCATGCAGACTGCGACAATATTTCCAGTGAACTATTCAAGGTGCTAACCATATTTGATTTTTTATTTTATCTCTGTTCCTTTGGTATGTTTATCTACCCAAGCTAGTGAGGAATTGAAGGATTACTGATTTGCTTATGGTTTAAAGGATCTGGAGCACATTGACTACTATTGCCCAGATTGCAAAGAGAAGTCCAACTCTGAATTATCAGCTACAGGAAAAGGCCAGCCGAAAGTGAAGTATGTCTGCACTATCCATGTTCTATCTTTTCTCTAGTTCATTTCCGGGGAAATTGCATATTTGACTTTATTGACCGTCTTTGGAGGTTATAATCAATATGCCTAATGTTGCACCATTTTGAAGCAGTTCTGTAGAGAATAGCGGACAAACTGTTTTGCCTGAGGTCGTAACTGTGGTGTGCAATGGCATGGAAGGAACATATATTCGAAGCCTTCATTTGTAAGCCTTGAATTCCTTATAAATAGAATATGTAGATTGGAATGGTTTTCCACATTGACTACTAATGTGAGACTTGTAGTGAAATCTGAATCGGAGTTCTCTTTATCTTTTATCTGGAATTCTTTTTGTTTTGGTGAACAATTCCATTCAGCTGCTTTGTTTCCTTTTTGTCTTAGAGTAATGTGTAAATGTGGTTTGTGCGGGTCAAAGAAGCAAACGCCCAGTGAATGGGAACGACACACAGGTTGCAGAGCCAAAAAGTGGAAGTATAGTGTGAAAGTGAAGGATACAATGCTGCCACTGGAAAAATGGGTCGGTATCAATTACTATTGTTTTGAAATATTAAATTTTTTTTTCAGTTTTCTATATTTAAGTTCTTGCGAGTATTCTAGTGTATGAAAGTAGCTTTCTTGTTTAAGATAATTCGAATTCATTTAAAAGTATGATGGCATTTTTGTCTTAGATTTTGATGTCCCTATGTTTTGGTAGTATCTTCTCAATGGCTGTTAGAAAAGCAAAGTATTTACCTGATCCAATTTTGTGGTTTGCGTTGGATGAATTGATCTTTTTGCCTTCTAGTTAAATACTCTGGAATGTATGAATTTTTGTGCTTTGGCTCTAAATACTTTCTTGTTATGTTTGTATTATATATTTCTGCAATTTGTTAGATTTTCTTGGTTTCCTGAACCAAATTGGGAGCCATGTCAAAAGATACTTAGTTTCTGTTTTTGCCTATAAAAAAAATGCTGATTTCAAAATTACCTTGGAGAAACCAAATTGGGCTGTAAGTATGCTGTCATGCTAAGTTTTTTGTAAAGCTCTACTTAATTATTTTATTTTTACAAGTAGTTTTTAATTATCTCAAATAGAACCTTTTCCTATTGATTAAGCAGTATGTATCTGGTTTATGCTAGGTTGTGCTGATAGTGAACTTTTATAGTGACTTTGAATTGATATATGATCCAAGACATGATGTTAATCTATTAACTGATGGAGTTGATCTCAATTTAGTAGATATAGATTTGTGATACTCTAGCATAATTGTGATGCCTTCAATATCTTTATGAAAATGGTTTCTATTGAGATGCTTTCAGATTTCAGAGTATAATGCACATGGTATGGATCCTCTGAAGTTTGATAAGCAGCAGTTACTCACTTTTTTGCAAGGTAAAATATGACTTCAGTGAGCTCTTTACATGTTGAAGACTGTTCTGTTGTCGTGCGTTGTTTGTGTTGGTGCTGTGTCTGTGCCATTAAGCTCTTTCAGTGATAATTCTGACTGGGAAGGAAAATTACTTGTTTTAATTGCTACAGAGACGTATGAGCCCGTTCATGCAAAATGGACGACGGAAAGGTGTGCCGTATGTAGATGGGTTGAAGATTGGGATGATAACAAAATCATTATCTGCAACAGGTATTTCTGTAACTAATTTTGCTTTTATGCTATCTTTTTGTTTTTTACGTGCTTACATCAAAATATTTTGGTGGTAGAAGACTGTATTGCATCTTATGCATTTGAGTGCTGAAAGTTTTTCTTTTACTTTCTTTTTGGTGTACAGATGCCAAATAGCCATCCACCAAGAATGCTATGGGACAAAATCTGTTCAGGATTTTACTTCATGGGTTTGTAGAGTATGTGAATCACCTAATATCAAGAGAGAGTGTTGCCTTTGTCCTGTAGAAGGTACGCCATTGGGATCAGTGTCTTGAACCTTTTCTAGTCGACCTATCAATAAATGATATATACTCATATTATAATGCCTCTACTCTTTTTTTAAATAATGTTCTCTATCAAAATGCAAGGATATGTTTTTCTTCCTGTGGTGTCCAGTGAATATTCATGGTCTACCCAGAAAAGGGGTGTAATTGGTCCGGTTTGGTTGGTCTTGGAGGAGAATTTTGGACTGGACCGATTCTATTGGTCCACCAAAAGTCCAGACCGGACCGGCCTGGTCGGTCTTATTAGGGTGTTTTGGTTCGGGTCGCTTTTTTCTTTTCTTTTTTTTTTTTCAAGTTTTTGACAAAAAGTTATATAAAATAAGAAAAATATTAATTAAGTGAATGATTTGGCCTTGTTTGGTTACACAGATGAGATGAGATGAAAAATATATGAATAGTAGTGAGATAGTTTGTGACTAGTAGTGAAATGGTTTGAGTTAAGATGTTTTATAGGGTTTTGGGAAAGGAGAGATAAGAAGTTGAATAAAATATTATGAAGTTAAAATATTGCTAGAATATAAATTTTTAATATTTTTTTTTTTTGAGATTTGAAATATTTTTTGTATTTTGTTTGGAAATTTGAGAAAGTTGGTAATGATTAGATGAAAAAGTTGAAAATTTGATATTGAAAAGTGTTTGTATTTTAATGGTGTTTGGATGTTGAGATGAGATGGGTTGAGACCATTTGTGAAACCAAACGGGGCCTTAATTTAAGTTGTCTTACTGTTGTCTCACTAAGTATATACTTAACTAATTAAATATTTGAATTGTGTATAATAAATTAATAATGTTAATAGTATGTGTATTATCAATAATTAA
Source organism: Juglans regia (assembly GCF_001411555.2). NCBI lineage: Eukaryota > Viridiplantae > Streptophyta > Magnoliopsida > Fagales > Juglandaceae > Juglans > Juglans regia. The sequence continues at coordinate 6,810,745 of NC_049912.1, read as the reverse complement.
CAGTTAGTACTTTGTCTTAAAATTCTTAACCTTTAATATTTAATATAATCGAAGCATAAATAGTGAGGTTAGAAGACAATTGTTTTTTTTTTGATCAGTAATCGGAGGTTAGAAGACAATTACATAATTGCTTATAATTAGTTAGAAGAAAATTATATAATTACTTGCTTTCAATTTATATAACTACTTAAAAAAATTATAAAATATCTTAGAAAAAATTATTTAAAAATTTATATATTAAATTTGGTTGGTCTGGTCCGGGGTAAAAAAACCCCACCCCTAGACTGGATCAAATTTCCTTACTTTCTTGGACCAAGACTGACTGTTTCCTTAATCAGCCTGTTCCGGACCGAACGAAACTGCTTGGTCCAGTCCTTTTTTTGGGTCCAGACGGAAAACCTTACACCCCTAACCCAGAACAATTAGCTGCAGCTTTTATTTGAATTTCCCCATTATTTGTTTGGTTCACTACAGTGTAATACAGATGGTTCACAATAAGTACATAGCCTGGGAACCCCTCTATAAAATTGACAAGGATTTTCTTTTGCCACTTGGCTATCATACAAATTTTCAGACTACGTATAAATTTGAATTCTGAGCATAGGTACATGAAAGTACTTATCTATTTACTCACTAAAGTTGACTATCTTCAAAGGCTGCTATTTAGTTGCGCCAATTATATGTTCTTATTAAATCTGAAAACTGCTTCTTCAGGTGGTGCTCTGAAGCCAACCGATGTTGACTCGCTGTGGGCTCATGTCACATGTGCTTGGTTCCGGCCTGAAGTTGGTTTCTTAAATCATGAGAAAATGGAACCTGCTGTTGGAATCCTTAGAATTCCGTCCAATTCGTTTTTGAAGGTTAAATGCTGTTTATAATGATTTTCTACACTGTTTTGAATTCTGGCTTTCTAATTGCAAAATATATTACGAGCATGTCTCTTGTGAATCTTCGTAGTTTCATACCTTGATGGCTGGCCGAAGGCTTTGGAAAGTCTTGTGGTTTGATTGTTCTTCTTTTTGTGGACTACAGCGATGCATAATCTGCAAGCAGAGTCATGGTTCCTGCACACAGTGCTGCAAGTGTGCTACTTATTTTCATGTGATGTGTGCCTACAGAGCAGGTTATTGCATGGAAGTATGTTTTCAAAGCTCTTATAGTTAACAGATCATTTATTCATAAAACACTAATTTCATATTATTCCATTATTCTTCAATTGAACTGTCTATATCTTTTTTACGCTTGCTTGTTTGAATGATGCTTTTATTTTGAAGTTATTTTTGTGTAAGTTGGAGTAAATTGAACAGTGTTGATAATTATGTTAACATTATGTGTTCAACTCTCAGTTGCACAGCTGGGAAAAGAATGGGACACAAATGACTAAAAAGTTGATATATTGTGCAGTTCACAGGTTTGATTTCTACCTATCTTTTGATTCCTCATTTTATTTTAGTTGTCCTAAGCATTAAAATATTTTTTTGTTCTATTTCATCATGGATACTAGGGCATGCTTGTGTAATGAGATGTGATGAGATGAGAATTCTATGAATAGTAGTAAAATGTTTTGTGAATAGTAGTGAAATAGTTTGAATTAAGATATTTTATTGGGTTTTGAAAAAGGAGAGAAAAAGTTGAATAAAAATATTATAAAGTTAAAAAAATTGTTAGAATATTATTTTTTAATATTATTTTTGTTTTGAAATTTGAAAAAATTGTATTGTTTTTTGTGTTTTGTTTGGAAGTTTGGAAAAATTGTAATGATTAGATGAAGTTGAAGATTTGAAGTTGAAATGTGTTTTGTGTTTGACTAATGTTTAAGAAGGAAATTATGAGAAAGTTTGAGATGAGATGAGATGTTTTCAACTTATCTCACTTCCCAAACATGGCCAGGCTGTATTCGAGTCAAGTTTGAGAGAGTTTTGGTTGCCCAAGCCCGGCTCAGAAGTATTGAAACTAGGATCGAGCTTGGCTTGAATAAGAGCCTAGCTCTCAAATATTGTTTGAGCTTATCCTGAAGTTCGAGATGTAATCGAACTGAAATTCTCAATTGAGTTCAGCATGGTTTGATTCAATAATTTTTTTTTTAAATTTTCTTATTTCTTATTCTAAAAAAAGATTAGAAAATAAATTATAAAATGAATCAAAATTGCATTATTATTGATTTATTAGTCAACTGTCAGAATTATACTAATACAAAATTACAACTTCAAAATAGAAACACAAACTTACAATCAACTACAACCAAACTGCTGTCCAATACTGCACTCACTAATCTTATTAGTATAACTTATATATAACTTATACTCACACACTTGTACGTGCATGTGTATTACAATATAGAAGAGCAAGCTTACAAGTTGATTGAATCTTTATGTGAGCTTGGTCACAAATATTAGCAAGTGGGTTTGAGTTTTATACAGGCTGTGTCGTTTGGTAATTAATCATAATTTTGTGTTTACGAACTGTTCATTTAATATTGAATTGAGCGTGAATCATGTTTAATTGAGCCAAGTTTAAGCTACTTGTTGAGTAGCCTTGTTCCAGTTACACCCCCATGCACCATATTTATTGGTCCAAACCTTGTCGATGCCATTTTTATTTGCAGGGTCCCAAACCCTGATTCTGTTGTAGCTGTTCATACTCCTTCAGGAGTTTTTTCTGCCAGAAGCCTGCTGCAGAACCAGAAGGGGTGCTTCAGGGGTTCAAGGCTGGTTTCACTAAAGAAAACTGAACTTCTTGAGTCCTCAAACTTAGAGAGTGATGAGTTTGAGCCACTCTCTGCAGCAAAATGCCGCGTTTTCAAAAGATTAAAGAACAAGGTAACTTATGGAGGAAACTTGTATGTCTTTAATTTATTGTTTCATCAGAATAATAGTTTTTCCACTTGTACTTATAAAAAAAAAAGGAAAAGAAAAGAAAAGAAAAGAAAAATAGTTGCTTCACTTTCCAATCATATGGCAAATATTGGATTTCTTTGGTCGTTAAGGTGGAGTCCAAGCTTTGCTTTTTTGTTGTTCTTTTGTGCTTAGCTTGTTGCCAACAAAAAACATAATCAATTTTGTCACTTGGTTTCGTGTCTATTTTTATTTTTGATTACCAGAGGGCTGAAGGGCAGCCGTTATTCCACAGACCAATGGGACCAAGCCATCATTCTTTAGATGCAATAAATAGCTTGAGCACAAATAATGTATGTTATTATATTTTAATTTTAATCTTCTGTTACCTTTCAGATTCTAGGCTTTTTTTTAGAAGGGGATAAACTTATTTGACTGTTTTCCGTGGATAACTTGATGGATTAATGTACATTTACATCTGTTCTCTCTCTCTCTCTCTCTTTTCTTCTGTTGTCTTTTAACAGGAATTAGAAGGTCCCAAGATTTTCACTTCCTTGAAGGAACGACTTTACCACTTACAGGTAAATTTTGTTTCTTCATATGTGATGGTTAGTCTACTTAAAATTTTTTGGTTCTAACATTTCTTATTAAATTTATTTACTGCTTCAGAGAACCGAAAATCATCGGGTTGGCTTTGGTAAATCTGGTATACATGGATGGGGTCTCTTTGCGCGTAGGAACATTCAAGGAGGAGAAATGGTACTATATGTGTATCTGTATTAATGTATCTATGCATGTGTATTTCTTATGCCATTCACACAATTTCTGATATCAAGAGTTTTTCTTTAGGATGCCCAACTTTCCAAAGACTTTATGGTAAATATATAACAGACAGCGTTGTAATTTTCTACTCTTTTTTTTTTTTTTTTAATGTGTAAAATAGAACTAATACAAATTAAAAGTACAATGGGGGGGGGGGGGTTGGGGGACCACAATAAACACAAAAATAGACATTACAGTGCAGTTAATAAAAACAAATAAGGAAATGGAATCTAACTTTTTTTTATCTTTTAATCTATTGACTTGTGTTTAAGAGAAGGATCCTATGAAGGCGGTTTTTTCAGTTGAAGTGAGAATTCATCAGCATTTGCATTAGAGCTATTTGTGTTTACAAAGTTGACGAGAATCTCTTTTCCCGTGTTTTTGGATAAGGGACCATATGGAGGTTTCTTTAGTCAAAAGAATCATAAGGTGTATGATCTCTTGGCAAGAAGGGGCAACATTTTATGTTGCTTTGAAAGATAGTGTCGTGCATGTTCCATGCATCTGTTGAATGTGGAGGTGGTTGGTTTGGTGGAGACACTAGGGGACTCTCTAGGAGACTCTTGGTGGGGGGTGTCTGTGACAGTGAGCAGCGGTATGGTGAACGTACCTAAGACAAAGAAAACATACCGTAAGAGCAAGGAGTGCAGGAAGCACACCCTGAATAAGGTTACACAGTACAAGAAGAGCAAGGATAGTCTTGCTGCTCAGGGAAAGTACCCAATATGACTGCAAGCAATCTTGCTATGGAGGACAGAACAAACCTGTCTTCCACAAAAAGGCCAAGACTGCCAAGAAGATTGTGCTGAGTTTGCAGTGCCAGGGTTGCAAGCATGTTTCTCAGCACCCGATTAAGAGGTGCAAACATTTTGAGATTGGTGGGGACACGAAGGGGAAGGGGACTTCTCTTTTCTAAATGCAATTTGTTTGGTCTTATTGTATGCTGTTTTGCTTTTTTACCTTGTTGGATCTTGAAAGCTAAAATATTGGATTATTTGTTCAGTTTGTTTTGTTAGTCTAAGCGTTGAAGCTAAACTTAAAACAGATATGATGGCAGGTGTGGTTAGAGATTAAAGCTGATAATCATCTTTGCTGTTGTGGTTGCCAATTGCGTGTGTATCAGACGCAGTTAGATTAATCTTTTGACCAAAACAAAACCAGCGTTTGGGTGCAGATTTGAGATTGAAAGTCCTTGAAAACAATTCAAGAAAAAGAGGTAAAGAAAAGGTATGAAAATAGTCTAACAAGGTCTGTATGCCAAAGCAATGTCTAGCCCAAAGTGGTTGAAAAAAAGAGGCCAGAATCAGAGGTAGTTGGGCAGTGTGTGGCTGCCACTTGAGCCAGCAATGGTGTGGCGCCCTCGTGCTGGTCAGTGGTGGTCACTGATGGTCAAGGGTGGATGACGGTGTGGCGACTCTTCCAGTGGTGGGTGCCCTGTAGCGACTTGGACCAAGAACCCTAGATCTAGGCTTTAATGACTTGAAGAAAAAGAGAATCTAGAGAGGAAGAAGAGGAAAAAGGAAAGAAAGGGGGAAATAGGAATTGGTGACCAGATTTCTTAGGCCTTGTTTGGATTCAGAAAGCATCTCAACTCATCTAATCTCATCTAATCATTACAACTTTTCCAAATTCCTAAACAAAATACAATAAACAATTCAACATTTTTAAATCCCAAAACAAAAACAATATTCTAACAAGATTTCATTCAACTTTCATCTCATCTCAACTTACCATCCAAACTCCCCTTAAGATGAGTGGGTTTTTTTTTTTTTTGGGGGGGGAGGGGGGGGATTTTGGGAGAGGTTTAGGGGAGGGGGCGATTAGAATCTGAACTTAGTTTATTCTCTCTGTTTACTTGTGTGGTTGACATAATAGTGTTCTGTCTGCTTTTCTCTACTCTTTAAAGTATTAAGTTAAGATTTTTGTGTAGGCCAAGCATTTCTCTTAAGGGTATCACTTGAGAGGGATTATTCAGTGACAACTTGTGGTACATTATTTTTCAGTTTTGAAAGTGATACAACTGATGCTAGGTATGTGTCTCCAGGTGGTTGAGTATCGTGGTGAGCAGGTGAGGCGCAGTGTTGCAGATCTGAGGGAGGCAAAGTATGGATTAGAAGGCAAAGATTGTTACGTGAGTGTTTTGTTCATGTCCCTTTATTTTTGTTTGTTTTGGTGTGTGTGGGCTGTCTTGGCAATTGTTTATATTATTAGACATCTTATGCCCATATTGAGCGGTGTGATATTTAAAATACAGCCAGGGAATAATGGTGCACACCCTTGCTTTCTTTAGTTAGGCTTAGATAATCAATGCACGACTTTAATTTTTCCCCTGAATTTTTTCCATTGGATGCAAACAATTTTTAGGGATCATCGGATTGGGGGAACTTTCCCTTGAATTACCCAAGGTGCACTTGCAGGAAATTCCTTGCCGAGGGCTTGTGCTCATTGGATTAGTCAGGACTTTGTTTTCGGACACCCGATGCCAATAAAAAAATTCAACTACATATTTTACTCCAGTTAGTAAGCAGGTAAAGGTGTTGTGGTACAGAAGTAACCTATTCAAAATTTGAACTAATTTTAAGTTGGGGTGTGTTTACTTCCTAATATCTAGGGACTTTGTTCATATAAACCCTGTGTAGAATAGAGTGACCGTCCAATCCATTTTGATATATGACTCGACAATTGCTGGTGTTTTAGGTATGCTAATATTTATTTGATACAAATCCTTCCTTCTTTTAGGCAGGTTAATTTTGTATATTCTTTTTTCAGTTGTATGTGTTTAAAAATGTTTATTAAAGTACAACGAAACATTTTATGCAGCTTTTCAAGATCAGTGAGGAAGTAGTAATTGATGCTACAGATAAAGGGAATATAGCGCGTCTAATCAACCACTCGGTAAGTTCTTTTTTTTTTGATAAGTAAAAATATTGTATATATCAAAAGGAGAAACCAGTTACACTGAGTGTAAACAAGAAAACACCTTAACCACTCGGTAAGTTCTTATATTGGCATATGGGATTTTGCTGGAGTTGAACAAAAATCTCATGCTCTGCATGCGCAAGCTCATAACTTTTTGCTCAATGGGTGTTTCATAGGCTCATGGACCCATGACTTGGCTTAGGCTTTGTTTGGTTAGTGAGATAAGATGAGATGATTTGTGAATAATAATGAAATTGTTTGAGTTAAGATGTTTTATGGAGTTTTGGAAAAAAAGAGAAAAATTTGAATAAAAATATTATAAAGTTAAAATATTGTTAGAATATGATTTTTTAATATGATTTTTGTTTTGAGATTTGAAAAAGTTGAATTATTATTATTTTTTGTTTGGTTTGAAAGTTTGGGAAAGTTGTAATTAGGGCGGCTAACGAACAAAGCTGCTCGTGAACAGCTTAGGCTTGACTCGTATAAACTTGATTCGGTTTGGTTCATTTGATAAATGAGTTGTTTGCGATCACTAGTATTGGTTCGAATATTAAATGAGCTAAACTCGTGTAATCTCGATTCAACTCAGTGTAGGCTCGTGAACAAAATTCGTATAAACTCGACTTGATTCGTTATGGGCTTGTCATAATACTTGTAATGTGTCTTTTTATTTTAATGTGTCTTTTTATTTTTATTTTATTTGTCTTTGGAGTTTGGGCTTTTTGTAGTTGATTTATAGTGTTTTATTTCTTTTGGATTGTGTGTGTGAAGTTGATGCCCAACCCGTTTCAAGTAAGGGTCCAGCCCCTTTTGATTAAACTATACGTTTTGACCATGATAGAAACCCTAGAGCCCCTTCTTATTCTCTTCTTCTAAGCGCCATCCCCCTCCCCCCCCCCTCCCACACAAGTCTCCCTCTCCCATTTTCTTCTTTCTTTCTTTCTTTCTTTCTTCTTTCTTCTTCCTGCTGCAGAGAATCCGCACGCCGCCGCACCTCCTTTGCATCGCCGTCCACCTTGCAGCTCTCTCTCTCTCTCCTCTGCATCCGTGTGTTGCTGTCGGTGTCTCTCTCCACCATTGAACCCATGCCATGAAACTTGAAACAAGTATTCAAGTCGCGAAGTCCAGACAAAGTCGAGTAGCTCGACTCTGTCTGGACTCGCTCGAGCTCGTATCAGCTCGTTTATTTTTTATATTCGAGTTCAAGCTAAGCTCGATCTTAATATATGTTAGGCGAGCCGAGCTCGATCAGAAATCTCTAATACTTTTCAAGCTTGAGTCGAGTTCAGTTCGAGCAGATATACATGTTAATCTAGCTCACGACCCCTAGTTCGAATTTGACTCGATTTGATTCGTTTGCAGCCCTAGTTGTAATAATTTGATGAAAAAGTTGAAGATTTGAAATTGAAAAGTGTTTGTGTTTGTATTGTTTGGATATTGAGATGAGATGAGATGAGATGCCCTTATATGGTATGTGTCCTTGTATGGTACAGTGACATGCCCTTGTATTTTACTCGGGCAGAATCATAGAGCAGCACTTGTTAAGGTTACAAATGGTCATAGACTACACAGTTGGTTTGGCTTGGTTTGATTTGATTGTTTGAGAATCCAATTCCTTTCTGCATATAATGATCCGACTTCAACCTTATGAATTTGGAATACTAAACTCGAAGCTGCATTTGGTCAATTCCTTCTCATTGAAGCTGCTCATTCTTTGTCTATTGGTTCAATCCGTCCTTTCCCCCTCTTCCCCAAGGGAGAAAAAGAAGAGAAATGAAAAGAAAACAAGTAAAATTTCTATACATGCAAAATATGATATGATGCTTAATATCAAATTTCTGTGTTGCTGCAGTGCATGCCCAACTGTTATGCGAGGATCATGAGTTTGGGTGACGAGGAGAGCAGGATAGTTCTTATTGCAAAGACTAATGTTTCTGCCGGTGAAGAACTAACGTGCGATTTATTCAGTTTACTGTCATTATTTTAAGCTTGTTTATGCTTTTAGTATTCAGTTTTGGGTGGATGTGGAGTAAACATTTTAATCCGATGGTTCTGTTTCAGGTATGATTACTTGTTCGATCCGGATGAGCGTGATGAATTGAAAGTTCCTTGCCTTTGTGGAGCTCCCAATTGTAGAAAATTCATGAATTAAGTTGCACATTCTTTTTCCCCATTTTTGTCTCCAAGGAGCTGACCGATCTCCAAATATCGATGAGGGAGGATTCATTCTTTTATACCAGTGGGCTTGCAAATGTAATTTTTAACCCCCATTTGTATTAGTATCATTCAATTGCAATAAAATGTAAATAATTGCAATTTCCAGGTACAGTGTAATCTCAACTTCAATTATACATTATTGTTTGCAATTCGACAGGGACCACTACAAACTACAGATTAAAATGCTTTGTAGCCAGGCTAGATGTTCTTGGAATAAGATCCTCTTCATTTAATTAGAAGATAATCTTAAATTTTGTCATTTTCAGTCATTTTGATTGATCTGTCATTTTTTTAATTAATGGTTGTTTTATTTAATTGATTGGTTTACGAAATCACTTAAAATGTCTTATTATCAGGAGGCAATGATGTGATTGGCTAAAACAGTTAATTTATATTAAAAAAAGTGACGTAACCAATTATATTAATGGAGTACGTAAAAGTGATTGTACATAGAATTTTTGAGACAATTATTTTATATTTAAAAAAGTGACAATCAATAACATTAGTAGAGTGCGGAGTATCTAAAAGTAATTGTATGTAGTAGAACTTATTGTTTTGAGTAGAAATGTCATGTATTCGTATATTGCAAAATGTGATATTTAGAGTCCATTAAAATATCTTAGTATATCTGTGAATAATAGAAAAATTATTTGAATTAATATTTTTATTGGATTTTGGGAAATGAGAAAAAAAGTTGAATAAAAATATTATATAGTTTAAAAATTATTTGAATATAATTTTTATTTTGAAGTTTGAAAAAGTTTCAATAATTAGATAAGAAAATGTAAAGATTTAAAATTGAAAATATTTTATATTTGCCGAGGAAATATAATATTTGAGAATCTGAGATTGCCAAACGGACTTTTAGATTATTTTATTTTATCTCTACATGATGGCTAAAACCAACTGAATATGGCCCAACGGCCTCAACCGCCAAAAAAGGGAACCTCGGGGCCCAAATATTTAAAAGGAAAAACTTTTGCATCTGCCTACACCGGCACACACTCAATGCATTGAGTGTAAAAAAAAAAGTAAAAAAAAAAAAAATAATAAAAATAAATAAGGTGTAGGCACACACTCAATGCATTGAGTGTAAAGAAAAAAGTAAAAAAAAAAAAAAAAATAAATAAATAAATATATGTGAAGTGTATGTCGGGTGTAGGCAGATGCATAGCAAACCCCTATTTAAAATCTGCTTCGTTTTTCGCGCGCCTATAAAATAGCTTCAGTCAGTCCAGTGTGTCACTGTGTGTGTGAGAGAGCTTCAGTCTCGACATAAAAAGGACTCGTCTAGTTTGGCCTCTGTGATTCCTAGCAAGCAACGATGGGAAAGCGACTTCAAAGTGCTGTTCTGCAGCCCGACCGAGTGGAGAAGCGCTTGCGACGAACCAAGCCGATCTGCTCTTGCAGCTCTCCTCGTCCACCTTTTCTCACTGCTCACTCCTCTTTCTCCTGGTTATCTCTCTCTCTCTCTCTCTCTCTCTCTCTCTCTCTGCGACTTGATTTTGTGGAGAATCTCTAACTGAGCTCTTAATTTCTATATATATAAATATATATATATATATTCATTCGTGCGTATCGCGCTCTAATTTGAGCTTCAGTGAGGCACGAGTGAACGGAGGTGTTATTTGAAATTTGATTCGAATTTCAAAATCTCGTTGAAAAGTCTTGTTCTGCAGAGTTTCTCTGAGCTTGAAATCAATAAAAAAAGATATTAGAACTTATTGTGATTTTGTGTGGATACAAAGAACTCAATGCGAAAATTAATCTGTTTTCAGTAACACATTCGAACAGCTATTTGAGTCCGATTCTGAATAAACTGTTGCTTAAAAGGTCTATAAGGTACCGACCTATGACTTAAAAACTAGGTTCTACTCTGGATGATAGATCCGACTCTAAAGCATGAATCTAGGAACTTTGCCAAACAAAATGTACAGAGCTCTGATTCTATATGATTTTGTCTGTCTAATTTCATTAACGCTCGATGTGGTTCATTCTGATTCCTGGTCATCCGTTTGGTACCTAAGAGACCGGAGGAAAATAAATTACGATTAGAACTTTGGAAGTATTTTGCAATTTTCAGTAATATTGGAGTTTATCCTGCATTTTCTCGGTAAGCAAACCAGAATAATCTTTAATTTCATTTGGAACTCGAACTAGATTTGAATTCTCATTAACTTTTGAGAAAGTGGTACGAGTTGAGTCGAAACTGAACAGCTGGTGCGTTCGTTTGATCACTTTTGTTTTACGTGAACTTTTCCATTTTTATTGTAAGGAAACTGGTAAAGCAAAATAATATCTCAAAAAATTTCAAACCTCAAGCTTTACTTTTATAGTTAACAGTAGAATAAAATCCCCCGGAAAATTGAAAAAACAGTTTTAGGATGGCACGTTTTTCTTTTGTGTCTTTTTAACTCCTCTTTCTAAAATTCTCGCAGCAATCGTATAGAAAGAGGCTGATAGAATTTCTTCTTTATATTTTCCCTTAATTTATTTTATCTTTGTCAACGAATCTCTTTGTTATTCGTTCAAAAAGGTTCGAAGAAGACGTATGGTCGGAGATCGCGAAGTTTATGGACGGAAGGTCTTTGGTGATGCTCGCCTTAACGAGCAAATGGTTCCACCGTATGATCATGGAAGATAGCATATGGAAGTTCGTTTGCCTGCGTGATCTTCAGGTCCAGGCTCCTGACCACGTGGCATTCAAGTGGTTCAAAATTTACACTTCATCCTTTGGTAAGGATCATACATAGCTTGTAACTTGTTCTCTAAAAAAAAAGAAGTAAAGATCATACATAGCTTGTGTGCATGATAGGTCGGGATGCGTAGTCTAATTACCATCCCATTGAGTTTGATTTGATGTATAAATGGTTTTTGGGCAGATGGAAGTCACTCTTACACGTTCCGCCAGCAGGGGAAGCATATTGGTGAGTTCCGTTTTCTTTCTTAGCGAGAGGTACCATTACTGCTATTTTGGTCAATCTTATCCTTCAACTATTCTTATTCGGACCTTCGGCCAAATTATTCCTATTTCAACTCCTTTGGACGTCTCTGTTTTCTTTATGCTGATTCTGGGACTTCATAAAAAAAGGAAATTAAAATGCAAATACTTTTTACTGGATGTGATAGTAGTGGTGTGTTTGGTGTGTCAGTTAACTAAACGGGTTTGCACGTAGGATTTTTCTAACTAGAAAGTATGTATACTCGAATCATTCACTCTGTATTTTATTTGACGAGAAAATCAGATTGGATGCGTATTGGTGCTTTTTTTCTCGAATCTTCAGTGGCACTGCTCACGGACAGGCTCAATTTGCCAGCCAAAATCCCAAAAGATGATACTACAGAGAGGATGTTGCAGTCTTATGACTGTTGTTTGTTAGACAATGTGAAATCCGGGATCTGGATTGCTGGTATTTCTATTTCTTTTTGTAGAGTCTAATGCTAAAATTTCATCCCTTCAGTTAACCTTGTTATTTAATCGGGCTGATGTTTTCAGATCTCCAGCTTGTCCGATGCCCTGTCTGTGACCTCAATACATGCGATGGTAAGCAACAAGAGTGCATTAATTAATACGAAAGTAGTACAGAGTTCCTTTCGATTTAATTGCTTAAGGGGATTAGCAGATACAGGATATGATTGAGATATGCGAATATATATTTAGTTTTGCAAACAATCCCACAAACTGATGTAGTTTTATCTGATCTGTTAGATCTATTTTACAATAAAAATAACTTTATAATCTAATAAACCACATCAAGTCACGTCAATATATGAGATTATTTTTGTATAATCTTTTTGTGACTAGAGTATTTCCCTTTAGTTTTATGCACCAATATTGCACAAAAATAAGGCCTTTGAGAATACGTGCGTAAATTGTTATTAACAGTGATGACATGCATCCTATTACTGGTCCCATGAATCTCATAACGAAGTCAAGCTTATCAACCAAGGGACAAGCTGCGAAATTTGCAAACACATCACCTTAATTTGGTAGAACGATGTGCCACATAAACTGCTGTCCTTTGCGGGCAGCATGCTTGTCTTTCTCTCATATTATTGAAACACAACCTTATTTGTGTAGGAACAATGCAGACATTAGATGCAAGGCATATAGAGCTGTTCCTCTGCGAAGGGTTTCAAAATGGAAGCTGGGAATATGAGCTTATTGGATCTCATGATGTCAAAGAGCGAGTAGATGGAGCTTCTGGAGCCATTTTTGACGTCAAACACCTCGAGAACCGCACATCCCGAGGTAATTTTTGATAACCCATACCAAGTTAATTAAAGTCACTCTTATCATTATTCAGTCCAAAAAAAAATTAGAAAAAAACTTTGGGATTACATACCATAGCCTGAATCACCTGTAAACAGTGTCCGATCTTAAACTAATGATGTTAAGTGGGGGGTAGTAGTACATTTGTTTTTTCCCAAATGACACAGTCGTGGCAAAAACGACGTGTAATCGAATGCTGACGTGTCCTTCTCCAGAGATTCACGGATTACCTGTAATGGTGCAGATATTTGTGGGTGACACTGGGATTAATGGATAATTTCAGCAACTTATTTTTTTTTCTCAAGTAATTCTAGACAATACTTTTTTACAGAGTATATTATAAAGAAAAAATCTGATTATAAGGTGGAAGGTAGACTTTAATAAAATGGTGTGGATTTGAAAATGAACCTTTGACAAAATAATCTATGTTAACATTAGTGTATAGATTAATCTGCGAATCTATTAGTACATAAAAGAGCTCTATTATAAATTTAAGGTGGTTATATGAAATTTGAAATTCAAATCAAATGATTAAAATTAAAATAAAAAATATATATATTTATTTTTGATGAATCACATTGCTTAGTTGTAAAATGATTGATTTACATCGTCGAAAAAGTAAGAAAATACATTACTAATTTGGAAATGAACTGGCAGCGGTCTTTGATCTCAAGTCATGGGCTGGAAAACCCAATGATTGGCAGCCGAAGGCTACGATCACCCTCCATGCAGTTGCAGTCAACACCAATTTACAAGAAAACGAAGGTAAAGAAACCTCCCCTTCTTCAAAGCTCACGTACATATTTGATTTGACTGATTTTAAGCAGTCCTTTTACTTCTGCCCTCCCCAACCCGGAAACTACTCTATAAATTTATAAACCAACTAATCCTGGGGTTTCTTCTAAGAGTAATGATACTCCTGCGACCTTTCACAATATTTTTCACAATATATCATTGTAAAGTGAGGTAAAATGAAGATATTTTTATAAAGTAATATTATTTTTATAAACAATTTTATAATAATATCCTCATTTCAAAACATGAATGTGATATGTGTTGTAAAAAATATTGTGAATATCATTTTTCTTCTTCTAACTAACAAGAACCACAAATTTCCCATGATTTTGGTTTTTATTTAATTCTTTTTTGGAAGCAGGACTTCACATCAAATACCACGCCATGAGAGCAGGAGCGGATGGACAAGTCGTTTCTATTAGAATCTCTCAGCAGCTCCTGTAATTCTCAAGTCCCTCAAAATATAGGAATTTAAAAAAAAAAAAAAAAAAAAAACTCATCCTTCTCTTCGCGGCAATTAAAATGCCCTCTTCGACACCTGATGATTTAGATCCAGTGATACTTAACCCCTCAGCCCCTCTATAGAAATCAAGTTGGTATACAGCCCAATTGGCTAGTAACTGTAGTGTTGCTCAAGTTCCAATCCAATTAAGAAAAAACATAAAGAAATTGAGATATATAGTCTGGTTTCTTATGCAATAAATGTATGTATGAAATTAGATATTTTTATGTGTGGCTAGAGTACAAGCGAGCCAGTTTTAGGGGTGTTCATCTGGGTTCCAATCCGGGAACCCGGGTCTACCTGGACCGGGACTCGGGTTTCAAACCCGGACCGGATTGATCCGGGTCAGACTTGGGCCGGAACTCGAATTTTTCAAAACCCGGATTCTGGGTTCAGGGTTAAACCCGGATTTTTTTTTTTTTTTTACAAAAGCTTTTTTATTATTAATTTTACTTCAAATATTTTGTCTCCATTTAGAATTTCAAATCATATTCTCAATAAAAAACTAATATAAATCTTTTTTTAGTCTTACTTCTTAATACAACATATAAACAATTAATTAACTTTTTAACTAAATGCATGTAAGAATAAATAAATCAATATTCATCATGTAAAATGCATGCGACATACAAGATGCAATCAACTACATATTACATTGTTTGAACTAATTTGCTAAGAATATTATAAAACACATTCATTGTTTTAATCAAACTCTAATACACAACAAATTGTTTACAAAAAATCAGAAATTTTTTCATCAATTAGCTCTTCTTCCAATAATCACAGGATAGCTCTCTTGGCTGAATCAGAAACTAGTATTTGATGTTGTTGCACGCTATATGGAAAATGAACATTTGTTACAACCTGAACGAACTAGAAGCAATATTATAGGTGTACATAAACCTGACAAAAACAATTAGTTCAGCAAAAACTTGTATAACAGAAGAAAAGTTTAGCAAAAACATGTATAACAAAAACAATTAGTTCAGCAAAAACATGTATAATAGAAAAACATGTGCAATTAGTTCAGCCACAACACAGTTCAATCGGTTATCTATCAATGCAAAATAAATAAAGAGGAGAGAGAGAGAGAATCATCCATCATGCATCACTTGTAGCCATTGTCAATGACTCCCTTCCCCAGTTACTAAAAAACTCAAGTAAGTTCAGAATAAATTGGTAGTATGTCAGCCTCTGTATTGAACAACCAATGATTTTGCAAAAACCCCTTATTCCTCCTGAACTATCATGACAACCAAACAGAAAAAGCAAATTAAAAGAAGATATGAAGTTTGCAGAATTTGAATAATAAGCACAAAGGGGCAGGGATTAAATTTGGCCAAATTATGGGTAAATTTTTCATCTGTTTTTTTTCCTCTCAAGTGCAGGTTCATAACTAATCTACACCTACAATTTAAGAAAATTTATACTTTATTTCCTTTCTTTCCCAACAACCAAACATAGAAAAGTGAAAGAAAAACACTTGATGTGAGCTATGTCTTGCTTAAAATTGTGAAGATGAGTAGGATGATGCACTTGTTCAATTTTAAACTTCAGCGAATCATGAAAAAATTCAAAATTTTATAAATAATACATTACATTAACTTATATTAGTCAAATGCTATATATTTCAATGCAATAGAGTAAGGATTGAGTTGATACTTAAGAAAATCAAATAATTTTTGCTGCAAGCGTGTCAGCGTTTCCTCTTCAATATTCACATATGCCAAAAGCTCAGGCAACTTAACTGCAAACACCAAAACAATATCACCATTAGCAAAAGTCTAAAAGACAGATAAATTAAAAACAAAAGTTTGCTTCCAAACAACATTAAGACAAATAAACTCTTATAAATGACGATATGGGCAAGTGTATGGAAATTATGAGATTCTTTGGTGCATAAATGCAAAGAAAAACCTAGATCTATCAAACTTACAGCATATACTTTATACCCATGTTTAACAAAAAAAAAAAAAAAATCTAGATCTTACCTGAACAAAAGCTACACAAGCCGTAGCATTTCATCGTCGTCATTCCAAGGTAATAAAACAGACCCAAATTGGAATAAAACGGACCCAAATTGCAGAGAACAAACCTTGGGTCACGAGGATGAGGGGAGTTGGCAACGACGATGATGGGGTCACGAGGATGACGGGGTTTCTTCGATCGGTACTGAGGGGGAAGGTTAGGGTTTCTTTGTCGGCATTGAGGGAGATAGGCTAGGGTTTCTTCGTCGAGCGAGCTAGAGAGTGAGAGTACCAGAACAAAGACCTAGAGGCAAAGGTCTACGGCGAGAGAGATGGGGCGACGACGAAGTAGATGCGGCGACGGGATCACGATGGCGGCGGCTAGGGACCTAGGGTTTCTGCTTCTGCCGCATCGCAACGAGAGAGAGAACCAGAGACTAGAGAGAGAGAGTTGAGTCGGGGGGGCCAATCACACGGGATTATTTTAAAAGACCTGGGTATTGGGTTTAAAACCTGGTACCTTGGTCCCCAACCCGTACCCAGACTGTGTTGGTCCGGGTTTTGCAATTCGGGTTCCGGATCCGTTTTGATCTAGGCCGAAACCCAGAACCGGAATCCAGTTTTCAGGGTTTCGGATCGGGCCGGGAAAAAACCCGGCCCAAATGAACAGTGCTAGTCGGTTTGGATTGAGTGATGAGT
This sequence comes from Juglans regia, assembly GCF_001411555.2. Lineage (NCBI taxonomy): Eukaryota > Viridiplantae > Streptophyta > Magnoliopsida > Fagales > Juglandaceae > Juglans > Juglans regia. The sequence continues at coordinate 6,793,714 of NC_049912.1, read as the reverse complement.
TGAGATCATCTTATTACTATTCACTACTATTAATAAATTTTAACTCACAAATTTTATTACTATTCACGAACCATCTCAACTCATCTCATCTCATCTCATAAATTTTGTAATCGTGGAGTGTACAAGTACCATGTAATCTCTTTAAAGTCCCGTTTGGATACAGAAACACTACCAACTCATCTCATTTTATCTCATTATTACAATTTTTTCAAATTCTTATACAAAACATAATAAACAATTCAACTTTTTCAAATCCTAAAGTAATAATAATATTAAAAAATAATATTCTAACAATATTTTATTCAACTCATAAAATTATCTTATCTCATCTCATCTCACTATCCAAACTAGCCTTTAAAAAGTGAGTAAATATAGGATCTACATAAAAAAAAAAACTAATTTTTTATTAGTGAACCTCACTTTTTTTTTTTTAAAAACGATTTTGCATTACGCAGTATTTGTGCACTCCACGACTGTACGTAGCATTCCTTAAATAAAAAAACTTACATATTAGTCATCTTTCTCTCTATAATAATAAAATAATATTATGTTTTAATCTATTCTTTTAATGCACCTATATATTAAATCCATCAAATTGGGTTCATTTTCATCTTCATTATTTTTAAAAACAACCTATGCATCAAAATACATCCAAACAATACAAAATATAAAAATACATTAAATTAAATAAAATTGACATCGTTCTCAAATTATACGAAAAAAACAAAATATTAAAAAGAAGAAGAAGGTAATATAAAAAATGATGGCTAAGTTACTGTGCACAAACAAGATTGTTTAGAACTTGTAACTTTGGTTTTTAGATTAATCTGCCTAATCCAATTTCTTTTTATTAAAGTTTGATTAACAAAGTTTTTTACGGCCTAGCATGCCAATACTCTTACATCCATTTGAGAACAATTAGGTCAATCTTTCATTAAATTTATCATCATTTACTATTTATTTATTTAAGTAAATGAAAGACAATTAGGTCTGTTTTTAAGAAAAGGATCCCTTCAAGCTCTTGTCCAAACTTGAGGATTTTAAGTAGTGGAAAAGAGATAAATATATGACTTATAGTATTTGTTATTGTCTATATAAATATTTTAGACAATATTAATTAAATAATAAATGTTGTAGAGCTTATTTGATATATGTCTCTCTCTTACACAAGGTTTCATGTTCGGATGAGAATTTGAAGGTACTTTAATCCTAGTTTTTTAATTTGTAGTGAAGGTGTTTTAGGCCATTTTTGTGGTGGTCCGGAATCTGTAGTTTAGTAGTTTAGGGTACCCAATATAAAGTTTTTTTTTTTTAGTTTGGGGTTCAATTTGAAAAGTAGGTGATAATTTGGGATTTAAAAATGAAGATTTTCTTATTTTTATTGATGTGATGCTACTTAGGAATGAGCCTAGTTTTCTCGATTGTTGCTTCTTCGTAAAACAAACGTGACCATTTTTTTTTAGAAAAATGATATTTTGTCTATTTATTTTATCCTCTCATTTTGACACATTTTTTATTTTAATTTTTTTTAAAATTTTTTACTTAATAGTTAAGGAAGCGACTATTTGTATATTTATATTTTTTTATAATTTATAAAAATATTTTTAAATGATAAAAAATGTAAATTAAAAAATTAAAAAAAAATAAAATGTTAAATTTGGCCTAGCAGTCAGATTGAGCAGGCTAATAGTAGCCGACTCTTTTTTTTAACATGGTCTCTCGTTGGCATTCATACCATTAATGAGACCGAGTAATCTTAAATACAAACTTTAAATAGATAAATTTCGTACAAATTATTTGTAAAAAAATGAGTTCTACTAATAAAAAATAATTTATTTTATGCTTTTTTAAGGTGAAGTCTACTTTATTTATATAAAGGATTGGGCGAGATTTATCTATTTGAGATTTGCAAAAATCCTTTTTCATGAAAAACATGAGCTGTAAAATAAGGAAGATATAATTTATATAATTTTAAGGCATACAAATTTCACTCTCTTCTAAAAAATTAGAGTAAATCTAGAATCTAGTTGAAAATTTTATTTTATTTTTATTGGGGGATTTATATTTTCAAAGAGAGCGGATGAAATCATGAAACATATACACCTTATAACGATACCTAACATTGATTATTCAGATCTATCCAAAAATAAAAAATAAAAATTGCTTATTCAGGTAAAAAAATTCCATCAAAGAAAATTAATGCAGTCAAATTATACATGCTAAATGTTAAATAACAAAATTAAAGCGCCACATTTAGGTAGTTACAAATTCATAAAACTAAATTCTGAGCATGAATTGGAGCCCCCCCAGTCCTTCATACAAACACCTTGCAAAATTTAAGCAAGATGAATGCACTTCGTATTCTTTTTTTCTTTTTTCATTAAAAAGTGAAAAATACATGAAGAGGTGGTGAGGTTTCTCAATAAACACTCCATTACAACAATCACAATGCTACGGTGAAAAAGAAATTGGGTTTTGGGATAAAAAACTTGGTCCCCACCCATAACCTGCAAAAAAGGGTCCCGTCTTAAATGATGATTTTTTACAATTTACATAGCTGTGCGAACTAGGATGACACCGCTAGAGGTGGTGGATGCTGAAAGTGTCTGTAATTGTATACCTTAGTTACTCAAGTGGGTTTTTTTCGAATAGTATTGATTTTTAATGTGTGCGACCCATTTTATATAACAGCATTAATCATTAGGGATGGGCAGCGGGGCCCTGCACCCCGCAGACCCGCCCTGTTCGCCTCGCCCATGCAAGGTGGGGGTTTCGTCCTGCTCAAGCGGGGTGCGGGGGGCCCCGCCCGCACCCCAAGGCTCCTGTAGAGGCAGGGGACGGAGGGGGCGAAGCCCCGCTCCGCTTTTCCCCCGCCCCGCTTAATATATATATAATTATATATGATTAAAAATATATATATAAAAAAGCCCCATAAGTAAGTGAAACGGCGTCGTTTATGGACAAAACGGTGTCGTTTCACGTTTAGACTTTAAACCTTAACTAAAAGTGAAAGCCGTTTCACTTTTAATTAAGCTATATCTCTAACGTCCCTCATTCTCTCACTCTCTTCTCTCTCTCTCTCTCTCTCTCGCCCTCTCCCACGACTGTACGAGCAGCACCACACTACCGGGACTTCAGTCACTCCACGACTCCACCGTCGTTGACTCGCCGCCACTCAAAGGTAAGAAATCCATTACCCTAAATTTTATTTTTTTAGTTTTGGATTGGAGATTGGAGGAAGGATGGGTTGAATCGGAGATTGAGGATGAGAATAATTGTAAATTTGTGTGTTGTGGAGAAATTTGAGCATGTATTTGATTCCTTGTGTGTTTTTGTTTGTTTTTTTGTAAATTGTATTTCACTATTTCTGGCCTCTGGGTGTTCGGATTAGGAACCCTAAATCAATTTAGGAGTTCAATCCGAAACCCTAAAATTTAGGAGTTTCAATTTAAGAGCAATCCTATGGTCACAAATTGATCTCATAAAAGTGAATTTACAAGTTGACGTGACTTAACGTGATACGTTAGATTATAAAAGTATTTTTATGATAAAATATATTTAACATATCTTATCAAGATACGTCAGTTCGTAAATTTATTTTTGTGAGATCTTTTTACTGCTAAAACATTTTACTTAATTTAGTGGTGATGGTCGGGTGGGTTGGTGAATTGTGAGAGGCAATATATCTAGAGAAGCTTGACTCAAAACAAAGAAGAGAGAGGAGGATGAGCTAGGGAAATTAAAAATGGAGGTTGGAGGGATGGAGACAAGTGCAATCATACGGATGAGAGGGGAGAGGAGGGGAGGGGAGGGGGAGGGAGATCAAGACAACGGGGGAGGCCGCTTGCGCTGAGAGAGAGTTGATATTTTTGGTTTAGAAAAATGCTGGATGTAACCGCCTGGGAAAACCGCAGGAAAATCGTGGCTCACGTGGCATAAGTAAAACGACACCGTTCTATTTTCTCTCAAAATGATTTGTTCCTCAACATCTTCCTATTTTCCTGAAGACAACCATAGACCTCCTTCGTCTTCCCCAAGCACAGAGATCCCCAAGACAGAGAAGCCAAATCCCCTTTCCCCATCATCTTCCCCAAGCATAGATTTGAAGTCTTCCCCCACTCTCATTTCGAAACTGAAATCTTCCCATTCCCACGAAGCCCCAATGTTCATGGGGACCTTTGTTTGCTCGAGAAATTTAGATTCCTCCGATGTTCATGCCTCCCACACCCACAACGATGTTGACCAATTTTAGATCTATTTCTTTGGGTTTTTTTCGCTCAAGACTCTGTTTTTTGTTGGTCTTCCACGAGACCACAATGGAAATTAGCAAATGGATTTTTGAGAACTCAATCACTGATTTCAATCAATCAACGAAATTGGGCTCCTGGGTTTGGAACAACTTCCTCTCTCACAGATCAATGGGTCTTCACACCGAGAGAGAGAGAGAGAGAGAGAGAGTGAACGAACGAAAGAAAGCCCCAATGTTCATGGGGACCCACGAGACCACATTTCTTTACTTGGATGTTGTGAAGAGGTGTAAAAGACCTTTCTTTTTCACATCTAAATCTAAATTAGGACCTTTCTTTTTAGCACACTTCAGAAAAATGGTCCATTTGTTGTTTAAGTGATGAGCACTTTACAGAGGAAGAATTTCATTTGTTAATGATGCGAGCGATGACATATAAAACTGTTAGTTGTCTTATTGTTTTATTGTAAAACAACACCTTTCTATTTTCTCTCAAGAAGTGATTGCCATTATCATCTTCACTTCTTTACAGACGAACACAGAGCTCTATATTCTTCATGTCGTCTTATTTTCACAAGCATTCTAAACATCCCCAACTTTCGTCGTTTTCAATTTTTTTTAATCTTTATTAATATTAGTTGTTGACGTGGTAGCTTGCCACTTCAGCCGGTTTCGTGGCGGGGACGCAGGGGTGGTTGTCCCTAGCATTTTTGTTTGGTTTATACTATGAAAGAACTCGCACCTTAGTTTTCTTTAAGGAAAACACTAATTAACCGACACATTCTCCCGATAATTCTTATTGATTCACTTTTTTATTTTATTATTTATTATTTAATGATTAAGTAAATATTTTAAAAGAGTAATGCTAAAGAGAAGTCACTATAGCAGTGCACACTTTGCACTCACTGCGTGGCTGCTTCTAGTTAATTGTTCCCAACACTCATTTGAGGAGATGTGTGGTCTAGATGATGCCACATCATGAGTGCAAAATGGATGTTCCTAATAGTAACTTCTATATATATTTATTCATTGTAAAATAATGTGATTTTTGTTTTTTAAAAAAGTGATTAAAGAAATTAAAAGAATACATTAAAAAATAGCCTTTTGGCAATGTTGGGAGCCACTCTCGGTGGCTCTAGTACTACCCTTTCTTTAATGCATGGTCATTTGTTCTTGAAAAGGAAGAAAGAAAGAAATTAGCAATTCTAACTTCCAAGTACAACATCTCCCTCGCATGATCACTTTAGAATATTTTAGAATTGAATTCTTTTTAAAAAAGTATTTTGAAATCATTGAGAAAATTTTTGAGATATGTTTAACTTTCTGATTTTGTCAATGTGGTAGGGTCATAAAAAAAAATGGATGGAGCTTTGAGATTATTTTCCGTTAGTTTGTAGAAGTGGGGGATTTAAATGGAAACATGTTTGAAAGAAAAATTTGTGCGATTTTTCTTTTTTAATTCTGAAATTTGTTTGACTTAGATATATATATATATATATAACTTATATATATATATATATTTGTTGATAGTGGAAACCAAGGCAAATATTTAGGTCCCGTTTGGTTGCAAGATTTAACTGAGATCAACTCATTTCAGTCTAATTTTAAATTGAGTCTAACATCCAAATATCAAACTCTCAAATTATTAAACTCATCTCAACTCTAAACCTCTTTACACGTAAGACCCATAATATTTTTCAACTCAACACATTTTTATACGAGTGATCCACAATTTTTTTTTTAATTTCTCATAAATAGTACTAAACTCATCTTAACATCTAAACATATCTAAACCGATTTTACATGGGCCTCAGATAACTCACTCTACATGCTCAACTCACTACTATTCATAAAGAACTCAGGTCAGGTCAGCTCAACATCCAAATGCAACTGTTGATTTACTTTTAAACATACGAAACTTTGCTTTTCTTTTTTTAAAAATATTTGGATTCAAAGCTAGTCTTTTATTTTTTCAATAAATTCATAAAATGTTTTGAATATGAGCATTGAAACCCTTTTTTTTTTTTTAAGGAAAACTGTCACCATTCATTCATAAGAGAAGCTTATATCCATGATCGGATACATGCAGTGATATCCTCATATCAACCATTACCTGATAAACCAATTAATGCATTTGGAGCTCCACTAGTGCACTATTTCATTTTGTAACTGCTCTGATATTCACTACTGCTGATACTTTCTATAGACAAACGTTCAAGAGATAACACTCTGCCTAAACAAAGACTCAACCACACTCTCATAGAAAGAGAGTGTGAGGGGTGTTATCCCCCGGGCTAGACGAGAAGAAGAGCCCGTTTTTGAGCCTAGATATGAGGTTTGGGTTGGGCCGAGCAAACACAAGAGGCCTAACTAGAAGGGATGGTTAGATAAGAAACCATGACAAAAATATGAAAGGAAGGACAGTCTGACACCCCACTGGCCAACATACAGAGACATTCCCTGACCCTAAACATCAGCACCTAGACATGATAGGAAGGTAGGAATGCCTAGGTAAGGTCACGTCGCATTAATGAGACGGAGAAAGCTGTGAGAAGAAGGCACGCCGCATTCAAATCGACCTGGGGCTCAGTACGCTCAACGTCAAGCCCTGTGTCAGGAACAACAGCCATCAGACCTAAGTATCCTGTAGCACAGCAAGTGGACGGCATGAACACCTGATCTCATATAGAACGACACCCCACTATCATGAAGGCCAGGCGGTCAGGTACAATATAGGTGTCTCCCATGATCAATAAAAAGGTTGACATTTACATACATTCTTACTACAGTTTTCCTTAAGATATTCTCCCTTTATCTCCAAACACTTAAATTAATTTGAATGTCGGATATACAACAGACCCCAAGCTCACCATTCATCTTAGCAGGACCAAACGCCGACCACAGAGATGACTCAACTTCTACACACAAACGTCTAAGAGACAATTTTTTTTAATAAACAATAAGAAAAATAATAAGGAAAGCAATAAAATATATGTAAAAAAGGATGGATTATTGTTTGGACCAACTCTAGTAGACTTCGATATCTGTGATGACGCGTGAAGATATCACACTTGTCTCTTTTCAGCAACAAAATTCAAATCTGAAAAGATCTGATGATGGTGATTTCAGTGATCCAGAACGTGTGGCAAGAAAAACTGCCGAAAGAGGTGGCACGCGAAGACCATGTGCGCTGATTTTCGCAAAATGGCCACTATCCTTTGAAAGATTTGCGGCTTGAGAGTTTTTTTGTACTGTGCATTTCTCTCGAGAGTTGACAGAAAACTGTAGATCTATCTTTTTTGGTCTTGAAGGAAACAACAAAAAACTAAGAAAAAAGAACTACCTTTGATAGACAAAGTGGATAGATGGAGAAAGGAGGGAAGAAGATGGAGAAGGAGAATGCTGCCTCTTTTGGCAAAACTCAAATCTGGAGGCTTTTTAAGAGAGAGAGAGAGAGAGAGAGAGAGAGAGAGATTGCCTATGCCTTTTTCTTCTTATGTTATCCATCGAAACCTTATTCGCGTAGAAAAAATAATTTACACAAGAGAGTAAACCCCATACAATTGTTTTGAAAAGAAAATGCATACTTGTGACTCGTGAAAAAACTTAGGCTGTGTCTGGGTATTGAGTTGATCTGTAAATAATAATATTTTGTAAATCTCATTAAGATGTATTTGAATGAATGAAATATGTTGAAATATGTATTTGAATTTATGAAGTGAGTTGAAATATGTTTAACTTTTTATAGGAAGTTGAAAAAGTAATAGGTCCCATCAATGATTGGTTTGACATAGGATGATATGAACTCAGCATCCAAATATAGTCTTACTCTTTCATTCTAGATGTCACTTTTTTTTTTTTATAAAGATTGTGAGAGATTTGTACGCTCTAAGACCAAATTTACCGGTTCTTTTTGGCAAGTTGGGCCTGACTTTTAAATATAAAATGATATTTGACCTCATGAGTTTGCTTCCTCAAATTTATTGTTTGGATATTTTATTTTACTTTTTCTTTTTATTTTTTATTAATAATTAAGGAAATTTTTATTAATGAAGTATATATTTTTTTATTTTTAAATTTTTTTTAAAGGTGTTTAAAAAATGTTTAAATGAAAAAAAGTATAATTACACTGATAATAAATTTTAAATTCGAGGCAATTCAAACCCAAAAAAAAAAAAAAAAAAAAAAGTTTGATGGAGCAAGCTCGCGAGATTGCAGCATCTTTTTAAATACCGTCGTGTAACGGACTGGCCCGTCGCTTAAACTGGCCCAGCCCATCTGTACGGTTTACAAATAGAACTGCTCGTGCGTGTAAACCTACAACCCTTTCGTTTCTCACTTCTCTTTCCCCCGCGCCCCCAGTTTCTTCCTACGATTTCTTCTCCTCGCCGACGCCTCTATTAACTCCGACAATCTTTTCCAGGCCACGTTGATTCCTTTTTTCTCTTCTCCGGAAATCGGATTTCGATCTATCAACTCTCCTATGGTTTTGCGTTTCTCTTTTTGGTCGGATTTTGCAACATGAAACCGGCCCGTCCGAAAACTATTTTCGGATCCCGGCGGGCCTCCAAACGCAGTACTCATGAAACGGGTTTGAAAATGGTTTCAAATCCACTATTCAGACGAAGCTTCATCACATAAACAGTCTCATCATCAGTGCCTTCCCTTTAACCTTCCCTTTTAGTTGCTTAACTCTCAATCTTGTGGTATCTGCGCACCAGCATCTGTACATTCATTTTGCTGAACTAATCTGTGGGTTACTGTTGACTGGCATTGCTTTATATTCGGTTTTTCTGAACTGAACTGTTATTGCTTTATGTTTGCAGTATAGCGTTTGGTACTTTAATATTTTGGTATTATTCTCGGCTGCCATTGCTTTTTATTATTGTTATGGAGGGATTTGAAGTTTAAATCTCTGATGATATTCTTGCTAGTTTTAAGGTGAATTAAGATGTTATTTGTCCCCAAAAATTCCTTGTTTCACGACTTTCACAAGCCATATTCAACGTTTTGATAAATAAACATCTCATTTAATTTTTGATTGTTTCAAATCTATATTTATGTTTTGTTTTCTTCCTAGTTGATTCTTTCTTCTTTTTTGTTTTAATTATATACTATTTCAAGTTGTGGATATGATGTTGAAAAAGTAAAAGGTATGAGCAGGAAGAATATGTTGGCAGTGACAATGTGTGAAGTTAGGGGAAAGGAAGAGGGCCCCTGTCCTTGTTATAGTTATAGCAGTGCGACTTTCGCAACCTCTTCTACAACAATTATGCCGTGCTTAAGCGCGGCAACGGGTTGTATGAAAAGGCGTGGGTTGCATTTTAGAGTTGAGTGCTAACCTAGACTTCTCCCGACATCATACATCTATTGCCGGACTTTGAACATCTGTCGGCTGCCCATGTGCTTTCCTGCATTGATCAACCTTAATGCTGATCCTTCCACTGTCTCATGTTTGTTAGCTCCGTCTCTTTTGCTTTCTCTGTCAGAACAACTAAATTGCTGTGTGATGTTAAAGTTTTTTTACTTAGAAACATTGAAGGGTATCTTCTTTTCTCCATTTTCCCCTTCACCACCATATTTGATTTGAAAACAGCCAAAGTGGGTAGCTGCACTTACCAATTTATAGCGAATTGCTACATGTCACATTTCCCCCATATTTTCACATTTTATCATTTCCTGTAACAAAAGAGGAATTCATTTCTTGATCAAGGAATTGTTTCTCATTTGACTCAAGAGAGCTTGATAAAAGGTTGTGCCACAGTTCACGTTGTTAGTGATATGAGCACACATTTGAGCACCCAGATGATCATAAGTGGGTGTGGGTGCGCTCGTGTAATTGTTCATATTTTCATGATTTCTCAGCTCTGGCAGCATCCTAGCCTTGGTCAGAAGAGCTGAGATTATAAAGCATCTTGGCTTTGGATACGTGAAGTGAAGACCCGTCATTGACTGAAATGGTAGGTCATAGGTGTTTTTATTGGCCCCATATTTGCTGTTGCTTTTGTGTTGATTATTGAATTACAATATGCAAATACGATCAGAGTTGCCTTGTGCTAGTAGAAAAGCATACACTCGGTAATCTCTTTCACTGTAATGCTCCTGAGTCGCTCAACTTGTCTGGAGTGGCTTGTAGAATATTACCTTTGCTTATATTAGTTGAAAAATGATAAACACACATCACTTTTCACAATACATTACACAATCATATTTTAAAATGAAGAGTATTTTAGTAAAATATTTTATAAAAGTAACATTATTTTATAAAAATATCCTCACTTTAAAACATGTGTTGTGAAATGTATTGTATGGATATCATTGCTCTATATCAGCCGTGGCAGCAGTGACCTTGTATGCCTCAGGCCTAATTTTAGACGGTGATCATGCAACACATTTCACAACCACAACGATGTTTTAAAATATGAAAATGCTAGGTTGTCCCTTAGTTTTGACTGTTAGTGCATTTTTGTTTTTGTTTTAAATATTTAAAAGAAAACAAAATGCATTAGTGGTAAAATCAGGGACAAACGGTTCCTGTAGCAAGACCTTTTAAAATAAGGGTATTTTTGTAAAGGAAAATGATTTACACAATATTTTTTACAACACTTTATACAACTATGTTTTAAATGAGGGATATTTTTGTAAAACACTTTATAAAAGTAACATAATTTTACAAAAATATCCTCATTTTATAACATTGTTGTGCAATATGATGTGCATTATGTTGTGTATATATAATTACTCTTTTGTAAAATGATATTACTTTTATGAGATATTTTACAGTAATATCCTTTATTTTAAAACATGGTTGTGTAAGGAATAAATCTTCACAACTTTTTCACACTCCACACTCCACATTTTTTTTAATTTTTATTATTATTTTTTTTATCAAATATTTATTATATGAATAATGAATAAAAAATCTGAAATAATTTAAAAAGAATAATCTCAAAAAAAAAAAAAAAGTAAAAAAAATAAAAAATTTAAAAAAAATGTGGAGTGTGGAGTGTGGTGAAGTTTGTAGTGTGAAGTGTGGTGAAGTTTGTGTAGTAAAATTTGTGTAAAATGTTGTGAAAAATATTGTGTACCCTTAATATTGTGTGTATATCCTTTTTGCGGATATTGTGGAGGCCGGCAAATAGGAGATTTTTAGTTTTGTAGATTAAAGTTGGGTGTAGTATATTAAGGTACAAGGTAAATGCGAAACAATCATTAATCTCCTAATTTGTTTTCCCAACTAAATGATTTAAAGTTAGTTTTTTTCCCTACTTTTTATTGAAAATTAGGAGGAAAAAGTTAATGTATGTTTAATTTTAGAGTTATTCTATTCTCAAGTCTGTGTGTAGAAAAACCTAGTAAAATATTTGCATGACATAATTTGATTTGAAAGATAAATTTTAAATTTTAAATCTTATAAATGTAATTTTACTATTTAAATAATGTGGACGGTGTTAATCTACACACCGGTTTGAGAATATAATTTTTCTTAATTTTATAATATATTCGTACAAGAAAGAAAAAACTCATTTTTCAATCACAATTCAAAAGAAGATGCCCCATTTTGAGTAAGTTGGATTGTGTTCAAAAGTGCTGAATCAACTCAGTTATGAATTGATCAGTTGAAACTATATTATGAGTGATTCAAAAAATCTATTGAGATTGGTTCCACTAAGCACGTTTCATATATCTTTAAACATGGTTTACAATATACATAAGCGGTGGGAGATCATAACTAAATATCCTATTACAGTTAACTCTTGCAGCAGGTACCTGGCTTTTCATGTGGCAACTACTACATCATTACACCAGCATGTGATTATGAACGACAAAACTTAATAGCATTACTAAAAGAAGAGGAGGTCCATCACTCTGTTAGTTAGCTTGAGGGGGAAGATGGCATTGAGATTATCAACTTAATCCTGCCCTTTAAGCAAGTCTCTAGCATCAGCACTGGACTTGTTAGAGGAGTAGAATCAAAACCCAAGTTGGAACAAGATGCTGTGAAAACTGAAGTCGACTGAGATTCAAAAAGCTTGACGCTTTTCCAAAAATGCAAATCAGTACAAGCTATATGTAATTTCAGATCCTCCATTAACCTGTTTCAGTAAAGTGGCTTTGAATAATAAAAGTAGTTGAATGTAATTTATTCAACTGGATTGATTTGGAAGGATGGATCCATGGTAGTTGTCTTCTCTGACCTTCTCATCCATGCCATTGATTCCAGAACAACGACTGCAACAATAGTTACACCCAGAAGAAATCCGTAGCCTATTTTCCAATCACTCCCTGCACCTCCAATATGGATTCCCAACACAATGTTCAAAGCTCCAAAGAAGAGGGCAATCCTCCCAACCCAATGGTGGTACACATTCCATGACTTGCGAATCTTGGCCTCCTTGTTTGGCCGTAGAAAGAATGCCAGAATCTGAACATCAAAGTACAGTTCTCAATGAATATCGTCTTCTATTTCACAGGTAAACAAAATTGGGGGAAAGTTGTATATATGCAAATTGTTGATATATTAACAGGTACAACACTAAACAAAACTAATATATATATATATATATATATATATATTTTTTTTATGTCGGAAACTTCTCCAAGGTAGGGTCCTTCGGACTCATTCCTGCAAAGTAAACATTGGTCGCGTGCATCGCACCCTCGGAAGTTTCCTTATGCGGAACTTGTTAAATCGTTAGCTTTTCACTAGGGGGTGTGGCTCTAAATGATTGTTTGTACCCATAAGGTGTTAAACAAAACTACTACATTTATAAGTGGAAGGCTTCCACATTAGTGCTATATCAATGTCTCAATAAATAGATTTACAAATATATACTTCTCGATTACACAGTAGAGTCTACGATGAACCTGAAGAATACTGAGTACAAGAACAAAGATTCCGATGCCTCTGTGCGTTGGAAAATCGGCTTGTATTATGTTATAAAGTCGTTGTCCAAGTACCACGCCGGCAAGGCCAATGCAAAACCCCACAAATTGAAAAACAGAATGAAGGTAGTACCATAGAGGGTCCTTATGCTTCAAGTATCTGGGGACAAGTGCCCCAATAGGAAGGATCAGACCCCATCCGATTATACCCAATATCCCATGATTCTTCTTCATTTGGCTAGTATCAGTGGATGCAACAGACACTGAACCTGTAAAAGTGTAATCAGTAGGTGTCACTGGTTGCGCCAAAAGGAACTTGAAAGTCAAGAACAATGAGTCACTTTGAATGGAGCAATTATATATGTTGTCGAACCGTAAGTTGCTAATCTATCTGAAACCAATTAGGATTAGAAAGACACACTCTAGACTTTTTTATCATTTTATGGCATTCGACATTGCATCATACTGCCTGGTTTTTAGAGTGATTGCAAATGGTGGTATGATGGAAACACTACAATTATATAGACATGAGTTTACCAAGTGAAAAAGCAAAAGGGAACATTTGATATAAAAAAGAGCCAAATGACAATGAACAACAACCTGCAGAGAAGTCGACCATGATGGTTGTTTTATCCTCATGCTCGGATAGGTGGGAGTTCTTTGGATATGAGCTTCCAAAAGCCAAGACAATGGGCTGGCGAGCAAGTTGAGTTTGAAATTTCAACTGAAATGCCAAGTAAATCATTTCCCCATTGAGCCCCACAGAAGCAGGAACAACAGTGAGTGGCAATTCACCTTTATCTGGTATGACTTGCCCTTGCTTGGAACCTTGCAAATAGTATTGCTTGATTCTTGCGTGACCCTTTGTATTGATCCATCCAACCATGGCACTGGAACCAACCATCATTCCATCTTTGGAAAATCCCATTCCCACCCACCCAGTGGTGTATACAGCTGATAATACAATGTTCAGAACATGATCTTCACTCTGGGAGTACTGCAACAAAACATGTCAATATATTAGTATGCCAAGGGACATGCTCATCAACAGAACAGAAGACAGATTTTCCCTCTCATCTACACAGAATAAACAAATATTCAAGAGTCAGAATCATGAATTCTTTATCAAAACTAGGCACCGAAAAAGAAAAAAAAATGTTCACCACTTGAAGCATTTGTTATGTTAACTCCACACCAGAAAATGGCAAGCATCATGCATAAGATCAACAAACAGAAGTTTGGCAAGTGAGATCATTATTATAATTTTTATAATTTTTTTAAATTCTCACATAAAATATAATAAACAATTCAATTTTTTTAAATTTTTAAATAAAAATAATATTTTATTTAATTTTTAACTTTTATTTCAACTCATCCTATCTTATCTGCAAAAACAAACGAGACATGTGCCGATGAACATACACTGACTTGGTGATATTCATTTAGACAATCAGACTTACCCTCAAGATAAAGGTATTCCAAATGGGTTTGCAGACCAAATTAGATAAATTTCCGTACGGCGAAGGAAGGAAGCTCATATGTGTCCCACAAAGCTGCGATAGTTCATCACCCCCAACGTTATCACTGCCATCGGTTAATGCAGGAACGTTCAGGTCCAAGACAAGAATCAAAACACAAAAGCTAGCAAGAAAGTTTCTTTTCGGAACCCAAGATCTCAAACTTGCCATTCAGAGAACTGACAATGTTGGTTTGAGATCTAAAGTTAGCAGAAGCGGCTACAAGAACAAGAAGTGGGAATGAAAAGGGGAAGGTGAAGGTGAAGGTACATGTTGAGAATCGGTTGAGAGGTCCAAATCCCTTGGGTTTGAAGTTTGAGACATGGTGGGTGGTGGGTGGCAGTTGGTACACTCGGGTCTGGAGGGTCATCATCATTCCCGCCAATCCTCGCAAAGTGCTCAACACCAGAGGCATCTATCCATCTCTTTCTCTCCGCTGTACCTACTAGCAAGGCTCTTTTCTAATTTAGCTTCACTTGTTTCAATTTCGGTAATGAACTGTTTCAATTTATCCCTTGAAATTTAGAAATTTTTTAAAGATAAATATCAAAATAATTTGTGTTTTCATAAATACATTTATCCTTTTACTTCAATTTTAATTTTAGTTTTAATCAAATGCAGTCATTCCATTTTTCATATAACATGTTATAGAATACAACATTTATAAAAATTAAAACCAAATGGCGTAAAAAGTAAAAAAATATTATAAAAGCTATGTACTAAAAAGGAAAAAGAAAAAAATCCAAAGAAAAAATTAAAATCACCCGAAAATCTTAAATAGGAAAACTAAAATAAAATAAGAATAGTTTAAAAAGATAGAATTTTAAGGCAGTGAAATACTTAAATAAATAACGACTCGTTCAGGTATGGTCCTTGTCTTTTTCATTTTCAACATATGTAGACTGTATAAAGATATTGAACACAGTTGTGTGTTTGTAAGAAACTATCTCACATTGTATTACATACGTGATGAATATATATATACACAGCTAATACAACCATAATAGGAAAGAACATATTAATGATGCTTTGCTGTACAGAATATTACAAGAACCAAAAATAGGTAAGTAAAAACAGGATTGACGCCAGGAATGATACTCAACCTTGATCACGGAGGAATTGTTATGCATGATTTCCATTATCATCTGTTACGCCCCCTCAAGATGGTGCTCCCATCAATGACACCAATCTTGGATCGTAAGAATTGAAAAAGTGGCCGTGATAAGGCCTTGGTCATTAAATCAGCAAGCTGGTCATGGGTAGACACATGAGCAACTTCCAGTTGGCCTTTGCTAACGTAATCCCGTACGAAGTGTAAATCAATGGCAATGCGCTTCATCTTCGAGTGGAGCATAGGATTGAGACTCAACTGAGTGGCAACAACATTATCACATAGAATTTTTGGAGGGGACTTCATGGTGATCCGAAGCTCACGAAAAAGTGATTGAAGCCATGCAAGTTCAGAGGTGGTACTGGCGAGTGCTCGATATTCAGCTTCAGTGGATGAACGAGCCACGGCTCGTTGTTTTCGAGTGCACCAGGAGATAAGATTAGCTCCAAGAAAAATAATGTAGGCTGAGGTAGAGGTTCGATCGTCAATACTCCCGGCCCAGTCTGCGTCGGAGTAAGCGAGAAGTTGAGGTGCAGTTGAGCGACGAAGCTGAATGCCATGATGAATGGTATGTTTGAGATAACGTAGAAGTCTCTTGACGGCTGTCCAATGAACTTCAGAAGGAGAGTGCATGAATTGAGCCAGCTTATTGACAGGAAAAGCTATGTCCGGGCGAGTTAGAGTAAGGTACTGAAGTGCATCAATGACACGTCTGTAGGTGGTGCTAACGGCTGGGCTTGAACCATCATTGAGTTGAAGTCAACTTGAGGTGGCCAGAGGAGTAGTGACCTCTTTAGCACCTTCCATGCTTGTGTTATATAGAAGATCACGCACATATTTGTGCTGGGTAAGAAATAGACCATCTGAGGCGGGAAGAACTTCTACGCCCAAAAAGAAATGAAGTGGCCCGAGGTCTTTTAGAGAGAATTGAGCACCAAGCGTCGTTATAATATTGGTGATGAAGCCAGAATCATTCCCTGTGAGAATCAAGTCATCAACATACACAAGAAAGTAAGCTACAATGTTGTGTTTGTGATAAATAAATAAGGAGGGATCCGAAGCAGATTTTTCAAAACCAATGCCACAAAGGCAGTCATGCAGAGCACGATACCAGGCTCTCGGTGCCTGTTTCAGTCCGTAAATAGACTTTTGAAGATGACAAACATGAGAAGGATAGGCTGAATCAACAAAACCAGTGGGTTGTGCCATGAAGACGTCTTCAGTTAACTTGCCATGAAGAAATGCGTTGTTGACGTCTAGTTGACGGAGGGACCAACCATTCATTACAGCAAGTGATAAAATGATTTTGATAGTGGCTGGTTTTACAACCGGGGAGAATGTTTCAGTGTAGTCAAGGCCTGGACGCTGATGAAACCCCTTCGCAACAAGGCGCGCTTTATAGTGATCAATTGAGCCATTTGATTTTTGTTTAATTCGAAAGACCCATTTTGATCCAACTAAGTTCTATCGTGAGTTGGCAAGAACTAATTTCCAGGTACCATGGCGTACAAGGGCAGTGAACTCCTCACTCATGGCTTGGGGCCAATGAGGGTCCTTGAGGGCTTGCTGAACACTAATGGGCTCCAAAGGAGATGGAATGGGATGTTTGGTTGCAAGGTAGAACCTCTTTGGTTCATGAATATTGTTCATGGAGCGTGTGACCATGCGAGTTGGTGGAGGAGGCCGTGTGTCAACAACCTGATCAGTGGCAGAGGGAGCAGGGGCCATGTGCGAGGTAGTATTATCAGAGATAGGAATCTGAGGGGTGACACTAGTGCAAGGCACAGACTGCAGTTGGTGTTGGCCAACTTCTTCCAAAGTGAGACCCGAGACAGGTGGACCATAAGGCACAGAAGTGTCAAGTGTCAGAAGTGATGGGGGTGGTGCTACGGATTGAAGTGGTGGAGAAGGTTGGGACTTGGAAAAATGAGGAAAAACAGACTCATCGAAACGAACATGACGAGATAAGAAAATCCTATGAGTGATGGGATCGAGACACTTGTATGCACTTTGGGAGGTGGAGTAACCAACAAAGATACATGGTCGGGACTTGGGTTCCAATTTGTGTTGAGAATATGGCTTAAGCCAGGGAAAGCACAAGCATCCAAACACTCGAAGTTTGAGATAATTTGGGTGAGATTTGAACAAAATTTCAAAGGAAGATTTGAGTGAATGCAAAGGTGTGGGCATTCGATTTATGAGGTATACGGCAGCTTGAAATGCCAAACTCCAGTAGGTGGGGGGAAGATGGGCTTGATGGAGTAAAGTCATGCCTGTTTCCACAATATGCCGGTGACGGTGTTCAACCACTCCATTTTGTTCAGGAGTGTGGGGAGCAGTTGTTAGATGACTTATTCCATGGTGGCTGAGATAGCCTCAGAGTGCAACAAACTCGCCTCCATTATCGGAGTAGAGATGTTTGATGGGAAGAGAGAATTGCTTTTCAAGTATGGCTTTGAGTTGAGGAAAAATAGTGGAAACCTCAGATTTAAGTTTCATGGAAAAATACCAGCAATATTTAGTGTGATAATCAACAAAGAGAACATAGTATCTATATCCTTCAAAGGAGATGTGAGGTGTAGGACCCCAAACATCAGTGAACAAATATTCAAGGGGCAAGGAACTCGAGATACTAGAGGCATGAAATGGTAACTTGTGACTTTTATTAATAGAGCATCAAGTACATAAGGAAGGAGGGACACGATTATTAGTTGGTAATTGAAAAGCTTTAATTAAAATGAGTGACAAGTTGCCGAGAGGGATGACCCAAACGGTTATGCCAAATTTCAGAAGAGACTCATTCAGTGGTAAAGGCTGCTTTCGGATTTTCAACATGACAGGAAGAAGCTGGCAGTGTGTAGATGCCGTTGTCACGTGGCCCTTGCATACACTCATTTGAAGGATGAAATTCAAGAACACGATTATTTGTTTTAGTGAATTCATGCACAAAAATCAGATTTTTATGAATTTCAGGAACGCAAAGAGTATTGTTGAGAACCACACTTCGAGTAGGTAACTGGAATTTGACAGTACCAACATGAGAAATTTGCAAACCTGATCCATCACCTATTATGACCTCATCGGTTCCATCATACTCTGAATGTATAGAGAGTTTTGACATATCAGACGTGATATGATGAGATGCTCCAGAATCAATCACCCAAGACTTTTCTGCAGAGGAACCAGTAGCAGCACAGTTTGCAGTTGGAGAAGATGGATTCCAAAATTTTCTGCATTGGCGAGCCGTGTGCCCCGGTGTAGCACAAAACTGACATACTATGGAGGACCTGTTTGAAGATGAATTGGAGTGTTGTTGCTGTGATGATCGCTGATGAGACCGCGAGTTGGTATTGCTTCGGTTTTGTTTGCCTCGATTAGAGGAAAAAGAGGGACCTTTCTTCTAGTGATAGTTGGCAGTAGCAATGGTAGTTTGCTACAGAGTCTCAAGGCGATGAAGATATGTCTCATGACTAACAAGTAGGTCATGCAGCTCTTCAAAGGTGAGAGGATTTTCACGGGTGCGAATGGATCCTGCAATATCACAGTATCAGAGCCCTTATCAACTCGTTGTGCAGAATATTACAAGTAGCTGTACAGAATATTACAAGAACCAAAAATAGGTAAGTAAAAACAGGATTGAGGCTAGGAATGATGCTCAGCCTTGATCACAGAGGAATTGTTGTGCATGATTTCCATTATCATCTGTTAGATTGATCATGTTGATTTTTTTCGCCTTGTTGAGGGGGTGTGGAAAGAAACAAGGAATGGTTTTGGGTTGGTTAAATTAGCTTGTAAGTTGAAAAGAGTTAAGGTGACCTTAAGGGATTGGAATAAGAATGTGTTTGGTAGAACTAATACCATTATCAATGAATTAGAACAACATAATGAGAGACTGGAAATCAAGCTTCAAGATTGTTACAATACTGATGATGAAAATGATCTCATGGCTTCTTAGATGAAGCTTCTAACTTGGATGGGTAGAGAGGACACCCTTATTTCACACATGGTTAAGAAAAGTTGGTTGAAAGATGGGGACCAGAATTTGAAATTTTATCGTGCTTACTTGAATGCTAAAAATCACAAATGGGTGAAGGATATGTGTTACCTGAAGATACTTTGTTAGAGTCCCCTTTTAAAATTCATAAGGCTGCCGTAGATTATTTTATTCAGTTTCTGCCTATTGGGAGAAGTAATGTTGCCTTTG
Organism: Juglans regia; assembly: GCF_001411555.2. Lineage (NCBI taxonomy): Eukaryota > Viridiplantae > Streptophyta > Magnoliopsida > Fagales > Juglandaceae > Juglans > Juglans regia. The sequence continues at coordinate 6,773,750 of NC_049912.1, read as the reverse complement.
TTAAGTGAATTGATTTCTCTTATGATTACTGAAGATGAGAATTTGGCGGTTTGTAGCAAAGTTTTGAATATTGTACCAAACGCCGTACCAGTCAAGGCATTATAATGAAATATTTTGGTACTGATACTGTTTCGTATACCGTTTCGAGATAGTCGATATATGAATAAATTATATATATAAATATATATAAGTTATATTTCAAAATAATAGTCTATATATGAATAAATTATATATAAATACATATATATAAATTATGAATAACCTTGTCTGAATTGGAGGTCAAAAAATGAGTTTGTAGTTTGAAAAAATGAAAAAAAAATAAAATTAAAGGTTGAAATATCAGCCGGTACAGGCCAAAATACAGGTCAGTATAGGCTGTAATATCGGCTAGTATGACTGGTATTTGGGCTGGTACAAAATATATGTAATACCTCTATCGGACTAGTGGCCGGTATGGCATATACTGGTTGTACTGGCTGGTACGGTATGATACAGTATTTAGAACAGTGGTTTGTAGAGCCCTCTCTCTTAAGGACATTAAGGAAGCTCCTTTTAGCATTCCCATTGATAGTAGTTCTGCTCTGGATGGTTTCAGTTTTGGTTTCTTTAGGTTGTGTTGGGATCTGGTTAAAGATGATTTATTGGAAGCCATTTGTGATATTTTCCAAAACTGCTCGCTTCCTTTGTTAACACTGCTTCTTTTATTGTCTTGATCCCTAAGGTGGAGAACCCTAATGGTTTTGATAAATTTAGATCCATCAACCTTTGCTCAGTGATCTATAAGATTTTTGCTAAAATTATTGTGGGTTGTATGATGAATTTGCTTGCTAAGATGATCTCCCAAGAACAAGGCGCATTTATTCCTAGTAGTAGTATTTTTTAGAATATTAGTCTTGCCTAGGAGATGGTCCAATCTATCCATAAAAATTCTAATGGGGGCAATATGGTTGTCAAACTTGATATGTTTAAGGCTTATGATAGAGTTGTTTTGAATTTTTTATTACATGTCTTGGCTGCTTTTGGTTTCTCTTCTTATGTCTGCAACCTGATTAAGGCGTGTATTTCTACGTCTTGGTATTCTATTATGATGAATGATACTTCTTTGGGATTCTTTAAAGGGGAACGTGGTCTGCGGTAGGGTGATCCGCTCTCGCCATATTTATTCATTATCATGCAAGAGGTACTATCTCGTCTTCTTAAGAATTCTTTTAAGAATAGTACTATTGGTCAGTTTACTTAACTAGAGGCACCTCGCTTATCTCTTATCTTATGTATGCGGATGATATTATTATTTGCTAATGGTGGAAAAAGATCTATGAGAAAGTTGATGCAGGTTTTAACTCTTTATGAAACGTGGACCGGTCAAATTCTTAGTAAAGAGAAGACTGCTATTTAAGTATTTGGGTGTTCCTATTGTGAATGAAAGGCTCAGAATTCGTGATTTTGGTGAGTTGCTTGGGAAAATTAATAAGAAGATTGCAAGTTAGAACATGGAGATGCTTTCTGTTGGTGGTCGGACGATTCTTCTTCGACATGTGTTGTCAAGTATAGCTACTCATCTCCTGGCTATTTTACAGGTCCATCACACTGTGATTTTGGCCTTGAATAGACTTCTAAGTTCCTTGGTTTGGGGTGATTCTAATGGGAAAGGAAAAAAGAAATGGATTGCTTGAAGAAATACTTGTAGGCCTATAGAGGAGGGTGGGTTGGGTATTCGTGAATTTGAAGAAACTGAATCGACTCTTCATTCAAAACTTGACTGGCGTCTTATTAAGGGTCAGTCTTTATGGGCAAATTTCTTTAGGAGCAAGTATGCTGGGGTGGGGGGGGGGGGGTTCTTTCTCGGCTACTGAGACGGAATTTTGGAGAGAGGAGGAGGATTCAGAGTTTTTCACATCCTTTGGGGGCACCTTTGATTTCTCATCTATTGTATGCAGATAATTTATTGATTTTTGTTAACGGAGAGACAAGGTCCATCCGGTGTCTTATGCAATTTTTAGAAAATTATGAACAATGGTCGGGGTAGTTGATTAGTAAAGAAATATCAGCTTTTTTCTTTTCTAAACATATTTTTACGTGTAGAAGATGGAGCCTTTGTTGAATAAGATTAGGAAGAAAGTGGTTGGTTGGAAGTTTAAAATTCTTTCTCAGGGTAGTTGCCTAATCCTAATTAGACATGTGCTTTCGAGCATGACATCTCATTTATTAGCAGTTCTTAATGTCCCAAAAGAGGTTCTTAATAAAATTAATGGTATTCTTTCTTCTTTCTTTTGGGGAGAAGCGGATGGGAAGCGGAAAAGGAAATGGCGGGCTTGGTCACAGTTGTGCAAGCTAACCCGAGAAGGTGGTTTAGGGGTTTGAGATCTTGGTGAAGTACAAAGTTCTTTCCACATGAAATTCGAGTGGAGATTATTGACGATGGATTCGATGTGGACGAAATTTTTTCGTTCGAAATACGTGAGAAATGGCCATGTATCTTTGGTTGTCCCAGTGCAGGCAGGGTCTCGTTTGTGGAAGTCAATTTTGGGGGTCATCCCATAGGTATTAAATCAGGTGCGGCTAAGGGTGAAGGATGAGGGGTGAAGCTCATTTTTGTATGATCGTTGGTTAGCTAGTGGGCCACTTTCACAACACTTGGTTTCTGTTCTAAATCCACAGTTGCAAATTAAAAAGGTATGGCTGGATAATGCTTGGGATAGAGACGCTTTATTTGAGTGAGTGGGGGGGGGGGGAGCTAAGGAAATCATGAATTCGGTTGTAGCAAGTATAGAAGGCACAAATGAATTAATATGGATGCCTAATAGTGATGGACAGTTTTCAACAGCTAGCACTTGGGATATCATTCGAGTCAAGGCCCCTGTTGTGCAGGAGATGGATTGGGTTTGGCACGGTAAACTGCCAAAAAGGATTTCTATTTGTAGTTGGACGAATTTTTTTAATTGCCTGCCAGTCGATGACAGAGTACAAAAGGTTGGCATCTCGATGGCATCAAAGTGTGATTGTTGTAGTAGGGGTCATCGGGAGTCTATTGATTATGTTTTGAGCAGTGGGGAGGTGGCGTCTAAGGTGTGGAGACTAGCGGAAGTTGAGTTTGGAAGTCACCACCCTCAAGTGGTTCGAAGTAGCACGTCCCAGTATTGCATTGTATGAAAATGGGGGCTTTGACCACCAAGAATCGGCCATTGTTGCATCAGTTCTGGGGGCCTTCCTAGCGAAGATGGATAGGGTGATGGCCCCCATTGGCTGAAATATGTCGCCAGTGAAAAACCCTTGAGCGGCATAGGGGTCGGGTATAATCGGTCTAGACTGATCCCCATCTTGATGAAGGCTTCCCAGAACAAGATCTCTACCAAGCTACCATTGTCAACTAGGATCCTTTGGGTCGTAGAGTTTGCAATCTGCATCATCACCACCAACGCGTCATTGTGCCGGTGGAGGATGCCCTTTTTGTCCTTCTCGCCAAAGGTTATAGTGGCGCTCCTAGGTGCCGAGGTGCCTTGACGAAAGTTCTCCTGATAGTGAATACCTCCTCATAGGGGGGGCTCCTCCGAGCTTCTACCCTCGTTCTCTGCCTTCTCGGGCTCGCACCCAGCCGAGGGCCCAAACGCCCCCCACGCCGGTCTTCCCGTTCCTTTGATTGGCACCTCTGGTTCCGTTCATCTTCCTCGCTTCTCCTCTTCAAGGCATAGCAATTTTTGGTGCTATGCCGATCGGTCATATGGTACTCGCAGTATTGGTGGCCCTCTCTGTCTCGGGCCGGCTCTTTTCATGGGCTCCGTTGACATCTCCTTCTACCGCCAAACTCGTGTGAGTGTGGGGCACCCCACGCAGCTAGGTCGGTGCTTCTCCCTTTCTTTTTTTGTATTTGGTGCTCCTCTTTTCCCTTTCACAGTTGTGGCCTCCGTTTTGTCTAGCCGTTTTCTGGTCTACTAGCTCCATCTCAAACCGTCGTGAAGCTGTTAGGGCCTTGAGGGTGTCTTCAGCGTTGATGAATCGGTCCGCCCAGTCCATAAACTCCCTCAGCGTGGTGGGGTCTTCCACTCTATTTCAGGCATAAACGGGATTCCTTGGCCAGATTCCCCCCAAGAGGGCTAGCAAGGTGATCTTCTCGTATTGGTCGTCGATGGTCATGCGTTATCGATTGAATCGGGTAAGATAAGACTTCAAGCTTTCGCCGTCCAGCTATTTGACCGTGAGGGGGTAAGTAGTCGAGGAGGCTCTTCCAGCTTGCCATGAACGAGGAAAGCCAGATCGTTGAAGCTATCTATGGTGATAGAAACCCAAACCAGGCCCGGGAGGCTCCTTTCAGTGTCGGCAAAAAGGCTTTGTAAGCAATCTCTTCCGGGAAGCTGGGCCTTAAACGTTTCCTGGTGCTCCACTGGGTCTTTGGACCCGTCGTACATGGAACATCTGGGGAACCTTGAACTTGGGCGGGAGAGGTACCGCCAAAACTCCTGCGCTGTACGGGAGGTCGGTGCTGACGAGTAGTTGGTTTACGGTAGACAATGTGTTAGCACGCCAATCTTAAGATTTGGTTGCTATTATATATTAAAAACCCAAGAGAATTGAAAAAATAATACTAAAATTGTAATCACATCTTACCAAAGACAAAGTGATCTTTAAAGGTAAGGAAAAGAAGAGGACATGATCGAGGACGAGAAGGTGAAGACGAAGATGGTAAAGAAAAAAAGGGTAGAACGAAGAGGACAATGAGAGCAATAAGACATGGGGAGTAGGACGAGGAGTACGTGGAAAAGAGGCGGCAACAGGAGAGGACGAAGAACGAGAATAGTAGGAGAAATTAAGAATAACAAGAATATAAAAAATACTATAGGAATAACCATAAACGAGAAAACTAAATTAAAAAATAAATGTGTTATTCAATCAAGTTATTCACCTTACTTGAATAAAGAAGTGAGTTCAACTAGAAGAGAGAGATAACTAACTACCCAGGTTAATATTTTTGCCCTTCATACATCCAACATAGATATGAAACGCCTTGCAGGAGGGTAAAGTGCTGCAAATAAATTTTGCGCAAAAAATTCTCAAAGGTTAGAGAGCATAAAAAGTTTTAAATAGCATTTTATACAAAAGAAATTTGAGTATAAAAATATCACCTATATATAGAGAGCCTTCATCACATAAGGATCATGTCCGAAGGCTGGCCAGTACTCCAATCCAATCGAAGTTGTAGGGATGCGTAAGGCCTTCTCTGCAAATCTCAAGCTTTGGTTGCTATTATATTAAAAACCCGAGAGAATTGAAAAAATGAATACCCAAATTCTAATCACATATGACCAAAAATAAAGTGATATTTAAAAATATACAATAAAGAAAGTACATCTAGAAAAAGGGTAGAGGAGGAAGAGAACAGGCCATGAACGAGACGGGAGGAAGAAGACGAGGACGGTAAGGAAGAGAGGAGTAGGACGAATAGGACAGTGAGAGTAGGAAGAGATGGGGGAGTAGGACAAGAAGTACATGGAGAGGAAGAGAGGAGGGAATAGAGGAATATAAGAGAAAAAGAAGAGTAGGACGACGAAAGGGAAAGGGGAGGGAAAAGGAGAAGAATAGGAGAAACTAAAAATAAAAAGAAAATTAAAAATACTAGAGGGAACAACCATAAACGGGACAACTAAATTAAAAAATAAATGAGTAATCGCCAATGAAGTTATTCACCTTACCTAAACAAACAAGTGAGTTCAACTAGAAGAGGGAGATAACTAACTACCCAAGACAATTCTTTTGTCATTCATACATCCAACATAGATATATGAAAATAGGAGGATGAAGTGTTGCAAATAAAATTTCAAACAAAATGTCTCAAATGTTAGAGAGCATACAAAGTTCTAAAAAGCATTTTATATAAAAAGAAATGTGAGTAGAAAAATATAAAAAATATATCACCTATAAACAGACACCAATCCAATCGAGGTTGCAAGGATGTACAGTTCCCCTCGAAAAATATCGAGCTTTGGTAGGTATTACATCAAAAACTCGAGAGAATTAAAAAAAGAATACCAAACTTATATAATCACATAGACCAAAAATAAAGTGATTTTTAAAATATGCTATAAAGATAGTATATCTTGAAAACCATAAAGGAGGAAGAGAGAGGACATGAACGGGGATGAAAAGAGCAAGACGAAGACGGTGAGGAAGAGAGGAGTAGAACGAAGAGGATGGTAGGAACAGGAAGAAAGGAGGAGTAGGACAAGGAGTATATGAGGAGAGGAGGGAGGAGGGAGGAGGGAGGAAGGAGGAAGGAGGAGGAGAGGAATATAGGAGTAAAAGAGTAGGAGTAGGACGAGGAGAGGAAGAGATGAGGGAGGAAGAGAGGAGTAGGAGAAATTAACAATAACAAGATCCTAAAAAATTCTCTAGGAATAACCATACACAAGACAACTAAATTAAACAATAAATATGTAATCGACAATCAAGTTATTCACCTTACCTGAAGAAAGAAGTAACTTCAACTTGAATAGTGAGAGATAACTAAATAGTCAGGACAATTGTTTTGCCCTTCATCCATCATAGATATGAAACGCCACGTAGGAGGGTGAAATGCTTATTTCATACAAAAAAGTCTCGAAGTCAGAGAGCATAAAAAATTCTAAATAGCATTTTATACAAAAGCAAATGTGAGTATAGAAATATCACCTGTATACCGCTCGTCACATAAGGATCAAGGCCAAAACTAGCTAACACACCAATCCAATCAAGGTTGCAAGAATGTTTAAGGCCTCCTTTACGAACCTCAAGTTTTGGTAGCTATTATATTACAAACTCGAAAGAATAGGAAGAAGAAAACTAAAATTCTAATCACATATGACCAAAAATAAAGTGTTCTTTAAAAATATACTATAAATATAGTACATCTTGAAAAAGTTGGAGGAACTGAAAAGGACGTGAAAGAAGACAAGAAGAGGAAGAGGAAGAGGAAGACGATGACGAAGAGAGGAGTAGGATGAAGAGGACGGTGAGAGGAAGAATAGAGGAGGAGTAGGGCGAGGAATACGAGAAGAGGAAGAGATGAGGGAGGAGGGAGGAGGAGATGAATATATGAGGAAAAGAGGAGTAGGAGAGGAGAGGAATGGATGAGGGAGGAGGAGAGGAGTAGAAGAAATTAACAATAACAATATCCTAAAAGATTCTCTAGGAATAAAACCATAAACAAGACAACTAAATTAAAAAATAAATATGTAATCGGCAATCAAGTTATTCACCTTACCTTAAAGAAAGAAGTGAGTTCAACTTGAAAAGAGAGAGATAACTAACTACTCAGGACAATTGTTTTGCCCTTCTTACATCCAGCATAGATATGAAACGCCACGAAGGATGGTGAAGTGCTGCAAAAAAAATTTCGTACAAAACAGTCTCGAAGGTTAGGGAGAGCATAAAAGGTTCTAAATAGCATTTTATACAAAAACAAATGTGAGTATAGAAATATCACCTGTATACCGCTCGTCGCGTAAGGATCAAGGCCAAAAGCTAGCGAACACACCAATCCAATCAAGGTTGCGAGGATGTGTAAGGCCTCCTTTACGAACCTCAAGTTTTGGTAGCTATAAAGATAGTACATCTTGAAAAAGTTGGAGGAAGTGAAGAGGACGTGAAAGAGGACAAGAAGAGGAAGACCAAGATGGTGAGGAAGAGAAGAGTAGGGGCGAGGAGTACGAGGAGAGGAAGAGATGAGGGAGGAGGAGAGGAGTAGGAGAAATTAACAATAAAAAGATCTAAAAAAATTCTCTAGGAATAACCATAAACAAGACAACTAAATTAAAAAATAAATATGTAATCAGCAATCAAGTTATTCATCTTACCTAAAGAAAGAAGTGAGTTCAACTTGAAGAGAGAGAGAGAACTAACTACTCAGGACAATTGTTTTGCCTTTCATACATCCATCATATATATGAAACGCCACAAAGGATGGTGAAGTACTGCAAATAAAATTTCATACAAAACAATCTCGAAGGTTAGAGAGAGCATAAAAAGTTCTAAATAGCATTTTATACAAAAACAAATGTGAGTATAGAAATATCACCTGTATACCGCTCATCGCATAAGGATCAAGGCCAAAACTAGCGAACACACCAATCCAATCAAGGTTGCGAGGATGTGTAAGGCCCCTCCTTTACGAACCTCAAGTTTTGGTAGCTATTTATATTACAAACTCGAAAGAATAGGAAAAAGAAAACAATAGGAAAAAGAAAACCAAAATTGTAATCACATATGACCAAAAATAAAGTGTTCTTTAAAAATATACTATAAAGATAGTACATCTTGAAAAAGTTGGAGGAATTGAAGAGGACGTGAAAGAAGACAAGAAGAGGAAGAGGAAGAGGAAGACGGTGACGAAGAGAGTAGGATGAAGAGGACGGTGAGAGGAAGAATAGAGGAGGAGTAGGGCGAGGAATATGAGAAGAGAAAGAGATGAGGTAGGAGGGAGGAGGGAGGAGGAGAGGAATATATGAGGAAAAGAGGAGCAGGAGAGGAGAGAAATGGATGAGGGAGGAGGAGAGGAGTAGAAGAAATTAACAATAACAATATCCTAAAAAATTCTCTAGGAATAACCATAAACAAGACAACTAAATTAAAAAATAAATAGGCAATCAAGTTATTCACCTTACCTAAAGAAAGAAGTGAGTTCAACTTGAAAAGAGAGAGATAACTAACTACTCAGGACAATTGTTTTGCCTTTCATACATCCAGCATAGATATGAAACGCCACAAAGGATGGTGAAGTACTGTAAATAAAATTTCATACAAAATAATCTCGAAGCTTAGAGAGAGCATAAAAAGTTCTAAATAGCATTTTATACAAAAACAAATGTGAGTATAGAAATATCACCTGTATACCGCTCGTCGCATAAGGATCAAGGCGAAAAGCTAGCGAACACACCAATCCAATCAAGGTTGCGAGGATGTGTAAGGCCTCCTTTACAAACCTCAAGTTTTGGTAGCTATTATATTACAAACTCGAAAGAATTGGAAAAAGAAAACCAAAATTGTAATCACATATGACCAAAAATAAAGTGTTCTTTAAAAATATACTATAAAGATAGTACATGTTGAAAAAGTTGGAGGAAGTGAAGAAGACGTGAAAGAGGACAAGAAGAGGAAGACCAAGAAGGTGAGGAAGAGAAGAGTAGGCTGAAGAGGACGGTGAGAGCAAGAATAGAGGAGGAGTAGGGCGAGGAGTATGCGGAGAGGAAGGGAGGAGGGAGGAGAAGAGGAATATAGGAGGAAAACAGGAGTAGGACGAGGAGAGGAAGAGATGAGGGAGGAGGAGAGGAGTAGGAGAAATTAACAATAAAAAGATCCTAAAAAATTCTCTAGGAATATAACCATAAAAAATTATAACATATAAAAAATTATACAAGAAAATGGATCCTAAAATCTGCAATTTATTCACCTTCCCTAAAGAAAGAAGCGAATTAAATTCAACTAGAAGAGAGAAAGGTAACTGCCCAGGACAATTTTTCTTCCTTTCATATCTAGCTAAGATATGAAATGCCACGTAGGAGGGTCGAGAGCTGTAAATAATATTTCATGCAAAAAAATATCCTAATGTTAGTGGGATATTTCATGAGTCTCCCTCTAGTACCAGCAAGGTATATACCAAAGTATCTTCCATAGACAGAGCAGTCTCTAAATAGGCTGCCTTTCTAGCTACTTCACATGTCTTATCTCATTTAAATAGAAGAATGAAATGAGAATAATATAATATGACATGCAAAAGATGAGTCAGGAATATTCACTGTTGTAAGACACTGGAAAAATGGTTCAACAACAATGAAAGGATTAGAACACTTGTAGTACTACCCAAAAAGCCATCTTTAACATGATTCACTTTTCAATTTCTCTCCAGAAAATGAAATTAGTTTTAATAGTATATTGTTGTTTAGCGTGACATAGAAAGAGTAACAAACAGAAAGAAAATATAATGGTTGAAGACAGTTGAGTCACAGGAGACAAAACAGCTAATGAGTATACGTGTTGATTCCTCGATAGCACAGTAGTTATCATAATGCAGTTTTGTCAATATCTGTTAATGCAAAGAGTGACTTCTTTTCAAGATCATAGTAATAAATATTTGGCCAGACAAATTCCAAAGTAATAAAAAATTGTACAGGAACATTGATCCTAAAATCTGCAATCAAATCATTCACCTTACTTAAAGAAAGAAGTGATTTAAGTTCAACTAGAAGAGAGAAAGATATCTTCCCAGGACAAATTTTCTGCCTTCCATACATCCAGCATAGATACGAAGCACCGTGCAGGAGGTTTGAGAGCTGTAAAGAATATTTCATACAAAAAAGACCCAAATGTTAGTGGGAGCTTTCTTGGTACGTACCAAAGTATATTCCATGGACAGAGTGGCTCCGACTAGGCTACCTCTCTAGCCTTTCCACAAGTCTTATCTCATTTAAAAAGAATAATATAATATGATGTGCAAAAGTTGAGCCAGATGTATTCACCGTTGTAAGACTCTGGAATAATGGTTTAATAACAATGATGAAAGGATTAGAACAATTATATTCACCAGTTTCCCAGCAAGTAATCTCTAATATAATTCACTTACTAATTTCTCTGAAAAATGGAATTAAAATGGAATTAGTTTTAACAGTATCGCTTTTTGCCATGACCACCTATCCTAAACTAAGTTCTCTGAGATTATTATCGATGGAGGCTCTTCAGAACATAAACGAGGCAATCATCTTACAAAACTTAAAGAGTCTCATGTGGTTTCAACCGGAGGAGGCAAATAGCAAATACATTTGCAATTGGCATACATGAGCATGCTGAATATTTGCAGTGAAAATACCATGAGACCCCATCCTGGTCCAACTTAAGAAGACAATTCCAGGACGAGGAACCCTATATAAATACTCAAGCATACAAATTTATCCTATCAGTTGAGGTCATGCACAATTATTAACACTAGGTGTTTATTTGAGGAGTTGGTTTGATATGATGTACACTAATGAATGTATGTGGACTTAGCACAAGCAGACCCGAACCTGTCAATCAATGATTATATTCATTCAAATAATTTATATTCCATATCTGTGCAGAAACTAACTCAAGAAGAGTGTATGCAACACAGAGCAAGAATCTCAGCATAGTCCAAGATAGCTTATAAGGAGTTATAAGAACGACAGACAAAAGCGAGAGCGATTAAATTCATCAAGAGTCTAGACAAGAAGCATAAGTAGAGTAACACTCCGACTCCAGAGCCCTCCATGGCACGGTTCTGAACTAGAGTAACAACAGTCCCCGCCCCATAAAATTCGCGCACCAATATGCTCCACGACAAGCGTTAAAACTGGTAAGATTGGTTTTCTTTTAAAAAGGAAAAAAAAAAAAATTGATTTAAATTCAAACGGTTCAAAGGTAAAAGGGCCAAGAATAATAAATCTCATCCACCAAGAATACCAAGAGGCCAACCTTAAGGTCTCCGTCTTTCTTGGAGCCTAAAAGACTAAATATATATTAAATAATAAATAAAAATGAACTCAAAATCAATTATAAAAATAAACTAAAATACGGAAGATTGGGTGTTCAACAGATTTTACTTGAGGGGATCTTCTGTCTTCTTAATGGAGCAACGATCGATAAGAGAGCATGGCCACGTTTGGGATCAGGTCCAATTGTGAATCCGTTAGTCGAATCAATGAAATCCCTTCCGCGATGAATACGAATCAAACCAGCAACAGATTTACTGCAATGCTTACAGTTTGGATCATCCGACGCGTCTTGATCGCCGTCAAAACCACCATTCTCTCCGTTGAAGCATGAGCTCTCTCGCAATATGCTGGCGTATGTTCTCGTGTTCCACCTCCCTCCCTCCCTCTCTCTGTAACGGCTATTTGTTTGTGTGAGGAATAGTGAATATACAGTGATATATATAGAGAGCGTGTGGAAGGTCAGAAACGGCTAATTTTTTAATTTTGTTTATAATTCAAATTAAAGCCATGGTAAATAGTTTTATTATTCAGCCTCCGAAGAAATTAATGGGATAACTTAGAGAAAAATTTTATTGATCATTTTCACACCATAAACCATACATAACTTGTATATGTTATTTGTCTTCGGCCAGTTGGAGTATCATTTTTGTCTTCAGAATTTCTAATTTTTTCAATTCTAAAAATAAGTATAAATCATCAAGAACGAAAAATTTACTATCTTTTAAAGAAGAGTAATATTATACATACGCATAATTTTACGTATAATATTATACATACCAAGTATAGTCCTATTTTATCAATATTTTATATTTTAATTTTAATTTCAATTTTTGAATTTTAAAGTTTTTCTTATTTTCGAACTTACATTTTGATATAGATGATGTGTCTGAGTATGGAGGTCCGATTCTGCCTGAGTTGTGAATGTATAAAGGGTAATTTTTGGCTCTTTGTCATTCTTGGAAGACTATAAATTGTAATATTCTTTTGTTGGAAGACTTATGACTTATGTGCACTAGGATGGTGATGTAATTTAAATTTCTCTTAACTATTAGTTAGATTTGTTATGACTATATTTTTACTTTCTACTACGATTTAATTGTATACATTATTTAAATATGTGAGCACACACTTATCACAATATGAGAGGGGTGTATGACCCGAGCGGCCAACATCAAGACGTCGCGGCTCCCGCCAAGTCACAAGCGGGTGTTGAGGGCGCCATAATATTCTACCTCTTATACTCAACAAGTTATGATTTATAGGAACACTTTTGTTATAAACTAGGTAGAAATTAGGCCTTTATTTTCTTAAGAGATTTGTTTATTGGGTCTTTTCTTAAGCTTCTTGGCTAGCTAGTCTAATGATCTTTTATTTATGCTTCTTATTTTCATCCTGCAGAATGCAAGAACAAAAGCATTTGATAGTGAAAAATGCATGCTAACTTAATTTAGAAGGGCATATACTTTTCATTTTTACTACAAAAAATGGATAAATATTTTTTGCATCTCATAATTAGACATCCTTGTGTGCAAAAGTTCCAATTTCTTAAACCATTGCCGCACTACTCTGTCATCTTCTAACAAATGTGACAACTCTTCAACCAATGAACAAAGGTAAATTGAATCAATTAATACAAAGATAAACCATGTATAAAAATATCAACTTTAGGAAGAACTAAAGCGAACATAGATCGCTCAGCGAAAATGATTGCAAGAGAAATCTTATGTGTCCTGACATTTGAGAAGTATTATAAACATTTGAAAATTCAAAAACTTAAGATAATAATAACACAGCCTAAAATAGTGGTGTGTTTGCTAATGGTTGGCATTGGTCAGTTAGATTTTCAGCTAGCATAACCGACTTCCCAACTCTCTTAGCTTACTCGAGCTCCTCCTAAGAGGCCTCTTCTTCTTCACAACATGCACAAGTTAGCAGCCACCAATACAGCACACATCTAGAGCTGCTACAAGTCCAGCCACTATCATGGTTCCAAACTTCAAGCAACAGCAGTCATGATAGCTGCATCAAGTAGTCAACAACAACAAACCGATTTCTCCTCCATTTTAGCTACACTACCGACACTTGCATTTTGTCAATGATCTATTCTTTCTCTAGTTTTCCTTTTTCTCCACTATCCACGGCAGTAGCCTTACTAGCCACCATGACAGTAACTGTATAGCAAATGAAGAAGAAACAACAAACATCCTGCCCCCATGAGTGGCGCAGCGATAACTAGTATGCACGGCAACTATGCACAACGGCTTCCTTTCTCCCTCCCTTACTTTCTTACAAGGATTAGCACTTGAACCACACTTCACACTCAATTCAACTAAGCCATCATCCATGCCACTGTGCCAGCATACCAGCCATGAGACCAAACTGTTTCTCCATTTGTTTCCTCCACAATGATCAAGTCTTGTAGTAAGGAGAGTAGCCTCTATTCTTCATCTTCTTGAATCCTGAGCCGGCTAGCCACCTAGCTATCTCCAGCTTTGTGTGCTATGGTGAGTAGCCTATATTCTTCATCTTCTTCTATTTAAACATACATATTTATGTATCAATATGTGTATATTTAAAAAGAAAAATAAAAATAAAAAATTATATGTTGATATATGGTGTAAGAAATGATAAATAGAATTTTTCTATCGTACAATCCTTTCAAGAAAAAAAAAAAAACTAGTATGGGTGTATGGGTGTAACCGATCCGATTTTAGACACATTTTAAAACCGAACCAATATATGCCGATTTTGAGATTTGAAAAATCTATACCGCACCGATTACACCCCTGAACTAGTACTTCCAGTTTTACCAGTTTCGGTCTAGTTCGTTTGGTATATAATATAGTGTATATATATATATTATAGTATATAATAATATAGTCATTATATATTGTAGCATATTATACTATATATTATGATTGTATTTATATAGCCTAAAGTAATATATTATAATATATAATATAGTGATATATTATATATTATAATATATAGTGATATAGTATTAGTATAACTATTAATACATTAGACTATAGTGATAATATATAGTTATTTATATAGAATTTTAAATTTTAATATTATATTAATTAGTAATTTATTATACAATACAAAATTATTTTTTATATAATTTTATATATTATATATAATATAAAAATATTTTATACAATATAAAAAAATTAAAAAATATATATGAACCGGTCCGGTCCAATGTTAGAAAAAGAAAAATTGAAACTGAACCGATTTTGACCGGTTTTGAGAAAAATGGAACCAGTACTGGACCAGACCCGATACCTGACCAAACCCACTAGTTTGGTCCTGTCCGGTCCAGTTTACTGGCTCACCGGTTTTTTTTTCACCTCTATACATGACTCATGTAAAATGGAAAAAAACACTTTTGGCCTTTACAAAGTGTAGCATATTGAGTAATATATGTGCATCTTAGAGCATCCAGATGCGAATGCCTAAATTGATTAAAAATGTTTAACTTTTTGACAAAAATCCCTCTCCATTTGACTGCTTTTTTTGGGGAAAGGTTTTGGGATTTGAACATTGACTCTCTAAATATAGGGAGCTATTGTTCATCCCTAAATCATTTTTTACAAATATTTTATTCCAAACAATAAAATAAATTATTCTTCCAATCATCTACACTTTCTATATTTGTTATAGTTGAAATTTGAAAAAAAATGTCACCAATGAGATGATCCAATCTTTTTTTAAAAAAATTCACCATTTGTGAAAATATGATTTTTTTTAAAAATATTATTGTTATGAAAGCATTGACTTTAAAAATATTATCATTTAGAGAGATAAGTAGTTTAAAAAAATTGTTACAGATGAAAAATCGAAAACATGGGTACAACAAATAATTAAATAATTATGAAAATGTGAAAAAAAATTAAGTTAAAAAATTTTCTTCCATTGTTTCACGAAAGACAAAAAAAGTGAGTAATTAAAGATGTACAAATAAATGAATAGGAAAAACTAATAAAGAAAGAACATAAAAAGATTATTTAAATAGAATAAAGAAATAATAGGGAGTGAGATGTATGACGTTTTGAAAAGATAATTAAAACTTAGGAAAAAATTTAAAGACGATTCTTAATTAGGAAAAAAATGTATTCATGTGAATGTGAATGCTCTTATTGAGTGCCATAATCTTTCTTTTCTTTATTAGGGGAATTAGATTAATAAAAGGAACAATAGAGATTATTTTTACGCCTCAGGGGAACATATTACACTCCTAACTCTTTGTGAAGAAAAAAAATGGATCCATGTGATTATGCATCGATTACAAGGAGTTGAATAAGGTGGCCATTAAGAACAAGTACTCTCTACCATGGATAGATGACCTATATGATCATCTACAGGGAGCGCAGGTCTTCCAAGATAGGTTTTCTATCCGAGTATCATCAGTTGAAGGTTACGGAGACAGATATTTAGAAGACAACATTTTGGACACAGTACTAGCATTATGAGTTCATTGTTATGACCTTTGGCTTAACTAATGCCCCCGCCGCTTTTACGGATCTAATGGATAGAGTTTTTAGGGATTAATTGGACCAATTCGTGGTTGTTTTTATTGATGATGTCCTTATTTACTCTCGGAGTATCAGGGAGCACAAAGACCACTTGAGAGTTGTCCTAACGACACTAAAAGAGAAGAAGTTGAATGCAAAATTTAAGAAATGTGAATTCTGGTAACAAGAGATCGCTTTCTTGGGACACATGGTGTCAGGAAAAGGAATTTCAGTGGGACCCGACAAAGATTGAAGCAGTGGTTAAATGGGACAAGCCAAGTAATGTTAAAGAGGTAGATGTTTCTTATGCCTTGCCGGTTATTATAGAAGAATTTTTTAGTACCGCAGCTCCAATGACGAGATTAACAATGAAAAATCAGAAGTTCTTATGGATTGATTAATGTAAGAAGAGTTTTTAGGAATTGAAAAAAAAAATTAATGATTGCGCCATTTCTTACTGTCACCTCAAGAAATTGTGGGTTTGTTACATACAATGACACTTCACTGAAGAGATTGGCACTACAACAAATTTCATTTTTAGAGATGAAATTTAGTATGGACGAATTTAATTTTGTTCCTAAATTTCTCAAGGCGTTCGAATGGATAAATATCTGTTCAAACTAGATCTTCATTGACGAAATATATCGTCTCAAAAATAGAAATATGTTCGAACAGAGAGTTAACTTTTATTCAAATAATAATCTTGGAGGGAAAGTAGATATAATTTCTTTCGGGGGAAGTTCAAAATCGTTCGAACTGAAATTTTATGTTCGAACAACAGCTTTTTGTGGGGAAATCTAGCGGGATGGTTGCAAGAAAGTTCAAACTCAAAGAAATTGGGTTTGAACTAATTCCAACACCACATTTATTCATTCAAACAACTTGTTTGATGGGAAATTATAAAAAAAATTGGCGGGGATTTGATTCCACGCTGTTCGAATGGAAATGTTCGGTTTGAACGGTATAAACTTAGTTCGAACCCAAAATAAACATTCCAACGTGATTTGATTAATTATAATAATTGACTGAAAGGCATCCAAAATACCTTAAAAAAATATTTTTTTAATTTATTAGCTATCATTTCCAAAATATAAAAAAATATAGATAGATTATATAGTATTATTTATGGTGAATTAAAATATTTCATATTCATAAATTAATTTTAAGTAATTAATTTAAAAATATTTTGATGAGTTCTTTTATGTTAAATAAGATTTTTAGTTAAATAAATATTACTTTAGTAAAATAAGAAAAAACATTTTTGACAATAAACAAGTTAGCAAACACCAAAAATAAAAATCATACACTAATTACATCCCAAAAATATAATGTTTGATACAACATAGAAAAGTGAAATAAAAACTAAAACTATCTATTTGGTAAGTAGCTCAAAATCCTCCTCTAAGGAAGATATGCGTCCCTCCATCTCCTGAAACTTTCCCATGATGGGCTCAACGATCTCCTTGGTCAAAAGTCGACGATGCTCCTCGAGCAGAGATCATACGTCATCCAAAGTAGCCCCTGCAGGCTGTCTCTGAACAACGGTAGGAGCAGAAGCTAGATCACTCGTCGTTCCACTATCTTGTGCTCCTGGAATATTAACTCGAGTCTTCCACAAGAGACTCTCGCTCTTACTGAACGTCATTTTGTTAAGGGGCCCGATCTGTGGCTTCCTCCTCTGAGTGATTTGCACATTAACCTCAAATCAGACTAGGATGTTAGAGATCATTAATGCAAATAGTAGACTGCCTCCATTAGAATAGTGTGACTCAGATCAATCGGCTCTCCCCGAGCTATTTGGTAACATAAATCTACCTTGCTCGATGTCGAAATCTGTCTTGTGTTTCCTCGGATCGACGTTAGTGGAAACATTTAAATTTATCATTCTAAAAAATGTTGTACGGTCTACCTGCCTGATGACCTTGCTGCCATCATATGGAGGAGCCGAAGCGTCCAACATCATTTAACAAACCTCATTTTCAATGAGACTATCATCTATTGGAGCCTCATCCTCTCTATCACCCTCAACTTGAGAAGGAGGCTCGTCGTGTGGACCCTCGTTGACTATAACATCTAGAGGGGAATTACCCCCTCTAGGTGCTTGGCCTGGACAAGTGGGTTAGCAATAGGACTCCTCGAACCCTTGTAGACTATAACATCCAAATGAGATTTGTCTCTCACAGGGTCTTCTATGTCTAGACGGTTGCTGGAAGTAAAAGTCGCCGCCCCTTGTTAGCAGCTTCATACTCGATGGAGTGGCTGCCCATGACAGAGCAAGATGAAGAAGTGGGGAGATCCATGAAGAAGAATGCTGCCCCTCGTCGACTCGCTTAGGAATAGCGGCCGTAAAGAGATTATGGAGTAGGGCATCCATCTCAATCTCATCCACGGACACCTCTGCGGTAGCAACCGATAATGATGTCACGGGAGGATCACCGACCATTCCACTCGCCAACAACTTCGTCAGAGTCTTCACGACAGCAGGGCGGCTGGCCTCCGAGGCAGCCGACTCCTGCGGAAAAGGATTCAATCATTCGAAGCTCTAGAAGAGGGCCGGCTATCAACCCAGCACCTTCCAGGCGAGGTTTCTTCCCCTTATCTAACAGGGAGATGTTCAAGGAGTGCTTTCAAGGAAGAATAACCTGAAGTCGGATTGCGGTCGCCCTATCATTAGAAGGAAGGTAACCCAAGGGCAGAGAAGACGCTCTCCTCAGAAAGAAGGGCTTCAGAGAAGACACTTTCGGGGTTATTTTGCACCCATTCTCTGACAACCGCACTACGCAGTGCTTCGTAGGAAGTAGCCGATGAATGCACGACCTTATCCTCCTGGACCCTCCCCTAGTTCGTCCGTATGGGGAACTCGCTACAATTCCCTTGGCCTATCGGGAAATCCCATCCTCGGTCAGACACGAAGAAGAACTTAGGAGTCCTATCTTTCACCTTGCGGTATCTCAACTCCAAGGTGACTAGGGTGTGTGTCACCCTAAAACTGTAAACATTCTGGGCACCTTTTATCATCAATAATTTTCCTTTGAAAAAGGTTCTCCTTTGTTGGCAGTAGATTGTTTCCCACTTTCCACAAAAACAACTTTGTTACACTTGGAACTTCAAGATTCCAAATATTTTCCCATCTCTCATCCATTTCAGTCCCCATTGAGCACTCTCCTCTGTTGTTCTTGAGTCTGACCAGTTGTAGAAAATAGGCACTCCTTACTGAAAATAGCCCCTCTTGGAAGGGCCCCCAATCATCTTATCTTGAGCATGGCCTCTACCCAGAGGTATGCTTAGAATCTGGGCCACCTCCACTTCTGAAAATAATTCATGAATCCTACCCTTATTCCATTCCCCCTTATGCTTGTCGATAAGTTCTTCAACTTTAGCATCTTCTTGCAGTAAAGATACAGGTGACTGTATAGAAAAAAAGGATGGAGTTGACAACCATTTTGAACCCCAGATTTTTATCTTGCTGCCATCTCCCACTCTCCATCTTAACCCATCCATAACAAGGTCTCTAGCTGACCAAAGACTTCTCCACATTAGTGAGGGCTGTGAGCTTTTAAACATGCATCCAAATAATTGGAGTGTCTATAGTTTTTCTCATTGAAAACTGTGGCAGCCAAAGACTTAGGATTCTTAAGCAAACTCCAACCTTGCTTTGCTAGGAGAGCCATGTTAAAGCTTTCCAGATCCCTGAAGCCTAAACCACCCTTCCCTTTTTGCATGCCCAAACTCTCCCTTTTTTTTTTTCCAGCAAATGCCCCTTCCTTTCTGCTGTTTGCCCCACCAAAATTTTGACAAAAGCCCATTTATCTCTTGGCACAGCTTCTTAGGGAGCTTAAAAACAGACATAGTAAAAGTGGGTATGGCTTGTAACACTGCCTTAATCAAAATTTCTTTACCAGCTTGTGATAAGAAGGATGTTTTTCCAACTTGTGATTTTCTGCCAGATTTTCTCCCTCAAACTTCTAAAGGTATTGAACTTAGATCTTCCAACAAAAGCAGGAAGACCTAAGTACCTTTCATAGCTACCACAAGCTATTGAGTTACTGACTTCCATAATCATCTTCTTGTCTCCTTCCTTTGTATTGCTGCTGAAAAAAACTGATGTCTTGTTCTTATTTAAAAACTGCCCCGATGCCTTCTCATAAGTTCTCAGCACCTCTTGAATCCTATTCCATTCTTCCAACTTTGCCTTCCCAAAAAGAATACAATCATCTGCAAAAAGTAGATGATTAATACTAGTTCCCCTCTTGGCCACTTGCACTCCTCTTGTAAACTTTTGACGTTCAAAGAAATTCAACAAAGTACTTAAGCCTTCAGCACAAATGATGAATAGATAGGATGATAGGGGGTCACCTTGTCTCAATCCTCTTTTGGGCCAAAAGATGTTCCCTGGTATCCCATTAACCAAAATTGAGTAAGAAACAGTCTTGACACATTTCATGATCAGCATCACTCATTTCTCATTGAAACCTAGTCTTTTCATTACTACTTTTAAAAAATCCCACTCTACCCGATCGTAAGCTTTAGACATGTCTAGTTTTATGGCCATACTTCCCACATTTCCTCTTTTCCTAGTTTTCATAGAATGAAGTAACTCAAAAGCCACCATTATATTGTCATTGATCAGCCTACCAGGCAAAAAAGCACTTTGTGTTGGAGAAATAATTCTATCTAGAACTTTTTTCAATCTGTTTGAGATGGTTTTTGACACTATTTTGTACATAACATTGCATAGACTTATGGGCCTGTATTCACTAACTTTCTTAGGCTCTCTACACTTAGGAATCATAACTATGCAAGTGTAGTTTAGTGAAAGTTCCAAAGGGTCACCATTTAACACCGAAAGAACAGCTTTACACACCTCATCTGCAACAACCTCCCAATGATTCTGGAAAAAACAATGACCAAAACCATCTGGTCCCGGGGCTTTAGGAGGAGCCATTTGTTTCAAAGTCTCCTCCACCTCCACCCTAGAAAAAACTCTGGTCAAAGCTTCATTCATCTCAGGGGTAACCTTCCTGTCCATACCCACCAAACACTGCTCAAAATCTTCACTTTCAGGGTTAGAAGACTGGAAAAGTTTCTCAAAATAATCTGAAAAAGTATCTTCAATTTCCTTTTGTCCCTCAGCCCTTCTATCATTTTCATCTTCAACCTCTCTAATGTAGTTATTCCTTCTTTGATTAGCACAAGCATGGAAGTATTTTGAATTCCTATCTCCATCCTTATACCAATTACATTTTGCTCTTTGTTTCCATTTAAGATTTTCCATTTCTAGAAGCAAGTTCAGTTCTCCTTTTAACGATCTTATCTCTCCAGTATTGTTGCTGCTCTTTGCTGCTTGTAGTCTTTGTAGTTTTTTAGTCATTACTTCTATCTCTTTAAAGCCCCCCAATCTCCTCTTCTTACTCCATCTTTGCAACGCAGACCCACTCTTTTGCAATAGAACACTAACTGGACTTCCAACAGTCTCTTTTACCTTCCAAGCCTCCTTTAAAACCTTCTCACACTCCTCTTCAAGTGCCCAACTTGCCTCATATTTAAAGACCCTCTGCCTGTCCCAATTTTTACTCTTCTTCTTTAGTACATGCACCATTATGGGTTTATGGTCTGAAGTACTAGTCACCAATACTTTCACCCACGAATCTCTATAAGTATTCATCCACTCAGGAGTTGCCACAGCCCTATCTAATCTTTCCTTAGTAAAAGATTCATCCCCATGTGAGTTACTCCAAGTAAACTTATCACCCTTCCATCAAAGGTCATAAAGGTTGCTCTCATTCATAACCTCCCTGAATAAATTCATTTGACCTTCAGGTCTTGCTTTTCCCCCCCATTTTTCATCGTTTGTTAGGATTTCATTGAAATCCCCCACTATGCACCAACCAAAGCCAGCTGCAGGTTTCAGGGATTTCAACAAAGACCATGACTCCTTTCTTTTGTTAGTATCTAGTTGCCCATAGAAACAGGTAAGCAACCATCTTTTCTTCCCTTCATCTTCTATCCACACATTAACATGGCTTTGAGAATAATTAACAATTTCAGCCCTCACACTTGAATTCCAAAACAGAACTAAACCTCCTGTTTTCCCGACTGCATCAATCACATAACAGCCTTCGCAATGTAACCTTCTTTTCAGACTTTCAAAACTTCTGTTTAACGACTTAGTTTCCATCACGAAAACTAAGCTGGGTTTATTCTTCTCTACCATACTGTAGAGATCTTGAACTGTTCGAGAGTTCCCCAACCCTCGGCAGCTCCAATTGAGGATTTTCATAATGTTTGGCGGGGCTGGAATTCATCCTCCGCCACTAATTCAGTACCAAAACCCCCCATATCCTCACTGCTCCCCTTCCCCCTCTTCTTCACATTACCTATCTCACATTCTTCTTGTTCTTCACAACCTCTTTTCCTTATTTTAGCATTAACACAATTAGCAGCCACTTGCTTCCCTTTAGCTCTTGCTCTCCTCTTCCATTCCCCTTTTTTTCTCGGACTTTCCTTTACCCCCAATCTCACTCCACCTTCTACTGAAACTTCCACCCTATTTTCAGAGGCCACTTCTAGAAAATTTTCAGAAACTTCCTCTAAGGCCTTATCCATCAGAACCCCAAGAACCCTTACTGCTTCAATAGGTCTAATCTCCCTCCTCTCTTCTCCCCTTTGTTTCACCCCTTCATCCATACTCCTATCCATCCCTTCCTTTTCCCCCATCCCTTCTCTACCCCCACTGTCACCCTCTGATTCTTGCCCTCCCCCATATCCTTCCCTTCCTTTCTCCCTATCACGTTTTTGACCCTCCTCCCTATCACTCTCAATGTCCTTTTTTCCTTTTTTTAATCCTTCATTACTCTCGTAATTTCCCATATTTTCACTTTCGCTTCTCCATTTACTACCCTTCTCCTTCCAGCAATTTATGTAACTTTTCGATCTAGTGATCTGTTTTGCTCTTAACCAAAATTCGTATTGCTCAATGTTTCCCTCATTGTTCCCTTGAACTCCACCACACCCATTCACTCCATGAACCATACATCCACATGAGAAGCAAATTTTTGGCAACTTCTCATAACTGAAAGGTACTCATAAATTACTCCCTCTCACTGTTAGGGTTCTCCCTCTTGCAATAGGTTTAGTCAGGTCCAAGAGAACTTGATCCCTCAAAAAATTTCCCCAGCCACTCACATCTTCTTGAACATCTACCCTCTCTACCTTGCCCACTGTACCCCCAATTTGTTCACCCTTAGTTTTGGTCATACAAGAAATAGGCAAGTTATGGATTCTTACCCAAAAGCATTCGGTATCGAAGTTCACTCTATGAAGAGGTTTGTATCCCTTAAAATCCTTCAGCACTTGGACCTGATTGTCAAACAACCAGGGTCTCCCTTCCCATACTCTTTCTTTATCGACAACATTCTCAAAAACAATAGCAAAAACATTTGGACTTACCTCTGTGAATTTCGCAGCCTTGCTGATCCTCCACACATTTGCCATTGTCGTCTCTACCACCTCCTTACTAATTGATCTCGAAGCACATATTTTCCCAGCACAGATCTCTGTTCTTTGTAAATTAAATCGGTCGAAAAATCTTCTTCGAGCACAATACTCACTCTCTCATCTTCTAAAAGTCTGAGACCCTTCCATTTCTCCTCTAGAGAATCCATCATCGCTCGTTTCCAGCAAGAAACAGCCACCATGCACCTCTGTGACCTCCCAAAAGCCGTGCCCACTTGCTGTTGCTCCACCAAAAAAAGAGATCTCCCACACCCTGGACCCCACCAAAAACCCAGTTCTGTTATAACTGACTACTCGTTCCACTACACCACCCCAACTTCACCCATTTTCCTTGAGAGAAAAGAGAGAAGAATATGACTACCGAATTGGTATTTTTTTTTTTAATTTTAAAAACTTTCAAACAAAACACAAAAAACAATTCAAATATTTCAAATTTCAAAATAAAAATAATATTAAAAAATTAGGAGATGTTTGGAAACAATTTTCTTCTGTTCATATCTCATCTCATCTCAACTCATCCCATCCTATCTCATTTCTTTCTTAAACATCATTCAAACATTCATAAACATTTTCAAACTAATAATTATAACTTTTTAAAACTAATCATTACAATTTTTCTAAACTTCCAAACAAAAAACAACTTTTTCAAATCACCAAACATAAATTATATTCTAACAATATTTTAACTTCATAATATATTTTATTCAAATTTTTAATTTTCATTTTTTAAAATCTAAAAAATATTTAACTCAAACTATCTCACTAGAATTCACAAACAATCTTATTATTATTTACAAAAATCTTATTCCATCTCATTTCTCAAACCTTCACTTATATTCTAATAATATTTGAAATTTATAAATATTCTTATTCAATTTTTTCTTTCAACTTTTCAAAAATCTCATGAAACATTGCAACTCAAGTCCTAAATGTTACCTGTCGTGTATGTGCCATCCGACGATACTGCCGACCTTTCTGAAAGCAGCTCTCCACATTCGTATCTTCTCTACGTCAATCTTCAAATCTTCTTCATGTGCGGCTAACGCTTCTGCGAAAGATCCTGTCTGATTTCTCACATCAGAAAGATCCACACAGTAGAAAATAGGAAAGATTGTGAGCTCTGTCTTTTCCTCCCATTCAACGATCTTCGCAAGTTCCATGAGGCACCATTTGGTAGAAGCGTAATTTGTAGAAAAAATGACTATTGCAAATTGGGATTCTTGAATTGCTTTTGGAAGCACTTGAGAAATGTATTCTCCTCGCTTGAGTGTTTCGTCATCCCTAAAGACGAGAATTCCATTCCGTTTTAAATCAACATATAGATGATCTGTAAAATTCGTGCGAGTGTCTTTGCTTTAGAAACTAAGGAAAGCATCATATTTCCATCGAGGCGTTGAGGAAGAAGATGGGTAAGAGGTTATGATTTTTTCATCTTCTTCCGAACAAGACGATTCAGGAAAGTTTGGTGGATGCAGCACCATGTATCGGCTTTGTGGTCAACTGATCAAAAGTCTTTGTTTGGTGTAGTCATATTAATTCACCAGAAGCGCGTACGTGCGTAATTTCCTGGTGGCTTCCACCGACTTTATTAACTTCTTGAGTAAAACACAAATAATCATTATCATAATTTTCTAATAGGAATTTGGTGTGCATTAAAATCAGCCTTACGCATTCCAACCTACTCATGTCGTCGAAATTTCTCTGGCCTTGACCAACCATCCAACCAAAGCATTCAAGATATCGGTGGTTAATTTGTGAGATGAAATGAACATTTTATTAATAATAAGAAGATAGTTTGTAAATAGTAGTAATATAGTTTGTATTGATTATTTTTTGAGCTTTGGGAAAGAAGAGAGAAGAAATTGAATAAAAAATATTATAAAAATATAATTTTATAATATAATTTTTATTTAAAAATTTGAAAAAGTTAGAATTGTTTTATATTTTTCATTTCAAAGTTTGAAAAAATTATAATGATTAATTTGAAAAAGTTGTAATGATTAATTTGAAAATTTTATACTAGAATTATGTTTGGAAATAAGATGAGATGAGATGAAATATGATCAGATGATAATTTTGTGTCAATCCCCCAAACATAATTTTGGATTCAGAAAGTGTTTCATTTTATCTCATCTTATCATTACAAATTCTTCAAATTTTCACAATAAATATAATAAACAATTCAATTTTTTCAAATCTCAATTCAACTTTTTCAAATCCTAAAAAAAATATTAATATTAAAAAATAATATTTTAATAATATTTTTTCAACTTTTATCTTTCATCTAAAACTCTCTTATCTCATCTTTGAATCTAAATCAGTCCCGTCTAAACAGCGAAGGCCAAAGAAACTCGTAAACTTGATGGGTTTGGGTACTAAGAGTATTCTTAGAATATCTCACTACTATTTGTTATTTTATTAATACTTTTCATTTATTTATTTTTATTATTCATTATTCTTCAATATTCTATTATTATTTTTCATTATTTTTTCAATATTATTTACAAAATACCTGAAGTACTCTCATTATCCAAAAAATCTAAACAACGAAGGCCAGAGAAACTCGTAAACCATGATGGTAAGTCTTTTTTGGTAGGCTCGCTAAAGTCTAAGAGCAATAGCATTGGCATCATCGAAGCCATCTTCAAAACTTCAAAAGTACATGTTCTCCTTAAATCCAAAATCTCCATATCCATAACCTTACATTAGATTAGCCATTTGATTTATCAAAATAATAACATTTTTAATTTTTTTTTCATTTTTTACAACTACATAAACACATTTGTTTAAATGATTGCAAGAAAACCTTTTGTTCTATTTGTGATTTTTTCATATAAATGACTTTTACTTGTTTCATCTAGATTGACTCTATGATTATTTGGTTCCATGAATGCCAATCACTGCACTTTTGTGCCTATATGAATTATTTAGAATGCTTAATGTTTAGTTGACTGCAAAAACCAAAGTACGAAATACACATATAGCAGGCCACATAGCACATAGCATACAAACCAAACAAACTTCATTTAAGATCTTCATACAGACCAACTTAACAAATCATATCTTTATACAGATCAACTTAACAAATCATATCTTAATACAGACCAACTTATTCTTGAGCATACATTCTGCAGACCACAGACAAGCCCCATTTCAACAATATGCTTTCTTCACCACCATAGATCAAACCGGTATAAAAATGAAGCAAACAATATATATAGAAATGTATCAAATTCAACTTTGACCCAAGCTAACTGAGATCCTTGCTGGCAATTGCAGCTGAAAGCTCCAAAAGGGTAGTTGGGCTAAGTCCAATACTAGAAAAATCAATTGTTGCATGAGGATAAAGATACTGAACATCCAGCTGGGGTACAATACAGAGAAAATGTCAAATATTTAACCATTAAAATGTCAGCCAAATATGGATAGTAAATTCATAAGAGTTATATCTCATATTAATTAAAATTCATTATTATGGTTACGAATTTATACTAAAAAAGTGTAGATCTAAATGTTCCTACTAATATCAATTCTACACTAATACAATAAGAATGTACCTAAAGGATGAGAAATCATAATAGCATGTAGAAACATGCCGTAATCATAAACAAGCAAGTACTTAAGGAGGATGGAAAAAAACAAAGAAATGGCCTAAAGAAAACTAGTAGAATCACTTTAAGCCTATCAAAACTACAAAGGATATACATTTTTTGTGGCATGGGGCTTATGCACACAAGTTTGGCCTTACCACCTGGGCTACCCACGGGTGGGACAACAAAGTTTTTTCATAGAGATAACAATATACGATGGATTGGAAGATTCGAAACACAAGTAATTTGGAACATTTATTTAACAACTAAAGTGTCTATTCTATAAATTCACTTGGAAAGCACTGGACTCCTTGTTTTCTGTTTCCATTTGCCAAAAAAAAAAGGTGAAAACTCGTGGTCTGTAATATTTGTTTAAACTAAAAATTTCAACAGAAAACTTTATACTTGCAGAGTTAATTCATTCCTAGAATGACAATATTCAACCAAGATATAAAGTCTAGAGTAATATCTAAAAACCAAATCCTTCTATACTTGTTTGACAAGTTTGGAAACTTCATACCTTTTTTTTTTTTACTTGTAGCCAAAATATGAATTTCAAATTGTTCTATGTAAAACTTCACGTGGACAGGTGGAAAGTATTGAATAAGCTCATCTTAATGATTTTAACTAGTTGATCAACTCCACTTTCACCAGAAAGGAAAGGCTGAAAAAGAAGTTGGATTCAAAACATTAACAATAGAATATTCAAGGCAACTTTAAAACATGACCAAGTATCTGTATAAACTCAAGTATCAATCTTTTTTTTTTTTCATAAGTTAAACTCAAGTATCAATCAACCTGTCCAAGAATTAATTCAGCCATCACACAACCAGTAGACAATCAACTTGTCCAAGAATTAATTCAACCATCACACAACCACTAGACCATATATATATTGCAGTTGTGTACTCGGTGGCACCAAAGATGCGCTTAGGAGCATGATAATATCTTGACCAGATGTAAGAAACGTTGGGTTCTCCTTTCACTTGATAAAATGAAAAATGAGCTACTCTCAAAGCAAATAATAAAGACGCAACCATCAATAGCAAGAGTGATATGAAAAACTAACCAACACTTTTGCACTCCCAAAATCACAAAGTTTCAGCTGATGCGTATGGGGATTGACCTGGATAGTGACTAATTTCAAGTGTGAAAAATTGAAGGAAGAAAAATTGAAGGAAAATAGATATCTTGAAATGAACATATTTAAAGACACCAACAAATTCAACTCATTCTATTGCAAGGAAAATACTCTCAGTTTGGATGCTCAAAAAAATGCAAGAAAATACTCCCAAGCAATGATTTCCTAGATTGGGTAGTGATTTCCTCAACCCCTCAAGAGCGATTTGCTTGAATGACATCACTAAGATTTTCTCGTGCTCCTCAAGCGTGGTTTAGATGGGGAAGAATGAGTTTATGCGGTTGGGTTTAGCGAAACCTAAATAAAAAATGGAGAGAAGGGGAGAGAGGGAGTGTCGGGTTGTAGAGGGAAGAGAGAAAGAGAGAGAAAGAGAAAGGGAAGAGAGAAAATGGATAGAAAAATTTGAAAGGGAGAAATGAAACTTTATTTTGGATTCATGGGCGAAAGAAATGGGAGAAAGGGACATGAGAGGAAGAAAGGGAAGAAATGGGATTATGGGCAAAAATGGGGAGAGCAGTTGGAAGGTGATTTTGTAATAAAATAATTGGATAAACAATGAATAGTGAGTCTTGAAATATGAAGATGAAAATAAATTTCCTGTAGCTCAAAGTTTGAGTTTTCATCTTTACCGAATCCAATGCCAACGTTTTAAATCCCTCATTCATCAAATTTTTGAGATTCTTTCGTTTTACCGAAACCGATGCCAATGCTCTAAGCTCTGCAGATATGTCATATCTCCAAAATTATCTGGCTAACTTCTCTAGTCTAGAACATTCGGACTTAGGTTCGAAATTCAGGAGATTCCAACCAGAACTTGTCTGAAGGTCTAACGGTTTTGTTTGTTTTCACAACTCCTTTCAATTCATCTCATCTAATTATTATAATTTTCTCAAATCTCCACATAAAATAAAATAAACAGTTCAAAAATTTCAAATCTAAAAAAAAAAATAATATTAAAAATATATATTCTAATTGTTAACGTCATGTTTTGCACACCTTTGGGCTAAACTTCAACAACTCAGATCTTTAAAAATGGGCTTGCAAAAAATGGAGAGTAGTGCACCTAGGAGTGGGCGGCCTTGAGGCTGGAGAACCACCGATGCCAAAGTTAGTAAATATTCTTGGAAGTTTGTAAATAAGGAGTCTAGGGATCAGAGAGATATTCTTGTACATAGGATCTGCTATTTATTGGGGGGGACAGATCGTTGCTGCCCCCATGAAGTCCGCATCCTTCGTACTATTCCCTGAATAAGAGTCTTTTAATGCGGTTTTAATGCGGTGTGGCTCTGCAATATTGTCATTAATGGGATATGTAGCCAGGTTAGTGGTACCATTAATGCGGCGTTGTTCTCCTAGACTATCTTCTTAATGGTTCGTTGATGACTTTCTTGTTAGAAAATCAAGGGTTTCCCATACATTAAACCTACCATGCGACTGGGCACTTGAGAGTTGGACACTACTCGAAGGGCCTTCAAATCGACGAGCCCCATCCCTTGCAGCACCCTTCCTCCTGCAGGTTGCGTATAGAAAACCCTTCCCATGGGCTGGGTTGGAGACTGTTTGTTTTGGCCTGGGCTTTTGGTCTCAATTTCCTTAGTTTTCGTTCATAGACCCGATGGGTTCAAATGGGGGAAAAATCTTCTTAAGTTACCCCGCTAATTCTCACCGTACGAGTACGATGAGAATTTTATCACCATTCGAGCCTGCCTTGCCACTGAAGCTGACATACCATTGTTTGATGTGCGCGCAGCTCCAAGGTTCGGTAATCCTGGCAATGTTTCCCCATCATTCTTGTTTGGCTTGCCTTTTGATGATTTTGATGACATCTTTTCAGGCTCATTAATGTGAGGGTGTCAAGCGGCTTTTCGCATTCATGTCGCTTCACGGATAGCACTTCCAGAATTCGAAATGACTCATACTTCTCCTTTCTGCCATGGGGCGCAAGAAACCAACCATCCCCTTTTCCCTATATAAAGTTGGGGTTTTGGATTTTCTCCCCGTTATTATGCCGTAGCCCCCTTGCCATTTTAGTTTTTCTTTCCTCTGTCCAATCTTTTTTTTTGTCTTTTTCTATCTCATATATCGGCGGTGACAACCTATGAGAAGTCTGTGCAACCCAATGTCTCTAGTGGGGGTGATAATGACGTAGGGCCAATATTTGGGGCAGTAGTTGGTGTTCCACTGCCAAGGCTTCGATGCTCGCTTCCCTAGCCCTTTCTTACCGGGTACCAGAGTCAGGATGTTTTTAGATTCCTAGTGCTAACGAGGGTGCCTTTGATGCAGAGGGTTATTCCACAAGGGTGTCCCTATTTCCTTCCATGATTTCTTGTAGCCTGAGGCTGCCCTTCCCTCGCCCTGTTCGTGACCTTCTGGATTGCTTGGGTCTAGCCCTCTCCGAACTGCATCCGAATGCAAGGAGACTGTTGATATGCTGCAGCATTATCTAGCGGTGTGCTTTGCTGGAATCGTACCCGAACGATACGGATCTTACCGGCCATGAGTTCATTCTTATCCATAAGGTGCTACGGCAAAATTTTAGGGCGACACACACCCTAGTCACGTTGGAGTCGAGATACCACAAGGTGAAAGACTGGACTCCCAAGTTCTTCTTCATGTTTGACTGAGGATGGGAGTTCCCGATAGGCCAAGGGAATCGCAGCGAGTTCCCCATACGGACGAACTAGGGGATGGTCCTGGAGGATAAGGTCGTGCGTCCGTCGGCTGCTTCGTATGAAGCACGGCGTATTGCGGTTGTCCGAGAATGGGTGCAAAATAACCCCAAAAGCATCTTCTCCGAAGCCCTTCTTTCCGAGGAGTCCTATTGCTGACTCGTTTGTCCAGGCCGAGCACCCAGAGAGGGGTAATTCCTCTCTAGATGTTATAGTCGGCGAGGGTCCACACGACAAGCCTTCTTCCCAAGTTGAGGGTGATAGAGAGGACGAGGCTCCAGTAGATGACAGTCTCACAGAAAATGAGGTTTGTTAAATGATGTTGGACGTTCGGCTCCTCCATATGTTGGCAGCAAGGTCATCAGGCAGGTAGACCGTACAACATTTTTTAGAATGATAAATTTAATTGTTTCCACTAACGTCGATCCGAGGAAACACAAGACAGATTTCGGCATCGAGAGGGGTAGATTTATGTTACGAATAGCTCGAGGCGAGCCGATTGATTTGCCATTATATTTCTTCCTACATATTCGATCTGAGTCACGCTATTCTAGTGGAGGCAGTCTACTATTTGCATTAATTATCTCTAACATCCTAATTCGATTTGAGGTTAATGTGCAAATCACTCAGAGGAGGAAGCCACAGATCGGGGTCCTTAACAAGATGACATTTAGTAGGAGTGAGGGTCACTTGTGGAAGACTCGAGTTAATATTCTAGCAGCACAAGATAGTGGCACGACGAGTGATCCAACTTCTACTCCTACCGTTGTTCAGAGAAACCTGCAGGGGCTACTTTGGATGAGGTATGATCTCTGCTCGAGGAGCATCATCGACTTTTGACCAAGGAGATCGTTGAGACCATCATGGGGAAGCTTCACGAGATCGAGGGACGCATATCTTCCTTAGATGAGGATTTTGAGCTACTTACCAAATAGATAGTTTTAGTTTTTATTTCACTTTTTTATGTTGTATCAAACATTATATTTTTGGGATGTAATTAGTGTATGATTTTTATTTTTGGTGTTTGCTAGCTTGTTTATTGTCAAAAATATTTTTAAATTAAATACTTAAAATTAATTTATGAATATGAAATATTTTTATTCACCATAAATAATACTATATAATCTATCTATATGTTTTTTGATATTTTGAAAATGATAACTAATAAATTAAAAAAATATTTTTTAAGGTATTTTGGATGCCTTTCAATCAATTATTATAATTAATCAAATCACATTCAAACGTTTATTTTGGGTTCGAACTAAGTTCATGCCGTTCAAACCGAACACTTCCATTCAAACAACGTTGAATCAAATCCCCTTCAATTTTTTTATAATTTCCCATCAAACAAGTTGTTTGAATGAATAAATGTGGTGTTGGAATTAGTTCGAACCCAATTTCTTTGAGGTCGAACTTTCTTGTAACCATCCTACCAGATTTCCCCACAAAACAATTGTTGTTCGAACATAAAATTTCAGTTTGAACGGTTTTGAACTTCCTCCGAAAAAATTATATTTACTTTCCCCCCGAGATTATTATTCGAATAGAAGTTAACTCTCTATTCGAACATATTTTTACCCATTCGAACATATTTCTATTTTTGAGACGATATATTTCGTCAATGAAGGTCTAGTTCGAACAAATATTTATCCATTCGAACGCCTTGAGAACCTCATCTATGTTTTGAGTTGAAATTTAAATTTTGTCGCAAATAAGTACTTTTAGGGACAAAATTAAATTCGTCCATAATAAATTTCGTCTCTAAAAATAAAATTTGTTGTAGTGCCAATCTCTTCAGTGAAGTGTCATTGTATGTAACAAACCCACAATTTCTTGAGGTGAATGTAAGAATTGGCGCAATCATTAATCTATTTTTTCAATTCCTAAAAACTATTCTTACATTAATCAGTCCATAAGAACTTCTCATTTTTCATTGTTAACCTCGTCATTCGAGTTGTGGTACTAAAAAATTCTTCTATAATAATCGGCAAGGCTAAAGAAACATCTACCTCTTTAACATTACTTGGTTTGTCCCATTTAACCACTGCTTCAATCTTTGTCGGGTCCCACTAAAATTCCTTTTCCTGATACCATGTGTCCCAAGAAAGCGATCTCTTGTTACCAGAATTCACATTTCTTAAATTTTGCATTCAACCTCTTCTCTTTTAGTGTCGTTAGGACAACTCTTAAGTGGTCCTTGTGTTCCTTGATACTCTGAAAGAAAATAAGGACATCATCAATAAAAACTACCACGAATTGGTCCAATTAATCCCTAAAAAATCTATCCATTAGATCCGTAAAAGCGGCGGGGGCATTAGTTAAACCAAAGGTCATAACAATGAACTCATAATGCTAGTACCGTGTCCAAAACGTGTTACGTGGTATAGGGTACTTGATTATCATATAGGTCATCTATCCGTGGTAGAGGGTACTTGTTCTTAATGGTCACCTTATTCAACTCCTTGTAATCGATGCATAATCACATGGATCCATTTTTTTTCTTCACAAAAAGTTAGGAGTGTAATTAGTTCTGTTTGGTCCAGTCTTGGACAAATTTTGAAACCGAACTGGTATATAGTAGTTTTAGAAATTTAATAACCAATACTGGACCTATTCATCATTAAAACCGAAACTTCCAATTTTTTCGGTTTCAGTCTGATTTGGTCCAATTTTTCCGATTTACCATTTCATCATACTACCATAAAATTAATCAAATAGAAAAGATTAAGAAATATATATAATCAAATGCGTAAAGATGTATTTATCAAAACAAATATATATTATAAGTTATTATGCGAAGAATGTATTTATCTTTGATATATATCAGAATTAGTAAGTTTATATTAATAATTTAACTATTTTTCAGTTTAAGATTAAAATCTTAAGTTATTAATTAGCAATTTAGCATATAATATATATAATATAATATGAAACAATTATATATATATATATATATATGCACCGGTCCGGTTCGGTTCAAATCGATTTTCAAAATATAAAAATGGGTACTAGACCGGTTTCTAATTGCTTTTGGTTATTAAGTGGTTCTGAACTGGACCGTTTCGGTTCGGTTCAACTGGTTTATTGGTGTTTTTTTACATCCCTACAAAGAATACTGGAGCACCCCATGGGGACTCACTAGGGCATATGAAACCCTTCTCCAGTAGCTGCTATAATTGATCTTTGAGCTCATTTAACTCAATTAGAGCTATGTAGTACGGTGCCTTGGATATAGGCGCAATTCCCAGAGTGAGATCTATCGAGAACTCTACTTCCCTATCCGGAGGTAGCATTGGAAGGTCATATGGAAATACATCTCCAAACTTTATGACCACTTATATATCCCCAACTCTAAGTCCATCTACTGGTGGTAAAACCAAGCTCACTAAAAATTTTGTATAACCTTGTCTAAATAATCGGCGGCCTACATTATTGAGATTAAAAGAGGGAAAATTTCTCGTGATGCCTGAAAACTAAACTCCTTCCCATCCATGGGTTTGAAAACCACATGCTTATTAAAAGAATCTACACATGCATGATTTTGAGATAACCAATCTATTCCCACAATTATGCCAAATTCAGACATATAAAATATGATCAGATCTGCAGGAAGAATGCTTTCCTGAATTTCTGCTGGACAACCCACTAGCACATAATTGCAATTAATATGTTCCCCTGAGGCGTAAAAATGATCTCTATTGTTCCTTTTATTAATCTAATTCCCCTAATAAAGAAAAGAAAGATTATGGTACTCAATAAGAGCATTCACATTCACATGAATACATTTTTTTCCTAAGTAAGAATCGTCTTTAAATTTTTTCCTAAGTTTTAATTATCTTTTCAAAACGTCATACATCTCACTCGATATTATTTTTTTATTCTATTTAAATAATCTTTTATGTTCTTTCTTTATTCTTTTTTCTTATTCATTTATTTGTACATCTTTAATTACTCACTTTTTTTGTCTTTCGTGAAACAATGGAAGAAATTTTTTTTAACTTAATTTGTTTTCAGATTTTCATAATTATTTAATTATTTGTTGTACCCATGTTTTCGATTTTTCATCTGTAACAATTTTTTTTAAACTACTTATCTCTCTAAATGATAGAATTTTAAAATTTAATATTATATTAATTAGTAATTTATTATACAATACAAAATTATTTTTTATATAATTTTATATATTATATATAATATAAAAATATTTTATACAATATAAAAAAATTAAAAAAATATATATGAACCGATCTGATCCAGTGTTAGAAAAAAGAAAACCGGAACAGAACCGATTTTGACCAGTTTTGAGAAAAATGGAATCGGTACTGGACCGGACTCGATACCTGACCAAATCCACCGGTTTGGTCCGGTCCGGTCTAGTTTACCGACTCACCGGTTTTTTTTTTTCACCCCTATACATGACTCAAGTAAAATGGAAAAAAAACACTTTTGGCCTTTACAAAGTGTAGCATATTAAGTAATATATGTGCATCTTAGAGCATCTGGATGCGAATGCCTAAATTTTAGTAAAAATGTTTAACTTTTTGACAAAAATCCCTCTCCATCCGACTGCCTTTTTTAGGGAAAAGTTTTGGGATTTGAACATTGACTCCCTAAATATAGGGAGCTATTGTTCATCCCTAAATCATTTTTTACAAATATTTTATTCTAAGCAATAAAATAAATTATTCTTCCAATCATCTACATTTTCTCTCATACTCATATTTGTTATAGTTGAAATTTGAAAAAAATGTCACCAATGAGATGATCCAATCTTTTTTTAAAAAAATTAACCATTGGTTCATGACTCAATGCTTTCAAAAAGTTAAACATTTTTACTAAAATTTAGGCATTCGCATCCAGATGCTCTAAGATGCACATATATTACTTAATATGCTACACTTTGTAAAGGCCAAAAGTGTTTTTTTACCATTATACTTGAGTCATGTATAGGGGTGAAAAAAAAAACCAGTGAGCCGGTAAATTGGATCAGACCGGACCAAACCGGTGGATTTGGTCAGGTATCGGGTTCGG
Source organism: Juglans regia (assembly GCF_001411555.2). NCBI lineage: Eukaryota > Viridiplantae > Streptophyta > Magnoliopsida > Fagales > Juglandaceae > Juglans > Juglans regia. Next base: position 6,737,816 of record NC_049912.1, on the reverse strand, counting down.
TCCTGTACCGGTTCCATTTTTCTCAAAACCTGTCAAAATCGGTTCGGTTTCGGTTTTCTTTTTTCTAACATTGGATCAGATCGGTTCAGATATATTTTTTTAATTTTTTTATATTGTATAAAATATTTTTATATTATATGTAATATAAAAAATTATATAAAAAATAATTTTGTATAGTATAATAAATTACTAATTAATATAATATTAAATTTTAAAATTCTATATAAATAACTATATATTATCACTATAGTCTAATGTATTAATAGTAGTAATACTAACACTATATCACTATATATTATAATATATTTGTGACGCCCCGACCCCCTCGTACGGCAACGAGAAGATCATGACGTCGGGATGATGATAACGCGGGGCACACATCCCAATGATAAGTGCCAAGTGTGTGTACATGCAGAAAGTGTACAACAAAAATGTAGCGGAAAATTTAAGTAAGTCAATTAAGTACCAAAATTGTTTAATAGAAATCCACTTAAAACAAAATGTTCTAAAGAGTAATACAATTGTCCCAAAATATATTACAAAGGGCAATATACATAACAAGTGGGAAAATAAATCTCGATATACGTGAGCAACTCCAGGTCACTTTTGTAGTAGAGCTAAAGCTTAAGGCTCGTCATCCCCATCTGCATCAAAATCTGCGATACCATAAAACAGTACTGCATGTAAGTAATAATTCAAACAACTCACGAGATAAAAATGCAGTAATGCAACCAACAAACAGATCCCAAAACCTCATTTTTCCCAAAAATAATTATTTTCCAACACAAGCCAAAAATCCCATTTTAGCCAAAAATATAATCCGACATTTTTCCAGAAAATGATTTACACAAAATCCAACAAAATTATTTCGGAACAATAAATTTAAATAAAATAATTTAAACACAAAGACTAAGTAAAATAAAATAATTAATTCCAACAACACAATAATTTTAAAACCCACAAACAACTAATTTAAATTAAAGAACAATTTAAATGTAAAACAATATTTAATATTAAGAAAGCACACCAAAATAGATTTCACAATTTAAAATTCATGAAATAAACCAACGAAAAATCCAATAAAATTTAACACAAGAGAACCAATATTTAAATTAATTAAAATAATCATTTAGTTAAAATACACTAAAATACGGGATATCACAATATTACTTTAGGCTATAATACAATCATAATATATAGTATAATATACTACAATATATGATCACTATATTATTATATACTATAATATATATATATATATACTATATTATATACCAAAAGAACTAGACCGAAATCGGTAAAATTGGAAGTATTGGTTTATGGGTGTAATCGGTGCGGTATTGGTTTTTCAAATCTCAAAATCAGCATATGCTGGTTCGGTTTTAAAATGTGTCCAAAATCAAACCGGTTACACCTCTACTAGCACTCTTTAAAATAAAAAAACTAGCCTTTTTTTTTATTTTTTTAATCTCGAAAGGATTTCACTATAGAAAAATTCTACTTATAATTTCTTAACACCATATATCAACAAATAATTTATTATTTTTTTTCTATTTAAATATACACATATTGATATATAAATATGTATGTTTAAATAGAAGAACAAAAATGACAAATTACATATTAATGTGTGGTGTGGAGATAATAAGTAACATTTCTCTGTATTAATCCCACTTACTCATATTTTAGATACTACTATAAATTTTTTTATAGACTCCTATTTTTAGCTTTTGTTTTTGTTTTTGTTTTTTTTTTCATGTTCAAAAAGATTGTACTAAAGAAAAATTCTGCTTATCATTTCTTACACCATATATCAACATATAATTTAGTATTTTTATTTTTCTATTTAAATATATGCATATTGATGTATAAATATATATATGTTTAAATAGAAAAACAAAAATGACAAATTACATAATGATGTGTGGTGTAGAGGTGATAAATAACATTTCTTAATATTATATCCCAGTTACTCATATTTTAGATACTACTATTAATTTTTTAATAGACTTCTATTTAAAAAAATAATAATCTAGTAGTTCATAGACACCTCAGCATCAATACGTGACAATTGTTTTTTTTTTTTTACCATTTTGAGTTAAAACAGATCGAATTTTGTAGTCCAGTCTTGAGACAACGATGACATCTACCATTTTCACAGCACCACTCATATTCTCTATTTCTCTCTTCTTTCTCAATCGAACACGTGTAAGTGGGATATAATACAGAGAAATGTTATTCGTGATTTGATTTTGGCTAAGGATGTGTGTAGGAGGGATTCCAGCGAGACCTCAGGGTCGAATTCCGCACTGAATGTTGATGCTCGGGGGAGACCACATGACAAGAACTCAAACAGGGTTAGATCAAAATCAAAGAACAGGGACAAGAACAAGCCAAGACCTAGACAGTGGGCGACCTGTTGGAACTGTGGTAAGTCTAGTCACATAAAAAGGAACTGTAAAAATACGAAGAAGACAGAGAATGATAGTGCAAATGTGGTCACTGAAGAAGTATAGGATGCAATACTACTTGCAGTTCACAGTTCGATCGATGATTGGATATTGGATTCAGGAGTTTCCTTTCACACGTATTTGCATCTAAAGATCATGCAAAACTACATTGATAGTGACGAGGCTGTTAATTCCTTGCACAAAATAGAACAACGCCCCAATGAAACACTTTATCGTAAAACGACTACGGAATGTTGCAGTTGGAACACAATACCAAGATTCTGCTTTAGATATATGCTATTGCCAATAAGAAACATGTACATAGCATCATCTCAACAAAGCTTACACATATCCTCAATCCATCATCTATTTAAGCTCAACATATAATAACAATACATGCACCTTTCACAAGCTTAACACACACAATCTATCCAACTTAATGTATCAACATAAACATACATGATTGAAGTTAAAAACTCAACCTCAAATATGTCCATTCCATCAATTATACATAATTTAAACTTCACATACATCAAACTAGCTAACAAAATAATGTCTATTCAATCACCTCCCTGACTTGATCCAAGAAATCCAACACAACACCATTCAATTATATAAACATAATAGTCCAGAAAAGAGAGTGGTAAAGATCTAAATACTTACCAAACCCTATGGTCAAGAGTTAGGCATATAGTGTGGCTAGACAACCTCTACATGTGGCAGAGAGAGACCAAAATATTGGACATGAGCTGCTGGTTTGGTGGCTTTTACAAAAATAGTGAGGGAAGAGGAGAAAGTGGAGTCAACATGGGCAAAATAGGTGTGTCTTGGAGCTAAACAGGTGGTTCATGAGTGGGGCAAACGAGTTTAGCTAGTATGGGGTGTTGTACGGGGTTGACTAAATGGCTTTCCATGGCACACAAAGCTGGAAATAGCTAGGTGGCTAGCCAGCTCAGGATTCAAGAAGATGAAGAATAGATGCTACTCTTGTTACTACATGACTTGATCAAAGTGGAGGAAACAAATGGAGAAACAGTTTGGTCTCATGGCTAGTATGTTGGTATGCTGGTACGGTGGCGTGGCTGATGGCTTAGTTGAATTGAGTGTGAAGTGTGGTTCAAGTGCTAATCCTTGTAAGAAAGTAAGGGAGGGAGAAAGGAAGCCGTTGTGCATAGTTGCCGTGATACTAGTTGTTGCTGCGCCGCTCATGGGGGCAGGTTGTTTGTTGTTTCTTCTTCATTTGCTATACAGTTACTGTCATGGTGGTTGGTAAGGCTTCGGCTGTGGATGGTGGAGAAAAAGGAAAACTAGAGAAAGAACAGAGCATGGACAAAATGCAAGTATCGGTAGTGTAGCTAAAATGGAGGAGAAATCGGTTTGTTGTTGTTGACTACTTGATGCAGCTATCGTGATTGCTGTTGCTTGAAGTTTGGAACCATGATAGTGGCTGGACTTGTAGTAGCCCTGGATGTGTGCTGTATTGGTGGCTGCTAACTTGTGCGTGTTGTGAAGAAGAAGAGGCCTCTTAGGAGGAGCTCGAGTAAGCTGAGAGAGTTGGGAAGTCGGTTATGCTAGCTGAAATCTAACTGACCAATGCTAACCATTAGCAAACACACCTCTATTTTAGGCTGTGTTATTATCTTCTTAAGTTTTTGAATTTTCAAATGTTTATAGTACTTCCCAAATGTTAGGACACATAAGATTTCTCTTGCAATCATTTTCGCTGAGCAAGGTATGTTCACTTTAGTTCTTCCTAAAGTTGATATTTTTATACATGGTTTATCTTTGTATCGATTGATTCAATTTACCTTTGTTCATTGGCTGAAGATTTGTCACATTTGTTAGAAGATGACAGAGTAGTGCTGCAATGGTTTAAGAAATTGGAACTTTTGCACACTAGGATGTCTAATTATGAGATGCAAATAATTTTTATCCACTTTTTTTAATAGAAATGAAATGTCTTTGCCCTTCTAAATTAAGTCAGCATGCATTTTTCACTATCAAATGCTTTTGTTCTTGCATTCTGCAAGATGAAAATAAGAAGCATAAATAAAAGATCATTAGACTAGCTAGCCAAGAAGCTTCAGAAAAGACCTAATAAACAAATCTCTTAAGAAAATAAAGGCCTAATTTCTACCTAGTTTATAACAATAGTGTCCCTATAAATCATAACTTGTTGAGTATAAGAGGTAGAATATTATGGCGCCCCCAACACCCGCTTGTGACTTGGCGAGAGGCGAGACGTCGCGATGTTGGCCGCTCGGGTCATACACCCCTCTCATATTGTGATAAGTGTGTGCTCATATATTTAAATAATGTATACAATTAAATCGTAGTAGAAAGTAAAAATATAGTCATAACAAATCTAACTAATAGTTAAGAGAAATTTAAATTACATCATCATCCTAGTGCACATAAGCCATAAGTCTTCCAACTAAAGAATATTACAATTTATAGTCTTCCAAGAATAACAAAGAGCCAAAAATTAACCTTTATACATTCACAACTCAGGCAGAGCTGGACCTCCATACTCGTATCCATCATCTGAATCAAAATGCAAGTTCGAAAATATGGAAAACTTTAAAATTCAAAAATTGAAATTAAAATTAAAATATAAAATATTGATAAAATATGGCTATACTTGGTATGTATAATATTGTACGTAAAATTATGCGTATGTATAACATTATTCTTCTTTAAAAGATAGTAAATATTTTGTTGTTGATGATTTATACTTATTTTTAGAATTGAAAAAATTAGAAATTCTGTAGACAAAAATGATACTCCAACTGGCTGAAGACAAATCACATATACAAGTTATGTGTGATGTATAGTGTGAAAATGATGAATATAATTTTTCTATAAATTATCCCATTAACTTCTTCAGAGCACTCTCATTGGATTAGCTAAAGTTAAAGTACATTTTTGATCAATATAAGATGAATTTAGCATTTAACTATTACATTCACATAAGTTTCTACATTGGAATATCTATTTTTTCATTATATGACAATAAAATAATATAAGATGAATTTAACTTTGACTATTCACATAAAATCTTCACATTGGATTATCTATTTATTCATTATATAGTAATGAGTAATTAATAATTTTAATAATTTTTTAATTTTTTTAATTATGAATTTATTTTATTTTATCATATTTTACTATTCATAATATTATATATTAATTAGTAATTGTATTCTAATTATATTTTTTCAATTGTCATTTAAAATGGAGAGAGAAATAATTGATATTAAAGGAAGAGAAAAAAAAGAATATAAAATAGATTTGATGAATGAATAATTCATTTCAAATTTAGAAATAATTTTAGATATTACTGTAGCTATATTCCAATGTGAGCTATTTTATGACTTACTGTAGCTATATTACTGTAGCTATTTCAATGTGATCTATTTTATGACTTAATAGCTAAATTCTCATTGAATTTAACTTTTCAGTTCTTCTAGGTACAAGCAATCCGTGTACCGATTGCGCACCGTTCCGCTGACGTGGCTTTTCATATTATATAAAAAAAAAATCAAAACACGAAATGCAGAAAATGAAGAAGGCATACACAAAATGCAAAGAAAGAAGACATCGTCTATCAAATCCCCTTCGTCTAGGTACAAGCAATCTCCCATTCGTTTGTCTCTTCTCCCCCAGATCCCACCCCAAATCTCGTCGTCTAATCTTCGGCTGGTCTCCTCTGCGTCCACGGTCTCTTCTGCGCGCGACCCACCTCCGTAAGGGAACTCCTCTGCGTGTGACCCACCTCCGCCACTCAAGGGAACTCCTCTGCGTGCGACCCACCTCCGCCACTCAAGGGAACTCCTCTGCGCGCGACCCACCTTTGTCAAGGTCAGTCCTCTCCTATGCTCTGTGATGATTATCAGCCAAGGTGATTCAACTTTAAATGCTGAAATGGAACCCGTATGTTTACTATGAACCCGAAGGAATCACTGAACTGAAACTCTTCTCCTACGTTTACAATATTTTCTGTTAAAATATGATGGTAGGCTACAAGTAGCACAGTTTTATTTGCTTTGTACATGGCTTTTGTACGAGAAAATTTGAGACAAATGGAAGTTTATGTTTCCTTTTTGTTCAGAAGACCGTTTTAAGTGGTCTAAAAGGCATACTTTCTTGTAATTGTTGGGGTTTGCAATAGAGAACCGAGAACCCCATTTCTTACTGCACATGCCATAATGCCATTGAGTTCTGCTTCAAATCTTCTTAAATGTTCTCTTCATTTTCAATTTTCTTTTCCCGGTTCTAATTGAGAGGAAATGAGGATATTTGTTGAGTCAAGTCTGCCCATCTGAGATGTTCATGATAAAAAAAAAAATGTGTTACTTTGATTTCATCTCCCATTGTGATGTGGCATGAAGTGGTTGGAATTGATCAAACAGGAATCCTGACCTTTTCACTCATTCTTAATAGTTACACTTTACCCACCCTTCTTGGGTCCTGAGCATACATAGGGCCATCATGTTCATATGCAGAAGCATTTATTTAAGAAAGATGATCATTGAAGTGCGAGGTCCACATCAATAAAATCAGTTTGAATGAACACTTATTATTTTGACTTGATAATTCAGGAGATGTACATGACAAGGGTAGAGATTGCAAGGGCACAGGTTTATTAGCATGAGGTACGAAAGTAATTTAGGCATATCCTCCTCCATAACTGGTCGAGCTCTAACTGATTGTACGAGTGTGAAAAGAGCTCTACCATATTAACATTTTTTTTTGTCATTTTCATTGTAATTAATTTTACCCATATCAATATTTCATAATTTGTTTTGTATTTCGTCATGATCTTACCCATATATGTATTCCATAATTTTTTATTTTTTATTTTCATTTTCATTGAAATTTGTTCAAGCCATGCATGCATCCAATGCATTCCATGCAAACCAAGGTGCACAGCCTGCAGCAAAAACAGAGGAGTCCACCCAGTGCATGCATCATTTTTGCAAAAAGTTCTTGACTTTTCATATGCTGCTTCTATAGTGGATTTCAAGATTCTAGTCCAGGATGTGAAATTTTCATCTCAGGAAAATTGCAATACCAAGGCTCCCCTTGAAGCCCTCTTGACTAACATGTAGGAATCAAATGTCGAAGTTCCTTGCATCAAGGATACGGATGATGACTCCCCAATTACAGAGCAATGCAACTTAATTTCATTGGAGAATGGTGAACTGTCAGCTCCTGCAGACAACAACCATATTTAAGTGGATATGAACTACTGCGATGTAGTGGATGTGCCTTTGATCATTGAGGGTGAAAGCCTGCAGGACCATTGGACATTTTGCAGCCATGAAATCTTTGCAGAGAGTCTCATATGATACAACTTTTTTTTTGTATAAACTTGGTTTAGGCAAGTAATAGATGTAGCTGTTGTTGTAATATGTAGATATTGTTGTTGTTCCTTGTTAAACATTTTCTTTCTGGTAGAGTGTTAAAGTTTTGTCCTCATGTGAATAACAGTCCCCTTGTTGAATTTAGTTTCACGATCTCCTTATGAATAACATATTCTAGGTTCCCCTATTGTCTGTCATAACCAATCTGGATTTTATGGGTACAAGTTTTCAAGTTCTTTTTTTTTTTTTTCCAAACTGGGTAGTTCCAAACACAGTAACACTAACTAGGAGACAGCACAACCAACCCGAAATTTATGTACAGTAAGACTTCCCTACAATATTTTTGTAGCAAATATCATTACTTGGATTATCTAGTACAAAAGGCAGAGTTCCATTAGCATACAACAAGTGTTCTTAATTAGTGCCAATAATTTGCTAAAGAGATAAGGATAACATAACAATCGGTCATGATCATTGTGCTTATTTTTAAAATAAATTTCCATTAGATTTCCACCAGCAAACAACACAACTTACATAACCTAACAGTTTTTCTCGATAACCTTACCCATCCATTACATAACCTGTCCGGTTGGTAGAGTTTTATTTACAAAAGCAAACCAACATTGGGAATTCACTTAGATCCTATTAAATAACATGAAATAACTATGGCAAATCCCCAATACACATGAAGTAGTGTGCGTGAACACTGCACTTCTACTTGTTTCATCAGAAGATCAATTTGATCATCGTGGATAGCCAATTCCCTCTTCTCAATCTCATCATTTCTCTTGTGAAGCACCATCTCCCTCTTCTTAATCTCATCCTCTCGATCTCAGATTTGAATCAAACAAATCACAGATGCACTGTTATCTGCAGCTTGTGACACCAACAACACAAGTTATTGAATTTTAAAACATAAATAAACCTGAGAAAGAGTATAGTAATTGTTGCAGAACAAATGGGTTTAGTAGATGGGCTTTTCAACTTGTAATTAGCGATAGATGGTACAAAATGATTCTAAATCAAAATATTAAAAACTAACTAGAATAAGAAACAGATAAGCTCTCAAACTAATAGTGTGCTAGGAAAACAAGTGCATCCAAAAATAAGTTATCAAACTAGAACGAATCTGAAGATATAAAATAGATGTTGAAAATCGAACTTGTGTTAGCCTACAAAGCAAGAAAACTTCTTAGACTGAGCACAAATGGACATGCATTACTTGATTGCATACAAAGTTTTTCTAGAGAAAAAAGGGCCTTGCCGTGGAGAAAAAAAAAAAAAACTCAACTTTATGACTTCCAATTGAAGGATTGGAAGCAAACTCTGGAAACTAAGCTAAACTAAAACTACTAGAGCAATTTACCAGTGAACTAACTATTTTTTAGAAAATCTAGTAATGACTTATTGCTAATCATAAAACTAGAAAATCAAAAAAATACTCAACGCGTTTTTGAATCCAGAGATCAGCAATCCCTCAAGCCTATTTTGAAAGCACAACGACGATAATAGTAGAGAAATAATTGATGGCAAAAGGGCTGTATATTGAGAAATTTTTACTGAAAATCTCTAAACAAATCAACCTAAATTTACTGAAAATCACAGAGAGAGAGAGATTGAGATATATACCGGTGCTTGAGAAAATTAGCCTTGGCTTCGACAGCAAATCAGGGAGACAACGGGGTTAGGGTTCGGAAGCTTTGATGGGGGTTAAACGTTTGGAATCATATGGGGGTTCCAAAGCTTTAATGGGCTTCTAGGCACGAGACGACGGGGAGAAGAGGAGAATGGAGGAGAGAACGTCATCGTCTGAGAATGGAGCAGAGAATGAGTTTCAAGTTGCAGAGAATAGAGCTAGAGAGAGAGACAAGGAAAACGGAGAGGAAAAGTCCTGAGTTTCATTTAATTAAAACTCACCGTTTTACTAACTGATGTGGAGATTGGTGCGCAATTGGTACACGAAGTTAGCTTGCATTCAGACTTTTCCACTAGGAAAATGCTAGAGCTCCCGCTGGGGGCTCCCGCTGGAGCTCTAGTGTATTTTTTTATGTGTATTTTTTAATTTTTTTTTTTATGTAGATGTTTTTAATGATTTTAAATATTTTTAAAAAATAAAAAAATTTATAATATTATTAAATAATACTTGCTTAATCACGAAGTAAAATATAAAATATTTTTATATGATTTTTTATTTTACTTCGTGATTAAGGAAGTATTTTTTAATAATTTTTTTTCACTTCTTGATTAAGAAAGTGTTTTTAATAATGTTCTAAATTTATTTTATTTTTTAAAAAATATTAAAAACTATTAAAAAAAATATATAAAAAATAACTTAAAAAAAACACATATAAAAATACACTACAGTCCCAGCGGGAGCCCCCAGCGGAAGCTGTAGCACGATCATTTCCACTAATCTAATGAGAATGCTCTCTGAGGCTGAATAATAAAGCTATTTACCATAGCGCTTTAATTTGAATTATAAACAAAATTAAGAAATTAGCCGTTTCTGACCTTCCACACGCTCTATATATATAACACTATATATTCACTATTCCTCACACAAACAAATAGCCGTTAGAGAGAGAGGGAGGGAGGGAAGTGGAACACGAGAACATACGCCTGCATATTGCGAGAGAGCTCATGCTTCAACGGAGAGAATGGTGGTTTTCACGGCGATCAAGACGCATCGGATGATCCAAACTGTAAGCATTGCAGTAAATCTGTTGCTGGTTTGATTCGTATTCATCGCGGAAGGGATTTCATTGATTCGACTAACGGATTCACAATTGGACCTGATCCCAAACGTGGCCATGCTCTCTTCTCGATCGTTGCTCCATTAAGAAGACAGAAGATCCCCTCAAGTAAAATCTGTTGAACCAATCTTCCGTATTTTAGTTTATTTTTATAATTGATTTTGAGTTCATTTTTATTTATTAGATATTATATATTTAGTCTTTTAGGCTCCAAGAAAGACGGAGACCTTAAGGTCGGCCTCTTGGTATTCTTGGCGGATGAGATTTATTATTCTTGGCCCTTTTACCTTTGAACCGTTTGAATTTAAATCAAAATTTTTTTTCCTTTTTAAAAGAAAACCAATCTACCAGTTTTAACGCTTGTCGTGGAGCATATTGGTGCTCGAATTTTATGGGGCGGGGACTGTTGTTACTCTAGTTCAGAACCGTGCCATGGAGGGCTCTGGAGTCGGAGTGTTACTTTACTTATGCTTCTTGTCTAGACTCCTGATGAATTTAATCGCTCTCGCTTTTGTCTGTCGTTCTTATAACTCCTTATGAGCTATCTTGGACTATGCTGAGATTCTTGCTCTGTGTTGCATACACTCTTCTTGAGTTAGTTTCTGCACAGATATGGAATATAAATTATTTGAATGAATATAATCATTGGTTGACAGATTCGGGTCTGCTTGTGCAAAGTCCACATACATTCATTAGTGTACATCATATCAAACCAACTCCTCAAATAAACACCTAGTGTTAATCTCAGAGAACTTAGTTTAGGTTAGGTGGTCATGCAAAAAAGCGATACTGTTAAAACTAATTCCATTTTTTAGAGAAATTAGTAAGTGAATTATAATTGTTCTAATCCTTTCATCATTGTTATTAAACCATTATTCCAGAGTCTTACAACGGTGAATACTTTTGGCTCAACTTTTGCACATCATATTATATTATTCTTTTTAAATGAGATAAGATTTGTGGAAAGGCTAGAGAGGTAGCCTAGTCGGAGCCACTCTGTCCATGGAAGATACTTTGGTACGTGCCAAGAAAGCTCCCACTAACATTTGGGTCTTTTTTGTATGAAATATTCTTTACAGCTCTCAAACCTCCTGCATGGTGCTTCATATCTTTGCTCTGTATGTATGGAAGGCAGAAAAATTGTCCTGGGAAGATATCTCTCTTCTAGTTGAACTTAAATCACTTCTTTCTTTAAGTAAGGAGAATGATTTGATTGCAGATTTTAGGATCAATGTTCCTGTATAATTTTTTATAACTTTGGAATTTGTCTGGCCAAATATTTATTACTATGATCTTGAAAAGAAGTCACTCTTTGCATTAACAGATACTGACAAAACTGCATTATGATAACTACTGTGCTATCGAGGAATTAGCACGTATACTCATTAGCTGTTTTTTCTCCTGTGACTCAACTGTCTTCAACCATTATATTTTCTTTCTATTTGTTACTCTTTCTGTGTCACGCAAAACAACAATACTATTAAAACTAATTTCATTTTCTGGAGAGAAATTGAAAAGTGAATCATGTTAAAGATGGCTTTTTGGGTACTAGTACTACAAGTGTTCTAATCCTTTCATCATTGTTGTTGAACCATTTTTCCAGAGTCTTACAACAGTGAATATTCCTGGCTCATCTTTTGCACGTTATATTATATTATTCTTATTTCATTCTTCTGTTTAAATGAGATAAGACATGTGAAGTAGCTAGAAAGGCACCCTAGTTAGAGACTGCTCTGTCTATGGAAGATACTTTGGTATATACCTTGCTGGTACTAGAGGGAGACTCATGAAATATCCACTAACATTAGGATATTTTTTTGCATGAAATATTATTTACAGCTCTAAACCCTCCTACGTGGCGTTTCATATCTTAGCTAGATGTATGAAAAATTGTCCTGGGTAGTTATCTTTCTCTCTTCTAGTTGAATTTAATTCACTTCTTTCTTTAGGGAAGGTGAATAAATTGTAGATTTTAGGATCCATTCTCTTGTATAATTTTTTATATGTTAGAATTTGTAGGTCCAAATATTAATTTACTATGATCTTGAAAGGCAGTCAGTCACTCTTGACATTAACATTTATTGACAAGTACTGCATAATTACTTTGCTAGCAAGGGGCATCAATATAATCGTTAGAAGCTGTTTTTTCTTCTCTGAGTCAGTTGTCATCAACAATTAGATTTTATTTCTTTTTGTTATTCTCTTTATAGCTTTATAGATCAAGCACTTTGTAATTTTACTTAGGTTTTTCGATTGTCGGGTTATATGACTCTATCCTTCACTAACTTTACTTGATTACTAACTTTAATTGTCGTGTTTAAGTGTGGTGTGTAATGTGTGAGGATTGAAGAGTAACAAATATCGTTTCCTTTTGTTAATTTTATTTTTTGGATTTAAGTCAGCTGAAATGTTCCTGATTTTGTTATTATCTATATTGTTTTCTTTGAAGCATGTATTCACTATGCATATATAAAAGGTGCGTTATTTTCTCTTTAACACTCGTATTTAATTTTTAAGGCATATTATTCTGTTATTTGATAGTTCCTTGACTTTTGTGCCTATATATCAGTGTTTTATGATTGCATTTTCATATTGTTGTCCTTTTTTCTTTGTCAATCCACTAAAAATGATCTCATGAAAAACTTTTTTCCTTTATATGCGGCATGCGGAGAAATATTCCGTGGCACATATTTAGGTCTTTTTCTGTATGAAATTTTATTTAATCTTAAAGCACCTACATGGCTCTTCATATATATCTTGGACGTATGAAGGGCAGAAAAATTGTCTCGGGTGGTTATCCTTCTCTCTTCAAGTTGAAGTTAAATCACTTTCTTTGTAAGGTACGGTGAATTCAGATTTGGGATCGATGCTCTTGTATAATTTTTTATATGTTAGAATTTTTCTTGCCAAATATTTTTTTTTTTAAGCTCAAAGGATTTAGGAAAAGCTAAAGTCACATTGAGAGTTGGGTCCTGATGAATTCTCCAGACAATTTTTTTTTTTTTTTTTTTTTAAATATTTAAGGGTATAAAATGAATGAAAAAAGGACATTTGGCTTTATTGGGACTCATCCTCGAGCTACACTCTCGGTGGGTGCACAACTCAAGGATTTATTCCTATACTATTCTCGATGGAGCTCCCTGCGAGGCACAAACTTTTGTACGCCAAATCGCATTTGTCTCATTTGTGGTTATTCCTATACTATTCTTTATATTCTTGAACTTATCAATTTCTCCTCCATCTCTTCCTCTACTCATCCTTCACGTCCTACTCATCCTCTTTTTCCTTCTCTATTTCTTCTTCTCCTCCCTCCTCTCCTTCCCTTACTCGTAAGGAGTCCTACTCCTACTCTCTTACTCCTCTGCTTGTCCTCTTTGTCCTACTACTCCTCTCTTCCTCGTCGTCTTTATCTTCGTCTTCTTCCTCTCTTCTTCGTCCATATCCTCTACTTCTCTTCCTCCTTTTAGATGTATTATTTGCACAGTACATTTTTAAAGATTAGTTTATTTATTTTTAGATGTGATTATAACTTTGGCTATAAAGATTAGTTACAAAAGCTTGAGATTTTTAGAGGAGGTCTTACGCATCCATGCAACCTTGATTGGATTGGTGTATTGGCTAGCCTTCGGCCTTGATCCTTATGCGATGAACGCTCTTTGTATATAGTTAATTATCTTTGTCTTCTAATTTAACTCTATTATTTCTTTAGGTAAGGTGACTTGATTGGCGAGTACGCATTTATTGTTAATTTAGTTGTCTCGTTTATGGTTATTCCTATAGTATTTTTTATATTCTTGTTATTGTTCATTTCTCCTACTCCTTTCCTTCTCCCTCATCTCTTACTCTCCTCGTCCTCTCTTCTCATCCAAATTTCTCTCTTCCTCGCTCCTCTCTTCCTCTCCACATACTCCTCATTCTACTAGTCCCCTCCTCTCTTTCTGCTCTTCCCGTCCTCTTATTCCTACTCTCTTCCTCACTGTCCTTGTCTTCCTATTCTCGTCCCCTCGTTCACGTCCTTTCCTCTTCCTTCTCGACATTTTTGTAGATGTACCATCTTTATAGTATATTTCTAGAGATCACTTTGTTTTTGGTTAAATATGATTAGAATTTTGGTACTCATTTTTGGTTAATAGCTACCAAAGCCAATGTAGAGGAGGCCTTACATCCCTGCAACCTCAATTGGATTGGTGTACTGGCTAGCCTTCAGCCTTTATCCAAATGTGACGAATGCTCTCTATATATACGTACTTTTTTTTTTTTTGTATAAAATACTATTTACAGCTCTGTATGCTTTCTAATAGTTGGGGTTTTTGTATGAAATTTTATTTGTAGTACTTCATCCTCCTATGTGGCTTTTCATATCTATATTGGATGTATGAAGGGCAAAACAATTGTCCTGGGTAGTTAGTTATCTCTCTCTTCTAGTTGAACTCACTTCTTTCTTGAGGTAAGGTGAAACTTGTTTGCCGATTACGCATTTATTTGTAATTTAGTTGTCTCATTTATGGTTATTTTTTAGTATTTTTTATATTCTTGTTATTGTTAATTTCTGGTGCTCTTATCCTTCTCCTTTCCTCTTGTTGTCCTACTTCTACTCTTCTTTTCCTCATATATTCCTATCATCCCTTCTATGTTCCTCTCCTTGTACTCCTCGTCCTACTCCTCTCTTTCTGCTCTCTCCGCCCTCTTCATCCTACTCCTCTCTTCCTCACAGTTCTCGTCTTCTTCTTCTCTTCCTCGTTCACATCCTTTCCTTTTCCTCTACCTTTTTGTAGATGTACTATCTTTATAGCATATTTTTAGAGATCACTTTGTTTTTAGTCAAATGCGATTAGAATTTTGGTATTCCTTTTTCAGTTCTCTCAAGTTTTTAATATAATAGATACCAAAGCTTGAGATTTGTAGATGTGATATTTTTATACTCACATTTGTTTTTGTATAAAATGTTATTTAGAACTTTATATGCTCTCTAACATTTGAGACTTTCTTCTATGAAATTTTATTTGCAGTACTTCACCCTCCTACGTGGCGTTTCATATCTATGCTGGATGTTTGACGAACAAAAGATTTAACCTGGGTAGTTAGTTATTATCTCTTCTAGTTGAACTCTCTTCTTTCTTCAGGTGAGGTGAGTAACTTGATTACCGATTACGTATTTATTTTTTTATTTAGTTGTCTCGTTTATGACTATGCCTATAACATTTTTTATATTCTTTTTATATTGTTAATTTCTCCTACTCATGTCCTCCTCTCTCATCTCTTCCTCTCCTCGTCCTACTCCTCTCTTCCTGCTCTCACCATCCTTTTCGTCATACTCCTCTCTTCCTCACCGTCTTCGTCTTCTCGTCCCCATTCATGTCCTATTTTCTTCCTCCTCCACCTTTTTCAAGATGTACTATCTTTATAGTATATTTTTAGAGATCAATTTAGTTTTGGTCATATGTGATTAGAATTTTGGCATTCTTTTCTCAATTCTCTAGAGTCTTTTAATATAATAGCTACCAAAACTTGAGATTTGATTGGTGTGTTGGCCTCGATCCTTATGCGATAAATGCTTTGTATTTAGAACTTTGTATGCTCTCTAACATTTGAGACTTTTTTGTATGAAATTTCATTTGTAGCACTTCACCGTCCTACATGGCGTTCCATATCTATGTTGAAAGTATGACAGGCAAAAAAATTATCCTGGGTAGTTAGTTATCTCTCTCTTCTAGTTGAAGTCACTTCTTTCTTCAGGGTAAGGTGAATAACTTGATTGCCGATTACGCATTTATTTCTCCTACTCCTCTCCTCCTCCCTCATCTCTTCCTCTCCTCATCCTACTCCTACTCTTTTCCTCCTATATTCCTCTCCTCCTCCTCATCTCTTCCTCTCATTGTACTCGTCGTCCTACTCCTCTCTTCTAGCTCTCATTGTCTTCTTCATCCTACTCTTTTCTTTCCCATCATCTTCGTCTTCCTCTTCTCATCCTCGTTGATGTCCTCTTCTCTTCCTCTAATTTTTTCAAGATGCACTATTTTTATTGTATATTGTTTTTAAGAACACTTTTATTTTTGGTCATATGTGATTAGAGTTTTTCGTATTCTATTTTCAATTCTCTCGAGTTTTTAATATAATAGCTACCAAAGCTTGAGATTTGTAGAAGAGGCCTTACGCAACCTAGCAACCTCGATTAGATTGGTGTGTTAGCTCACCTTTGGCCTGACGAGAACGCTCTCTGTATGCGGGATATGTTTTTCCTCACATTTCTTTTTGTATAAAATTCTATTTAACACTTTGTATGCTCTCTAACATTTGAGACTTTTTTGTATGAAATTTTATTTGCAGCACTTCACTCTCCTACGTGGCGTTTCATTGCTATGCTGGAAGTAAGGGAAAAAAAATTATCATGCGTAGTTAGTTATCTCTCTTTTCTAGTTGAACTCACTTCTTTCTTTAGGTAAGGTGCAACTTGATTGCCGATTACGCATTTATTTTTTAATTTAGTTGTTTTGTTTTTGGTTATTCCTATAGTATTTTTTATATTCTTGTTATTGTTAATTTCTACTGCTCTTCTCCTTCTCTGTCCTCCTTTTCTCTCGTTGTCCTATTTTCCTCTTATATTCCTCTCCTCCTTCCTCTCTTCCTTTCCTCGTACTCATCACCTTACTCCTCCTCTCTTCCTGCTCTCACCGTCCACTTCGTTCTACTCCTCTCTTCCTCACCATCTTCGTCTTCGTCTTCTCGTCCTCGTTCACGTCCTCTTCACTTCCCCCAACGTTTTCAAGATATACTAACTTTATAGTATATTTTTAGAGAACACTTTATTTTTGGTCATATGTGATTATAATTTTGGTATTCTTTTTCGAATTCTTTCGAATTTGTAATATAATAGCTGCCAAAACTTGAGATTTGTAAAGGAGGCCTTACATATCCTTGCAACCTTGATTTGATTGGTGTGTTCGCTAGTTTTTGGCCTTGATCCTTGTGTGACGAATGGTATATAGGTGATATTTCTTTACTCACAATTATTTAGAACTTTTTATGCTCTCTTAACCTTCGTGACTTTTTTGTATGAAATTTTATTTGCAGCACTTCACCCTCCTACGTGGCGTTTCATATCTATGTTGGATGTATGATGGGCAAAATAATTGTCCTGAGTAGTTAGTTATCAGTCTCTCGTCAAGTTGAACTCACTTCTTTCTTCAGATAAGATGAATAACTTGATTGTCGATTACATATTTATTTTTTAATTTAGTTGTCTTGTTTATGGTTATATTCCTAGAGAATTTTTTAGGATTTTTTTATTGTTAATTTATCCTACTCCTCTCCTCCTCCCTCATCTCTTCCTCTCCTCGTCCTACTCCTCTTTTCCTCCTATATTCATCTCCTCCTCCCTCCTCTCTTCCTCTCCTCGTACTCCTCGCCCTACTCCTCCTCTATTCTTGCTCTCACCGTCCTTTGCGGCCTACTCTTCTCTTCCTCACCATCTTCGTCTTCCTCCTCTTTTCCTCATATATTCCTCTCCTCCTCCCTCCTCTCTTCATCTTCTCGTACTCCTCGCCCTACTCCTTTCTTCTTGCTCTCACTGTTCTCTTCATCCTACTCCTCTGTTCGTCACCGTCTTCCTCTTATTGTCCTCTTTCACGTCCTCTTCAGTTCCTCCAACTTTTTCAAGATGTACTATCTTTATAGTATATTTTTAAAGAACACTTTATTTTTGGTCATATGTGATTAGAATTTTGGTATTCTTTTTCCAATTCTTTCGAGTTTGTAATATAATAGCTACCAAAACTTAAGGTTCGTAAAGGAGGTCTTACACATCCTCGCAACTTTGATTGGATTGGTGTGTTAGCTAACTTTTGGCCTTGATCCTTATGCGACGAGCGGTATACAAGTGATATTTCTATACTCACATTTGTTTTTGTATAAAATGATATTTAGAATTTTTTATGCTCTCTGACTTCGAGACTTTTTTTTATGGAATAAGCATTTCACCCTCCTACATGGCGTTTCATATCTATGCGGGATGAAGGGCAAAACAATTGTCCTGAGTATTTAGTTATCTCTCACTATTCAAGTTGAACTCACTTCTTTCTTCATAAGGTGAATAACTTGATTGTCGATTACATATTTATTTTTTAATTTAGTTGTCTTGTTTATGGTTATTCCTAGAGAATTTTTTAATATCTGGTTATTGTTAATTTCTCCTACTCCTCTCCTCTTCCCTCATCTGTTCCTCTCCTCGTCCTACTCCTACTCTTTTACTCCTATAGTCCTCTCCTCCCTCCCTCCTCTCCTCATATACTCCTTGTCCTACTCCTCCTGTCTTCCTGCTCCCACCATCCTCTTCGTTCTACTCCTCTCTTCCTCACCATCTTCGTCTTCCTCTTTTCATCCTCGTTCATGTCCTCTTCTCTTCCTCCTTTATGGTTTTCAAGATATACTATCTTTATAGCATATTTTTAAAAATCACTTTATTTTTGGTCTATGTGATTATAAGTTTGGTATTCTTTTTTTAATTTTCTCGAGTTTTTAATGTAATACCTACCAAAGCTCGATATTTGTCGAGGGGAACTGTACATACTTGCAACCTTGATTGGATTGATGTATTGGCTCGCCTTCGGCCTTGATCCTTTTGCGACAAAGGCTCTCTGTTTATAGGTGATATTTTTTTGATATTTTTCTACTCACATTTCTTTTTGTATAAAATGCTCTTTAGAACTTTGTATGCTCTCTAACATTTGAGACCTTTTGTTTGTAATTTTATTTGCAACACTTCATCCTCCTACGTGGCTTTTCATATATCTATGTTGGATGTATGAATCACAAAAGAATTGTCTTGGGTAGTTAGTTATCTCCCTCTTCTAGTTGAACTCACTTGTTTGTTTAGGTAAGGTGAATAACTTGATTGGCGATTACGCATTTATTTTTTAATTTAGTTGTCCCGTTTATGGTTATTCCCTCTAGTATTTTTTATTTTCTTTTTATTTTTAGTTTCTCCTATTCTTCTCCTTTTCCCTCCCTTTTCCTCTCCTCGTCCTACTCTTCTTTTCCTCCTATATTCCTCTCTCCCCTCCTCCTCTCTTCCTCTACATACTCCTCGTCCTACTCCCCATCTCTTCCTATTCTCACCGTCCTCTTCGTCCTACTCCTCTCTTCATTACTGTCCTCGTCTTCTTCCTCCCATCCTCGTTCACGGCCTGTTCTCTTCCTCCTCTACCTTTTTCTAGATGTACTTTCTTTATTGTATATTTTTAAAGATCACTTTATTTTTGGTCTGTGATTAGAATTTGGGCATTCCTTTTTCAACTTTTTTCAATTCTATCGGGTTTTTAATATAATAGCAACCAAAGCTTGAGATTTGTAGAGAAGGCCTTACGCATCCCTGCAACTTCGATTGGATTGGAGTACTGGCCAGCCTTCGGACTTGATCCTTATGCGATGAAGGCTCTCTCTGTATGTAGGTGATATTTTTATACTCAAATTTCTTTTTGTATAAAGTGCTATTTAAAACTTTTTATGCTCTCTAACCTTTGAGAATTTTTTGCGTGAAATTTATTTGCAGCACTTTACCCTTCTGCAAGGCGTTTCATATCTATATTGGATGTATGAAGGGCAAAAATATTAACCTGGGTAGTTAGTTATCTCTCTCTTCTAGTTGAACTCACTTCTTTCTTCGAGTAAGGTGAATAACTTGATTGCCAATAAAACATTTATTTTTTAATTTAGTTTTCTCGTTTATGGTTATTCCTATAGTATTATTTATATTCTTGTTATTCTTAATTTCTTCTACTATTCTCCTTCTTCGTCCTCTCCTGTTGTTGCCTCTTTTCCACGTACTCCTCGTCCTACTCCCCATGTCTTACTGCTCTCACCGTCCTTTTCATTCTACTCCTCCTCCTTACCGTCTTCGTCTTCGCCTTCTCGTCCTCGATCATGTCCTTCTTCTCTTCCTCCCTCACTTTTTTTTCTAGATGTACTTTCTTTATAGTATAGTTTTAAAGATCACTTTGTTTTTGGTAAGATGTGATTAGAATTTTAGTATTATTTTTTCAATTCTCTCGAGTTTTTAATATAATTGGCAACCAAATCTTAAGATTTGTAAACTTACGCATCCCTGCAACCTCGATTGGATTGGAGTACTAACACATCGTCTACCGTAGACCAACTACTCGTCAGCACCGACCTCCCGTACAACGCAGGAGTTTTGGCGGTACCTCTCCCGCCCAAGTTCAAGGTTCCCCAGATGGTCCATGTACGACGGGTCCAAAGACCCACTGGAGCACCAATAAACGTTGCACAGCTTCTCGGAAGAGATTGCTTGCGAAGCCTTTCTACTAACACTGAAAGGGGCTTCAACGATTTGGGTCTCTATCACCTAACCATAGATAGCTTCGACAATTTGGCTTTCCTCGTTCATGGCAAGCCGGAAGAGGAGGCGGGCGACTGCTTAACTCCTCACGATCAAACAACGGGACGGCGAAAGCCTGAAGTCGTATCTTTCCCGATTCAATCAGGAACGCATGACCACCGACGACCAAGACGAGAAGATCACCTTGGTAGCCCTCTTGGGGGGAATCTGGCCTAGGAATCCGTTTATGCCTGAAATAGCGTGGAAAACCCACCACGCTGAGGGAGTTTATGGACTAGGCAAACTGATTCATCAAAGCTAAAGACACCCTTGAGGCCCTAACGGCTTCGCGATGATTCGAGATGGAGCAAGTAGATCGGAAAGCGGCTAGACAAAACGGAGGCCACAACTGTGAAAGGGAAAAAGAGGAGTACCAAATACAAAAAGAAAGGGAGAAGCACCGACCCGGCTGCGTGGGGTGCCCCACACTCACACGAGTTTGGCAGTAGAAGGAGATGTCAACCGAGCCCACGAAGAGAGCCGGCCCAAGACAGAGAGGGCCACCAATACTGAGAGTACCACATGACCGATCGGCATAGCACCAAAAATTGCTATGCCTTGAAGAGAAGAAGGGAGGAAGACCAACGAAACTGGAGGAGCCAGTCAGAGGAACGGGAAGACCGGCGTGGGGGGCGTTTGGGCCCCCGGCTGGGTGCGTGCCTGAGAAGGCAGAGAACGAGGGTAGAAGCTCGGAGGAGCCCCCCCCAATGGAGGACAGACCAATCGAGGAAATCTGCAGGATTACTGGAGGATATGCAGGAGGGGGAGTCACTTCGTCAGCTCGAAGAGCACACGCCCGGAGGACACATTATGAGGAGGTATTCACTATTAGGAGAACTTTCATCAGGGCACCTAGGCACCCAGGAGCGCCACGATAACCTTTGGCGAGAAGGACAAAAAGGGCATCCTCCACCCGCATAATGACGCGTTGGTGGTGATGATGCAGATTGCAAACTCTACGACCCGAAGGATCCTAGTTGACAATGGTAGCTTGGCAGATATCTTGTTCTGGAAAGCCTTCATCAGGATGGGGATCAGCCCAGACCGATTACACCCGACACCTATGCCGCTCAAGGGTTTCACAGGTGACATATTTAAGCCAATGGGGGTCATCACCCTATCCATCTTAGCTAGGAAGGCCCCCAGAACTGATGCAACAATGGCCAATTTCTTGGTGGTCAAAGCCCCCTGCTCATATAATGCAATACTGGGACGTACTACTCAGAACCACTTGAGGGTGGTGACTTCCACCTATACCACCTACAACCTCAAAATGAAGTTTTCGACTGACTTGAGAGTGGGAGAAGTCCGTGGCAAACATGACCTAGCTTTGGAGTGCTACGCTTTAGAGCTAAGCCACGAGGTCAAGGTAGTCACGACAGTTGAAAGTGCTGGAGAGACGCCCGGGCTGGCTTTGTCACCCGCCCTGGCCAAATGGGATGAAGAGGTCTGCAATGAGCATGCCCCCTTCAGCAGGCCGAACCCAACGAACCCTTGGAGCTGGTTTCAGTCGATCAATAAAGACCAGCGTAGAAGGTTCGAATCGGGACCAGGTTGGACCCAGAGTTGAGGCAAGCTTTCAAACATCTTTTCATTGAGCACCAAGACGTGTTTGCTTGGAGCCACAAGGAGATGTCCGAGATAGATAACTCCATCATTGAGCACCGGCTCTGTGTTGACCTAAAGGCTCGAAAAGTCAAGCAAAAATGACTAAGGTTTAGTGACTAAAAGTATGTTGTGATAGCCCAGGAGGTGGACCGTCTCCTAGCAGCGGGGTTCATCTAAGAAGTTCAGTACCCGGAATGGTTCTCCAATGGCATTGACTTTACCGACCTAAATAAAGCTTGCCCAAATGACAGCTTCTCATTGCCATGTATCGACGTAATTGTGGATTCGACAACAAGACATCCCCTCCTCAACCAATGTATAACCAGATTAAGATGAGCCCGGACGACAAAGAAAAGACAGCATTCATTACGGACCGAGGCTCTACTGCTACATAGCCATGCCGTTCGGCCTTAAGAATGCTTGCGCCACTTACCAGCGGTTGGTTAATCAGAAGTTCAAGTAGCAGATCGGAATGAACATGGAAGTGTATGTGGACGACCTGCTAGTAAAGAGCAAGGAGCCTGAGTAGCATCTGGCAGACCTTCGAGAGGCATTCTTTGTCCTACGATGATACCAAATGGAGCTCAACCTATCGAAGTGCACGTTCGGAGTGGAATCAGGAAAGTTCCTGGAGTTCATAGTCTCCGAGAAAGCGATTGAGGCGAACCTCGAGAAGGTGGAGGCGATAATGGGATGCCTTCCCCCCGCAACCTCTATGAAGTCCAGAGGTTGGCCGGCCGTGTGGTAGCCCTGAACCGCTTCATCGCCCGATCAATTGACCAGTGTCTCCCCCTTCTTCAAAGTTCTGAGGAAGGCCCAAGAATGGGATGCAGCCTATGAAGAAGCTTTCACCGATTTGAAGAAGTACCTGGGCCACCCTAGTTGTTTAGCCAGACAGAACCAGGAGAGGACCTGACTGTGTACCTAGCCGTATCCCTGCAAGTCGTGTCAGCAGTGTTGGTCCAGGAAATAGAGGTAGGGTAGCGGCCCATCTACTACACGAGTCGAGCCTTCTGTGTAGCTAAAGTGAGGTACCCGCGGGCTGAGATGTTGGTGTTCGCCCTGGTCGTCGCCGTAAGAAGATTAAATGCATACTTCCAGACCCACCTAACGAAAGTGATCACTGACCTTCCCCTCAAGAAAATCTTGCAGAAGCTAGACACCTAGGGACAGCTCGCCAAGTTGGAGATCGAGCTCAACGAATTCAATATGGAGTATTTGCTCCACGCCACGATCAAAGGATAGGTATTGCTGGACTTCGTCGCATAGTTCACTAGCTTCTCGGAGAAATTCCCAATTGCACCCTAAGGAAAGCCCTGGAAGGTCTACGTAGATGGCTCCTCCTGCCGGGCTGGCCACTGGTGTGGGGGTGCACGTAGTCACTGAATAAGGGGAGGAGCACAATTACGCTGTCAAGCTTGCCTTCAAAGCAACCAACAATGAATCCGAGTATGAGGCGCTCCCAAGTGGTCGTCAGCCAGGTGTTAGGGCAGTTCACCACGAAAGGTGAAAGGCTAAAAAAGTATCTCTAGCTTGTCCTCAACGAGCGCGATCGCTTTTGCTATTTTCACTTCCAGCAAGTCCCGAGGGAAGAGAATTGGAATGCAGACTGATTGGCAAAGGCCACATCTGGACAGGAAGAATTCTCCCTCTCGGAACACACTGTGGTCAAAACAGTTAGCACCCTGTCCATCGGGGGTAAGGTGTCTATTGCTAGCCTAGCGTCCCTTGAATGGGCAGCGGACATTAGGAAGTTCCTACAGGAAGGCAAACTATCGGACGACTCGAAAAAAGCACGAAAGGTCAGGAACAGGGCGGCTTGTTTCACCTTGCTGGAAGGGGTCCTGTATAAGAGAGGCTTCTCTGAGCCACTCTTCAGATGCCTCTCGTCGAATGAGACGTAGTACGTGCTGGCAAAAATCCACGAAGGAGTCTATGGGTGCCACTTGGGAGGAAGGGTGCTAGCCACAAGGGTAACCCGAGATGGATACTACTGAACCTATTCCCTCAAGGATGCTGAGGATTTTGCAAAAAAAAAAATGCCCAAAGTGTCAGGAGCAGGAGTTGGTGCCACACTGCCCACTGGAGGAGCTAACGTCGATCACAGCGCCATGGCCTTTCGCCCAGTGGGGCCTGGATCTAATCAGCCCATTCCCAACAGCCAGAGGAGGGGCCAAGTTCGTGGTCATAGCAGTCGATTAATTCACAAAGTGTGTCGCAATGCCTTGCGAGCATCACCTCCTGAACCATCACGAAGTTCCTGTAAAAGTCAATGGTTTGCCGATTCGGCATACCACAGAGCTTCATATCGAACAACAGAAGACAGTTAACTAACTGCACACATTATCGGGAGTGGTGCGCAGAGCTCGGAATCAAGGTGAAGTACTCCTCGCCAGAACACCCCCAAGCCAACGACCAAGCCGAGGCAACCAATAAAACCTTCATCTATACTCTTAAGAAGAAGCTTGGGGCGCACAACGGAGCATGGGTCAAAGAACTCCCGAGCGCACTATAGGCATACTGAACAACTCTCTGGACCCCCATCAAACACCATTCGCCCTCACTTATTGGAGTGAAGCAGTAATTCATGTGGAAGTCGGAATGACTACATTCCGCATTCAGCACCTCGACCTGGACACCAACAACGAGAGGTTAGTCGAGGGGCTGAATCTTCTGGAAGTGAGAAGGGAAGAGGCGGTGGTTCTAACGGCAAGTAACAAGAGAAAGGTAGAACAAGACTTTAACAAATGGGTCAGGCCACAGCCTTTTGAAGTGGGTGACTTGGTGCTGAGACAAATCGGAGTAACAACCCAGGAAAAAGGAAAACTGTGACCACGATGGGAAGGCCTGTATGTAACCGCAAGCAACCGACTTGGCTCCTCTCACCTCAAGCAAGCCAAGGACTAGAGCTCCGCCACCCCTGGAATGCTAAACACCTGAAGAAGTACTGCATGTAGGGACATGGAGCAATACTTTGTATGAAAATTGTAAACTTATTTAATGAACAAGAGTGCCAAGATGTTGGCCTCAAATTCTTTGTCGTCTAAACTTGGAACCAACAAAGCCGAGTCCTTAGACTTGTCGTGGGGTCGAGGCCGAGCATTTGACCCCGAGCCCTCATCAAGGCCTCACGACCAAAGACATTGAGTCCCTAGACTTGCTGCAGGGTAAGGCCAAGTCCCTAAACTCGCCGACCTGTTCAACAAAGCTAGAGACCTCACCGAGGGGTCGAGGCTAGGCATCAGATCCCGAGCCCTCGTCAAGGCCTAACGACCAAAGAAGTCGAGCCCTTAGACTCACCGACCCAGGTTCAGCAAAGCCAAGTCCTTACACTCACGGGTCTAGGCTAGGCATCAGATCTCAAGCCCTCGTCAAGGCCTCACGGCCAAAAAAGCCTAAACTCGCTATGGGCGTAAGGTGAAGTCCCTAGATTCGCCACTCCCCCGTTCAATAAAGTCGAATCCCTAGACTCGCCATGGGATTGAGGTCGGACATCAGGTCCTCAGCCCACGTCAAGGTCTCAAGACCAAAGAAGTCGAGTACCTAGACTCGTTGTGGGGTAAGGCCAAGTCCCTAGACTCGCCAACCCCCCTTTCAACAAAGCCAGGTTCCTAGGCTCGTCGTGGCTTTCAGGCCGGGCATCAGATCCTGAGCCCTCCTCGTCAAGGCCTCATGACCAAAGAAGTCGAGTCCTTAGACTTGATGCAGGGTCAAGTCATGTCCCTAGACTTGCCAATCCCCTTTCAACAAAGTCGAGTCTACAGACTCGCCGTGGGGACGAGGCCAAACATGAGACCCTAAGCCCTCGCCAAGGCCTCACAACCAAAGAAGTCGAGTCCCTAGACTCACTACGGGGTAAGGCCAAGTCCCTAGACTCTCCAACCCCCTCTGTTAAGCAAAGTCGGGTCCCTAGACTTGCGGTGGGTTCGAGGTTGGGCATTAGATCCCAAGCCCTCGTCAAGGTCTCACGACCAAAGAAGTTGAGTCCCTAGACTCGTTGCGAGGTAAGGCCAAGTCGCTAGACTAGCCAATCCCTTGTTCAACAAAGCCGGGTCCTTGACTTGCCGTGGGGTCAAGATTGGGCATCAGATCTCAAGCCCTCATCAAGGTCCACGACCAAAGAAGTCGAGTCCCTAAACTCGTTGCTAGGTAAGGCCATGTCCCTAGACTCGCCGAACCCCCGTTCAACAAAGCTGAGTCCCTAGACTCGTCATGGGGTCTTCGCGAGACATTAGATCCCGAGCCCTCGTCATCATGACCAAAGAAGTCGAGTCCCAAGACTCGAGGGGTCGAGTCTCGAGATTCGCCATAAAGTCAAAGAGCAATAGGCAAAACATGAGCTGTCGGAAGAAAGACACTTTCATTACTTTTTCACACAATGTGCATTATTTACAAGTGCACATCACTGAGGAGAAGGAGGAGGAGGAGCGCTCGGGGGGAATGAGTGATATCTTGGCTTCCCGAAGTTCTTGACATAGGCTTGTGCTTGGGAGTTCAGGGGAAGGGAAGTTAGGGCTAAGGTATGCAGATCCAACCCAAGGTGCTGCAGCAGGTGTTAGTGCATTTGTTTAAGGCCCTCTCGGTAGCCATAAGCCCAAGATGTATCTTGAATAGAATTAGTATTCGCGACCCGGGACCTGAGATCTCCACAGAATGCTGGGCGGCATCATCCAACCGAAACCTCATACCTAAGATTTCCATATAGTGCGCCATGAGGTCAAGATTCTTTTCAATCACCTTCTGCGAGAATTCGCCGATGCGTTCCTTGGCCTGTCGCAATTGTTCCCTTTGGTGCTGGGCCTCCTTGCTGAGTTTGAAGTGCCCAGACAACAACCTTGAACGCTACCCAGCAATCAAAACCCAATCCCGCTGAGACTCCTATAGCTCCCTCCGAGTAGACTGTAGCTCCTCTTCGAAGCGTTTGCTCGTGGACGCCCATTGGTCGAGGTTTTCCTAAGCCTCTCACGCAACAGCTTTTTCAGAACCTTCTTCTTCTTCTGCTTACGCCTCGCAACCTCCGCCTCCAAGCGTTGATTCTGCTCCTTCATGTAGTCCACCTCGTTGACTAGGCCTCTGCACTCGGTCTTAAGGTCCTTAATCTTCTGGGTTGCCTACTTCAACTTATAATACCCAAAGCAGCCCAGCGTCCCGAGCTCTCGATTGGCCTCCTCTAGCTCCCCCTGCTCCTTGCCAATCATCACAACCAACCGATCTATGGCCTATAATGAAAAGAACAATTAGAAACGTCGAGGCAAGGGCCGAAAAGGGCCCAAAGTAGCAGAGTGTGGGGGTAAACCTACCTGGGCAGAGAAGGGTCGCAGCTTATGGGGCCACCCACTTGATGGCCACAGCCTAAGCCTTGTCCACATTCGAGGTCGGGGCCTGCTCCCTTTGGCCTTAGTGGAAGAGGAAGGGTCAGCAACCTCCAATTGCCAAGAGAATTCCTGCATCCCCCACATAGCCTCCCTCCAGGGTTTGAAAGAAATCTCATCTGCTGAAGCAGGACCAACCGATGATGGAGCCTGAGAGCCGTCGTAGTCGCTTAGCTCCACAACGAAGTGGGAATCCTGGGGACCTCCTCGAGGCCCACGTTGCTCACTTCGATGAAGGAAGACAGGGAGGGAACAATCCTGACATTGGGAGAGGCGGACCTAGTGACCTCCTCTTGGTTCCCAGTCAAGAGGGAAAAAACCTCGGGGTCGGTTCTCCCTTGTCCTTCTTGTCTTTCTTCTCCTTCTTCTTCTTCTTCCCAATGCCCGATCTATAAGTTCGTTTGCAGAGCCTCTGTTAGACCTCCACGTCGAGTTGCCTCTAGAGACGCCGCACATGCCCTAGTCATGGTGGGGATTACCACCTTGGCTAGCCCACAAGCATGCCTTGGCTCGTGGGGGTGACATGCTCGGGGCGCCCAGCATGCATGCATGCCTTGGCCCACGCGATGGCACACACGAGGCGCCCATCATGCGGGCTAGCGAGGCTAGTGAGCGCCTGCCAGCTTGCGTAGCCATGCGAGCAACACTGAGCCGTGCACGCATGAGCGTGTGGCATTTTAAGTAGTAGAGCGCCACGCACGCTTGCGAGTTTCAGTGCACAGGCCCATGCACACCTTGATGGGCCGCGTGGCCCTGGCGCACACCCATGTGCCGCAAGACCATGCGCGGCACCTCCAGCCCACTCAATGCGCGTGCGCGCACACATGCATAGCCCTGCCGCACACCAGCGAGGTTAGTGGCATGCCTCAAGGCATGCCATCCAGCGCACGGCTCCAGCCAATGCCTTGCGAAGCAGGTCAGTGGCATGCCTGATGGGCATGCCATCCAGCGCATGGCTTCAGCCCATGCCTTGCAGCCTCAACGCCCATGCCACCAGCTTGGGCCATGCAGCCAGCACCCTAGGTCACCAACCTGGGCCATGCAACGCACCACCATGGCTCACCATCAGCAAGCCATGCCGCACCACCTAACCATGGACCAGCCCAAAGACCACCATGCACCAACCTAGCCCATCATGGGCCATGCATGCCATGACTAGCCTTGGTCCATGACCACTATCATGTTATTTATTTTATTATATTTAATTATTTATTTCCAATGGACCTTTTGGGTGTTTCCAATTTGTATTGCTTATAAATAGGATATCTTTCACTTGCCTTGGAATCTTTTGGCAAAACTCTTAGAGAGAGGACTATTGTTTGAGAGATCATAAACGGTGCCTTTGCACTTGGACTTTTTGGGTGAAATTCGTGAATCCCAAAGAGAGGATTACACCTTGCAATTCATTGAATAAGTGTAATTCATTATCTTGTTTTCTTGCAACTTGGTGCAATTCATTAATCCAAGTTGTGTTTATCAATATATGAGGTTTATTAAATTCTTGTGCAATTCATGAATCAAGTATTGGATTATCATTGTTTGTGCTTTCGTTCATTCAAGTTCATAAGTATTGTTGCTTTTGTTCTTGAGTGTTCATCATTGTGTTCTTAGTGTTCTTCATAATTTTGCCCTTCCAATCCATCAAATCCATAAAACTCGACCACCATAGTGTTTGCCACTTTTCATAAATTGTTTGTCTCTTCAATCTTGCCCTAGCCGAAACACAATATCCTTGCTAAATCCAACTCAATTTCGGCAATCACTTGCCTTGTTGGGACTTGCCCTAGCCGCCCACCATACTTTCCTAAATTAGTGTTCCTACATTGGAGGAATCCTAATTGACTTCCAAGATTTTAGGAAACTTTCCTAAAATCACTCAACACCGAATTCATCCAACCCTAGCTGCCCATTACCAAACCCTAAACCTAAACCCTAGCCGTCCAACTCCATCTAAACCATAAACCCTAACTCCCAAGTGGCGCCAACCCTAGCTCCACACTAGTGCCTTGCGCCTCTTACCACCATTGTAGCCATACACTACTTTGACCTTTTCCACCATTCCATACATCCACTTTAGCCTAGACACCTAACCTCACCATACCAAAGTGGTCATATTGACTACCATTGATTGAGAACCAAGCAAGAGAGGAACTAAGGTTCTGTCACCACAAAGCTACCATTGGCGTGGAGATCATAGTGTTTAGGGATTTGACCAACGTCCCTAACATTAATTGGTGCTTTCATTGATAGGATTCTTGTTTGGTGATTTTGAGAAGTTCTCACTTCTCCAAGAGGTAAATGACACGTTAACTCAAAACTTTGTGAATTGGTTGGGGGAGACCCTCGTTGGATCCCATTTATTTTTGTTGATTGTGAAATTGAAGTTTGGGGGTTGAGGTAGAGGACAAAGTAGTTTTCTTGAAGGGATCAACTACCCTAGAAGGTGGAGGATCCAAGGTTGGACAATTGCTTGTGCAAGAGGGGTTGCCCACCCACAAAGGTGGATAACTCAAGGTTGGACTTGTAAGCCCTTCCTACCACCCATATAAGTTGCTAGTTGTATCCAAGGCTACACCAACCAGAAATTTCAGTTTGCAAGACTAGTTTGCAAGAGTTTCAAGAGGTTAGTTTGCAAGTGCCATGTCTACAAGCAATCAAGAAGTCGAGATGAACAAGAGTTCCAACCGGGAACGAATTGAAGTGCTTGAAGAGCACAACACTAAAGTTATAGACATTCTAAGTGAGGTCAACACCACTATGGCAGAACTTAGGATGGCTTTGAATATTACTGTTCGTGATAATGAAGAGCATAGAAGAACCATGGAAGCTATGAGGAGAGAAACTCATGAGAATATTGAGAGAATTGAAAGAAGAATTGTTGAGGGCCAAGCCCCACAGCATGAAATTAATGGACAAAGGCAAGATGCTTTTGTGGATGATGTTGAAACTAGTGTGACCGGATCTATGCATGAACCACCAAGAGAAGAGTTGAGAAGGGGTGGACGTGTTGAGCATGATGATGTTGCGGTTGAGAGATGGATTTATGGTGGAAGCCACCATAGAAGTCCTAGCAATAGAGGAAGACATCAAGATGTGAGATATGAGATGCCTAGATTTGAAGATGGCCATGAGGTTGAACATGCTTATGAAGATGAGAGGCCTTGGGGCCATGAGAACTGAGATGATAGAAGGCCTAATTACTATGATAGAAATGGAGGTAATCATGGAAGAAGATATGATGATGAGTACCATGAGGAAAGAAGGTGAAACCGGGTTAATGACCGGAGACCCAAGAGACCTAAGGTGGACTTCCCTAAGTTCAATGGGGGAGATCCATATGAATGGCTTGACAAAGTGGATCACTATTTCCACACTTATGTGGTGCCGAGAAGAGAAAGAGTGTCAACGGCATGTTTTTACTTGGAAGGAAAAGCTAGCAAATGGTGGAGATGGATTCATGACCAATATGAGAAGGATGAGAAAAGATTGGGGTGGGCCGCTTTTGAAAAGAAATTTTTGCTACAATTTGGCCCTTCGCCCACCATTAACCATCATGGGCAATTAGCCAAGTTGAAGCAAGAAGGGAAAGTCCATCCCTACATTGAAGAGTTTCAGCAATTACAAACTCTTGTGAGAGGTTGGTCCGAGGAAGCTCTTGTGGGGACATTTATTGATGGCTTCAAGCCTTGGTTAGCCAAGGAAATTAAGTTGAAGCAACTTACAAGAATTCAAGAAGTAATGAGAATGGCCGAGATCCTTGAGGAGAGTAACACCATGGAGAGAAAGTTTTCATAGGATGTGGGGAGTAAAGCCTCAAAAACTTTAGAAACCAAACCACCTTGGAAAAATAAAGTGGAGATGGATGTTTCTAAGCCTAAGCCATATTAGGTGAAGAAATTATCTAGAGAGGAGGTACAAGAAAGAATTAAGAAGGGTTTATGCTTCAAGTGTGGAGACAATTGGAGCAAGGAGCATTCTTGCAAGTCGGGTAAGGCATATGTTATGATTGAAGATGATGAACATGAAAAATCTTCAAGTCATGAATCCGAGCATGAGGAGGCCGAACCAAGTAGTGAAGAGGAGGATGTCGAGTTGTTTCTAAATGCCATGTCCGGTGTTCAAAAGCCCACTTTTATGAGGGTCATGGCATGGATAGGGAAATTTGAGGTTACATTATTGGTTGATAGTGGCTCAACCCACAATTTTATCAATTCCATCATTGTCACCAAAGTTGGATTGAAACAGAGCACTATTGAACCATTTGATGTGAAGGTTGCCAATGGAGACAAGCTAAGATGTGATGGTCTTGTGAGGGAGGTCAAGATGAATGTCCAAGGGGTGAGAATTGTTATGGATTTGGATGTGTTATCCCTAGTGGGACTAGATGTTGTCTTGGGCAATGTGTGACTTAAAGACATTGGAAAAATTGTGAATGACTATGATAAAATGACAATGGAGTTTCGGATTGGGTCCAAGAAGAAGTTGTGGACAGCTTTGACGTCCAAATAAGTGAAGTTTTGTGAGGCTATGATGTTTGAAAGATTGTGTAAGGGTGGAGCTAGTTGCTTTGTCGTCATTCTAGCAAAGCAAGAGACACTTTTTGAGGTTGAAAAGAGTGAAGAGGGAAGCAAGAAGGAAGACTTGTCCTTGCTGCCCGTAGAGGTCCAAGAGGTCTTGAGAGACCATTGGAGGGTCCTAGAGGTGCCAACTACTTTGTCACCCATTCCTAGAGGTGCCAACTACTTTGCCACCCATTTGGCCCTTTGATCATCACATTGCCTTGGTGGATGAGAGTAAACCGGTTAATGTTCCTCCATACCGGTATGCTCACTTTCAAAGAGAAGAAATTGAGAGGCAAGTTGAGGAGATGTTGAAGGGAGGTTTGATAAAGCCTAGTACTAGTCCTTTTTCTTCACCGGTATTATTGGTAAGAAAGAAGGATGGCACTTAACGGTTTTGTACCGATTATAAAGCATTGAATGAAGCTACTATCAAGGATAGGTTTCCCATATCTACCGTTGATGAGATGTTGGATGAGTTGCATGGGGCTAGTATTTTTTCTAAGCTTGACTTGAGAGCGAGTTATCATCAGATCCGCATGAGGGAAGGAGATGTGCACAAAACGGCTTTTGGAACTCACAATGGTCATTTTGAGTACCTTGTTATGCCATTTGGGTTGTGTAATGCTCCATCAACTTTCCAAGCCGCCATGAACACTATCTTCAAGCCGTTGTTGAGGAAGTTTGTGTTGGTTTTCTTTGATGACATATTGGTGTATTCCAAGACCATGGAAGATCACAAGCTACACTTGAAGATTGTAATGAAGATCCTTGAAGAACATCATTTTTTCATGAAGGCATCCAAATGTGCATTCTTGGAAAAAGAGCTTGAGTATTTGGGACATTTTATTTCGGGAGAAGGAGTGAAGGTTGACCGAAGGAAGATTGAGGCAATGGTGGATTGGCTATTGCCAAATGATGTTTCAGCCTTGAGGGGATTATTGGGCTTGACCGGGTACTATAGGAGATTTGTCAAGCATTATGGGTTGATTGCTAAACCTCTCATTTCTTTGTTAAAGAAAGATAATTTTGAATGGACACAAGAGGCTAGAGAAGCATTTGATGAGTTGAAGAGGGCAATGACTACCACGCCCGTGTTGGCTTTGCCAAACTTTGAGAAGCCTTTTGAGGTCTACATTGATGCTAGTTGTGAGGGGATAGGGGCTGTTTTGGTTCAAGAAAACAGACCAATAGCCTTTATTTCCAAAGCACTTGGTCCTATGAAGAAGGCGTGGAGTACATATGCTAGGGAGATGCTTGTAGTTGTGCATGCCGTGAAGGTGTGGAGACCTTATTTGTTGGGAAGAAAATTCACCATTGTCACGGATCAACAAGCATTGAGGTATTTATTGCAACAAAAGATTGTGACACCGGAGCAACGAAAATTTCTTATAAAGCTTTTAGGCTTTGAATATGATATTGTGTATCAACCTGGGAAAGAGAACAAAGTTGCGGGTGCTCTTAGTAGAAGAGATGGAAGTTCATTGTTATGGCAAGTGCATGATGAAGATGAAGCCAGATTGTTGGCCTTGAGTGGGGCCGAATGGAGGATATGGGATAAGATAAGGGAAGCAACAAGGCTAGATGCAAGAGCAATAGAAATTGTGGAGCTTTTAGAAGCTCAAGGAGCTTGTAGCCGAATGTGATGTGTGCCAAAAGTCTAAGTATGAGACAAGACCTCCATCCGGGTTACTACAACCTCTTCCTATTCCTAACTTGATTTGGGAAGACTTAAGCATAGACTTTGTTGAGGGGCTTCCAATTAGTGGCAGGTTTATAGTGATCCTTGTTGTGGTTGATAAATTGAGCAAGTATAGGCATTTCATTCCACTTACTCATCCATACACGGCCAAGGGTGTGACCAAAACTTTTAGTGATCATGTGGTGAAGCTTCATGGGTTTCCCAAGAGCATTGTCACGGATAGGGATAGAGTATTTATGAGTTCCTTTTGGAAAGTGTTGTTTGAGCTCCAAGGGAGCAAGTTGAAGGCGAGTTCATCCTACCACCCACAAACCGATGGGCAAACGGAAGTGGTCAATAGAACACTTGAGCAATACTTGAGGTGTTTTTTTCCATGAAGAACAAAAGAAGTGGGGGGAGTACTTTTCTTGGGCCAAATATTTGTGTAACACTTCATTCCATGCTTCCATACAACGAAGCCCATTTGAAGTGGTTTATGGGAGAGCACCACCAACATTGGTAAGTTATGAGAAGGGCACGGCTAAAAATGATAAAGTTGAAAAAGAGTTGATCACTAGGGATGCGATCCTAGTGAAAGTAAAAAAGGAGCTTGCTAAAGCTCAACAAAGAATGAAAAATTACTATGATGAAGGTAGAAGAATGGTTGCCTTTGAGGTGGGAGATTATGTGTATTTAAAGTTACAACCTTTTGGCCAAATGACCTTGAGAAAGAAACTTAACTTGAAGTTGGCCAAGAAGTACTATGGACCTTTCAAAGTGCTTGAGAGGTTGGGTGAAGTGGCATATAGGTTGGAGCTTCCTCCAACCTCCAAACTACATCCGGTCTTCCATGTAACCGTGCTCAAAAAGAGGATTGGTGACCCTAGTCTCATTGTGGAAGAGTTACCCAAGTTTGATGAAGAAGGGCGTATGCTCTTACAACCAAAAGAGACTCTTAACTATAGGGTAATTCCAAGAGGGAGAAAAATGCAAAGTGTGTGGCAAGTTTTGATCAAGTGGGGTAAAGCTCCAAAGGAAGAGACTACTTGGGAAGATTATGATGATATAAGGGAGAGATTTCCTGAATTTATCCTTGAGGGCAAGGATATACTTGAAGAGAGGGGGATTATTAGACCTCCACGTCGAGTTGCCTCTAGAGACGCCGCACATGCATTAGTCATGGTGGGGATAACCACCTTGGCTAGCCCACAAGCATGCCTTGGCTCGTGGGGTGACACGCTCAGGGCGCCCAGCATGCATGCATACATGCCTTGGCCTACGCGATGGCACACATGGGGCACCCATGGGCGCAGGCATGGCTAGCTAGGCTCGTGAGCGCTTGCCAGCGCGCATAGCCATGCACTACACACCCATGGGTGCAGGCATGCACGGCACACTCATGCGCTCAACCATGGGCACAACATTGGGCGCACGCGGCATTGCAACCAGCAGCATGCCGCGCGCGCTTGTGAGTTTCAGTGCGTAGGCCCATACACACTTTGGTGGGCCGCGTGGCCCTTGCGCACGCCCATGTGCTACAAGACCATGCGCGGCACCTCCAGCTCACTCGTGCGCACATGCACAGCCCTGCTGCACACCAGCGAGGTTAGTGGCATGCCTCACGGCATGCCATCCAGCCCACTGCTCCAGCCCGTGCCTTGCGGAGCAGGTTAGTGGCATGCCCACTAGGCATGTCATCCAGTGCATGGCTCCAGCCCATGCCTTGCAGCCTCAATGCCCAAGCCACCAGCTTGGGCCATGCAGCTAGCACCTAGGCCATGCAGTGTACAACCATGGCTCACCATCAGCAAGCCATGCCACACCACCTAACCATGGACCAGCTCGAAGACCATGGCTCACCATCAAATATGAGATGTTGTGCTCATATCTTGAACTTGATTGTTCGGGATGGGTTGAAATAATTTGATCAATCAATTGCATGAATTAGAGGGGTTGTGAAGTATGTGAAATCTTCTCCACAAAGGTGGAACACATTTAAGCGATATTGTGATAGTGAGGATATTACTTGTAAAAGTAGTGTATGCTTAGATGTAGCGACTCATTGGAACTCCACCTATATAATGTTGAGGGCTGAAAAGTTTCAAAAGCATTTCAACAGCTAGAGGATGATGATTCGGGATATGTTAAGAGCGTTGGGGAGGATGATAGCGAGGATGATGATGGTGTTAATGAGTTGAGTAAATGAGGGGCATCCAAGTTAGGGCCTTCAACCAAGGATAATTGAGATAAGAGTAGGTTGTTTGTAAAGTTTCTTAAACTTTTTTATGATACAACCTTGCGTTTCTCGGGAGCTAATTATGTCACTTGCAACTGTTTTGTATTTGAACTAGTGACAATTCAAGATGCAATTAATCTAGAGTGTGTGGAAGGGCCTCATAATTTGAGGACAGTGCCATTTAATATGGAATCTAAATTTGAGAAGTATTGGGGAAATCTTGAAAAAATGAATCTTTTGTTGTATGTTGGGTTGGTTATTAATTCTCGATATAAAATGCATTGTCTAGCATTTTGTTTTGAAGGAATATATGATGATAATAGTTCGAAAGTTCTTATGTTGGTGGATCGAGTTCAAGATGTCTTGACTCTTTTATACGATAATTATTGTGAGAATGACGGAGGTGATGTTGGGACACAAGATCAAACTATGAGCTAATCAAGCGAGGGAGGGGCTAATACTACAAGTTCACCTGCTTGGGCCGGTGATTTCAGATCATTTAAATGGGCTCAATTTAAGAAGCGTTTGGAGTCGTAAAACTCTTTGGAGAGTAAATTTGAAGTGGAGTTGTATTTGTCTAAAAAATGTGAAGAAGATGATGCTAAATTCAATTTGTTGACTTGGTGGAAGGTTTACTCTATTGGATATCGCGTGCTTTCAAGAGTTGCGCAGGATGTTCTTGCAGTTCCGATATCTACAATTGGCTCTGAGTCTGCTTTTAGCACAGTAGGTTGAGTACTTGATCCTTTCCGCAGTAGCCTATCTCCAGTTATGGTAGAAGTCCTTATTTGTACACAAAATTGGCTCTGTTCTTCTGCCTCGATTAACATTTGCAGTTTAATAGATGATATTGAGGAGTATGAGAAATTTGATATATGTATGTATCATTATTCACCTTTTCTTTTACTGTCTCTAAAGTGTATATCATATTTTGATTTGTTTTCATTATTATGCTCATTCTTTTTTCCTTCCTTTTGTGTAGACCTCATGGAAGACCTAGGGAGTTCTTCAATACCTATTTCTTTGGTTAGAGATGATTAAATTTAAAGTATGTCATCTTTTTACATTTGTCCTCAAGTTTGTTTTTTCATTTAATGTAATTAATAGCTTTTTATTGGAATTAACTGCTTGATTTATTTTCATACAATTGTAAGGTTTGTTGAATGGACTATTGGAGTTGGTGGCTTGGCGCATAGCTATTTGTTTTAGTTGTAAAGTTTCTTATTGGATGTTCTTGTAATTTAGACTTGTAATTTGAATTTGTAATTTGGACTTCTAATTTTGATTAGTAATTTAGACTTTTGGACTTGTAATTTGTTGGATTTTTAGACTTGTAATTTAGACTTTTGGACTTTTATTTCATAGTAGAATTTCATTTTTATTGCAGATTTTTTTTTTCAATTGTCATAGCAATTATATTTATAGGCTCATAGCAGATTTATTTTTATTTTTATTTTTATTTTTTTACAGCAGATTTCTGTTTTTGTTTTATAGTAGTTTTTTTATAGCAGATTTTTGTAAATAGTAAGATTTTTAATAAAACATTTTTTTAAAGCAATTTTTTTTATAAACATTTTTTTTATGACAAATTTGCATTTTATTAAAACCGGACCAAAATCGGTAAAACCGGAGGTACCAGTTTAGGAGAGTAACTAGTGTGTAATCGGTTTTCAAAAATATAAAATCAGTGTATACCGGTTCAGTCTTAAATTTTGTTCAAGATAAGAACAAACCGAACCGATTACACTCCTAATCATGTACATATATTAAAGATGAATAGTACAAAGTTATGTAGCCATTACAAAAACTGAATAACAAATAAGAGGAAGGGAGGAAATGGAAATCAGATGACGTACGAACCAAATATTAGCAAAGAATTTGAAACCATAGCTTTTCAAGGCTATGGTTCTATGCCTCTCGACAGTTTGGAAGTCATGCAGATATCCGTTGTACTTATGAATTGACAGAGATTTGACATTCACATTTAATTTTCATTCCTAAACTGTTTGATCAATTACCATGGTTAATGCTTAATTTGCACAACAGATGAGGAAAGAATTATTCTCGGCCTACGTGGATGATTCGGGCTTTAATACGGTACTCTTTGTATTTATTCATAAAATAAATAATAAGTAAAGAAGAATAAATAGAGAGGCACAAAGACATACGTAGTTGGGCATAATGCCTACGTCCACGGATTGTTTGGGTGTGAAATCCATTATAATAAGCGCTTTTACAATCTACCCAGTCAGCGCCTCGTTTAAGTAACTGGCCAAAAAAATTGAGTTCCATTCTTTAATTTAAAGAGAGAAATGATATTTGTATTGTGTGTAAGCGCTGTACACTGATTTTGCTCATTTTCTAAAGCAAGCACTCTATGCCTTGAGACGATCATTCTAGAAATAGAGTTAACTTTTAAGTTGTTTAAAAGTTTCGACAAAGTCCTAAATAAAATTCACAAGAATATTACCAAGTTTTGCTGGTTACGATTTTTGTTAAGAAAGTAGATGTTCAAGGTGATTGTTGAATTTATTCTTGTGATAATCTCACTCTTTATGGCTGGTTTGTTACCTTATCAACCAATGAACATGTGAAGAGGGAAGGGAAAAGTAGCTTCGTTTACACATACCCATCCGTCTTTCTCTTCCCTTTCACAAAGCCCTTCACCATAATAAAACATATTATGGGACTCGCACTTCCCTTAATCATTAATGGGATCCATCACTTTTTCTGTTGGAATGGTGGCTTGATTTCCTGTTGAAAACATCATTCCAAATACTTGGCTCGACTGCGGCTCAACCTTGGCTCAAGCAAACTTAAGAGAGATTGCTTGTTTGACATTCGCTTGATAGCCCACTCGAGTGAATCCAGACAAATTGTTTGCTCGACACTCGCTTGATAATCAGCTTGAGCGAACCCCACACAAATTGTTAGCTCAACACCTTGCTTGAGCGAATGTCCGAAAAATCTAGTCACTGCGCCGTTTCGTATATAAACATAATTTTTGTACAGGGAGTGCGTATAGTTGCGGCCAAAATAGAGAGAAAAGAGAGAGAACTCTTTGTGAGATTTTGAGAGCTTATTGTGAGATTTTAACCCTCTTCAGACTGGTTAGGCTTCCTCTACGGGCTTGGCCTGGGTGTTACATCTGTTGAATCAAATCTTCATTTCACATCATGCCGCACTTCCATGCCAAGTATTCTCCCACGTTTTGGCAGGAGCAAAAGGTTCCCTGATCACTTCCATGCACATAACATTTAATTATATTTTCCATATTTGAAAATTGAAACAGATAGAAACAGAAATGACTAAATTGCATGTCTTATAGATAGATATCCGAGTTTGAGATGAAGGGTAGAGAGGTAGCATAACGTACCAGAAACATGACAACAAAGAAAAGCAGCTTGGGTGGTCGACAACATTCCCTTAATCAATTTGAGATTTGATCATTCGACATCGTCGATGGAAGAGGTTTTTGGTCCAAATTAAAATAAAATTGACGATAGAATTGTAAATTTGAAGATCCCAAACCAAGATGAGGAGCAATGCTATTATAGAACTGTGAATTGGCATCATTCGGAGATACCAAATGCACCGTCATTCTTTCACTTCTAATTCTATTGGAGGAAAAGCAGAGCTGAAACTCTCCATTTTTGCTGTAATTGAAATCTTAATCAAGCTCAGTTTATCCGATTTCCATCGTTCCAAAAATCGTGGAGTTGTTATATACACCCAGAATCCAATTGGCTTAACCAAACAGATATCCAAGCAAGGAAACTTAGGTTTATAATAAAAATCTTCTAGATAACGAAGAAATTGAAGTGCCTTTTGGGGAAAGGAATTGATGAAAATCACAACAATAAAGAAAGCACACCCCCATCGTCTTGATATTACTATCCAAATCTATCTTTACAGAGGAGCCATTACTTGTATTGTCAACCCATTTCGGGATTCCAGATCCCAACGACCATCCATATATCATCTGTAAAACAAACCCCATAAACAAATGTTAAATTCTGCAAAAATAAAGCTATGGTGGGCGATGATTAGATTCTTCTATCCTTTGTGATTAAAGGATTTCTCTGATATTTTTTGTTTATTTCTAAAGAAGATAGAGAGAGACACACACACACACTGACTCACCGCATCTGGATAGAATGAATTCGCAACACCTCCACTTGCCATGTCTAAAATATTTTCTCCTTCCCTGTCAATATCAATGTACATTGCTTTTACCTCATATTTTCCTTCCATCTGATATTCTACAAGTGATTTGATATCATAGGTGGGATCTCTTGAATTACTTGGCATCCACTTGCCTCCCTTGAGAGAAACACCATCGATGCTTTTGTGGAATAGATTGACAGATGGTATTTGTGTTATAGCAATTCCATATGCTATAAGATACTTCAAGCATTCCAACCGACTTTGGTCTGGTAACTTCTCAAGACTTGAACATTCGTCAAGAACCAAATATTCAAGAGATTTCAAGTAGAACTTGTCTGGCAGTCTTTCAAGAGATTCACAATGGCTTAAATCCAATAATTTTAATCGTTTGAGAATTCTGATGGATGGGTGGACCTCACACAAGCTTCTACAACCTGAAAGGTATAGTTTCTCAAGATTTGGGGCTCCTGTCAAATCTGGTGTTTCAATCAAGTTCTCAAAATCACTCAGAGTTAAGTACTTCAAATTGTCTAAAACCTGTCATAAACAGGGGTAGTTAATTGGATCAAAAATATGAATTTATTAACTTATTTTTGAAAGGAAGGGGGATTATTAAGATGAATACGTATTTATACAAGTGAAAAACTTACCATCGACCCCTTCCATAGTTGTTTGATGCGACTGTCAAAAAACGTACAGTAAGATTTTTTGGTTGGAAACTGCTTGACAAGGATTTCAAATGATATCCAGACCACTCTAGGAATCGCAACTCATTGGTTGGCATGTATTTTAAAGGATCTCCATGCCATTTTATAGTTCGAGAATGATGGGTTTCCAAGTATCTCAATTTTCTCATCCTTGACAATGCTTTGGCGTTGAGTCTCTCTTTCGTTTTAGGACAAAAATCCAGGACTACGCCTTCAATTGCATCAGTTCCCTGGTAACCAAGAACAACAGGTTAGCAAGAATTAGGATGAAAATATACCTTTTATATTAATGTCTACACTAATCAACTTACAGTATCATTCTTCAGTACGTGAAAGACATCCTCGTGACGAAACAGTCTACTACGTCATCCAGGTTCTTCAGGGCATTCGCGACGAACTATTTTCTGGCCCATTTTTTTTAGCAAATCATGCATGAACAACCTTTCATATTTTGATCTGCTTATGAGGGACTTGTCGACGAGAATGTCAATGTCGATGTCTAGATAATAACCAAAACTTTTTAATATTTCCTTAAAATTGTTATTTAGCCACTCTTCTTGAAAAAAACAAGCCATATCCAAGAATAATTTTTTCTGCGAATCTTCCAGCCCCTCAAAACTTAGTTGAAGTATATTGATAATATCTTTGTTAGGAACTACTTCTAGTTGATCCCTACCACTTTCCCATGCATCCATTGTTCTCCCAAATAAGAAGGAACCCAAAACTTTAAGAGCTAAAGGAAGGCCTTGAGCATACTTCACAAAATGCTTAGATAGATCCATGTAATTCTCTGTAGGATGGGTTTTCTTCAATGCTGACAAACTAAAGAGTTGCAAAGCTTCAGCAGCATGAAGCTGCTCAACCTTACAGATATCATACACTCCATGTGTTCTCAACAGATGACTATCTCTGCATGTTATAATCACCCTACTCCCTGGACCAAACCATTTCTGATTCCCTGCTAATGTCGTCAGTTGCTTTTCACTATCCACATCATCAAGGACGATAAAAACCCTTTTATTCTGTAGCATCTTCATTATCATCCTAATTCCCAGGTGATGATCCCATACATTTATTTCTTCTTGCATGATTGTTGAAAGTAGTTGTTTTTGTAAAGAAGCTAGATCACGAGAAGTAGTAGATTTTTCTCTAATACAAGAAATAAAGCTGCTTCCTTCAAAACGACAATTAGAAACTCTATCATAAATTATTTCGGCTAGCGTTATCTTACCAATGCCACCCATCCCATGAATTCCTACAAAGCGAACATCATTCGATTCCATATCCAATAACTTCATCATTTCCTCTACACGGGAGTCTATGGCAACAAGTTTATCGTAATCATGACGTGAGAATCTAGAATTCAACTCACGAGATATACTACCACTGATTTCTTGTATAATCATTCATTCGTACCTGTAAATTGATAGAACAATTAAATAATTAGCATTGTTTACTAGCGAAAGCAAAACAGTTTAATTCATACTTCATGATCAATATATAAATGTCATTAGTAGATAGATAGTTCTTAATTGCTTGCTAGCTGTCCACGGAAGAAGAAAAGAGGATGGTTCGGTTTGGATAGCAAGAGACGTCACACAAATAAAAATACTTTTTAATTTCAAATTTTCAGTTTTTTTTTTACAATCATTATAAATTTTCTAAACTTTCAAACAAAACACAAAAAATAATTCAAATATTTCAAATTTCAAAACAAAAATAATATTAAAAAATTGGGAAATATTTGGAAACAATTCTCTTCTCATCATATCTCATCTCATCTCATATCATCCCATCTTATCTCATTTCTTTTTCAAACATCATTTAAACATTCATAAACATTTTCAAACTAATTATTATAATTTTTTTAAACTAATCATTACAACTTTTCCAAACTTCTAAACAAAAAATAACTTTTTCAAATCACCAAACAAAAATTATATTTTAACAATATTTTAACTTTATAATATATTTTATTCAACTTTT
The DNA here is from genome assembly GCF_001411555.2 of Juglans regia. NCBI lineage: Eukaryota > Viridiplantae > Streptophyta > Magnoliopsida > Fagales > Juglandaceae > Juglans > Juglans regia. Next base: position 6,694,538 of record NC_049912.1, on the reverse strand, counting down.
TATTTTTCATTTTTTAAAATCTAAAAAATATTTAACTCAAACTATCTTACTAGAATTCACAGACCATCTTATTATTATTTACAAAATTCTCATTCCATCTCATTTTTTAAACATCCACTTATATTCTAATAATATTTTAATTTTATAAATATTCTTATTCAATTTTTTCTTTCTCCTTTCCCAAAATCTCATAGAACATTGCAACTCAAGTCCTAAATGTTACCTGTCGTGTATGTGCCATCCGACGATACTGCCGACCTTTCTGAGAGCAGCTCTCCCCATTCGTATCTTCTCTACGTCAATATTCGGATCTTCTTCATGTGCGGCTAACGCTTCTGCAAAATATCCTGTCTGATTTCTCACATTAGAAGGATCCACACAGTAGAAAATTGGAAAGATTGTGAGCTCTGTCTTTTCCTCCCATTCAACGATCTTTGCAAGTTCCATGAGGCACCATCTGGAAGAAGCGTAATTTGTAGAAAAAATGACGATTGCGATTTGGGATTCTTGAATTTCTTTTGGAAGCGCTTGAGAAATGTATTCTCCTCGCTTGAGTGTTTCGTCATCCCTAAAGACAAGAATGACGTTCCGTTTTAAATCAACATATAGATGATCTGTAAAACTTGTGCGAGTGTCTTTGCCATAGAAATTGAGGAAAGCATCATATTTCCATTGAGGCGTTGAGGAAGAAGATGAGTAAGAGGTTATGATTTTTTCATGTTCTTCCGAACAAGACGATTCAGGAAAGTTTGGTGGATGCAGCACCATGTATCGGCTTTGTGGTCAACTGATCAAAAGTCTTTGTTTGGTGTAGGCATATCCATTCACCAGAAGCGCGTACGTGCGTAATTTCCTGGTGGCTTCCACCGACTTTATTAACTTCTTGACTAAAACACAAATAATCATTATCATAATTTTGTTATAGCAATTCGGTGTGCATTAAAATCAGCCTCATGTCGTCGAATTTTTTCTAGTCTTGACCAACCATCCAACCAAAGACGTTCAAGATATCGGTGGTTTGTGAGATGAAATGAAAATTTTATTAATTGTAAAAAGATAGTTTGTAAATAGTAGTGATATAGTTTGAGTTGATTATTTTTTGAGTTTTGAGAAAAAAGAAAGAAAAAATTACATAAAAAATATTATAAAATTAAAATATTATAAAAATATTATTTTATAATATTATTTTTGTTTGAAAATTTGAAAAAGTTAGAATTGTTTTATATTTTTTATTTGAAAGTTTGAAAAAATTGTAATGATTAGTTTAAAAATTTTATACTTGAATTATGTTTGAAAATAAGATGAGATAAGATGAAATGTGATACAATAATTTTGTGTCTATCCCCCTAACATAATTTTGGATTCAAAAAGTGTTTCATTTTATCTTATATTATCATTACAACTTTTTTAAATTTTCACATAAAATATAATAAATAATTCAACTTTTTCAATTCTCAATTCAACTTTTTCAAATCAAAAAAATAATATTAATATTAAAAAATAATATTTTAATAATATTTTTTCAACTTTTATCTTTCATCTAAAACTATCTTATCTCATCTTTGAATCCAAACCAGTCCCTTCTAAACAACGAAGGCCAAAGAAACTCGTAAACTTGATGGGTTCTGATACTAAGAGTACTTTAAGTACTCTCAGAATATCTTATTACTATTTATTATTTTATAAAAACTTTTTACTTATTTTTTATTATTATTCACTATTATTCAATATCCTATTATTATTTTTTTCATTATTTTTTCACTATAATTTACAAAATACCTGAAATACTCTCACTATCCAAAAAATCTAAACAACGAAGGCCAGAGAAACTCGTAAACCATGATGGTAAGTCTTTTTTGGTAGGCTCGCTAAACTCTAAGAGCATTAGCATTGGCATCATCAAAGCCATCTTCAAAACTTGACGAAAAGTACATGTTTTCCATAAATCCAAAAGCTCCCTATCCATAACCCCACATTGGATTAGCCATTTGATTCATCAAAATAATAATATTTTTAATTTTTTTTTCATTTTTTACAACTACATTAACCATATGTTAATTAATAATTTAATTTATACTTAAATTATTATTTCCCAACAAGTTTTTTTTCTCAACCTCATTATCCAACAAACACTTTTTTTCAATTTTTTTTCTACTCAACTATCATATATACAATTTTTGAAATCAATAAACACATTTGTTTAAATGATTGCAAGAAAACATTTTGTTCTGTTTGTGATTCTTTTCATACAAATGACCTTTACTTGTTTCATCTAGACTGACTTTATGATTATTTGGTTCCATGAATGCCAATCACTGCACTTTTATGCCTACATGAGTTATTTAGAATGCTTAATGTTTAGTTGACAGCCAAAACTAAAGTACAAAATATATAGTAGACCACAGAGCATACAAACTAAACAAACTTCATTTAAGATCTTCATATGGACCAACATATTCTTTATACAGACCAACTTATTATTGAGCATACATTCTGCAGACCACAGAGCAAGCCCCATTTCAATAATATGCTTTCTCCACCACCACAGATCAAACCAGTTTCAAAAATGAAGCAAACAATAGATATAAAAATGTATCAAATCCAACTTTGACCCAAGCTAACTGAGATCCTTGTTGCCAATTGCAGCTGAAAGCTCCTAAAGGGGACTTGGGCTAAGTCCAATACTAGAAGAATCAACTATTGCATGAGGATAAAGATATTGAACATCTAGTTGAGGTATAATATAGAGAAAATGTCAAATATTTAACCATTAAAATGTCAGTCAAATATGGATAGTAAATTCATAAGATTTATATCTCACATTAATTAAAATTCATCATTATGGTTATGAATTTATACTAAAAAAGTATAGATCTAAATGGTCCTACTAATATCAATTCTACACTGATACAATAAGAATGTACCTAAAGGATGTGAAATCATAATAGCATGTAGAAACATGCCATAATTATAAACAAGCAAGTACTTAGGGAGGAGGGAAAAAAACAAAGAAATGGCCCAAAGAAAACTAGTAGAATCACTTTAAGCCTATCAAAACTACAAAGGATATACATTTTTTGTGGCATGGGGCTCATGCACACAAGTTCGCTCTTATCACTTGGGCTACCCACGGGTGGGACAACAAAGTTTTTTCATAGAGATAACAATATACGATGGATTGGAAGATTCGAAACACAAGTAATTTGGAACATTTATTTAAAAACTAAAGTGTCTATTCTATAAATTCACTTGGAAAGCATTGGATTCCTTGTTTCCTGTTTCCATCTGCCAAAAAAAAAAAGGTGAAAACTCGTGATCTGTAATATTTGTTTAAACTAAAAATATCAACAGAAAACTTTAAACTTGCAGAGTTAATTCATTAACAGAATGACAATATTCAACCAAGATATAAAGTCTAAAGTAATATCTAAAAACCAAATCCTTCTATACTTATTTCACAAGTTTGGAATCTTCATACCTTTTTTTTTTTACTTGTAGCCAAAATATGAATTTCAAATTGTTCTATATAAAACTTCGCTTGGACAAGTGGAAAGTATTGAATAAGCTCACCTTAATGATCTTAACTAGTTGATCAACTCCATTTTCACCAGAAAACAAAGGCTGAAAAAGAAGTTGGATTCAAAACATTAACAATAGAATATTCAAGGCAACTATAAAACATGGCCAAGTATCCGTATAAACTCAAGTATCAATCTTTTTTTTTTTTATATAAGTTAAACTCAAGTGTCAATCAACCTGTCCAAGAATTAATTCAGCCATCACACAACGAGTAGACAATCAACTTGTACAAGAATTAATTTAGCCATCACACAACCACTAGACCATATATCTATTGCAGTTGTGTACTCGGTGGCACCAAAGATGAGCTCAGGAGCACGATAATATCTTGAACAGATGTAAGAAACGTTGGGTTCTCCTTTCACCTGATAAAATGCAAAAGGGGCTACTCTCAAAGCAAATAAAAAAGACGCAACCATCAATAGCAAGAGTGATATGAAAAACTAACCAACACTTTTGCACTCCCAAAATCACAAAGTTTCAGCTGATGCGTATGGGGATTGACCCCGACAGTGACTAATTTCAAGTGTGAAAAATTGAAGGAAGAAAATTTGAAGGAAAAGAAATATCTTGAAATGAACATATTTAAAGACACCAACAAATTAAACTCATTCTTGAAATGAGGTTGGGTTTAGCGAAACCTAAATAAAAAATGGAGAGAAAGGGAGAGAGGGAGTGTCGGGTTATAGAGGGAAGAGAGAAAATGGATAGAAAAATTTGAATGGGAGAAATGAAACTTTATTTTGGAGTCATGGGCGAAAGAAATGGGAGAAAGGGACGTGAGAGGAAGAAACGGAATTATGGGCAAAAATGGGGAGAGCAGTTGGAAGGTGATTTTCTAATAAAATAATTGGATAGACAATGAATAGTGAGTCTTCAAAGATGATGATGAAAATAAATATCTTGTTGCTCAAAGTTTGAGTTTTCATCTTTACCGAATCCAATGCCAACGTTTTAAATCCCTCATTCATCAAATTTTAGAGATTCTTTCGTTTTACCGAAACCGATGCCAGTGCTCTAAGCTCTGCAGATATGTCAAATCTCCAAAATTATCTGGCTAACTTCTCAAGTCTAGAACATTCGGACTTAGATTTCAAAATTCAAGAGATTCCAACCAGAACTTGTCTGAAGGTCTAACGGTTTTGTTTGTTTTCATAACTCCTCTCAATTCATCTCATCTAATTATTATAATTTTCTCAAATCTCCACACAAAATAAAATAAACAATTCGACTTTTTCAAATCTCAAAACAAAAATAATATTAAAAATATATATTCTAATTGTTAACGTCGTGTTTCGCACACCTTTGGGCCAAGCTTCGACAACTCAGATCTTTAAAAATGGGCTTGCAAAAAATGGAGAATAATGCACCTAGGAGTTGGCAGCCTTGGGGTCGGAGAACCTCCGATGTCAAAGTTAGTAAATATTCTTGGAAGTTTGTAAATAAGGAGTCTAGGGATCAGAAATAGATATTCTCGTACTTGGGATCTACTATTTATACTATAAGTCTGGAGGGACAGATCGTTCATGCCCCCATGAAGTCCGCATTGTTCATACTATTCCCTGTATCAGAGTCTTTTAATGTGGCGTGGCTCTGCAACGTTGTCATTAATGTGGTGTGTAGCCCGAGTAGTGGAGCCATTAATGCGGCGTGATTCTCCGACCTCATTCTCCTAGAATGTCTTCTTAATGGTTCGTTGATGACTTTCCTGTCAGAAAATCAAGGGTTTCCCGTACATTCAGCCTACCATGCGAGCGGGCACTTGAGAGCTGGAAATTACTTGAAGGGCCTTCAGATCGATGTGCCCCATCCCCTGTAGCACCCTCCCTCCTGCAGGTTGCGTACAGAAAACCCTTCCCATGGGCTGGGTTAGAGACTGTTTGTTTTGGGCTGGGCCTTTGGTCTCAATTTCCTTAGTTTTCGTTCATAGGCCCAATGGGTTCAAATGGGGGAAAATCCCCTTAAAGTTACCTAGCTAATTCTCACCGAACGAGTACGATGGGAATTTTATCACTATTTGAGCCCGCCTTGCCACTGAAGCTGACATCCCATCGTTTGATGTGCGCGTAGCTCCGAGGTCTGGGGATGCTCCCATTGTTCGGTAATTCTAACAACGTTTCCCCATCATTCTTGTTTGGCTCGCCTTTTGATGATTTTCATGACATATTTTCAGACTCATTAATGTGAGGGTGTCAGGCAGCTTTTCGCATTCACGTCGCTTCACGGATAGCACTTCCAGAATTTGAAACGACTCATACTTCCCCTTTACGCCACGGGGCGCAGGAAACCAACCATCACCTTTTCCCTATATAAAGTTTTCTCCCCATTATTACGCGATAGCCCCTTGCCATTTTAGTTTTTCTTTCCTCTGTCCAATCTTTTTTTTTTGTCTTTTTCTATCTCATATATCGACAGTGACAGCCTATGAGAAGTTTGTGCAACCCAATGTCTCTGGTGGGGGTGATAATGACGTAAGGCCAGTATTTGGGGGCAGTTGTTCCATTGCCAAGGCTTCGATGCTCGCTTCCCTAGCCCTTTCTTACCGGGTACCAGAGTCAGGATTTTTTGAGATTCCTAGTGCTAATGAGGGTGCCTTTGATTTAGAGGGTCATTCCACAAGGGTGGCCCTGTTTCCTTCTATGATCTCGTGCGGCCTGAGGCTGCCCTTCCCTCACCCTGTTCGCGACCTTCTGGACTGCCTGGGTCTAGCCCTCTCCCAACTGCATCTGAATGCCAAGTGACTGTTGATATGCTGTAGCATTATCTGGCGGTGTGCTTTGCTGGAATCATACCCGAACGATACGGATCTTACCGGCCGTGAGTTCATTCTTATCCATAAGGTGCTACGGCAAAAGGGGAATGTTTACAGTTTTAGGGTGTCACACACCCTAGCCACCTTGGAGTCGAGATACCACAAGGTGAAAGACTGGATGCCCAAGTTCTTCTTCGTGTCTAACCGGGGATGGGAGTTCCCGATAGGCCAAGGGAATTGTAGCGAGTTCCCCATACGGATGAACTAGGGGAGGGTCCCGGAGGATAAGGTCGTGCATTTGTTGGCTACTTCCTATGAAGCACGACGTATTGCGGTTGTCCGAGAATGGGTGCAAAATAACCCGGAAGCATCTTCTTCGAAGCCCTTCTTTCCGAGGAGAGCGTCTTCTTTGCCCTTGGGTTACCTTCCTTCTAATGATACGGCGACCGCAGTCCGACTTCAAGTTATTCTTCCTCGAAAGCACTCCTTGAACCTTTCCCTGTTGGATAAGGGAAAGAAACCTCAGCTGGAAGGGGTCGGGGTTGACAGTTGGCCCTCTTCTAGAGCTTTGAATCCTCTTCCGCAGGAGTCGACTGCCTCAGAGGCCAGCCGCCCTACTGTCGTGGAGACTCTGACGAAGGTGTCGGCGAGTGGAATGTCGGTGATCCTCCCGTGACTTCATTGCCGGCTACTACCGCTGAGGTGTCCATGGACGAGATTGAGATGGACGCCCTACTCCATAATCTCTTTACGGCTGCTATTCCTAAGCAAGTTGACGAGGGGCATCATTCTTCTTCATGGATCTCCCCCCTTCTTCATCTTGCTCTGTCGTGGGCAGCCACTCCTTCGGGTACAAAGCTGCTGACAAGGGGCGGCGACTTTTACTTCCAGCAACCGTCTAAAGATAGAAGACCCTATGAGAGACAAATTCCTTTTGGATGTTATAGTCTACAAGGGTTCAAGAAGTCCTATTGCTGACCCGCTTGTCCAAGCCGAGCACCTAGAGGGGGTAATTCCCCTCTAGATGTTATAGTCGGCGAGGGTCCACACAACGAGCCTCCTTCCCAGGTTGAGGGTGATAAAGAGGACGTGGCTCCCGCAGGTGACAGTCTCACAGAAAATGAAATTTGTTAAATGATTATGGATGCTTCCGCTCCTCCATATGATGGCAGCAAGGTCATTAGGCAGGTAGACCGTACAACATCTTTTAGAATGATAAATTTAATTGTTTCCACTAACGTCGATCTGAGGAAACAGAAGACAGATTTCGGCATCGAGCAAGGTAGATTTATGTTACAAATAGCTCGAGGAGAGCCGATTGATCTATCATTATATTTCTTCCTACAGATTCAATCTGAGTCACACTATTCTAGTGGAGGCAGTCTACTATTTGCATTAATGATCTCTAACATCCTAGTCCGATTTGAGGTAAATGTGCAAATCACTCAGAGGAGGAAGCCACAGATTTGGCCCCTTAACAAGATGACGTTCAGTAGGAGCGAGGGTCACTTGTGGAAGACTCGAGTTAATATTCCAGCAGCACAAGATAATGGCACGACGAGTGATCCAACTTCTACTCCTACCGTTGTTTAGAGACAGCCTGCAAGGGCTACTTTAGATGATGTATGATCTCTGCTCGAGGAGCATTGTCGACTTTTGACCAAGGAGATCGTTGAGCCCATCATGGGGAAGCTTCAGGACATGGAGGGACGCATATCTTCCTTATAAGAGGATTTTGAGCTACTTACCAAATAGATAGTTTTAGTTTTTATTTCACTTTTCTATGTTGTATGAAACATTATATTTTTGGGATGTAATTAGTGTATGATTTTTATTTTTGAGTGTTTGCTAGCTTGTTTATTGTCAAAAATATTTTTTCTTCTTTTACTAAAGTAATATTTATTTAACTAAAAATCTTATTTAACATAAAAGAATTCATTAAAATATTTTTAAATTAATTACTTAAAATTAATTTATGAATATGAAATATTTTAATTCACCATAAATAATACTATATAATCTATCTATATTTTTTTATATTTTGAAAATGATAACTAATAAATTAAAAAATTATTTTTTTATGGTATTTTGGATGCCTTTCAATCAATTATTATAATTAATCAAATCACGTTCGAACGTTTATTTTGGGTTCGAACTAAGTTCATACCGTTCAAACCGAACACTTCCATTCGAACAGCGTTGAATCAAATCCCCACCAATGTTTTTATAATTTCCCCATCAAACAAATCGTTTGAATGAATAAATGTGGTGTTAAAATTAGTTCAAACCCAATTTCTTTGAGTTCGAACTTTCTTGCAACCATCCCGCCAAATTTCCCCACAAAAAAATTGTTGTTCGAACATAAAATTTCAGTTCGAACGGTTTTGAACTTCCCCCCAAAAAAATTATATTTACTTTCCCACCAAGATTATCATTCGAATAGAAGTTAACTCTCTGTTCGAACATATTTTTACCTGTTCAAACATTTTTCTATTTTTGAGACGATATATTTCGTTAATGAAGATCTAGTTCGAACAGATATTTATCCGTTCGAACGCCTTGAGAACTTCATCTATGTTTTGAGATGAAATTTAAATTTTTTCGCAAATAAGTACTTTTAGGGACAAAATTAAATTCGTCCATAATAAATTTCGTCTCTAAAAATAAAATTTGTTGTAGTGCCAATCTCTTCAGTGAATTGTCATTGAATGTAACAAACCCACAATTTCTTGAGGTGACCGTAAGAATTGGTGCAATCATTAATCTTTTTTTTTTCAATTCCTAAAAACACTTCTTACATTAATCAATCCATAAGAACTTCTCATTTTTCATTGTTAACCTCGTCATTGGAGCTGCAGTACTAAAAAGTTCTTCTATAATAACCGGCAAGGCGTAAGAAACATCTACCTCTTTAACATTACTTGGCTTGTCCCAATTAACCACTACTTCAATCTTTGTCGGGTCCCAAGAAAGCGATCTCTTGTTACCAGAATTCACATTTCTTAAATTTTGCATTCAACTTATTCTCTTTTAGTGTCGTTAGGACAACTCTCAAGTGGTCCTTGTGTTCCCTGATACTCCAAGAGTAAATAAGGACATCATCTATAAAAACTACCATGAATTGGTCCAATTAATCCCTAAAAACTCTATCCATTAGATCCGTAAAAGCAGTGGAGGCATTAGTTAAACCAAAGGTCATAACAATGAACTCATAATGCTAGTATCGTGTCCAAAACATTGTCTTCTAAATATCTATCTCCGTAACCTTCAACAGATGATACTCGGATAGCAAACCTATCTTGGAAGACTTGCACTCAGTGTAGATGATCATATAGGTCATCTATCCTTGGTAGATGGTACTTGTTCTTAATGATGACCTTATTCAACTCCTTGTAATTGATGCATAATCACATGGATCCATTTTTTTTTCTTCACAAAGAGTTAGGAGTGTAATCAATTCGATTTGGTCCAGTCTTGGATAAATTTTGGAACCGAACTGGTATACACTAGTTTTAGAAATTTAATAATCAATACTAGACCTTTTCATCATTAAAACCGAAACTTCTGATTTTTTCGGTTTCTGTTTGATTTGGTCCAATTTTTCCGATTGACCATTTCATCATACTACCATAAAATTAATCAAATTGAAAAGATTAAGAAATATATACAATCAAAATGCGTAAAGATGTATTTATCAAAACAAATATATATTATAAGTTATTATGCTAAGAATGTATTTATTTATCTTTGATATATATTAGAATTAGTAAGTTTATATTAATAATTTAATTATTTTTCAGTTTAAGATTAAAATTTTATGTTATATTAATTAGCAATTTAGCATATAATATATATAATATAATATGAAAAATTATATATATATATATAACGGTTCGGTTCGGTTCAAATCGATTTTCAAAATATAAAAATGGGTACTAGAGCGGTTTCTAATTGCTTTTGGTTATTAAGAACTGATTCTAAACTGGACCGGTCCGGTTCAGTTCGACTGGTTTATCGATATTTTTTTACATCCCTACAAAGAGTGATGGAGCACTCCATGGGGACTCACTAGGGCGGATGAAACCCTTCTCCAACAACTGTTGTAACTGATCTTTGAGCTCATTTAACTCAATTAGAGCTATGTAGTACGTTGCCTTGGATATAGGAGCAATTCCCAGAGTGAGATCTTTCGAGAACTCTATTTCTCTATCCGGAGGTAGCATTGGAAGGTCATATGGAAATGCATCTCCAAAATTTATGACCACTTATATATCCTCAACTCTAAGTCCATTTACAGGTGGTAAAACCAAGCTCACTAAAAATTTTGTACAGCCTTGTCTAAATAATCGGCGACCTGCATTATTGAGATTACAAGAGGGAAAATTTCTTGTGATGCCTGAAAAGTAAACTCCATCTCATCCATGGGTTTGAAAACCACATGTTTATTAAAAGAATCTACACATGCATGATTCTGAGATAACCAATCTATTCCCACAATTACGTCAAATTCAAACATATTAAATATAATCAAATTCGAAGGAAGAATGCTTTCCTGAATTTCTGCTGGACAACCCACTAGCACATAATTGCAATTAATATGTTCCCCTGAGGCGTAAAAATAATCTCTATTGTACCTTTTATTAATCTAATTCCCCCAATAAAGAAAAGAAAGATTATGGCACTCAATAAGAGCATTCACATTCACATGAATACATTTTTTTCCTAATTAAGAATCATCTTTAAATTTTTTTCTAAATTTTACTTATCTTTCCAAAACGTCATACATCTCACTCCCTATTATTTCTTTATTCTATTTAAATAATCTTTTTATGTTCTTTCTTTATTAGTTTTTTCTATTCATTTATTTGTACATTTTTAATTACTCACTTTTTTTGTCTTTCGTGAAACAATGGAAGAAAATTAACTTAATTTTTTTTTTCACATTTTCATAATTATTTAATTATTTGTTGTACCCATGTTTTCGATTTTTCATCTGTAACAATTTTTTTTAAACTACTTATCTCTCTAAATGATAATATTTTTAAAATCAATGCTTTCATAACAATAATATTTCAAAACAAAAAATCATATTTTCACAAATGGTCAATTTTTTTAAACAAAGATTGGATCATCTCATTGGTGACATTTTTTTCAAATTTCAACTATAACAAATATGAGCATGAGAGAAAGTGTAGATGATTGGAAGAATAATTTATTTTATTGCTTAGAATAAAATATTTGTAAAAAATGATTTAGGGATGAACAATAGCTCCCTATATTTAGGGAGTCAATGTTCAAATCCCAAAACCTTTCCCTAATAAAGGCAGTCAGATGGAGAGGGATTTTTGTCAAAAAGTTAAACATTTTTACTAGAATTTAGGCATTTGCATCCAGATGCTCTAAGATGCACATATATTACTCAATATGCTACACTTTGTAAAGGCCAAAAGTGTTTTTTTCCATTTTACTTGAGTCATGTATAGGGGTGAAAAAAAAAATCGGTGAGCTAGTAAACTAGACCGGACTGGACCAAACCGGTGGGTTTGGTCAGGTATCAGGTCCGGTCCAGTACTGGTTCCATTTTTCTCAAAACCGGTCAAAATCAGTTCGGTTCTGGTTTTCCTTTTTCTAAAACTGGACCGGACCGGTTCATATATATCTTTTAATTTTTTTATATTGTATAAAATATTTTTATATTATATAAAATATATAAAATTATATAAAAAATAATTTTGTATTGTATAATAAATTACTAATTAATATAATATTAAATTTTAAAATTCTATATAAATAACTATATATTATCACTATAGTCTAATGTATTAATAGTTATACTAATACAATATCACTATATATTATAATATATAATATATCACTATCTTATATATTATAATATATTACTTTAGGCTATATAAATACAATCATAATATATAGTATAATATACTACAATATATGATCACTATATTATTATATACTATAAAATATATATACTATATTATATACCAAAAGAACTAGACCGAAACCGGTAAAACTGGAAGTACTGGTTTAGGAGTGTAATCGGTGCGGTATTGATTTTTGAAATCTCAAAATCGGCATATGCTGGTTCGGTTTTAAAATGTGTCTAAAATCGGACCGGTTACACCCATACTACCCCTCTTTCTAGAAAAAAAAAAAAAAAAAACTAGCTTCTTTTATTTTTTATTTTTTTCTCGAAAGGATTGTACTATAGAAAAATTATATTTATCATTTCTTAGACTATATATCAACATATAATTTTTTATTTTTATTTTTCTATTTAAATATACACATATTGATATATAAATATATATATTTAAATAGAAGAACAAAAATGAAAAATTACATATTGATGTGTGGTGTGGAGATGATAAGTAATATTTCTCTGTATTATATCCCACTTACTCATATTTTAGATACTACTATTAATTTTTTTATAGACTCCTATTTTTAGGTTTTTTTTTTCCTTCTTCGAAAATATTGTACTATAGAAAAATTCTACTTATCATTTCTTACACTATATATCAACATATAATTTATTATTTTTCTTTTTCTATTTAAATATACACATATTGATGTATAAATATGTATGTTTATATAGAAGAATAAAAATGACAAATTACATATTGATGTGTAGTGTGGAGATGATAAGTAACATTTCTTTGTATTATATCCCACTTACTCATATTTTAGATACTTCTATTAATTTTTTTATAGACTTCTATTTTAAAAAATATTAATATAGTAGTTCATAGACACCTCAGCTTCAGTACGTGACAATTGTTTTTTTTTTTTTTTTTTTTAGCATTTTCAGTTAAAACAAATCGAATTTTGTAGTCCAGTCTTGAGACAACGATGACATCTACCATTTTCACAGCACCACTCATATTCTCTATTTCTCTCTTCTTTCCCAATCGAACACATGTAACTGAGATATAATACAGAGAAATGTTATTCGTGATTTGATTTTGGCTGAGGATGTGTGTAGGAGGAATTCCAGCGAGACCTCAGGGTCCAATTCCGCACTGAATGTTGACGCTCGGGGAAGACCACATGACAGAAACTCAAACAGGGTTAGATCAAAATCAAAGAACAAGGACAAGAACAAGCCAAGGCCTAGACAACAGACGACCTACAGGAACTGTGGTAAGTCTAGTCACATAAAAAGGAACTGTAAAAATCTAAAGAAGACAGAGAATGATAGTGCAAATGTGGTAACTGAAGAAGTATAGGATGCAATACTACTTACAGTTCACAGTTCGATCGATGATTGGATACTGGATTCAGAAGTTTCCTTTCACACATCTTTGCATCAAAAGATCATGCAGAACCACATTGATAGTGACTTCGGGAAGGTGCACTTGACTGATGGAGAGGCACTGAACGTGGTGGGAATGGGAGACATTGACGTTGTACTCCCAAACAGGAGCGTGTGGACTTTGCAGAAAGTCAGACACATTCCTGAATTGAAGAAAAATCTCATTTTTGTAAGACAGCTCGACGACTGTGCCCATTCAACAATGTTCTCAGATAGCACATGGAAAATTACTAGAGAAGTAATGGCGCTAGCTCAAGGGAAGAAGGCTGAAAACTCTCTTAAGTAAGGATTAATTTAGTTGTTAATATTACATAATTTCAACCTACCTGGGGTTGTTTGTATGAATTTTAGACATTAGTGCTATCTTTCCAAGTGGAAAATTTTGTATCATGCAAAGGACGAGGCTGTTAATTCCCTGCACAAAATAGAACAACGCCCCAATGAAACACTCTGTCGTAAAACCACTACGGAATATTGCAGTTGGAACACAATACCAAGATTCTGCTTTAGATATAGGCTATTGCCAACAAGAAACATGTACATAACATCATCTCAACAAAGCTTACACATATCCTCAATCCATCATCTATTTAAACTCAACATATCATAACAATACATGCACCTTTCACAAGCTTAACACACACAATCTATCCAACTTAATGTATCAACATAAACATACATGATTGAAGTTAAAAACTCAACCTCAAATATGTCCATTCCATCAATTATACATAATTTAAACTTAGTCATCAAACTAGCTAACAAAATAATGTCTATTCAATCACCTCCCTCACTTAATCCATGAAATCCAACACAACACCATTCAATTATATAAACATAATAGTCCAGAAAAGAGAGTGGTAAAGATCTAAATACTTACCAAACGCCATGGTCAAGAGTTAGGCATATGGTGTGGCTAGACAACCTCTACATGTGGTAGAGAGAGACCAAAATTGGACATGAGCTGCTGGTTTGGTGGCTTTTACAAAAATAGAGAGGGAAGAGGAGAAAGTGGAGTGAACATGGGCAAAATAGGTGTGTCTTGGGGCTAAACAGGTGGTTCACGAGTGGGGCAAACGAGTTTAGCTAGTATGGGGTGTTGTACGAGGGTTGACTAAATGGCCTTCTATGGCACACAAAGTTGGACATAGCTAGGTGGCTAGCCGGCTCAGGATTCAAGAAGATGAAGAATAGAGGCTACTCTCTTTACTACATGACTTGATCATAGTGGAGGAAACAAATGGAGAAACAGTTTGGTCTCATGGCTGGTATGCTGGTACGGTGGCATGGCTGATGGCTTAGTTGAATTGAGTGTGAAGTGTGGTTCAAGTGCTAATCCTTGTAAGAAAGTAAGGGAGGGAGAAAGAAAGCCGTTGTGCATAGTTGCCGTGGATACTAGTTGTTGCTGCGCCGCTCATGGGGGCAGGTTGTTTGTTGTTTCTTCTTCATTTGCTATACAGTTACTGTCATGGTGGCTGGTAAGGCTACTGCTATGGATGGTGGAAAAAAAGGAAAACTAGAGAAAGAACAGAGCATGGACAAAATGCAAGTGTCGGTAGTGTAGCTAAAATGTAGGAGAAATTGGTTTGTTGTTGTTGACTACTTGATGCAGCTATCATGACTACTATTGGCTGAAGTTTGGAACCATGATAGTGGTTGGACTTATAGCAGCCCTGGATGTGTGCTGTATTGGTGGTTGTTAACTTGTGCGTGTTTTGAAGAAGAAGAGGCCTCTTAGGAGGAGCTCGAGTAAGCTGAGAGAGTTGAGAAGTCGGTTATGCTAGCTGAAATCTAACTGACCAATGCCAACCATTAGCAAACACACCTCTATTTTAGGCCGTGTTATATTATCTTCTTAAGTTTTTGAATTTTCAAATGTTTATAATACTTCTCAAATGTCAGGACACATAAGATTTCTCTTGCAATCATTTTCACTGAGCGAGGTATGTTCGCTTTAGTTCTTCCTAAAGTTGATATTTTTATACATGGTTTATCTTTGTATTGATTGATTCAATTTACCTTTGTTCATTGGCTGAAGAGTTGTCACATTTGTTAGAAGATGACAGAGTAGTGCTACAATGATTTAAGAAATTGGAACTTTTGCATACAAGGATGTCTAATTATGAGATGCAAAGAATATTTATCCATTTTTTTTAATAAAAATGACAAGTATCTGCCCTTCGAAATTAAGTCAGCATGCATTTTTCACTATCAACTGCTTTTATTCTTGCATTCTGCAAGGTGAAAATAAGAAGCATAAATAAAATATCATTAGACTAGCTAGCCAAGAAGCTTAAGAAAAGAACCAATAAAAAAATCTCTTAAGAAAATAAAGGCCTAATTTCTACCTAGTTTATAACAATAGTGTCCCTATAAATCTTAACTTGTTGAGTATAAGAGGTAGAATATTATGACGCCCCAACACTCGCTTGTGACTTGGCGGGAGCCGCGACGTCGGGATGTTGGCCGCTCGGATCCTACACCCCTCTCATATTGTGATAAGTGTGTGCTCACATATTTAAATAATGTATACAATTAAATCGTAATAGAAAGTAAAAATATAGTCATAACAAAACTAACTAATAGTTCAGAGAAATTTAAATTACATCATCATCCTAGTGCACATAAGCCATAAGTCTTCCAACAAAAGAATATTACAATTTATAGTCTTCTAAGAATAACAAAGAGACAAAAATTAACCTTTATACTTTCACAACTCAAGCAGAGCCGGACCTCCATACTCGTACCCATCATCTGAATCAAAAAGCAAGTTCGAAAATAAGGAAAACTTTAAAATTCAAAAATTAAAATTAAAATTAAAATATAAATTATTGATAAAATATGACTATACTTGGTATGTATAATATTGTCGTAAAGTTATGTATATGTATAGAATTACTGTTCTTTAAAAGATGGAATAAACACCTAGTGGCCGAAGACAAATATTCTTGATGATTTATACTTATTTTTAGAATTGAAAAAATTAGAAATTATGAAGACAGAAATGATACTCCAACTGGCGGAAGACAAATAACATATACAAGTTATGTGTGGTGTATAGTGTAAAAATGATGAATAGAGTTTTTCTATAAGTTATCCCATTAACTTCCTCAGATGCTGAATAATGAAGCTATTTACCATTTTAATTTGAATTATAAACAAAATTAAAAAAATTAGCCGTTTCTGACCTTCCACACGCTCTATATATATACACTGTATATTCACTATTCCTCACACAAACAAATAGCCGTTAGAGAGGGAGGGAGGGAGGGAGGGAGGTGGAACACGAGAACATACGCCTGCATATTGCGAGAGAGCTCATGCTTCAACGGAGAGAATGGTGGTTTTCACGGCGATCAAGACGCATCGGATGATCCAAACTGTAAGCATTGCAGTAAATCTGTTGCTGGTTTGATTCGTATTCATCGCGGAAGGGATTTCATTGATTCGACTAACGGATTCACAATTGGACCTGATCCCAAACGTGGCCATGCTCTCTTTTCGATCGTTGCTCCATTAAGAAGACAGAAGATCCCCTCAAGTAAAATCTATTGAACACCCAATCTTCCGTATTTTAGTTTATTTTTACAATTGATTTTGAGTTCATTTTTATTTATTATTTATTATTTATTTAGTCTTTTAGGGTCCAAGAAAGACGGAGACCTTAAGGTCGGCCTCTTGGTGGATGAGATTTATTATTCTTGGCCCTTTTACCTTTGAACCGTTTGAATTTAAATCAAAATTTTTTTTTTTCTTTTTAAAAGAAAACCAATCTACCAGTTTTAACGCTTGTCGTGGAGCATATTGGTGCTCGAATTTTATGGGGCGGGGACTGTTGTTACTCTAGTTCAGAACCGTGCCATGGAGGGCTCTGGAGTCGGAGTGTTACTCTACTTATGCTTCTTGTCTAGACTCTCGATGAATTTAATCGCTCTCGCTTTTGTCTGTCGTTCTTATAACTCCTTATAAGCTAACTTGGACTATGCTGAGATTCTTGCTCTGTGTTGCATACACTCTTCTTGAGTTAGTTTCTGCACAGATATGGAATATAAATTATTTGAATGAATATAATCATTTGTTGACAGGTTCGGGTCTGCTTGTGCAAAGTCCACATACATTCATTAGTGTACATCATATCAAACCAACTCCTCAAATAAACACCTAGTGTTAATAATTGTGCATGACCTCAACTGATAGGATAAATTTGTATGCTTGAGTATTAATATAGGGTTCCTCGTCCTGGAATTGTCCTCTTAAGTTGGACCGGGATGGGGTCTCATGGTATTTTCACTCCAAATATTCAGCATGCTCATGTATGCCAATTGCAAATGTATTTGCTATTTGCCTCCTCCGGTTGAAACCACATGAGACTCTTAAGTTTTGTTAGATGATTGCCTCGTTTATGTTCTGAAGAGCCTCCATCGATAATAATCTCAGAGAACTTAGTATAGGTTAGGTGGTCATGCAAAAAAGCGATACTGTTAAAAACTAATTCCATTTTTTAGAGAAATTAGTAAGTGAATTATTTTAGAGATTACTTGCTGGGAAAAACTGGTGAATATAATTGTTCTAATCCTTTCATCATTGTTATTAAACCATTATTCCAGAGTCTTACAACGGTGAATACTTCTGGCTCAACTTTTGCACATCATATTATATTATTCTTTTTAAATGAGATAAGACTTGTGGAAAGGCTAGAGAGGTAGCCTAGTCGGAGCCGCTCTGTCCATGGAAGATACTTCGGTATGTACCGAGAAAGCTCCCACTAACATTTGGTCTTTTTTGTCTGAAATATTCTTTACAGCTCTCAAACCTCCTGCATGGTGCTTCATATCTATGCTGGATGTATGAAAGGCAGAAAAATTATCCTGGGAAGTTATCTTTCTCTCGTCTAGTTGAACTTAAATCACTTCTTTCTTTAAGTAAGGAGAAGGATTTGATTGCAGATTTTAGGATCAATGTTCCTGTATAATTTTTTATAACTTTGGAATTTGTCTGGCCAAATATTTTTTACTATGATCTTGAAAGGAAGTCACTCTTTGCATTAACAGATACTGACAAAACTGCATTATGATAACTACTGTGCTATCGAGGAATCAACCCGTATGCTCATTAGCTGTTTTGTCTCCTTTGACTCAACTGTCTTCAACCATTATATTTTCTTTCTGTTTGTTACTCTTTCTATGTCACGCAAAACAACAATACTATTAAAACTAATTTCATTTTCTGCAGAGAAGTTGAAAAGTGAATCATGTTAAAGATGGCTTTTTGGGTACGAGTACTACAAGTGTTCTAATCCTTTCATCATTGTTGTTGAACCATTTTTCCAGAGTCTTTCAACAGTGAATATTCCTGCCTAGTTAGAGACTGCTCTGTCTATTGATGATACTTTGGTATATACCTTGCTGGTACTAGAGGGAGACTCATGAAATATCCACTAACATTAGGATATTTTTTTGCATGAAATATTATTTACAGCTCTCAACCCTCCTACGGAGCGTTTCATATCTTAGCTAGATGTATGAAAGGAAGAAAAATTCTCCTGGGTAGTTATCTTTCTCTCTTCTAGTTGAATTTAATTCACTTCTTTCTTTAGGGAACGTGAATAATTTTGATTGCAGATTTTAGGATCCATTCTCTTGTATAATTTTTTATATGTTAGAATTTGTAGGTCCAAATATTAATTTACTATGATCTTGAAACGCAGTCACTCTTGACATTAACATTTATTGACAAGTACTGCATATTGATAATTACTTTGCTAGCAAGGCATCAATAGTTATAATCGTTAGAAGCTGTTTTTTCTTCTGTGAGTCAGTCGTCATCAACAATTAGATTTTATTTCTTTTTGTTATTCTCTTTATAGCTTTATAGATCAAGCACTTTGTAATTTTACTTAGGTTTTTTGATTGTCGTGTTATATGACTCTATCCTTCACTAACTTTACTTGATTACTAACTTTAATTGTCGTGTTTAAGTATGGTGTGTAATGTGTGGGGATTGAAGAGTAGCAAATCTTGTTTCCTTTTCTTATTTTTATTTTTTGGATTTAAGTCAGCTGAAATGTTCCTGATTTTGTTATTATCTATATTGTTTTCTTTGAAGCATGTATTCACTATGCATATATAAGGTGCTTTATTTTCTCTTTAACACTCGTATTTAATTTTTAAGGCATATTATTCTGTTATTTGATAGTTCCTTGACTTTTGTGCCTATATATCAGTGTTTTATGATTGCATTTTCATATTGTTGTCTTTTTTTCTTTGTCAATCCACTGAAAATGATCTCATGAAAAACTTTTTTCCTTTATATGCGGCATGCGGAGAAATATTCCGTGGCCCATATTTAGGTCTTTTTCTGTATGAAATATTATTTACTCTTAAACCATCTACATGGCTCTTCATATATATCTTGGATGTATGAAGGGCAGAAAAATTGTCTCGGGTGGTTATCCTTCTCTCTTCGAGTTGAAGTTAAATCACTTTCTTTGTAAGGTACGGTGAATTCAGATTTGGGATCGATGCCCTTGTATAATTTTGTATATGTTAGAATTTTTCTTGCCAAATATTTTTTTTATAAGCTCAAAGGATTTAGGAAAAGCTAAAGTCACATTGAGAGTTGGGTCCAGATGAATTTTCCCGACAACTTTTTTTTTTTTTAAAATATATTTAAGGGTATAAAATGAATGAAAAGAGGACATTTGGCTTTATTGGGACTCATCCTCGAGCTACACGAACTTCTGTACGCCAAATCGCATTTGTCTCGTTTGTGGTTATTCCTATACTATTCCTTATATTCTTGAACTTATTAATTTCTCCTCCATCTCTTCCTCTACTCATCCTTCATATCCTACTCATCCTCTTTTTCCTTCTCTATTTCTTCTTCTCCTCCCTCCTCTCCTTCCCTTACTCGTAAGAAGTCCTACTCCTACTCTCTTACTCCTTTGCTTGTCCTTTTTGTCCTAATCCTCTATTCCTCATCGTCTTCATCTTCATCTTCATCTTCTTCCTCTCTTCTTTGTCCACGTCCTCCACTTCTCTTCCTCCTTCTATATGTACTATCTGCACAGTACGGTTTTAAAGATAAGTTTATTTATTTTTAGATGTGATTATAACTTTGGCTATAAAGATTGGTTACAAAAGTTTGAGATTTCTAGAGGAGGTCTTACGCATCCAAGCAACCTTGATTGGATTGGTGCACTGGCTAGCCTTCAGCCTTGATCCTTATGCGACAAACGCTTTCTGTATATAGTTATGTCTTCTAATTTAACTCAATTCTTTCTTTAGGTAAGGTGAATAACTTGATTGGCGAGTACGCATTTATTGTTAATTTAGTTGTCTCGTTTATGGTTATTCCTATAGTATTTTTTATGTTCTTGTTATTGTTCATTTCTCCTACTCCTTTCCTTCTCCCTCATCTCTTACTCTCCTAGTCCTCTCTTCTCATCCAAATTCCTCTCCTCCTCCCTCCTCTCTTCCTCTCCACATACTCCTCGTCCCAATCCTCCTCTCTTTCTGCTTCTCTCGTCCTCTTCTTCCTACTCTTTTTTCCTCACTGACCTTGTCTTCCTATTCTCGTCCCCTCGTTCACGTCCTTTCCTCTTTCTTCTTGACATTTTGTAGATGTACCATATTTATAGTATATTTTTAGAGATCACTTTGTTTTTGGTTAAATTTGATAAGCATTTTTGTACTCATTTTTCGATTCTCGAGTTTTAATATAATAGCTACCAAAGCCAATGTAGAGGAGGCCTTACACATCCCTGCAACCTCGATTGGATTGGTGTACTGGCTAGCCTTCAGCCTTTATCCAAATGCGACGAATGCTCTCTGTATATATAGGTTATGTTTTTATACGTACCTTTTTTTTTTGTATAAAATACTATATTTACAGCTTTGTATGCTTTCTAATAGTTAGGGTTTTTTGTATGAAATTTTATTTGCAGTACTTTACCCTCCTACGTGGCGTTTCATATCTATATTGGATGTATGAAAGGCAAAACAATTGTCCTGGATAGTTAGTTATTTCTCTCTTCTAGTTGAACTTACTTCTTTCTTCAGGTAAGGTGAAACCTGTTTGCTGATTACGCATTTATTTTTAATTTAGTTGTCTCCATTATGGTTATTTTTTAGTATTTTTTATATTCTTGTTATTGTTAATTTCTTATGCTCTTCTCCTTCTCCTTTTCCTCTTGTTGTCCTACTACTCCTCTTCTTTTCCTCATATATTCTTCTCATCCCTTCTATGTTCCTCTCCTTGTACTCCTCGTCCTACTTCTCTCTCTTTTCGCTCTCTCCGTCCTCTTTGTCCTACTCCTCTCTTCCTCACAGTTCTCATCTTCTTCTTCTCTTCCTCGTACACATCCTTTCCTTTTCCTCCTCCACCTTTTTGTAGATGTACTATCTTTATAGCATATTTTTAGAGATCACTTTGTTTTTGGTCAGATGCGATTAGAATTTTGATATTCCTTTTTCAGTTCTCTCGAGTTTTTAATATAATAGATACCAAAGCTTGAGATTTGTAGAGGTGGCCTTACGCATTTGATCCTTATGCAATGAATGCTCTTTGTATATAGGTGATATTTTTTTATACTCACATTTGTTTTTGTATAAAAATGCTATTTAGAATTTTGTATGCTCTCTAACATTTGAGACTTTCTTCTATGAAATTTTATTTGCAGTACTTCACCCTCCTGCATGGCGTTTCACATCTATGCTGGATGTATGATGACCAAAAGATTTAACCTGGGTAGTTAGTTATTTATCTCTTCTAGTTGAACTCTTCTTTCTTCAGGTAAGGTGAGTAACTTGATTACTGATTACGTATTTATTTTTTAATTTAGTTGTCTCGTTTATGGCTATGCCTATAACATTTTTTATATTCTTGTTATATTGTTAATTTCTCCTACTCATGTCCTCCTCCCTCATCTCTTCCTCTCCTCGTCATACTCCTATCTTCCTACTCTCACCATCATCCTCTTCGTCCTATTCCTCTCTTCCTCACCGTCTTCGTCTTCTCGTCCCCCCATTCATGTCCTATTTTCTTCCTCCTCCACCTTTTTCAAGATGTACTATCTTTATACTATATTTTTAGAGATCAATTTATTTTTGGTCATATGTGATTAGAATTTTGGTATTCTTTTCTCAATTCTCTAGAGTCTTTAATATAATAGCTACCAAAACTTGAGATTTGATTGGTGTGTTGGCCTTGATCCTTATGCGATGAATGCTTTCTATTTAAAACTTTCTATGCTCTCCAACATTTGAGACTTTTTTGTACGAAATTTCATCTGTAGCACTTCATCCTCCTACATGGCGTTCCATATCTATGTTGGAAGTATGAAGTCACTTCTTTCTTCAGGTTAGGTGAATAACTTGATTGCCGATTACGCATTTATTTCTCCTACTCCTCTCCTCCTCCCTCATCTCTTCCTCTCCTCATCCTACTCCTACTCTTTTCCTCCTGTATTCCTCTCCTCTCCTCCTCCTCATCTCTTCCTCTCATTGTACTCTCCGTCCTACTCCTCTCTTCTAGCTCTCATTGTCCTCTTCATCCTACTCTTTTCTTCCCCATCGTCTTCGTCTTCCTCATCTCTTCCTCTAATTTTTACAAGATGCACTATTTTTATAGTATATTGTTTTTATGAACACTTTATTTTTGGTCATATGTGATTAGAGTTTTCGTATTCTATTTTCAATTCTCTCGAGTTTTTAATATAATAGCTACCAAAGCTTGAGATTTGTAGAGGCCTTATGCAACCTTGCAACCTCAATTAGATTGGTCCTTATGTGACGCTCTCTGTATGTGGAAGATGTTTTTCTACTCACATTTCTTTTTGTACAAAATTCTATTTAAAACTTTGTATGCTCTCTAACATTTGAGACTTTTTTGTATGAAATTTTATTTGCAGCACTTCACTCTCCTACGTGGCGTTTCATTTTTATGCTGGACGTATGAAGGGCAAAAAAATTGTCATGTGTAATTAGTTCTCTCTCTATTCTAGTTGAATTCATTTCTTTCTTTAGGTAAGGTGCAACTTGATTGCCGATTACACATTTATTTTTTTATTTAGTTGTTTTGTTTATGGTTATTCATATAATATTTTTTATATTCTTATTATTGTTAATTTCTACTGCTCTTCTCCTTCTCTGTCCTCCTTTTCTCTCGTCGTCTTACTCCTATTTTCCTCCTATATTCCTCTCCTCCTCCCTCTCCTCCTTCCTCTCTTCCTTTCCTCGTACTCATCACCTTACTCCTCTCTTCCTGCTCTCACTGTCCACTTCGTCCTACTCCTCTTTTCCTCACCATCTTCGTGTTCCTCTTCTCGTCCTCATTCACGTCCTCTTCACTTCCCCTAACTTTTTCAAGATGTACTATCTTTATAGTATATTTTTAGAGAACACTTTATTTTTGGTCATATGTGATTATAATTTTGGTATTCTTTTTTGAATTCTTTAGAGTTTGTAATATAATAGCTACCAAAACTTGAGATTTGTAAATGAGACCTTATATATCCTTGCAACCTTGATTTGATTGGTGTGTTCGCTAGCTTTTGGCCTTGATCCTTATGAGATGAATGGTATATAGGTGATAATTCTATACTCACATTTGTTTTTGTATAAAATGCTATTTAGAACTTTTTATGCTCACTCTAACCTTCGAGACTTTTTTATATGAAATTTTATTTGCAGCACTTCACCCTCCTACGTGACGTTTCATATCTATGCTGGATATATGATGGGCAAAACAATTGTCCTGAGTAGTTAGTTATCAGTCTCTCTTCAAGTTGAACTCACTTCTTTCTTCAGGTAAGATGAATAACTTGATTGCCGATTACATATTTATTTTTTAATTTAGTTGTCTTGTTTATGGTTATTCCTAGAGAATTTTTTAGGATCTTTTTATTGTTAATTTCTCCTACTCCTCTCCTCCTCCATCATCTCTTCCTCTCATACTCCTCCTTTTTTCCTCCTATATTCCTCTCCTCCTCCCTCCTCCCTCCTCCCTCCTCCCTCCTCTCTTCCTCTTCTCGTACTCCTCACCCTACTCCTCCTCTCTTCTTGCTCTCACCATCCTCTTCAGCCTACTCTTCTCTTCCTCACCGTCTTCGTCTTCCTCTTCTTGTCCTCTTTCACGTCCTCTTCACTTCCTCCAACTTTTTCAAGATGTACTATCTTTATAGTATATTTTTAGATAACACTTTATTTTTGGTCATATGTGATTATAATTTTGGTATTCTTTTTTGAATTCTTTTGAGTTTGTAATATAATAGCTACCAAAACTTGAGACTTGTAAATGAGGCCTTACATATCCATGCAACCTTGATTGGATTGGTATGTTCGCTAGCTTTTGGCGTTGATCCTTATGCGACGAATGGTATATAGGTGATATTTCTATACTCTCTCATATTTGTTTTTGTATAAAAAGCTATTTAGAACTTTTTATTCTCTCTCTAACCTTCGAGACTATTTTGTATGAAATTTTATTTGCAGCACTTCACCCTCCTTCGTGGCGTTTCATATCTATGCTGGATGTATGAAGGGCAAAGCAATTGTCCTGAGTAGGTAGTTATCAGTCTCTCTTCAAGTTGAATTCACTTCTTTCTTTAGGTAAGGTGAATAACTTGATTGCCGATTACATATTTATTTTTTAATTTAGTTGTCTTGTTTATGGTTATTCCTAGAGAATTTTTTAGGATCTTGTTATTGTTAATTTCTTCTACTCCTCTCTTCCTCCCTCATCTATTTCTCTCCTCTCCTACTCCTCCTCTTTTCCTCCTATATTCCTCTCATCCTCCCTCTTCTCTTCCCCTTCTCGTACTCATCGCCCTACTCCTCATCTCTTCTTGCTCTCACTGTCCTCTTCATCCTACTCCTCTCTTCATCACCGTCTTCCTCTTCCACTTCCTCTTCTTGTCCTCTTTCACGTCCTCTTCAGTTCTTCGAACTTTTTCAAGATGTATACTATCTTTATAGTATATTTTTAAAGAAGACTTTATTTTTGGTCATATGTGATTAGAATTTTGGTATTCTTTTTCCAATTCTTTCGAGTTTGTAATATATAATAGCTACCAAAACTTGAGGTTCGTAAAGGAGGCCTTACACATCCTTGCAACCTTGATTGGATTGGTGTGTTCGCTAGCTTTTGGCCTTGATCCTTATGCGATGAGCGGTAATATTTCTATACTCACATTTGTTTTTTGTATAAAATGCTATTTAGAATTTTTTATGCTCTCTGACCTTCGAGACTTTTTTGTATGAAATAAGCTCTTCACCCTACTATGTGGCATTTCATATCTATGCTGGATGAAGGGCAAAACAATTGTCCTTAGTAGTTAGTTATCAGTCTCTCTTCAAGTTGAACTCACTTGTTTCTTCAGGTAAGATGAATAACTTGATTGCCGATTACATATTTATTTTTTAATTTAGTTGTCTTGTTTATGGTTAATCCTAGAGAATTTTTTAGGATCTTGTTATTGGTTAATTTCTCCTACTCCTCTCCACCTCCCTCATCTCTTCCTCTCCTTGTCCTACTCCTACTCTTTTACTCCTATATTCCTCTCCTCCTCCTTCCTCCCTCCTCCCTCCTCTCCTCCCTCCTCTCCTCATATACTCATTGTCCTACTCCTCCTTTCTTCTTGCTCCCACCGTCCTCTTCGTTCTACTCCTCTCTTCCTCACCATCTTCGTCTTCCTCTTTTCATCCCCGTTCATGTCCTCTTCTCTTCCTCCTTTATAGTTTTCAAGATATACTATCTTTATAGCATATTTTTAAAAATCACTTTATTTTTGGTCTATGTGATGTTTGGTATTCTTTTTTTAATTCTCTCGAGTTTTTAATGTAATACCTACCAAAGGTCGATATTTGTCGAGGGGAACTGTACATCCTTGCAACCTCGATTGGATTGGTGTGTTGGCTCACCTTCAGCCTTGATCCTTATGCGACAAATGCTCTTTGTTTATAGGTGATATTTTTCTAATATTTTTCAACTCACATTTCTTTTTGTATAAAATGTTATTTAGAACTTTGTATGTTCTCTAACATTGGAGACCTTTTGTTTGAAATTTTATTTGCAACACTTCATCCTTCTATGTGGCTTTTCATATATCTATGTTGGATTTATGAATGACAAAAGAATTGTCTTGGGTAGTTAGTTATCTCCCTCTTCTAGTTGAACTCACTTGTTTGTTTAGGTAAGGTGAATAACTTGATTGGCGATTACGCATTTATTTTTTAATTTAGTTGGGAGTTTATGGTTATTCCTCTATTATTTTTTATTTTCTTTTTATTTTTAGTTTCTCCTATTCTTCTCCTTTTCCCTCCTCCCCTTTTCCTCTCCTCATCCTACTCTTCTTTTCCTCCTATATTCCTCTCTTCCCTCTTCCTCTCTTCCTCTCCATGTACTCTTTGTCCTACTCCCCCCATCTCTTTCTACTCTTACCGTCCTCTTCTTCCTACTCCTATCTTCCTTACTGTCCTCGCCTTCTTCCTCCCGTCAAGGGTTCACGGCATGTTCTTCTCCTCCTCTACCTTTTTCTAGATGTACTTTCTTTATTGTATATTTTTAAAGATCACTTTATTTTTGGTCAAATGTGATTAGAATTTGGGTATTCTTTTTTCAATTCTCTCGAGTTTTTAATATAATAGCAACCAAAGGTTGAGATTTGTAGAGAAGGCCTTACACATCCCTGCAACTTCGATTGGATTGGAGTACTGGCTAGTCTTCGGACTTGATTCTTATGCGATGAAGGCTCTCTGTATATAGGTGATATTTTTATACTCAAATTTCGTTTTGTATAAAATGTTATTAAAACTTTTTATGCTCTCCAACCTTTGAGAATTTTTTGCACGAAATTTATTTGCAGCACTTTACCCTCCTACAAGGGCGTTTCATATCTATGTTGGATGTATGAAGGGTAAAAATTTTAACATGGGTAGTTAGTTATCTCTCTTCTAGTTGAACTCACTTCTTTCTTCAAGTAAGGTGAATAACTTGTTTGCCAATAACACAATTATTTTTTAATTTAGTTTTCTCATTTATGGTTATTCCTATAGTATTTTTTATATTCTTGTTATTCTTAATTTCTCCCTATCTTCCTCTCCTGTTGACGCCTCTTTTCCACATACTCCTTGTCCTACTCCCCATGTCTTACTGCTCTCACCGTCCTCTTCATTCTACTCTTCTTTTCCTTACCTTCTTCGTCTTTGCCTTCTCGTCCTCCTCCACCTTTTTTCTAGATGTACTTTCTTTATAGTATAATTTTAAAGATCACTTTGTTTTTGGTGAGATATGATTAGACTTTTAGTATTATTTTTTCACTTCTCTCGGGTTTTTAATATAATAGCAACCAAATCTTAAGAATTTGTAAACTTACGCATCCCTGCAACCTCGATTGGATTGGCGTACTAACACATCGTCTACCGTAGACCAACTACGTGTCAGCACTTACCTCCCATACAGCGCAGGAGTTTTGGCGGTACCTCTCCCGCCCAAGTTCAAGGTTCCCCAGATGTTCCGTGTACGACAGGTCCAAAGACCCATTGGAGCACCAAGAAACGTTTAAGGCCCACATGACCTTGCACAGCTTCCCGGAAGAGATTGCTTATGAAGCCTTTCTGCTAACCATAGATAGCTTCGAAGATCTAGCTTTCCTCTTCATAACGTAGTTCATGGCAAGCCGGAAGAGGAGGCGCCCGACTGCTTACCCCCTCACAGTCAAATAGCGAGACGGCGAAAGCCTGAAGTCGTATCTTTCCCAATTCAATCCTGAACGCATGACCACCAATGACCAAGACGAGAAGATCACCTTAGTAGCCCTCTTGGGGGGAATCTGGCCTAGGAATCCGTTTATGCCTGAAATAGTATGGAAGACCCCCCACCACGCTGAGGGAGTTTATGGACTGGGCGGACCAAATCATCAACGCTGAAGACACCCTCGAGGCCCTAACGGCTTCGCGACGGTTCAACATGGAGCAAGTAGACCGAAAAGCGGCTAGACAAAACGGAGGCCACAACTATGAAGGGGAAAAAGAGGAGCACCAAATACAAAAAGAAAGGGAGAAGCACCGACCCGACCGCATGGGGTGCCCTACACTCACACGAGTTTGGTAGTAGAAGGAGATGTCAACTGAACCCACGAAAAGGGTAGACCCGAGACAGAGAGGGCCACCAATACTGCGAGTACCAAATGACCGATCGGCATAACACCAAAAATTGCTATGCCTTGAAGACAATAAGGGAGGAAGACCAACAAAGTCGGAGGTGCCAGTCAGAGGAACGGGAAGACCGGCATGGGGGGCATTTAGGTCCCTGTTGGGTGCGAGCCCAAGAAGGCAGAGAACGAGGGTAGAAGCTCAGAGGAGCCCCCCAACGGAGGACAGACCAATCGAGGAAATCTGCACGATTACTGGAGGATATGCTGGAGGGGGGAGTCACTTCATCAGCTCGAAGAGCACACGCCCGGAGGACACACTATGAGGAGAGGTATATTCACTATCAGGAGAACTTTCGTCAGGGCACCTCAGCACCTAGGGAGCGCCATGATAATAACCTTTGGCAAGAAGGACGAAAAGGGCATCCTCCACCTGCATGAGGATGCGTTGGTGGTGATGATGCAGATTGCAAACTCTACAACCCGAAGGATCCTAGTTGACAATGGTAGGTAGGCAGAGATCTTGTTTTGGGAAGCCTTCATCAGGATAAGGATCAGCCCAGACCGATTACGCCCGACCCCTATGCCGCTCAAGGCTTTCACAGGCAACATATTTCAGTCAATGGGGGCCATCTCCCTATCCGTCTTAGCTAGGAAGGCCCCCATAACTGATGCAACCATGGCTGATTTCTTGGTGGTCAAAGCCTTATGCAATACTGGGACGTACTACTCTGAACCACTTGAGGGTGGTAACTTCCACCTACCACCTCAAAAAGAAATTCTCGACTGACTTAAGAGTGGTAGAAGTCTGTGGCAAATAGGACCTAGCTCGGGAGTGCTACGCTCCAGAGCTAAGCCACGAGGTCAAGGTAGTCACGACAGTTGAAAGTGCTAGAGAGACGCCCGGGCCGGCTTCGTCACCCGACCTAGCCAAATGGGATGAATAGGTCCGCAACGAGCAAGCCCCTTCAGTAGGCCAAACCCAACGAGCCCTTAGAGCTGGTTTTAGTCAATCAACAGAGACCGGAGCGGACGGTTCTAATCGAGACTAGGTTGGACCCAAAGTTGAGGCAGGCTTTGAAACATCTTTTCATTGAGCACCAAGACGTGTTTGTTTGGAGCCACAAGGAGATGTCCGAGATAGATAGCTCCATCATTGAGCATCGGCTCTGTGTTAACCTAAAGGCTCGAAAAGTCAAGTAAAAATGACGAAACTTTAGTGACTAGAAGTATGTTACGATAGCCCAGGAGGTGGACCGTCTCCAAGCGGCGGGGGTTCATCTGAGAAGTTCACTACCCGGAATGGCTCTCCAATGTGGTCTTAGTAAAAAAGGCTAACAGGAAATGGCAGATGTGCGTTGACTTTACCGACCTACATAAAGCTTGCCCAAATGACAGCTTCTCATTGCCACGTATCGACGTAATTGTGGATTTGACAGCAAGATATCCCCTCCTCAACCAAGGTATAACCAGATTAGGATGAGCCCGGACGACAAAGAAAAGACAGCATTCGTTACGGACCGAGGCTCTACTGCTACATAGCCATGTCGTTCGGCCTCAAGAATGCTTGCGCCACTTACCAACGGTAGGTTAATCAGATGTTCAAGTAGCAGATCGGAATGAACATGGAAGTGTATGTGGACGACCTGTTAGTAAAGAGCAATGAGCCCGAACAGCATCTGGCAGACCTTCGAGAGGCCTTCTTCGTCCTATGACGATACCAAATGAAGCTCAACCCGTTGAAGTGCATGATCGGAGTGGAATCAGGAAAGTTCCTGGAGTTCATAGTCTCCGAGAGAGCGATTGAGGCGAACCTCGAGAAGGTGGAGGCGATAATGGGGATGCCTTCCCCCCGCTTCATCGCCCGATCAATTGACCTTTGTCTCCCTTTCTTCAATGTTCCAAGGCCCAAGAATGAGATGCAGCCTGTGAAGAAGCTTTCAACGATTTAAAGAAGTACCTGGGCCACCCTAGCTGTTAAGCCAGACAGAACCAGGAGAGGACCTGACTGTGTAGCTAGTCGTATCCCTGCAAGTCGTGTCAGCAGTGCTGGTCCAGGAAATAGAGGAAGGGTAGCGGCCCATCTACTACATGAGTCGAGCCTTCTATGTAGCTAAAGTGAGGTACCCGTGGACTGAGATGTTGGTGTTCACCTTGGTCGTCACCTAAGAAGATTAAAGGCATACTTCCAGACCCATCTAACGAAAGTGCTCACTGACCTTCCCCTCAAGAAAATCTTGCAGAAGCTAGACACCTTGGGACAGCTCGCCAAGTTGGCGATCGAGCTCAGCGAATTCAATATGGAGTATTTGCTCCACGCCACGATCAAAAGGACAAGTATTGCTGGACTTTGTCGCATAGTTCACTAGCTTCCTGGAGGAAGTCTCAATTGCACCCTAAGGAAAGCTTTAGCAGGTCTACGTAGATGGCTCGTCCTGCCGGGCTGGCAGCGCTGTGGGGGTGCATGTAGTCACTGAACAAGGGGAGGAGCACAATTACGCTGTCAAGCTTGCCTTCAAAGCAACCAACAATGAATCCGAGTATGAGGCGCTCTGAAGTGGTCGTCAGCCAGGTGTTAGGGCAGTTCACCATGAAAGGTGAAAGACTAAAAAAGTATCTCTAGCTCGTCTTCAATGAGTGCGATTGCTTCTGCTATTTCCACATCCAGCAAGTCCCAAGGGAAGAGAATCAGAATGAAGACCGATTGGCAAAGGCCGCATTTAGACAAGAAGAACTCTCCCTCTCGGAACACATTGTGGTCAAAACGGTCAACACACCTTCCATCGGGGTGAGGTGTTTATCGCTAGCCTAGCGTCCCTTGAATGGGCGGCGGACATCAGGAAGTTCCTACAGGAAGGCAAACTACTGGACGACTAGGAAAAAGCACGAAAGGTCAGGATCAGGGCGGCTTGTTTCACCTTGCTGGAAGGGGGGGTCCTGTATAAGAGAGGCTTCTCTGAGCCACTCTTCAGATGCCTCTCGCCGAACTAGATGTAGTACGTGCTGGCAAAAATCCACGAAGGAGTCTACGGGAGCCACAAGGGTAATAACCTGAGCCGGATACTACTGACCCTATTCCCTCAAGGATGCTAAGGATTTTGCGAAAAAATGCCCAAAGTGTCAGGAGCATGAGTCCGTGCCGCACTGCCCACCGGAAGAGCTAACGTTGATCACGATGCCATGGCCTTTCACCCAGTGGGGCCTAGATCTAATCAGCCCATTCCCAACAGCCAGAGGAGGGGCCAAGTTCGTGGTCATAGCAGTCGATTAATTCACGAAGTGGGTCGCAATGGAGGCCCTCGCGAGCATCACCTCCTGAACCATCACGAAGTTCTTGTGAAAGTCAGTAGTTTGTCGATTCGGCATACTCCAGAGCTTCATATCGAACAACGGAAGACAATTCAACTGCACACATTATTGGGAGTGGTGCGTAGAGCTCGGAATCAAGGTGAAGTACTCCTCGCCAGAACCCCCCCAAGCCAACGGCCAAGCCAAGGCAACCAATAAAACCCTCCTCTCCACCCTTAAGAAGAAGCTCGAGGCGCACAACGGAGCATCGGTCGAAGAACTCTCGAGCGTACTATGGGCATACTAAACAACTATCTGGACCCCCATCAAACACCCTTCGCCCTCACTTGTTGGAGCGAAGCAGTAATTCATGTGGAAGTCGGAATGACCACGTTCCGCATTCAGCACCTCGACTTGGACACCAACAACGAGAGGTTAGCCGAGGGGCTAAATCTTCTGGAAGTGAGAAGGGAAGAGGCAGTGGTGCTAACGGCAAGTAACAAGAGAAAGGCAGAACAAGACTTTAACAAATGGATCAGGCCACGACCCTTCGAAGTGGGTGACTTGGTGCTAACACAGACCGGAGTAACAACCCAGGAAGAAGGAAAACTGGGACCACAATGGGAAGGCTTGTATGTAGTAACCGCAAGCAACCGACCCGGCTCCTCTCGCCTCAAGCAAGCCAAGGACTCGAGCTCCCCCACCCCTGGAACGCTGAACAACTGAAGAAGTACTACATGTAGGGACATGGAGCAATACTTTGTATGAAAATTGTAAACTTATTTGATGAACAAGAATGCCCGGATGTTGGCCTCAAATTCTTTGTCGTCTAAACTTGGAACCAACAAAGCCGAGTCCTTAGACTCGCCACGGGGTCAAGGCCAGGCATCAGATCCCAAGCCATCATCAAGGCCTCACAACCAAAGACGTCGAGTCCCTAGACTTGTTGCGGGGTAAGGCCAAGTCCCTAAACTCGCCGACCCCCCGTTCAACAAAGCTAGAGATCCCGCCGAGGGGTCGAGGTTGGGCATCAGATCCTGAGCTCTTGTCAAGGCCTCACGACTAAAGAAGTCGAGTCCCTAGACTCACCGACCCTGATTCAACAAAGCCAAGTCCTTACACTTGCGGGTCGAGGCTAGGCATCAGATCTCGAGCCCTTGTCAAGGTCTCAGGGTAAGGTCAAGTCCCTAGACTCGCCAACCCCCTGTTCAATAAAGTCAAATCCCTATACTCGCCATGGGATTGAGGTTGGACATCAGATCCCATTCAACAAAGCAGAGTCTCTAGACTCGTCGTGGGGACAAGGCCGAACATGAGACCTTAAGCCCTCATCAAGGCCTAACGACCAAAGAATTCGAGCCCCTAGACTCGTTGCTGGGTGAGGTCAAGTCCCTTGACTCACTGACCCCTGTTCAACAAAGTCGAGTCCTACACTCGCTGTATGGTAGAGGTCGGACATTAGATCTTGAGCCCTTGCCAAGGCCTCACAACCAAAGAAGTCGAGTCCCTAGACTCGTTGCGGGGTAAGCCCAAGTCCCTAGACTCGCCAACCCCCTGTTCACCAAAGTCGGGTCCCTAGACTCGCCGTGGGTCGAGGTTGGGCATTAGATCCCAAGCCCTCGTCCGACCGAAGAAGTTGAGTCCCTAGACTCGTTGCGGGGTAAGGCCAAGTCCTTAGACTAGTCAATCCCCTGTTCAACAAAGCCGAGTCCCTATACTCGTCGTGGGGTCAAGATTGGGCATCAGATCTCAAGCCCTCATCAAGGTCCCAAGACCAAAGAAGTCGAGTCCCTAAACTCGTTGTTGGGTAAGGCCAAGACCCTAGACTCGTCGAACCCCCTTTCAACAAAGTCGAATCCCTAGACTCGTCATGGGGTCTAGGCGAGACATTAGATCCCGAGCCCTCGTCATCACGACCAAAGAAGTCAAGTCCCAAGACTCGCGGGGTCGAGTCCCAAGATTGACCATAAAGTCAAAGAGCAATAGGTAAAACATGAGCAGTCGGAAGAAAGACATTCTCATTACTTTTATGCACAACGTGCATTATTTACAAGTACACGTCACTGAGGAGAAGGAGGAGGAGGAGCACTCAAGGGGAACAAGAGATATCCTTGCTTCTCGAAGTTCTTGACATACAACTTGGGCTTATGGCTACCGAGAGGGCCTTAAACGAATGCACGAACACCTGCTGCAGCACCTTGGGTTGGATTTGCATACCCTCGCCCTAACTTCCCTTCCCCTGAACTCCCAATGTGTAATGATGAGATGAGATGAGAATTTTGTGTTTTGTTTTGGTTACCAAACCTGCCCTTAGTATTCGCGAGCCAGGATCTGAGATCTCCTCAGAATTATGGGCGGCGTCATCCAACCGGAACCTCATACCCGAGATTTCCATATTGTGGGCCATGAGGTCAAGATTCTTTTCAATCACCTTCTACGAGAATTCGACGACGCGTTCCTTGGCCTATCGCAACTGTTCCCTTTGGTGCTGGGCCTCCTTGGTGAGTTTGTAGTGCCCAGACAACAACCTCGAACACTACCCAATGATCGAAACCCGATCCCACTGAGACTCCTGCAGCTCCCTCCGAGTAGATTGTAGCTCCTCCTCGAGGCATTTGCTCATGGACGCCCATAGGCTGAGGTTTTCCTTAGCAGTTGCTTGTTCAGAACCTTCTTCTTCTTCTGCTTACGCCTCGCAACCTCCGCCTCCAAGCGTTGGTTCTGCTCCTTCATGTACTCCACCTCATTGACCAAGCCTTTGCACTCGGTCTTGAGGTCCTTAATCTTCTGGGACGCCTACTTCAACTTATAATACTCAAACCAACCCAGCGTCCTGAGCTCTCAATTGGCCTCCTCCAGCTCCCCTTACTCCTTGCCAATCGTCACAGCCAACCGATCTATGGCCTGTAATGAAAAGAACAATTAGAAACGTCGAGGCAAGGGCCGGAAAGGGCCCAACATAGCAGGGTGAGGGGGTAAACCTACCTGGACAAAGAAGGGTCACAGTTTATGGGCTGCCCACTCGGTTGCCGCGGCCCAAGCCTTGTCCACGTTCGAGGTCGGGGCCTGGCTCCCCTTGGCCTTAGTGGAAGAGGAAGGGCCGGCAACCTCCTCCTTCTCCTCCACTAGGACCGTGAGGGTCTGGATGAGCAAAGGAGCTGAAGAAAGCGGCCTCGAGATTGTACTCGCCTTCCTCATCTACGAAAGCAAACAACGGGTCGAAGGAAGAATCGGTGGGGGTAGGCCGGGGGGCTACCGAGGAAGAAGAAGGCCCGGTGGTGGAGCACGAACCACTCAGGAACGACGTTGTGCTCCCCCAAGTTGAAGAGACTAGGAGCTCTAGGCGCACGAACTCCTGTTGTCATTGTTCACGAGCCTCCTAACCCCGGGGCACCTCAGCACGGCTCCCCGACTCCCTAGCACGGCCTCAAGAAGATCAGGTACCACTATCGGACTCCCCAGCCTCACTACTCGGAGTCTTCTATGGAGGGTCGTGACGCACCTTTGGCCGTTTCCCCTTGCCAATAGAGGAACTTGAAGTGCACTTTCAGCCCCGGGGTGATGGGATCTCACCCAAGAAATTCTGCCGACCGCGTATGAATGATAAGGCACGGACAAGTAGTCTCGAATGTTCTCATCGAAGAGGGCTAGGTCGATGTGCGACTCATCAGGATGGGCTCTCACCCAAGCCATCATGGCTTCTAGCCGGGCCTCTTCCCTCTGGTTCAACATAAGGCCCAACCTTTGTATGGAATGGAGAAACCCCTAGACTACCTGGACGAGATATTCCTTGTGGGTTGCCTCCCCCTCCGAGTATTCCCAACCTGAGCCCGCCACAAAGTACTTCCAGGACCACTCTTTAATGCTTGAGTGGCGCTGCTCGAGCGTAGCAATCTTCGAGCGAGGAGTCCGAGCCTGGAAATTGCATATGTTCCTCGGCTAACGGTTGATGCGATATACTGATAGGAACACCTGAGCTGTCAAGTCAGGATACTCCTCGGCAGTTCCACTGAGGGCCATCTAGAAGATGATGCAGCTGAACACCAAGAGTCGCCAAGCATTGGGATGGAGCTGCGCTGGGGCCAGCCTTAGATAGTTTAGAACCTCGTGAATGGCGGCAAAATGGGAGGCGTAGGCCATTTACGAACATCAAGGGGTAGAGGGCCACTTGGGACGCCGTTCCGTCAAGGTTCACCACGTGTTCCCTCCCTCTGGGGATCTTTAGGATGGCGAAGGTGGGAATGTCGCATTTGGCCCGAAACGCCCTGAAATCCACGCAGGTGACGGACGAAACCTAGTGCTTCCCTACGAAGTATGGGGCAACACTTTGTGAAGAAGACGACGGATGTAACACCTGGACCCAAAATTGGTATGGTTGGACTTTAGATTTTTTTTATTATTTATTTATTTATTGGAGCTTGATTTATTTTTTAGTTTTTAGTTTACGAATTTGAGTAGTGATTTTCTTTTAATTTGGAGATCTTAATTGTTTATTTTATTTTTTTATTCTCCCCGCATGTTTAATTAGTTATTTTTTGTTTTTGTTTGTTTCTGCTCATTTCCGTCTTTTTTTTTTTTACTCCCGTAGTGTTCCTCTCGCCCACTCCATGCACACTCACGGCACGTCCGCGCGCACGTCCCTCTCTCGGCTCTCTAGGGTTTTCTTGTTTCTCCACTTATATATTTATATTTGTACGTATTCGAAGGATGCTTCCGCCGCTGCCCTCCTACGCGAAACCTTCGCCCAGTATATATATTTTTTTTTCTTCTCCTCTTGGCAAACAGCGCTCGCCCTCTAGCTCGGTCACGACCCACGCCATCCCAGCATCACCGCAGCCTGTCCTCACCCTTTCGGAAAGCACCACACCAGTTTAACAGAAAAGCCTCTGCCTTCGGCCTACTCCACGTAGCGTGCACCGAGTTGCATGCCGCGGGAAGCCACCGCAGCCGCCTTCCCGACGAACCCAGTCTATACCTCCTTAAGCCGCCGTGAACCCACACGAAACCACTGTGCCCACTGCCCAGTCACGGGAAGCTGTCGCCTAGCGTTCCGAAGCCTCTACTGCAAGCATCAGACTGCTCTGTTTTGGTATCCAAAAATAGAGCATTTTCAGCCACCTTGAGCCGCTGAAAACACCCTCCACCGAAAGCTCCTCCACGCTGTGCCCCCACAGAAACTGACAAGGAGGACGTCTCATCACCCCTGTCCGCCGCTCGCTGCCTCTGTTTCCCATGGTAAGCTCACGCCTTTTCTTGTTGGTGTCTCCGTTCTCTCGGTCTCTCCCTCTTTCTCTCACCGTCTCTCTCTCTCTCTCTCTCTCTCTCTCTCTTCCAGTGCCCCGCCGCAGTACCCACCACCACTAGCGCACCCGTCCAGCGTCTGTCGCACTCCCACGGTGCTGTTGCCTCGAGTTTCTTTCTCGTGAGTATGTCTCTACCGTCAATCGTTTTTTTTTTTGCCTCTTCTGATTTTAGTCTTTGCTGTTAATAACAATTACTTAAAAATGAGATTGTGGTTGTCTCGAGTAACTGGTAGGAGAAGAATGTTTTTACTGTTTCGCCCGTTTGTTTAAAACATCAATTTTTTTTTTAACTGAAATGTGTTTCGGATGAAGGGCATTTATCTATTTGTTTATTTTTGTTGTTATGTTAAAATGAGTTTTGGGTTTAAGTCTCATAAAGCATTATTTTTGTGTAGAAAATATTTTAACAATATTGTTAACAAAAACTCTAATTTTTTTTTTAGAGGAGTTTTGCATGGCCTATTTTATAAGACTTTTAAAGTAGTCTAATATTCTATTAATTTATAATATATTGTTGGTACTTTAGATATTTTTGAAAATTACTTTTTATTGAATTCTGCAAATGCCTAAATATTTGCTCGATTAAATCTCTTATTTCGGTACAGTTTCGACTAAGTGGATATTGGTGATTTTAGATAATGGTGGTATTATAGGAATTATTAGAATTCTAGGTTTTGAGGATTTAAATAGGTTCTTAGGTTCAAATACGAAATACGTGATTGATTGAAAATTTACTGGAATTACTTGATTATTTGATAGGTGACGATTGTTAATTATCGACATTTTGAGAAAATTTCTTAAAAGCTAAGAAGTCCAGGTAAGCGGAGTTCCTATGCTAGAATTTGCATTAAAGAAAATGAACTGAGGTCCGTTTTGAAAAATATGCATGTTTTGTTATGAAAAGAAATTTGAACTACCTCAGTTATTTGTTTTACATTACTCATGAGATTCTGTTTAAGAAGAAAGTACTTTCTGTCATGACTGGTGTAGACATGAGCTTATTTTTTACATTCTGTTTCTAAACTTTGAAAATGAGAGTGAATATGAAATTTGTGCATAAATTATGTTGTGATATGATTTTGTTCTGTTCCGAAAATTTTTGTTCGGTACTCTATTTGGAAAAGACGTGATTTCTGAAAACCTTTGGCATGACTCCCTGATTCTGAATTTGATTCTGTTTCCATTCTGTTCAGTTACGGCCCTGTCACGGGTTATAATAGTGGCATACGGCCCAACCACGGGTTATAATAGTGGATACGGCCCAACCACGGGTAATAATAGTGGATACGGCCCAACCACGGGTAATAATAGTGGATACGGCCCTGCCACGGGTTATAGTAGTGGTCTCTGTTTTGAGTGCACACCTTGGTGAAAGAGTGTTTCATGTTCTGCTTGGCTATCTGCAGATGCACAACCCTACCACGGGGATTATACATGGCCTATGTTCTGATATGATGTTTTGATGATGATGATGATCATTTATGCTATGCCAAAGAATATTTTGAATGGAATTATTTCTAAATCTTCGCTCTGATATTTTTGATAACCTGTTTTGCTTCCGCACTCTGGAAATGAAAATATTTTGTTCTGCATTCTGATTTCTGTAAATGCTCATGTTTATACACTGGTATATGTTCTCTGCTTACTGAGTTGTTGATGACTCACACCCCTTATCTCCATAATATTTCAGATGACATTGATGGTTCAGCTGAGGATCAGTATTAGAGTTTATGAAGAAGATTAGCAGTGAATGGTTGTTGGGTATTTCGTGGTATTATTGTTGATGTTGGAAGTTATTTATATTTCTTAAGTTTGCTTCAATGGATTTAGACGGTTTATGGAGACTTATGTTAATGTTTCATTATTTCTAGTTTGTTATTTGAGACATGAAGAAGAGTTGGTTTTATTTGAGTTGCTGGATTGAAAATTGGATAGATGAGTTTATATGGTTTATTTAATTGAAGTATTTACGTTTGATTTGAGCTTTGAGAATATATATTTATCCTTGAATTTGGAAGTACTCTAGCCTTGTTAGAGTTGTTTATCAGGTTATATGAGTTAACTCTCCGGACCCTCGGGGACGGGGCGTTACAGTTGTGATACCCCATATGATATGGATAAGGATAGGTGGTGTATGGGATCCTACATTGCTTGGGAAGGAGAAGTTCTTGCTCTTTATATGGTTCCAATGGGGCTCCAATTATATCATTGACTAGTCCTTTTGGAGTATAGACCAAGTGGTTTGGGCCTTCCATTGGGGCGTTACAAATGGTATCAGAGACTATCCCAACCAGAAATGTAGGACTTGAGCCATGCCACCTACAATGGACTGGCCCAACGAGGACGTCGGGAATTTAAGGAGGGTAGATTGTGATACCTCATATGATATGGATAAGGATATGTGGTGTATGGGATCCTACATTGCTTGGGAAGGAGAAGTTCTTGCTCTTTATATGGTTCCAATGGGACTCCAATTATATCATTGACTAGTCCTTTTGGAGTATAGGCCAAGTGGTTTGGGCCTTCCATTTGGGCGTTACAACGGAGCTTTGGGGACCATAGTAGCGACGGGAAGTGATGGGAAGAAGACGACGAGTACAGTTTGGGAAGTGGAGAGGAAGATGGTGAAGGAGTAAGAAAGCTTGGGAAGGGGAGGAAAGCACGGCGGTAGGAGAAGAAGTTGGGAGAAAATGCCTAGAGAGAGAGAGAGACGGAAACAGAGGAAATGGAGGTGAAGGGTAGTTGAGGGAGGTTGGAAGGCGCGCAAGAAACGAAGCAATGCTGACAGTGATGACGCCAACGAAATGCCATGTGGACCCCAATGGTACGGTCGGCACGAGTGGCAGCCGTCATGTCAGGCATGTGAGAAGCACGGTTCAATGAAATCCCTAAGGCATGGGGAGAGGAGCAGCCGGTCTATCCAATCAGCTGTCGGAAGATGGAAAGGTCACAAGAACCGAGGAGACGCACTTATTGGATGGACAGGTGGCCTCGGGAACTCGATCAACGGGAACTTAACCGACAGGCAGCACCATTAATGAGAGGAGCAGCCGGCCTGTCCAATCAACTGTTGGGAGATGGAAGGGCTGCAGGAACCGAGGAGATGCACTTATTGGTTGCACAGGTGTGCTTGGGAACTCTATCGACGGGAGCAAAACTGATGTCCTTGGGAACTCGACTGACGGGTGACACCATTAATGAAAGGAACTTCTGAATTCCCACCACAATTCTGTGATAGGAATTCGCGATGTACTGTGAGGGGGGCCCCTCCAGAGAGTGGCCCAGGCCCAAAGAGATCAAGCCACGAAGGCCCCAGGCCCCTCAGGTGGAAACCTGAAGCAAGCCAGGAGCTTAGGAAGCTGTGTGGCGAGCTCACGTCTTGCCTGCCCATACAGACAGGCCTTGGCACCAGACTTGGCCTGGTCAGGGAGCCCACCATAAGGCAGCAATCGCTTGATACCTCGGCGAGCTACCAAGCCCTACAATAGGGTACGTAACGAACAACTGCAGCAGAGCACAAGCAGCTGGGCATGTTTGATCGTGGGACCGCCAAGCCATTGAGACGCCACATTCACTACATGTCAAGGAGCCCAACATGCAACTATTTGCTACCTAAAGTGTTGTAGCATGGCCTGACATAGTATCCTAACAAAAGGGTGGTGGCAGGTCTGACCTGAGCATGGCCTAACACCCCACGATCTTTCTTGGCAATCGAGTCCAAGCCAAGGTATAAATACAGCCATCCCTCCCAAGCGAAGGCTCTTTGAACTCTTCTTCTACACTTAACTCACTCTGTTTTCTTCACTACTAGAATATCCCCTATTGACTTTGGCATCGGAGTGACCCCAGACGTCATCGGAGCCCATTCTTCTTCCTAGTTGCAGGTCCTAAGAGTTTGGCTATCGTGGTACTGCTCGCGGGCTGCGAAATATGATATCAACAGATACAATTTTGGAACATGAGTTCTTGTATATGAGATGTTGTGCTCATATCTTGAATTTGATTGTTCGGGATGAGTTGAAAGAATTTGATCAATCAATTGCATGAATTAGAGGGGCTGTGAAGTATGTGAAATATTCTCCACAAAGGTGGAACACATTTAAGCAATATTGTGATAGTGAGGATATTACTTGTAAAAATAGTGTATGCTTAGATGTAACGACTCATTGGAACTCCACCTATATAATATTGAGGGCTGAAAAGTTTCAAAAAGCATTTCAATGGCTAGAGGATGAAGATTTGAGATATGTTAAGAGTGTTGGGGAGGATGATAGTGAGGATGATGATGGTGTTAATGAGTTGAGTAAATGTGGGGCATCCAAGTTAGAGCCTTCAACCAAGGATGATTGAGATAAGAGTAGGTTGTTTATAAAGTTTCTTAAACTTTTTTATGATACAACATTGCGTTTCTCGGGGGCTAATTATGTCACTTGCAACTATTTTGTATTTGAGCTAGTGACAATTCAAGATGAAATTAGTCTGGAATGTGTGGAAGGGCCTCATAATTTGAGGACAATGCCATTTAATGTGGAATCTAAATTTGAGAAGTATTGGGAAAATCTTGAAAAATTGAATATTTTGTTGTATGTTGGGTTGGTTATTAATTCTCAATATAAGATGCCTTGTCTAGCATTTTGTTTTGAAGGAATATATGATGATAATAATTTGAAAGTTCTTATGTTGGTGGATCGAGTTAAAGATGTCTTAACTCGTTTATACGATAGTTATTGTGAGAATGACGGAGGTAATGTTGGGGCACAAGATCAAACTATGAGCTAATCAAGCGAGGGAGGGGCTAATACTACAAGTTCACTGCTTGGGCCGGTGATTTCAGATCATTTAAATTGGCTCAAGTTAAGAAGTGTTTGGAGTCGAAGAACTCTTTGGAGAGTAAATTTGAGGTGGAGATGTATTTGTCTAAAAAATGTGAAGAAGATGATGCTAAATTCAGCTTGTTGACTTGGTGGAAAGTTAACTCCATTGGATATTGCGTGCTTCCAAGATTTGCGCGGGATGTTCTTGTAGTTCCGATATCTACAATTACCTCTGAGTCTGCTTTTAGCACAGTAGGTCGAGTACTTGATCCTTTCCGCAGTAGCCTATCTTCAGTTATGGTAGAAGCCCTTATTTGTACACAAAATTAGCTCTGTTCTTCTGCCCCGATTAACATTTGCAGTTTAATGGATGATATTGAAGGAGTATGAGAAATTTGATATATGTATGTAGCATCATTCACATTTTCTTTTACTATCTCTAAAGTGTATATCATATTTTGATTTGTTTTCATTATTATGCTCATTCTTTTTTCTTCCCTTTTGTGTAGAGCTCATGGAAGATTCAAGGAGTTCTTCAATACCTATTTCTTTGGTTAGAGATGTTTAAATTTAAAGTATGTCATCTTTTTACATCTGTCCTCAAGTTTGTTTTTTCATTTAATGTAATTAATAACTTTTTATTGGAATTAACTGCTTGATTTATTTTCATACAATTGGAAGGTTTTTTGAATGGACTATTGGAGTTGGTGGCTTGGTGCATAGCTATTTGTTTTAGTTGTAAAGTTTCTTATTGGACGTTGTTGTAATTCAGACTTGTAATTTGGACTTCTAATTTTGATTAGTAATTTAGACTTTTGGACTTGTAATTTGTTGAATTTTTAGACTTGTAATTTAGACTTTTGGACTTTTATTTCATAGTAGAATTTCATTTTTATTGCAGATTTTGTTTTTCAGTTTTTGTAGCAATTATATTTATAGGCTTATAGCATATATATATATATATATATATATATATTTTTTTTTACAGCAAATTTCTGTTTTCAGTTTTTATTTTATAGCAGATTTTTGTAAATAGTATGATTTTTAATAAAACATTTTTTTAAAGCAGTTTTTTTTTTATAAACATTTTTTTATGACAAATTTGCATTTTATTAAAATTGAAAAATCGGACCAAAATCGGTAAAACTGGAGGTACCGATTTAGGAGAGTAAACAATGCGTAATCGGTTTTTGAAAATGTAAAAGTGTATACCGGTTCAGTCTTAATTTTTTTTCAAAATCAGAACAAACCGAACCAATTACACTCCTAATCATGTACATATATTAAAGAAGAATAGTACAAAGTTATGTAGCCATTACAAAAACTGAATAACAAATAAGAGGAAGGGAGAAAATGGAAATCAAATGACGTACGAACCAAATATTAGCAACGAATTTGAAACCACAGCTTTTCAAGGCTATGGTTCTATGCCTCTCGGCAGATTGGAATGCATGCAGATATCCATTGTATTTACGAATTGACAGAGATTTCACATTCACAGTTAATTTTCATTCCTAAACTATTTGATCAATTACCACGGTTAATGCTTAATTTGCACAACAGATGAAGAAAGAATTATTCTCGACCTACATGGATGATTCGGACTTTAATACGGTACTCTTTATATTTATTCCTAAAATAAATAATAAATAAATAAAAATAAATATAGAGACACAAAGATTTACGTGGTTGGGTATAATACCTACGTC
Organism: Juglans regia; assembly: GCF_001411555.2. Taxonomy (NCBI): domain Eukaryota; kingdom Viridiplantae; phylum Streptophyta; class Magnoliopsida; order Fagales; family Juglandaceae; genus Juglans; species Juglans regia. The sequence continues at coordinate 6,650,609 of NC_049912.1, read as the reverse complement.
CACGAGTGGTTTATGAGTGAAATCCACTATAATGAACGATTTTACAATATCTAATAGTCTCACATATCTCATAGTACAATGAAGGAGTTTAGGGAAGATCCTTTAAAGTCATTATATGTGGTGGAGTTTGCACCTAGGAGCCTGTCTGCCAGATTTGTGGAGATCTCCTCCTATATAAAGTCTATTTACTTGAAATGATTGAGTCCAACTTATCTTATGAAACTCTTTCATTTTAGAAGTCTGAACTTTCTTTTTTAGAAGTATAAATCAACTTATTTTATCTCTTTTTTATTTTATTTCTAATGGCTAAATACTTGATTTTATCTATTCCCTTACTTTTAGTGACTGGACCTAATCAAATCTATCCCAACAACCACTTTTAAGATAGACACGTAGTTCTTGCTTTCTTTGTTTTTGTAGTTCTTTTTTGTCTACAATTTTAGCTCTTTTACTCTTAAAAAATTTTACTTATCATCCCAACACCACATACTAATATATAATTTATCATTTTTATTATTCTATATCAATATATATGTTTAAGTAGAAGAAAAAAATAATAATAAATCACATATTAGTGTATGATGTAGGAGATGATAAATATATGCTCTTTTTACCTGCCATTTTCAGTTCCTAAACCGAAGAGCCTGATCGTACAAAGTAAAGTGTTTATTTACCAGCAGTATAAATAAAAAATAATTTACTACAGATCCAGGTTTAAGCAAGAGAGCTGTCTATAATAGCCCTTCAGTTGATGTGAACATAGTAGTAGACGTTCAAGATTTGCATTACGAAGCATCTCTTGATTATTGTAGTTAGAAGAAGAAGAAGAAGCAGCGAAATCCAGATGTCGTACATTGATTTTACAAGCCATATGCAGTTGAACAGAACTGAGTTAACCTTAAAAAACAAAAATTATACAGGATTCAACCTAAGTAGTTATCTATCACAATTAAGTTGAGAAATTCCTCCTCCACAATACATACATGTTGACATATCATTTTTTTGCCAGCAACTTCTTAGGGAGCTTATCCAAAGGTGTAGATTTTAGAAGGAAAATCCTGGCAGCACGCTCTTGCAAAGTACCCCCGCATTTTAACCCACGTGCTTGCAGTTCCGACTTCAACCTTTCCATGCCAAGTACCTGCCATCCATTATGGTCGTGGCAGAATAAAACATTAGTTGATTTCATTAACTGAACAATGGGGTTTTGAATAAAGTCAATAATAGTAACCAAAATGACATGGGAAGAAATAATGGCTTGCATGCAAAATCGTTCCTCTTCATAAGGTAAGGCTATAAAGTTCAGTTCAACAAAGACCATTTCTACTTCTTTATTTACTTGAGACCATCTGACAATAAGCTTTACTAATCAACATAACAGTCGGAGATACACAATGCAAGCCACCAAAGGAAAACATATCCTATCCTTTAAGATAAACAAAATGCAATGGAAACATGTAAACATGCAGAATCACATAAACATTGACTGCTATACAGTTAAATGAAAATTCCTTCAACCTCTCCCCAATCTCAAAGTTTCACCTCATCATCACTCACAATAAGTGCTTTGGGGGGGCAACATTTGGGACCCTTGCCAAGAACACATAGGATGTGCCCCCCAAATATGTCAAAAGGGAAGGATGAGTATCCAAGTTTCTGCAAAGATATAATGGAAAAATAGGCAGCGTCAAAACCATGCTCCCATAAGGATAGCTTCAAATGGACACGACCCTTCAAATATAGTATCACTTTCGCTTGAGTCGTCTTCAACACAACTCCAATGTGAGACAGCACAATTTGGCAATTTGAGAAATCCCAAATCATGCCGGGTGCACTCCAATAGACATCACCCAAAGAGTTTGGATCTACTCGTTTTTATTTCCTTGACAAATGGGGCAGAATGATGGTGTCCTAACCTTATATATATGGAATCAGTTTTCTGATTGCAGACTAAAAAAAATGCAACCTGAACAATCCTTACAAAGGTAACAAATTTATTACTACCATTGGGACAAAGATAATCCATATCTTTAGAGAAAAATGAAAATACGAACAGTAATTCAAAGTAAAACAATCACAAGAACATACAGCAAAGAGAAAAATGTAGAAATGAGAGATCAGTCTTGTTAAGCATACCTCCATCTCTGCAGCTGTATTAAATTCATCAAAATTTAGGGGCTTCTCCATTTCTTCAGTATTTTCACTGGCAACAACTGTTTCCTCAAGAACTCTAGATTTAGACTCTGGCGAATTGGCTTCAGCATCAACTGATGCACTTTCAAGACCATCCTCGTTTTCTGCACTCAAGACATTGGGGAGTACACTGGTTGCTTCTTCCGGTTTTTCAGCTGGCAATGCTTCAGATTCCGAAACTAATGCAACCTCCAAACAAGGTACAGTTGTACTCTGAGAATTCTTCTTGTCATTACTTTCTGGTTCAACTGCACCAGAATGAAGAGATTCCCTAACTTTGCAACCACCAGATTCCACCATTCCCTGCATAACAGTCTCTTTCTCTTCCTCTGAGCCACTGTCACAGGATTGTCCACCAGAAAATACGTCCTCATGTTTTCCACCAGTAACTGAACCAAAACTACCCTCAGCTTCCTTGCTTGAATCAGAATTGTTACCATTATTTAATACTACAGATTTCTCCCTTTCTTCTTCCTCATCACTGCAATCCTCATCCGTATCATCGCTATCACTTTCAGCCATTTTTCTCTTCCCCATCCTGAAAAACTCAACCATTGCAAACATCAAAACCTGTAAAATAAAATTAACCTGCAATGAGTATGAACATATACCACACACAAGGAGATAATAACAACAAAACCTCTCATTTGCTAGAAGGTTTCTACAGAATTTTTTTTTTATAGGTAAATTCTGTAGAAGGTTTCTACAGAATTGTTCCATTATAAAGAAAATTGCCGCACTTATCTAAACCCAATACCACTCTCTGGTTTGGTCAAGCTGAATTTTAACATAAAGTTCAATGCTGATAATGATGCATCTTTAGTTCATTTCATGTAAGCAAATAATCAACACAGTTAAATTCTGGTCTTCATTCACTCTTTCCATTCAATATCCCTTCCCTGCCACACCTGTTCTATTCAGCCAATCCCTTGCTGCCAGTTTCATCCCGCCCGCCTGTTCATCAGTCTCACCCTATCTTGAATCTGGAATTGAATTTGTGTGGCATCTGTCCCACTGGCTGTTGAAGGTGCTGGCTGATGAAAGACATCCCCAGACCCTTTTGTGCCTATCTCACAGGTTTAGAGTTCTATAGGCTGGTTTCTAGCGCTCTTTCAAATGCTATAATTAGGGAACTAAATCATGAAGAAAAGAACCCTAAACTTTATTCGGCCACAATCAAACCAACACATACGAGCTTTAAATTTAATTTTCATTCCTTTTTGAACCTTTTCTATATATCTAAGTACCCAACCGTTGTGGAAAATAGCTTGATATATATGAGTAGACCACAGCTCAACGAAAAACGACGTACTATTGCACAAAGATAGACACCAATTCTAGACCGTTTATCAAACATAAATACATAATATGTATGAAACCAAATCGAAATACTAACTTACCAAATCTTCAAACGCTTCGCCTCCGCTCCCCCAGCCGGTCCACCCTTCCGCTTCACTGCGTCGTTCACCGAATCAAGGACCTCAGCGACGCACCGTTCCGACTCCTCCCGATACTTCGCCACATACTTCTCGGCCTCACCTTCCCCAACCCCCTTCTTCCCCTTCTTGGCCTTCTTCTTTATGAACTCATCAGCGATCCTCTCGAGTTTCCTCTGTTCCTCCTCCGCCATCCACTCCTCCAACTTCTTCTCCGCATTCACGTGCCTCAGCCTCCGCCCACTCATGTCGCGGCACGCGTCGAAGTTATTCGTCTTCTTCTGCCCGGCCTTCGTCGCGGCACCACGCAGGAGCGAACCGAACCCTCCCTTTCCGCCGACAAGGCGGAGGAGGAGATTGACGGTGGGGAAGATCGCCACGCCGTCGTCGGGGCACGAGATCGTGGATTCATCAGAGATCTGATGGAAGCCGGTGAGGAGGCGCTGGTGGCAGGAGGGTATTCGGGTGATTTCATGGAGACGGCTCTTGACGGCGATGGCGGAGACAGTTGGGGAGGCGAATCTGAGGGTAAGGGTTTTTCCGTCTAAGAGCTTAACGAAAAGATGGTAGATCCTGTTATTGCCCTCCATCGCCATTGGTGTAGGGTGTGGCAACTCTCGTCGACGTGAAAAGGGAACGAATTCTCAACTGAAGAAGACAGCGATTGAAAAGGAAGAACGCACAAAGAGAGAGTAAAACCTAGAGGAAGTAGATTTGGGGCTGTATATAAAGAAAAAAGAATTATATGGCTAAGTTATTATTTATTTTCACATTTTAAATTTATAATAATATTTTTTATAAAATTTAGGAGTGTTTTTAAAAAAGATAACGAATTCGCACTCGATAGACTTGACTTGACTCGACTCGACTACTCTCCTCCTCTTACACTTGAAGGGAAACTCTCCGTCCCCCTTATTGATATGCCTACACTTGACAAAAAACTTTGGACAGTCTCATTCCTCTGACTGCACTCAATGGAAAACTCTCTACCTCTCTTGTCCCTCTCGTTCCTTCACCTGCACTCGATGGGAAACTCTCTATATATCCTTCTCACTCCTCCGCCTGTAGTTCGGCTACTCCTCATTATCGTTGACTTCTCTCTCGTCTGGACTAGCTTTCAATTACTCTCCTCTACCACGCACGTCTCTCTCAGATCTCGGCTGTTATGCTCTTCTATGCCACCAACATGAACTCTGTCATCACCGTTAGGGGTGGCAAATCATGTTTTTGGATCGTGTTCATACTTAAGTCATGAACACTCAACTATATAAGTCAACTCGAACTCAACCCATTAAGCTAAACGTGTCAAACTTTCAGACATTAACCCAACACATATAGATAATGGGTCGTTTCGTTTTACCCGTTTTGACCCGTTTAATAATTAATTAGAAATATGTTAACACAACACGACTTATTTAAACCCGTTTGTTTTATGTAAATAAGTTGAATTAAAACGCATAACTCATTTGACCTGTAAATGGAATATTACCATCAATTCATTGATGGTTTCTCTAGAATAGGTGTTCCTCTCATTGCCCCCACGAGGAAGAATAACAAGTTTAAATGGACAAAAAAAATTTTAGGAGAGTTTCCAAGAGTTAAAACAAAGGTTAGTGAAAGCCCCAGTTTTGATAGTTCCCACGACAGGGGAGGGATTTGTGGTGTATACTGACGCTTCAAGGTTGGGTTTGGATTGTGTCTTAATGCAGCATGTGAAGAATATAGCATATGCTTCCCAACAGTTGAAGGCATATGAACAAATTACCTCACTCATGATTTGGAGTTAGCAGTAGTTGTGTTTGCACATAAGATTTTGCAAACATTATTTGTATGGGAAAAATTATGAAATTTATACGGACCACAAGAGTTTGAAGTATTTCTTCACTAAGAATGAATTAAATATGAGACAAAGGAGATGACTTAAGTTGATCAAAAATTACGATTGTACCATTAACTATATCATCCTAGCAAAGTTAATGTCGTAGCCAACGTACTGAGTAGGAAGTCAATGGGGCCAACAGTTGCAACTCTTACCACTTGAAGTCAATTGTTGATGGATCTGGAAAGAGCATGAATTGAAGTGGTCACCAGTGAAGGGGTAGCTTGAGTATTCTCAAATTCACTATTCAACCTCCCTCATGTGGAGATAGACATATTACACATTTGAATAATACCACTTCACAGAATCTGTGTAGAATACCTTCCACACTTACAATCACCTTAGGAGTGGTGATTCAACTACTCATCTTGCCGAACTCTTACTACATGCACAAGGGTTACACACACCATTTTACTGTTTATATAAGAATTGATAATGGGTAGGTTATCAGAGTACACTCCTTAATGAGTGAAATGAAAACAGTACAGTACAAACTATATATTTCTCAAAATGAATAAGTGTTAAGGCTCAATACTTACAGAAAATATATTGAAAGCTTTTGATGAATAAATGTTGTAATGCTTGTAGTTTATGTGTAGCATTGTAATTTTGAAGATCCCAAGTGAACTATTTATAAACATATGAGACTTCTTTTCTAAACTTTAACATATTCAAATGTCAAAAATGAGCATCACTCATTTTTCAAAGATTTCAAAAAAAAATTTATCATTTTTGCAATTATCAAAGACAACATCAATCACTTTTCAAAATTTTTAAACAAAAGTAACTGCATTTTGTATATGTAAAAAAGAACATCAATCATTTTTCAAAATTTTCAAACTTATCATGCACATGTGAGAGATAACAACCAATCATATTTCAAATTTTCAAAATTCAAACTTTTAATCATTGCACCTGTGAAAAATGAAAATAATCATCTTTCAAAAATTTAAAATTAAAATTTTTAATTTTCAAATATATCATGCACATATGGAAAATGCAACTTGATGCTTTATGATAAAAGATTCTTTCTGAGCCTTAATCATTTTTCGAGTTTTAAAAGAGATGTACAAAATTTACTCTAAGGACTTTATTTATAAGCTTCCCTTTCTTGCTCATGCTTCATACGTTGATGTGTTTGGCTTTATTATATGTACAACTTGAGCTTGAGACTCATTTATACTTGAACTTGTTTGTTATAATCAAAATCCATATGTAGATATATAATTATATGATACTTGAAACTTTGGGTTCAACAATCTCTCCATATTTGATGATGACAAATACTTAGTGAAACTCCGAGATCTGTCGTAATAATTAAGCTCCCCTGAGAATGTGCATTAGTCTTTCAAGAAATAGATAAACATAATTCCAAGTATATATAACAAGCTTAATAATTCAATGGACGTTAAATAAAAAAAAATTAAAAAAAAAAAAGATTTACAAAAACTCATGTTAATGTTCTATTATAAACTTCTCACCCTTTTGACATTATTCAAAAGGACCACAGTAACCAGTGGACAGATGAAAATGGTGTGTTAGTAGAACATTGGAGAGCTGAATAATTGGAGCTGCTCAATTCCGACAAGTGATGCAAATATGTGAGGGCTCTATCAACTTAGTGTTGGAAAAGACTCAATTCTGCTTGATGTTTTTGACAAATAGGATTTTGTAAAGATTTGAAAGCTTTGGGTTTATGTTTAAAAGGATCATCCTTTCTTAGGGGTGGGCAGTGGGGCCTTGCACCCCATCCACCCCCTGCATCTAGGGCCCCTAGCGGGGAAGGGTGGCGGGAAGGGCCCAACCCTGCCCCACTCTCGCTTACATTTATATACATATATATATATATATATTATATATAAACATAAATATGTATTTATATTTTACAAATTTTGTATATATAAATATATATTACAATTTGTTAAACTTGTTCACAAAATATGCATTGAAAAATTTAAAAACTACATAGTTTAAAAGTTAATACACTACAATTTACACAATATGCACTAGCAAATTTAAAAATTACATAGTTTTTAAATTATAGTCATATTTACAAAATTTAAATTTATAATTTGGGTCTAAAAATCTATTTTTAATTACTTTTGCACTTAGAAATAATTTTTAAAACAAGTAAAATGTAGTGTTTTGTTTAAGTAGATAGAGGTGGGACGGATTTGAAATCAGCCCCACACCCCATCCCCATACGGGGTGGGGGTGAAAACCCTACCCCTCGCCCCATACAGGGCAGGGAAGGGGAAGGGGTGGCCCCACCCCGTAAGGGGTGGGTAGCACCCCTATCATTTCCTATCAAATACTCAAAAAAAGTTTCACATTGTTTCTTGACCTAGTTTTTGTTTATCTAAAACGATATTATGGTCGAAAAAACTTTCTTCTATTAATGTTCCAGATTTAAATCAAGAACCCTTCACGCCTCAACCACTCATTTTCTCTACGAAGGCTGTTAACACTATGATAGGAGCAAAAATGCATTTTTCTTACATAAATGATTCTGAGGTCATTGCAAAATCATGAATTCTCAGTGTTCAAAATATTGCCTCTGCTACGACCATGTCTCGCAGATTACTGGCAAGAGTGATTGAGGTTGATCAACTTAACAATCCAGTTTCTCAATTGCGTCAAAAGCTTGTTGATAAAGATAGAAAGAACAAAATGTTAAAGCAAGAAAACAAGGAGTTGGAAAAATTTCCGGATTGGTATGATCATGACCTTCAACTACGAATAGAGGAACCGGAAAAAGGGAGAGTTCAAATTCAAGACCAATAGTAGCGGATAAGAGTAGAGGTTCAACGTTTCCATAAAAAGTAGAGACAAGCTGCATTTAGGGTACGTTTGGGTAGTAAGAATACTTGAGAAGTGTTGAAAATGTTTGTGAATAGTTATGAGTAGAAATTGAAGTGAGTTTGTGGGTCCCATTGAGAGTATTTTGAGTTGTTTGGATGTGTAAAATATGTTGAGTTGTTGACTTTTGGATAGGTAGCTGAAAAATGTGTGGGTCTCGTAAATATTATAGTGATTTTATTATTGTGATTTTTTAATATTAATAAAAATTGTAGTGATTTTATTTTATTTTTATATATAATAATGATAAAATATTATAATGATTTTATTTTCAATTTATAAATAATAGTGATAAATATTATAATGATTTTATTTTCATATATATAATATTGATAAATATTATAGTAATGTTATTTTTTATTTATATATTATAGTGATTTTATTTTTTATTTATATATAATAGTGATAAATATTATATTGATTTTATTATTTATTTATATATAATAGTGATAAATATTCTAGTGATTTTATTTTTTATTTATATTTAATAGTGATAAATGTTGTACTGATTTTATTTTTTATTTATATATAATAGTGATAAATATTATTGATTTTAATTTTTATTCATATATAATAGTCATAAATATTATTGATTTCAATTTTTATTCATATATAATAGTGATAAAAATTATAGGGATTTTAATTTTAATTTATATTTAATAGTGATAAATATTATAGTGATTTTATTTTTTATTTATATTTAATAGTGATATATATTATAGTGATTTTATCTTTTATTTATATATAATAGTGATAAATATTATTGATTTTATGTTTTATTTATATATAATAGTGATAAATATTATAGTGATTTTATCTTTTATTTATATATAATAGTGATAAATATTATTGATTTTAAGTTTTATTTATATATAATAGTGATAAATATTATTGATTTTAATTTTTATTTATAAATAATAGTGATAAATATTATAGTGATTTTATTTTTTATTTATATATAATAGTGATAAATGTTATAGTGATTTTAATTTTAATTTAAATTTAATAGTGATAAATATTATAGTGATTTTATTTTTTATTTATATTTAATAGTGATAAATATTATAGTGATTTTATCTTTTATTTATATATAATAGTGATAAATATTATTGATTTTAACTTTTATTTATATATAATAGTGATAAATATTATAGTGATTTTATTTTTTATTTATATTTAATAGTGATAAATATTATAGTGATTTTATTTTTTATTTATATATAATAGTGATAAATATTATTGATTTTATTTTTTATTTATATATAATAGTGATAAAAATTATAATGATTTTAATTTTAATTTATATTTAATATTGATAAATATTATATTGATTTTATTTTTTATTTATATATAATAGTGATAAATATTATAGGGATTTTATTTATTATTTATATTTAATTGTGATAAATATTGTAGTGATAAATATTATAGTGATTTTATTTTTTATTTATATTTAATAGTGATAAATATTATAGTGATTTTATTTTTTATTTATATTTAATAGTGATAAATATTATTGATTTTATTTTTTATTTATATTTATAATAGTGATAAATATTATTGATTTTATTTTTTATTTATATATAATAGTGATAAAAATTATAATGATTTTAATTTTAATTTATATTTAATATTGATAAATATTATATTGATTTTATTTTTTATTTATATATAATAGTGATAAATATTATAGGGATTTTATTTATTATTTATATTTAATTGTGATAAATATTGTAGTGATTTTATTTTTTATTTATATTTAATTGTGATAGATATTATAGTGATTTTATTTTTTATTTATATATAATAGTGATAAATATTATAGTGATTTTATTTTTTATTTATATTTAATTGTGATAAATATTATAGTGATTTTATTTTTTATTTATATTTAATAGTGATAAATATTGTAGTGATTTTATTTTTTAGTTATATATAATAGTGATAAATATTATTGATTTTAACTTTTATTTATATATAATAGTGATAAATATTATTGATTTTAATTTTTATTTATATATAATAGTGATAAATATTATTGATTTTAATTTTTATTTATATATAATAGTGATAAATATTATAGTGATTTTATTTTTTATTTATATTTAATAGTGATAAATATTATAGTGATTTTATTTTTTATTTATATATAATAGTGATAAATATTATTGATTTTAATTTTTGTTTATATATAATACTGATAAATATTATAGTGATTTTATTTTTTATTTATATTTAATAGTGATAAATATTATAGTGATTTTATTTTTTATTTATATACAATAGTGATAAATATTATTGATTTTATTTTTTATTTATATATAATAGTGATAAATATTATTGATTTTATTTTTTATTTATATATAATAGTGATAAAAATTATAATGATTTTAATTTTAATTTATATTTAATATTGATAAATATTATATTGATTTTATTTTTTATTTATATATAATAGTGATAAATATTATAGGGATTTTATTTATTATTTATATTTAATTGTGATAAATATTGTAGTGATTTTATTTTTTATTTATATTTAATTGTGATAGATATTATAGTGATTTTATTTTTTATTTATATATAATAGTGATAAATATTATAGTGATTTTATTTTTTATTTATATTTAATTGTGATAAATATTATAGTGATTTTATTTTATATAATAGTGATAAATATTTTTTATTTATATATTATAGTGATTTTTTATTATTTATATATTATAATGATTTTATTATTTATATTTAATAGTGATAAATATTATAGTGATTTTATTTTTTATTTATATATAATAGTGATAAATATTTTTATTTATATATTATAGTGATTTTATTTTTTATTTATATATTATAGTGATTTTATTTTTACTATACTTCACAGTGATTAAATTGTGATAGATATTATAGTGATTTTATTTTTTATTTATATATAATAGTGATAAATATTATAGTGATTTTATTTTTTATTTATATTTAATTGTGATAAATATTATAGTGATTTTATTTTTTATTTATATTTAATAGTGATAAATATTGTAGTGATTTTATTTTTTATTATATATAATAGTGATAAATATTATTGATTTTAACTTTTATTTATATATAATAGTGATAAATATTATTGATTTTAATTTTTATTTATATATAATAGTGATAAATATTATTGATTTTAATTTTAATTTATATATAATAGTGATAAATATTATAGTGATTTTATTTTTTATTTATATTTAATAGTGATAAATATTATAGTGATTTTATTTTTTATTTATATATAATAGTGATAAATATTATTGATTTTAATTTTTGTTTATATATAATACTGATAAATATTATAGTGATTTTATTTTTTATTTATATTTAATAGTGATAAATATTATAGTGATTTTATTTTTTATTTATATACAATAGTGATAAATATTATTGATTTTAATTTTAATTTTATATAATAGTGATAAATATTATTGATTTTATTTTTTATTTATATATAATAGTGATAAAAATTATAATGATTTCAATTTTAATTTATATTTAATATTGATAAATATTATATTGATTTTATTTTTATTTATATATAATAGTGATAAATATTATAGTGATTTTATTTTTTTATTTATATTTAATTGTGATAAATATTGTAGTGATTTTATTTTTTATTTATATTTAATTGTGATATATATTATAGTGATTTTATTTTTTATTTATATATAATAGTGATAAATATTATAGTGATTTTATTTTTTATTTACATTTAATTGTGATAAATATTATAGTGATTTTATTTTTTATTTATATTTAATAGTGATAAATATTGTAGTGATTTTATTTTTTATTTATATATAATAGTGATAAATATTATTGATTTTATCTTTTATTTATATATAATAGTTTTAAATATTTTAGTGATTTTATTTTTTTATTTATATTTAATTGTGATAAATATTATAGTGATTTTATTTTTTATTTATATTTAATAGTGATAAATATTGTAGTGATTTTATTTTTTATTTATATATAATAGTGATAAATAATATAGTGATTTTATTTTTTATTTATATTTAATAGTGATAAATATTATAGTGATTTTATTTTTATTTATATATAATAGTAATAAATATTATAGAATGTTTGTAAATAGTTATGAGTAAAGATTGAAGTGTGTTTGTGGGTCTCATTAAGAGTATTTTAAGTTGTTTGGCATATGAAGTATTTCCAATAGTACGTGAATACTTGGAAAGTGTTGAGGTATGTTGGCTACCCAAACGCAGCTTAGTCTCACTGGCCTAGTAAAATAACTTTTGACGATATGAGTCCTTCATATCTTGTAATGTTGACTAAGTATGGTATGAAGAGATATGATATTTTTTCTTTTTCTCATGTCTATCTCTATAAAGGCACTCTTCAATTCATCTAATTCACATCTAATCTTTTTCATATATCTGTAATCCATCTGCATTCTCACTCTGAAATCCATATCCTTTTGCAATGGCTCAATAATCTTCTTCCAACAATCATCTTGATCCATATATAAGATATTCTACACCTCAGCCACTAGTTATCTCAGCATCTACTATAGGTGCCATTATGCTGCATGAAAGAGAACTGACTAATAAGTCAGATAATGACGTCATTTATGAACTAGTGAGTCTTGGTGCTCGATACTAATCATCCATTATTGCATTTTCTCAGCGGTTGCAGTCCATAGCTCATGAGGTTGAAAAGCTTAACGAGAATATTTATATACTTCAATGACTTGTTCACTTGTCTAACAAAAAAATAGTGAACTTAAAACTGGAGAATAAGGATTTAAAATCCTTGCTTGACTCTTCATTTAAATTGCATAATCATTTAGATAAGGATAGCATACTGATATATAAAGAATAATAGCGCTTAAAATTTGAGGCTAAGAGCCTCAAGTCTTTGTAAGTCATTTGAAATAAAAGGTTAACTGATATCCATATTATGCATCATTCTTATTTCTCTTCTAATCATGCATAATCTATCTTCTGGTAGAGATTTTGTGAAAATATCACAATTCTGCATAATCATTCTTATTTCGTGTGTGCTTCTGAACTCTAGTACAATGTCACCCTTCTACACATGATCTCGTAGAAAATGATATATAATTTCAATATGCTTAGTTCTAGAATGTTGTATTGGATTCTTTGAAAGATTTATAGCACTAGCATTATCATATTTGATTGGAATGTGTTTATACATAAGTTTAAAATCTTTAAGTTGTTGCTTCATGTATAGAACTTGAGCATAACAACTACCCCTAACAACATATTTTGCCTCGGCAGTAGATAATGTAACATAATTTTACTTTCTACTAAACCATGAAACAAGTACATTTCCTAAGAAATGACATGTTTTAGTAATGCTTTTTCAATCAACTTTGCAACCAGCATAATCTTCATCTGAGTAGCTGATTAGATTGAAAGAAGTGTGCTTAGAATATCATAACCCTAGGTCAATTGTACCAACAATATATCTAAGAATGCGCTTAACTGTAGTCAAATGAGATTCTTTTGGAGATGATTGAAAATGTGCTCATAAGCATACACTGAACATAATATCCGGTCTTCTGACTATCAAATATAATAGATTATCAATCATACCTTGATATACCTTCGCACCTTGCATCCTAAATTTTTTGAGTAATTCTTATGATATATTTTGATTGATTAATGAATGTTCCACTTTTTGCTTGATTGATTTGCAATCCAAAAAAAGAGTCTAAGTTCTCCCATCATGCTCATTTCAAATTCTTCCTGCATACTTTTAGTAAAAATTTTGCACATATTTTCGTTAGTAGCACCATATATTATATCATTTACATAAATCTGAATTAAAAGAATATCTTCCTTTTCATGTTTAGTGTAAACACCTGTGTATTTTTCCTCTTGAAAAATATTTTTCAATCAAGAAACCAATGAGTCTCTCAAGTCAAGCTCTAGAAGCTTATTTGAGTCTATATAGTGCTTTTGTGAGCTTGAAAATATGATTCGGAGAAATATGATTTTCAAAACCTTGAAGTTGCTCAACATATACCTCCTCATTTATAAAACCATTTAGCATCTATTTGAAAAAGTTGGAAATCTTTATAACAAGAATATGCAAGTAGCATTCAAATAATTTCTAATCTTGTGACTGGTGCATATGTGTTAGATCTTTAGTCGGGATATTGTGTAAAGTAGTTGAAGCTAGGCTGACAGGTCAACCTACAACTTTTAATCTAATAAATTTAGAGTCGTGCTAGTTTGCCGCCCAGCAATGACCGCTAGGCATGCCGCCTAGCACAAATTTGCATTTTTATTTTTTTCTTCTTTTTCTTTTCATATTGTTCTAACATATTTAAATATTTTTAAAAAATAAAAAAATATATCAATACACTAAAAGCTAATTTCTTAATCATTAAGTAAAAATAAATAAAAATAAAAATTAAATACATGAGCGGCCAAAATGAGGGAGTAAACTCAGGCGGCATACTAGCATTTTCCACAAATTTATATGCAGATTAGTATGCCCCTATTTCAAATTAACCCATTCAAATATGCCTCTTTCATCTTCAGATTTTGATGATCTCAAAATAAAAATCAAAACATCTTGAAGCCTGCCAAAGTTGTTTATATATATATATATAGGCAAAATGGAGTTAACATTTTGAAGTCTAAGAGATCATATTCTTTTTCATTAATCACACTAGGAGTTAGTTCTTTATGATGTTACTTCTTATTCATCTTCGGATTATGAATAAGTTATATATATATAATAGTTCTATTTGAAATGGATTCTGAATATATATGACATTGTTATCACTCATATTGTTTTTACTAATTAAGACCATTGAAGTCTTAAAGCAAACTTTATCCTTAGCTTGCATACATGGACAACTATATACTTCTATTTTGTAAAAATGATCAACCAAGATTACAAATTTCACCGGACGAGGCATATTAATAATCAACTAAGATTACTTTTTTTTTTAAACAATCTAAGACCTCGTTTGGTTACACAGTTCAGATAAGATGAGATGTATTTTTTTTTTAAACAAACTAAGACCTCGTTTGAATAAAATATTGTAAAAATATTATTTTTTAATATTATTTTTATTTTAAAATTTGAAAAAATTGAACTATTTATTATATTTTGTGCGGGAGTTTGGAAAAGTTGCAAGATTACTTAATTGAATGTGAGTTGATCTTGAGGCAACAGTATTGGGTCATGATCTCTGTGTGTGTGTGTATGATCAATTGATCTTTTTCTTTTCCTTGCCAAGCAAGAGGTGATCTATAAATTAAAGCAACAAGTTCCTTATTTTGGTAAGGCACGGAATTAAGCGCGCATGCAGGAACGTCTAACATATTGCATTCAACTGAAAATCATGACACTTGCATGCATGAAATTAAACCAATGAGAAAAGAGTTTGAAACCATCCCACCAGCATCAATATCTATATATTCGTCCCTATAGCATGTTGTTCAGCATTCACAACTAGCAAAGCATATCATCGCCTAGCTAGGAATTTGAAGCTTTTCATAACACAAAAATCAGTTTCCAAATCATGTCAACTACTACTGCAGCAGCCATGACTCGGGTTGGCACTGTTTTAGCCATTGTTTTTTTACTTTCTGGGATAGCATATGCAGCTGCCTCGAATACATGTTCTAGTTATGGAGGGATGAGTGAAAATGATAATGCAACTTCATGCTCCGACGTTATCACCAAGCTTACACCCTGCCTGCCTTTCGTACAAGGAAAGGAGAACAAGCCATCCACGCAGTGTTGTGGAGGTGCTAAGGAGTTGGTTACCGCCGCCAAATCCAAACAAGATCGACAAACTATATGTGAGTGCATTAAGGCAGCAGGATCATCGGCCGGCAAAATAGACCCTTCTCGCATTACTCAACTTGTCAAGGATTGTGGCCTCAAAATCGACCTCCCTCCAATTAGCAGTCGCACAGACTGCTCTAAGTAATACTCTCTCTCTCGCTCTCTCTCTCTCTCTCTCTCTCTCTCTCTCTCTCTCTCTGTGCATGCACAGAAGGTACTGATTTTTTTGCTTCAACTTTCGTGCAGGGTATCTTTCTATCATGAAGGGTGATCATAATTAAATCCACTAGGAGATACACACACACACACACACACACATATATATATAGCTATATTTCAAGATCCTGCTTCCTACCAAGACTTCATGATCAATCTGATCATGCATGAATCCATGCAAGTGATAATATCTATTAAGCCAGGAATGAAGAAAATAATAATGTATACCATGATCAGTTATTTATGAAAAATAATCTTTTTCAATTGATCTCTTCTATCTGTTGGAATTTTCGTTTACATTGGTCTTGGTAATTTCTCAAATTACTTTTTCTGATTAAAGATATTTACCAACTCTGCTATTAGGGCTATATATATATATATGATCAAGTCAATCATTATAATGTCTTCAAGTACTACAAATCTTAAAGCCCAGAAGGTAATGGCATGCCAAAACAAAATGAAAAGCCAAATATCAGTACTCAAACATGATTCAAAAGGATCGAATCTCACCATAATGGCAACACATGAGTCTGTATCTCAGTACTAATGCCATATACATATTTTGATAAAGAGAGACCTTAATTCACGAAACTGAAAACTTTCTTTATGATTATTCTCACTTATCACCAAAAGAGAAATTATATTTACAATCTTGAGTGTGTGCAGTCCTATTGATGAATGAGGGTAAAAGAAAAAAAATATCATTTTAAAAAGGATATTATTGTAATTTTAAAATTTTTTTAAACATAACTGTATGGACTTGTATGAGCATGTAGTCTCCATTTGGAGACTGTATGTAGACTAACTCAACAGATAAAGGTCATAAACAAGAGACCAAAGGTCTTGAGCAACCGCAGAACAATTCAAAAAAATAAAGAACTATCGTTAGTTTCTTTATGTTCATTCCGAGAGAAGGATTGGTGTACAATATTGGGCAAGGAGGGCAAATCCCTAAATCAAAGCAATGAGGACGGACTGCTTGCCATCCATAATCGATCTACTGTACAACTTTGTTGGGGAAGCCAAAGGAACATAACCTTAATGACTGAGCAAAATCCTTACCACAAATTTATTCAATTTAAATGACATAAAAACACATGAAAAAAAAAAAAAGCAACATGGACCATATGAGGAGTCGCCAAATGATGTTAAATGGTTGAAAAATATAGAACTGATCATTTGCATATCAAGGGAAGTTTCAATGATTAAGTATTGGTGTCCAGCCGAAGAATAACTTGTTCAACATAATAAGAGGCCCATGGGGGCATGAAAATGTCTTCTGCATGGCATGCTCGATCTTGAGAAGTTCTTTGGGTCGGGGCGGATAAAGTTTGAGAGATACATATCACAAGCTGCGGTCGAAAGCTACGTGTGTGTATATATATATATACTTGCCTTCTATTACAGTCTTAAAAGAAAATTGAGTAATGCTATACATAATTTTAAGTAAGCAAATTTCGCACTCTCTCTTTATCTATTTTTTTAAAGGAGTGTGCTATGCTTGCAACGTCCCACATTTGGCAGCTGCAGTTTCTACAGAAATGTGAGTTACACGTGAAGCATTAATACCTGTTGCTCTCTCTCTCTCTCTCTCTCTTTCTCTCTCTCTCTCTCTCTCTCTATCAAATATATATATTGTTATGGAGACGAAGAAAACTGCGTTTATGTAGATGTTCAATGACACAGCAGAACACAGTGACCTAGATTAATATTAAGTTGGAAGTTCGCTTATAATTAAAACATGCTATACACAAAACTATGGATTCAAAAACCTTTATGTAAAAACAAATACTGCGTTATAATCAACTTGAAACAGCATATATATATACTACTTTTAATGACGTACGTTAAGCAGTGAAATCGGGATCAGTAGGTTTCTGTGGCATTAACTGTAGCACTCTTTGTGGTGCTCTGGTGGTGCGTGCTGCAGCCCTTTTCCGTTTCAAGGTTCGAAGTACATTGGCAGCGAACCTTGATGCGTAAATAGTTGCACCAAGACTAGCCGAGGTGCCAGCTTCATTTGCCAAAGCATCTTGCAGTCTGTTTTCTGACTCGCGCAATTCCTTCTCAAGCTTTCTCTTACAGTGCCGGCGCCAAGCTGATTGGATAAAACATGCCGCCCATGTCTTCCATTGTTGTGAGAAGAACCTGAAAGTCATATTGCAGAGTTAGATAATGAAGGGATTGTCGAAATCACCATTAATTGTTCCAAATGCTTAAACTGATGGGATTATATAGATTTATTTATTTGTATTATATTCTTTAACACTTTCTCAACTCTCTTCAATGAATAGAGTTTATAATCAGAGTTCGAACTTAAGATTTTTATTCTAATATCATATGAAATTATCATTTATCTCAAAAATTTAAGCTGATGAGAATACATAGATTTATTTATTTGTATTATATTTTTAATCATTCATGCAAATGGGAAAGCTAATCAGGATTCTAACAACGATTATTTCTGTCTTTGTATTAAACATAATTTTTAGCCTTTCCTCCATGTTAGTGTAGCCTTGCTTTGTTTAAACAGCCATGAAATAGTTATCCAAAAAGTGCATAAGCATGGTTTAAATCCTTGCCTGAAATTGTGTCGGAGCTCCTTGCTACGAAGTTTCCGAAACTGAGAGGCTACAGTCTTCAAGTCTTCGGCCATCAGCGCAAAGGCTTCAACCTCTGTTTTCGCTTCCACTGTTCTAGTTGAGGTGGGGAATTTGGGGGCCGACGTCTGGGGATCCAAGGCCCAAGTAAGAAGCTCTTCACCACAAAAGTCACCAGCATTAAGATCAGCAGAGTTGAAGAAACCAGTTCTTCCACCATTGGTAGTCGTGGTGGCTAGGTTTCCTCGGATGATAAAGAGCATCTCGTCCACTGGGTCCCCTTCACGAACAATGTAGCTCTTGTCTGTGTAAAGCACTGGCTTGAGACGATCAACCAGCGGATCCCACAGTTGCTGATCCATCTTTTTAAACATGGGCACCTTACAGATAAAAATTGTCTAGATGAACAACTTAGCTGAAAATTGGGCGAAAAGAAGTACAAAAACAACCAACGAAAACACTCACTCCCATGAGAAGATCCAAGCAAAGATGGCGCTTTATGTCCCTCCTGAGGTCCTTAGGAAGGTTACGAATGAGATTCTCTTCCTCGACACCTCTGGTTTCCTGCCATTTGTATTGTTCATATCGTCTGACCCGCTCCCTTAAGTTATCAGGGAGCATACGTTGGGACATCCACTGTTCTGCATCAGTCCTTCTCACTCTCATTTCTTCTACTTTCACTGTTGTGGATTCCAGATATTTCTATAGCAGCACAAGAAAAATTGATAATATAGCAGCTTATTCCATTCTAAAACTATTGTGGGTTCTACAGAAAATTTCTAGTTCGAGTGAGTGGATGGAATTGTGAAGAACAGACCCAATTCATGTTTGTGTTGGCAATATGTCAGTTGGCAGGTTAAAATAGAACTGCAGGATTGTTGAGAATAAACATACCTCAGAGGTATTAATTGGATACCAAAGAAGTATGATGCACGTTTAACATGTGATGAATAGAAGGTGGTCTGATTTTCTTTAAGCCTATCAGTTAGAAGGTCTAGATGAGGTGCATGTGCACAAAATTCAAAATATTTGAACGTAATCATCTCAAAATGCTACAACAGTAGCTTGCTAAGAGAATCCCCGAGGACCAAAGAAAACTACCTGCATATTGCCAATAAGTAATGAGAACAAGACCAATCCAGATATGGCAATGAAAACAGCAAAGGCTATCTCCCAAACATATGTGCTTGTTGACAGGTTTTGGCCAAAAGAACTGAGGGAAAAAAAAAAAAAAAAAAAAGGTAAGGTACAAGTTAAAAATGCCTTCAACTCCAAAGCATTAGCTGAGAATGTGGTCAATCTTGCTATCTATAACTAACTATGAATTTAGTTTGAGGATTATATATTACTAACCTCAGACTGCGCAGACCCCACCAAAAGCAGTAGGAGAATTTCTTTGGAAAATCTCTTGATTCCACCACTCCAGACCTCAGAACATCAATAAAAATTCCGAAGTTGAAGGAAGTTAAATTCTTAATCTCATCAGGCTTGATAAAAGGGCAAGCCTGACTTATTTGAGTTCCAAAGCTAATTTTATGCCGAATACCACAGTAAAAAGATTCTTGACAACCATCGTGATCATCCTTGCACCATTCCTGCCAGCATGCATCCCATTGTTCAATGGCCAACAAGTACCAAAAAGCACCAACTACCTGGTATATCGAATTAATTTTGATCAGAAATCTTGGAATAGGCTGAATAATCAAATAACCTCTAAACTTACATGACTTGCAAGCATGTAGAGGAACAGATTATAAGCAGCTCCAGCCCATGCTGTCTCAGTTAGTATGCCAGATGTTCTTGTTACTTCTACATATAGTGGATAGATCCGCCAAAGCCTCGGCACATATTGGGAGAAGATTACGAACTTCAACATTTCCTTAATGACCAATGGAACTTTAGTTTTTAATTTGGGAGTGATAACGAAAACTACCACCTGAACATAATAAGCAGAACACATCCGAAATTGTTAGACTAATCGTTTGGATACTATTAATATCTCAGAATATCTGTGAATAGTAGTGAAATAGCTTGTGAATATTGGAAAACAATTGTGTTCCTAAACAGGCCCTAAAACTCTATATATATAGTTCATTCTTTTACATCAAGCAATTGACAAGATTTTCAGCTTGAGTCATAGTCACCAGAATATTCTGCATTTCAACATATTTATATATGCATAATGTGTGTGTGCGGTTGCTTCCAAAATATCATCACTTTCTAGAGCTCTCAGAAAGTGAACTAATAAATCACTTCTGCAATTGGTAATAACCAAATAGTTCTTCAGTGCATGTAAAATCCGACCTACTAGCATATACAGACATTTGGGAGCAATGCATCATGTGGCTGCTCTTCCTTGAGAGATTCTGTAACGCCCCAATGGAAGGCCCAAACCACATGGCCTATACTCCAAAATGACTAGTCAATGATACAATTAGAGCCCCATTAGAACCTTATAAAGAGCAAGAACTTCTCCTTCCTAAGTAATGTGGGATCCCATACACCACCTACCCTTATCCATATCATATGGGGTATCACAATCTACCCCCCTTAAATTCCCGACGTCCTCGTCGGGCCTGTCCATTGTAGGTGGCACGGCTCAAGTCCCACATTTCTGGTTGAGATAGGCTCTGATACCATTTGTAACGCCCCAATGGAAGGCCCAAACCACATTGCTTAGGAATGAGAAGTTATTGCTCTTTATAAGGTTCCAATGGGGCTCTAATTGTATCATTGACTAGTCCTTTTGGAGTATAGGCCATGTGGTTTGGGCCTTCCATTGGGGCGTTACAGATTCTCTCTGTCATGTTCTCTAATAGTGGAATATACGTTGGGAAGCAAGTTTCCTTTTATGAAATTGTGAACATATATGACAACCACAGGTCCAAACTGAATACTTTGTTGAATGTTGAAAACGCATAGAGTTTCTAGCAACAAATGAGATTACTGATACTTGAGATTGAGTGAGAGCCAAATGCATACCTGTGGCAATGGGAGAATTGATAGAATGTCAATAATTAAGTGGCCGGTGAATAGGTATCTTTTTGCTATAGCCATACGATCCTTAATCAACCCACCCCTTCCAAACCCTCGACATGCCGGGAGGAAAATTGCTGTATGGAATTTAAACAATATATGAATTGCATAAAAGGCATCTATGGCGGATCGAATGACAGAAGCAAAAATTGCCAGTTGGTTGTCTAAATCTAAGCATTTGTCCCCATCCTTCAACTTGTCCTTCATCACAGGGATGTAAAAGAACAATGGGTCCACAGCCACTGATATCACACAAGAAAGCACAAATATTTTGTTCCATGTTTGTAGAAATTGATCCTGTGGATCAAAGACTTCCCTATTACGACCAGACTCTTTTTTTGGCCAATCCCCTACAGAACGGGTGCTTATTTGTTTAGTTTTTAGACTTTTAACTCTCGCAACTCCTCTCTGAAAACTCTCCAAAACTCTGCCAAAAACCACTCTGATGTTTCTTGGATATTTCTGCTCAAAACTCGAAGATCTCTCTAACCTGGATAAAAGAACAGATATCAAAATGTCAGCAGCTATATGAGTACTTAATTGTACACTACCAAAATCAAATAACTACTTGGGATGGTCAGTGACAGGCATGTCCAACTACCCAATCCTGCACTAATTACGAATATTTGGAAGAACTAGTGCAATCCTTAGCACAGGACCTTAGGATTATGCACCTTAAGTTTTTGAGACAAAGTAGTGATTGTAACAATTTGCATTACTACCAATCACCCGTGTGATCATCTTGGTCAATTGTTCCTTACCGAATTTACCACAAAAGATAGAATGCATTAGGGGGATCCTCTTGTAATGTTCTTTTAGAATGTTCCACTTAATAAGTTCCAGGATAGTTTCAGGGCTCGTTTGGATACGTTGCGTTTGAATAGTGAGATATTCTCAGGTATTCTATAAATAGTAGTCAAAAAGTAATGATATAATATTGAATAATAATGAATAGTAGTGAAAAGTAGATAAAAAGTTATAATAAAATAATGAATAGTAGTGGGATATTCTGAGAATATTTGTGAATATTAGTGGAATAGTTTGTAAATAATAGTAAATAATTTGTGAATAATATTGAAATAGTTTGAAAATATTGAAGAACAATTGTATTCAAGACACATGCACATAAAATGGTGTAAGAAAAGTTAAAATATAGCCCTACAAACTAACCTTACAAACGAAGGACTCCTGAAATCCATGACTTTGGCCAATTACAAGTCAAAAATGAAGAGCCCAAGTACTTTTGATTTACAGCTATCAAGTGCTGAAATCCAGGCCCTGCAGAAGTACAAGTTCAAGTTTGATATTTTCTACAAAGGAAGAATCACAGAATAAGCCGTGCTATATATATTGTAAGATAAAATCAGCAAGTGTAAGAAGTACGATATTTATAACAGTTTCGTGACCAACATGTATAGCTTATAGACCTGGAACTAGTCAATCTATCTCTACAAAACCACTAATTAAACGTGTAAGATGGTCTCATCACTTTCTACACGTACCCACCTAACCCCATTTTACAAGAATAATGCTAGAAGTCTTGAGAGAGACAGAGAGACATGACTAATAAAAGATCAAAGCAAAGCAAGTTTTTCAAGTGGACAATTGGATGCTCAGAAAAAATAAATAAATAAATAAGGGTAGACAATTGGTCTTTTTTTATCATTTATTTAAAAAAAAAAAAGGGAAGTTACCTAAACCAGAAGCATAAGCAAGTCAAACAAAAATAAAATATTTCAAAACAAGATGTGAAGAAAATGTCCAAGAAAACAAGAATGAATGCAAAGAAAAAATTTTATATGATCGATTATAGTCAGAAGCAAGGAAATGTAAAGAAAATATCTAAGAAAACAAAAGCGGGTTTAGCTTAATTCTGTTTGGTTTCAGAGAAAAGGTGAGGCTTCATGACACATGATGGTTTACTACTGCGGTTTCAATATCCATATCTCAACTCATCAGAAAATGGAAAGTTTCCATAAAGAGACAAAGAAAAAAGCTAAATATCACCCTTATGTTCGTTAGCTGAGAAAGTAAAAAGGACCCTAAAGAAGACAAAAGAAAAAGAAGTTATATGCTTTTATCTAATTATGTTGCCGTGCTTTTCAAAACAAAAACCATATTTACTAAGGCCAAGTTATTGAACTAAACTCAATCAAACTAAAAGTTCTTACTCTCTCCGAGGTTGCTTTTCCTTTTCTTTCTCTTTCCAACCGTACGTACGTTTGTATTAAACAAGCAGAAAATTGACCTGAATCATTCTTAGGACTTGTGTTTTCTTGAATGATAACATGGGTGCTATTTGCTTGGCGAAGAACCCGGTACCAGAGAGCGAATCCAGGTATATTAATACACCCAACGCACAGAGAGTAGTAGTACTATTCAGCCTTGCTAATTACATTTGTTTTGATTTCATGGAAGATCAGAAACAAGATGAATGGTGTTTAAGTATTTGAAGAAGTTCCTTGCGGAAAATGACTGAGTCCTCAGGAGAACGAAAGTTCGCGAGAACCAGAGAATGAAAGATGAAAAAAACAGAAGTGAACAAGAGAACAAGGTAAGCCATCGAGGGAAGAGTCAGCTTCCAAGAAATTATTTTGAGAGCTATTTGGATGGGGCCTACATGGATAGAACTTTCGTCCATACGACTCCATGGACCACACGGCCTTGTTATTAATCGAGAAATTCTAGATGCAAGTTACGTAATTAATACGCTATATTTTTGTATTTTATAATTGTATAATTTTATATACAAACGTGAAGTATATAAACGCTACATAATTTTTTTGATAAAGAATATAATTTATTATTAAAAAATAATTTTTTTTTTTTTTTGTATAGATCTTATATTTTATTTTATTTTTTTAAACGATTACGCGACGATTACACAATTCACAATTATAAATATCTATTTTCTTTATAATTTAACCATTTCCATTTTTTTGTTCGCCAAAATCTTCTTAGGTTGGTAAAGTAATACTGTAATTGCAGAAAATGAAACATTTTTACTGGAATTTAACTTTGGAAGATTAATTAGCTCACATTTCAATGAACCAAATTAAAAAATTGAGATTTTATTTTATATATTCCTTTTGTGGAAGGCCCACTTTAAAACCAATATATAATTCGTCACCAAATTTTGACATTCTTTTTGGCTAACTCTCAGAAAACTTCGGAGCTTTAAGAGATCGATTGTATGCTTTTAGCTCTACAACGAAAAGAGCATTAATCTGAGCATTTATTCAGAAAAAATACATAAAAAAAAAAAAAAAAAAATTGCAATATTAATAAGAGGAAAAGGAGAACTAATTAACTTATGATTTGCATGTAGAAATTGCTATTTCCGAATGATAGTGTAGAAATTCTTATATTATGTACTTTTTTATATGATGGCTCCTTCAAATTAATTTCTTGGCCCCCAAACATGAAAAAACTATTAACTTAATGTGTTAGATTATGAAATACTCAGCAATATTATTATGAGCTTAATCATTAATGTGCCAAATTAACATGGTTTACAGACCATCTAACAAATTTAGAGAGACTTTTAACATTTGCAATTATCATCTCTTTTGTAACATCCAGACCCAGTCAAGTCTGATTTTTATATATTTTTGGACTAGTGGAATTTTTTTTTTAGAAATTGGGTCGTGATCGATGATTTAAGAAAAAGATCAAGATCTCAGCCCACACCCATGTCTTTTAACCATTAAAACCAACTAAGTTTATAATTTTTTTTTTCGCCGCAATGCATGATTGCACTCCCATGCGTGTATGCCTCTATTCTCCTCAGCTTTAGGATTTTGTTTTTTTATTCTGTTCAATAACTTATTTTCAGTTCACGCACGTTTTTATTTCTTTTTCCTTCTTTCCGTCTATTTTCTTCCCTATTTTCCTCACGTCCGTGGCTTGCATGTTTTTTTCTCATCTTGGTATTTCCTTAGGGTTTTCATCACATATCTATATCCACTTTATACGCATTCACACACTGTCGCCTAGGGCTTCATCTCTTTTTCCCTGTTGCATGAAGAAACTCTCAGATTAGGGTTGCCGCAACCTGCCTTATTGCACCTCCACACCACTTTAACTCCCTCTCATTCACTATTGTCAGCACGTTCGCATATGCTAGCCTTGGCCTGCCACCGTGAACCAACCCCACTGCCCAACCTCTTCCCCTCCGTTGTCCACTTCTCCTCATTGTGAGCCCTCCCCCTCAGCGCAGCCATGCAGCAAGGTTTATTTTCCATGACGTTGCTGCCCTGTCACACGAAGTTGTAGTCAGCAACTCCACCTTCCAAACAGCGCACCACCCTTCAGCCCGTCCTCACCACCATGGAAAGCCAACCACCGTCGCCCAACTGTTGAAGGAAGAACACCCACGGCATGCTCTGTTTTTGCACGCCGAAACAGGGGAAGTATCCCACCGTGAGCCACGTCGTTAGCCCCCTCCACTTCGACGCCACTGCCATCAAAGGACGCTAGAGGTCAAGCCTTCACCTTTGAACACTGCCCTGGTCGACGCCCAGTCCCAGACTGTCGCGTGCCTCGCTACATCATGGTGAGTTTTCGTTCTCTCTCTCTCGCTCACCACTCTCTCTCTTGTTCGCTGTTGCGCAGCCCAACTCGACGGAGTCTCTGTCGCACTCCCGCTCTTCTGTCGCGCCACCTCGGTCCCTCCAGCTAGCCCGTCGTGCCTCACCCCTCCACGCGTGTCTCAGTTTCCCTTAGATAAGCTGCTGCCGCCGCATACTGGATGTTAATCCCGTATGTGTGTTTGTGTGGTTTATTCTTATAAGTTATATATACGTATGTATTATAGATATGATATATATGGAAAGTTTTAACCTAATGCTTGGATACTTACCAGTTTACCCTTAGTGTAGTTCCCAGATTTTGGTTTTCAGATGAGAGGTCTGTTGGTTATGTTTTTAATAAATGGTCTTGGTTTAATTTTTACTTATGAAAATATACGATTTTTATAATGTTAACAATCAAGATTTGTAATATGGTAATAGTACTATTATATATATTTTTTTTATATATTTGTTAGAAGTACAATGTAGTGCAAGACTTTTATTTTGAACTCTTCAAAGAGAGACTAATTAAGCCTATTTTAATTAAATGGTATTTTTGCTTTGTCTACTTTAATAGATTTTTTATATAATTATGTTACCCAATTTTATAATTTGATCTCATTAGTAAATAAGTTAGATTTTGTACTTCATTCAGACTGATTATTGAGACATTAATGAATTTAGAAAATGTGACGATATTTTAGAGTTACGTGAAGTTGGGTTTTTGAAGAATTAAAATAGGTTATTTTAGCATATTAGACTTAAATATTGAAATTTATGTTCGAATGGAAATTTATGAGAATTTCGTTATTATGTTATAGGTGACAATTAATAATTGTTCGTCATTTTGAGGAAATTCTTGAAAAGCTAAGAAGTCCAGATAAGCAGGGTTTCTATGCTAGGCTTTACACGAATTATTGAGACTGAGGTTGACTTTCTGAAAACTTTGCATATTTTGTGATGAAATGAGAACTTGGGAAAAATCAACCTCAGTCGCTTATTTGCACTACTCATGAAATCTATACGAAAAAGGAAAAATATTTTCTTATATGCATTGTGTAGACATGACCTAATTTTGTCATGTTGTCTCTAAAATTTAAGAAAGAGCGATTTTGAGAATCTGAAAAATTGTACATTTATTTAGAAAGATACTCCGACTTTTGTTTTTAGTACGTGAGAATGATCTGATTATGTTTTGGTACTTTGTTTTATTTTGACATGGCATCTGAAAACCTTTGGCACAGTGTACTGATTTTGTATCTGACTTTGTCTCTGCTCTGCTCTGTGATGTTCTGCTCTATTTGGGTTAGTACCAACTTCTCTGTCTCTGAGTGCACCCACTTTGGAAATAAAGTGGTTTTATTGTGGTCTTTTCTGTGTGCACACTATGGGCTCCGAGAAGAATAAAGGAAAGATTTCACCTCTGTCTCTACCCGGTTTGGCCACCGGGGATAGCACAATCCTACCACGGGGATGAAACATAGTCTCTGCTCTGTGAGATGCTCAGTTTTGATGTGATGATGATGCTCAGGTTATGTTATGCCAAAGTACTCTG
Organism: Juglans regia; assembly: GCF_001411555.2. Taxonomy (NCBI): domain Eukaryota; kingdom Viridiplantae; phylum Streptophyta; class Magnoliopsida; order Fagales; family Juglandaceae; genus Juglans; species Juglans regia. The sequence goes on along the minus strand of NC_049912.1, from coordinate 6,622,428 downwards.
GGTTTTATGTGTCTTAAAACCATCGATCTGCTATGTTTGAAAACATGTTTTGTTCTGTATGATAATCTTGGAAAATATTTTTGTTCTGCATGTTGTACTTTGTAAATGCTCATGTTTGCACGCTAGCATATGTCCTCTGCTTACTGAGTTGTTGATAACACACCCCCTTATCTCCATATATTTTTTTCAGATGATTTTGAATAGTCCAGCTAAAGATCAAGACTATAAAATATTGGGTGAGATGTCTTAAGAATAGTCGATTAATATCAGAAAGTTTCGATGAGTATTGGCGATGTTTGTTAAGAAATTTCAGTGTGTTCTGATTGCGTGGCATTTTGAAGAATTGATTATATCGAGGATTTGATAAATGAGTTTGTGTGATTATTTAAGTTGGAAGTGTTTACATTTGATTTGGAGTTCTTGGAAGTTTATTAGCAGTGTTGGAGTTGATTATTAGGTAACATGAGTTAACTCTCCGGGCCCTCGGAGACGGGACGTTACAATTGTGATACCCCATATGATATGGATAAGGGTAGGTGGTGTATGAGATCTCACATTACTTGGAAAGGAGAAGTTCTTGCTCTTTATAATGTTTCAATGTGGCTCTAATTGTATCATTGACTAGTCTTTTTGGAGTATAGGCCATGTGGTTTGGGCCTTCCATTAGAGCGTTACGAATGGTATCAGAGCCTGGTTCCAACCAGAAATGTGGGACTTGAGCCGTGCCACTTATAATGGACAGGCCCGACGAGGACGTCGAGAATTTAAGGATGGTAGATTGTAATACCCCATATGATATGGATAAAGGTAGGTGGTGTATGAGATCTCACATTGCGTGGGAATGAGAAGTTCTTGCTCGTTATAAGGTTCCAATGGGGCTCCAATTATATCATTGACTAGTCCTTTTGGAGTATAGGCCATGTGATTTGGGCCTTCCATTGGGGCGTTACAAATGGTATCAGAGTCTATCACAACCAGAAATGTGTGACTTGAGTCGTGCCACCTACAATGGACAGGCCCGACAAGGACGTCGGGAATTTAAAGGGGGTAGATTGTGATACCCCATATAATATGGATAAGGGTAGGTGGTGTATGGGATCCCACATTGCTTGGGAATGAGAAGTCCTTGCTCTTTATAAGGTTCTAATGTGGCTCTAATTGTATCATTGACTAGTCCTTTTGGAGTATATGCCATGTGGTTTGGGTCTTCCATTGGGGCGTTACATCTTTGTTGTCCCAGCTTTCATCTAAATCGTTGATGGCCTTGACAACAAGTAATGAATCACCTTCTAGAATGATCTTTTGTAATCCAGCTCAATCCCAAAAATAGTAGCCTAAGTGCAGCAAAGGATTTAGCAAGCATAGGGTCTGGAAATAATTATATGTTCATCCTCATATGCTAGAACTTTTCCTTCCCAATCTCTTGCAATTACACCAACTCCTACTTTGCATAGTTGTTTATTGATGGTTGCATTCCGATTAATCTCATCATTGCAATTTTTTCAAATTTCCACACAAAATATAATAAACAATTCAACTTTTTCAAATCCCAAAACAATAATAATATTAAAAATAATATTCTAATAATATTTTATTCAACTCATCTAAAACCATCTCAACTCATCTTTGAATCCAAACAGGATCTTAACAATATCCCTTGGAGGTGCCACCCATACACTGCTATTTGGTTGAGGATTTGCACACTGAATACCTTCTAAAAAATCACACTTTCCATAGATGTTAACATTGAAAGCAATGTATCTTTAAAACTATGATGACCAAAATTGATTTTCTGTAGTTTCTTGGAACATTGTCCCCAAACATCTTTTGTTGATTCACATGTCAAGAGTGCATGCTCAATAGTCTCTTGTTCTTGATCACAGATGGGGAACATTGGATTTTCCACCACTTTCTTTTTTAAAAAGTTAAATTTTGTAGGGAGACCATCTTAGCAAGCTTTCCACAAGAAAATTTTATCAGTATTAGAAACTAACAACCACCCCCGCCCCCCTAACTTACGTCACTTATCATCTTGGTGTTGCTTGTTGGATGATTGGCCCTTGTTCCTCTCTTGTACACATCTTTGTAAGTGATATGCACTTTTAACTGTGAATATTGAACCATTGGTTGTTTGTCTTCATATCAATTTATCAGCATTGCCACAATGACTGAGAGGAACTTGGCTTATTATTTCAGCTTCTTTACTCGAAAATACCTCATTGATTAGCTGCATATTCCATTGTCTAGAGTCTTGGTCTATCAACATAGGCACTTTGTTCTTTGCTAGAATTCTATGGGAACCACTTTGGATCTTGAATGATGTGGGTTGAGGGATCCATTTACCAGAGCTGATCTTGATGGATTCTCCATTGTCCACTCTCCAAAATAATCCTTCTTCAAAGAGTGGTTTTACTACCATGAAACTTCTCCAGATGAATGAGGGATTCCTATCCATTTTTTCCTGTTGAAAGTCCCATGTTGGATAATATTTCTGAGACATAACCTAAGTTACAAGTGAATAGGGTGCCTGTACTAGCCTCCAACATTATTTTGCTAGCATAGCCAAATTGAAATTCTCCAAATTAGAATCCTAGCCCTCCAACAGATTTTGCTTTTTCCATTTGATTCCAAGGGATCCAATGTATCCTTTTATCCTTATCTTTCTGACCCCACCAATAGTCTAGCATTATTATGTTGATCTCCCTTAAGATTGATTTTGGAATCTTGAATACATCCATGCAGTAGGTGGGAATTGCTTGAATCACAGACTTCAAAAGGACTTTCTTGCTAGCTTGAGATAGAAGTTTTGATTTCCAGTTGCTGATTCTTGGTCTAACTTTTTTCAAAATACTGTATTCTTTGTATCTTTGTATCTTCTTTAGTATTCATATTGAAGAATATAGATGTCTTCTCCTTGTTAAGCCTATGTCCTAATGAATTTTCATAGATCTCCCGTAACCTTAGCAGTCTACTCCACTCTAGTGAGCTTGCTTTGCAGAAGATGAGGTTATCATCTGCAAAAAAAAAGGGGTTGATATGGATCTAGCCCCTAGCCAATGGCACATCAATGATCTGTCCTTCAACTTTTGCTTGGTTTAGGAGTTGACTAAAGGCTTTAGAACAAAGTATGAAAAGATAAGATAAGAGAGGGTCACCTTGTCGAATGCCTCTTAAAGGTTTAAACTTTATGTATGGGGTTCCATTAATGAGCAAAGTGTTGGAAACAGTGGTAACACACCTCATTATGAACCCTATTTATCGGCTAGAAAATCTCATCTTTCTCATTATATCTTCCAAATATGGCCATTCAATCTTGTCATATGCCTTACATTTGTCCAGCTTTAAAGCCATAAATCCTTCCTTACTCATGCCTACTCTTTTAAATGATTTTAACATGTGTCTTTTTATACATTGGCGCAGATGATTACCCCTAAGGTACCGATGGACCAACGCCACCATTTGTTAAAAAAATTTAAGATGATAGGAAGAGTAAATTTTATTATTTATTTTATATTTTAATATTCATCCTCACATGTGGGCTAGACTCTCCCTTAATAAGTGGTCTCAATACATGAGATGAAGTATAGAATCAATGTTCGAACTCAAAACTTCTAATCTGATACAATGTGATATGAACTCGCGGGAACAGAATCCTTTGAACCCACAATCAATTTGAAAACTCTCCAAGAAAGTCAAAATCAAGTCAATGGATGGAGAACCTAGACTCAATGAGAACTCGTTTCAAGAACCTAGATTATATTAAAATCTAGACCAGTTGAAAAACCTGTCTCAAGAACACAGATTACAAAGGAGGAATGCCATAATGGTTGTGATTTACCTTTGATAAGTTCAAAAATTCAATTAAGAACAAGAGGAGATAAACTCAACTCACAATGAATAAATTCATCAAATTTCATAAACTGAATAAAATGTGGCTACAAAGAGTATTTAAACCAAAACCTAATTAAAACTCTAGCCAAAATAATGCCCCATCTTTCAAAAATACACCTGAGTGAACAGTGCCACGGCTACTGTACGGTGCTACAGTAACCCTAACCCTAATTCAATAAAATAATAATTTTCCCAACATGTCCTTGCATATGCCTCCTTAAGTGCTTCCCATAATAAACCCAATTATTCTAAACTAATAAAATAAGTTTTTAAAATGAATTAAACAAATTGAAAGCCTTCAAGTGCCCAAAGCCTTTAAGTCATGTTGTTGCCCTTTCCATAGCTTATCAAATGAATCAAAACTAAATCTTCATCATTTAAGCCCTTAAACTTGTATTTGGCCCATCTGGAACTTGCAACATATCTTTAAGACTAGGCTCACCTTAGTTCTCATCATTCCCCCTCTCCTCAAAAGAATTCGACCTCGAATCTCTACCTGGATCAAAAGGAAAAATGTTAGTAACATTATCATTAATTTCAAATGCATTATGATTAATTTGTTCAAGAATTTGAAACAATCCATCGAAGCTACTCCTATTGTCAACATATAAAGGCATTAAATCTAAAGGAGTAAATGGATTAAGTCTATAAATAATTTCAAAATGAGAATATAAAGTGGTAGTATGCATGGTCCTATTATATGCAAACTCTATAAATCCATCCATAACTACAAAAATAAAATCTCTACTCTTTTCTTTCCTAGACAGCCCCAAAACAAAGTCCATAGATATGTCTACACATGACTCACTAGGAATAGGTAAGGGTGTATACAACCCATGTGGCAAAAGCTTAAATTTGGTCTTTCTATATGTAATGCACCTGCCACAAATGCGATTGACATATTTCTTCATCTTAGACCAACATAAATGTTCATGCATAGTGTCTAAAATTTTCTTGACACCAGAATGACTACTCCAATTATATGCAAACTCAATGAAACACAAATGATACTCCCGCAAACGTTCATGCAACAAGTCAATGTATGGCAAATGATACTCCCATAAACGTTCCTGAAACACACCTAAAGCTTTTCTTACACTAAAATGATCACTCCAATTGTATGAAAACTCAATGAATGGCAAGCAATACTCCCACAAACGTTCATGCAACATGTTAATGAATGACAAATGATACTTCCACAAACGTTCATGTAACACTTCAATGAAAGGCAAATGATACTCCCACAAACGTTCGTGCAACACATCAATGAATGAAAAATTATACATCCACAAACGTCATTGAATGGCAAATGATATTCCCAAAAACGTTCATGCAACACAACAAAAGTCTTTCTTACTCCAAGGTTACCCAACAAACCACCATATCCATCACACACAAGCAACTTATGCATAAAACTAGTAGGCACACAAAATTTATTCTTTCTAAACAAGTACCAATCTAATTTATAGAACTTACCAAATGATGTTTTCTCACATGTTCCATACACACTAGCAAAGTCATCATCATTAGCATGCAATTCCTTATCATATTCAAGTCTCAACAATTTTGCATCTAAAATGAAGGCAATGACATATCTTCTTGCTAAAGTATCAACCACAAAATTTTCCATACCTTGTGTGTATTTGAATACATGAGGAAAAGTCTCAATACAATCATCCCGCTTAGCACGCATTCTAGTCAACAACTTATATTGTCCCTTTAAGTGTGTCAATGACCCATGTTCTTCAAAGAAAGGTCGGGTAGGAATTGTCACAGCTGGCACAAAATCAATGTAGTGCTCTATCTCCCTAATAGGTGGCAATCCACTAAACACACTGCTAGGAATCAGGACCTTATATCCCTGCAACAAAGAGACAACAATACTAGACAAATATACGTCAAGTTCGTTAGTATTAAGACTCGCCTTAGCATAAAAACTCACTTTTCTCTTTGTTTTTCTCTCACTTTCTTCACTCTCTCTTTTCTTTCCACTCTTTTTTTTCCTTTCACCCTCTTTTTCCTTTTCATTCTCTTTTTTTCTGTCACTCTTTTTTTCTTCATCTTTTTTTGTACTCTTGACCTCATAATTATTTTTCAACTCATACTCTTTTTTTCTTGTAGTCTTAGTCTCACCCTCTTCTTTTTTCTCTCTCATTTTTCTCTCTTTCTCCATTTCGGCCTCACAATTTCTTTTTTTTCTCAATCTCACATTAACTCTTGTTTTTCAGCTCAATCTCACATTCGCTCTTGCTTATTAGCTCAATCTCATTTTCACTTTTTCTTTTTAGGTCACTCTCACTTTTACTCTTTCTTTTTTTATCATTCTTATTTTCACTCTTTCTTTTTTGAGCAACCTCACTTTTCAACTTCAATTGGTCCCCATGGACCTGTGTTGGAGTTAAAGGAGCAAGTTTGACTGTTTTTCCATCCTTTTCAAAACTGTACATGTTCCTTAACCCATCATGACTCACCTTCCTATCATACTGCCATGGCTTCCCCAACAAAATATGACCAGCATGCATAGGCACTACATCACAAATGACCATATCCTGGTATTCTCAATTGAAAAATAAACTAACACTTGCTTATTTATCCTAACCTCTCCACAATCACTCAACCACTACAACATGTATGGTCTAGGGTGTTTCAAGGTAGGTAAATTCAATTTCTCAACTAAAGTGGTTCTAGCCAAATTAATACAACTCCTCAAATTAATGATTATACTACATACCTTATTGTTGATGTGGCATCTAGTATGAAAAATATTCTTACTCTGCTGCTCTCTATCATCCATCTTAATTTATGTATTGAGTGCACGCCTAGTAACAAGAGAATCACCTTACTCTTCTTTCTCATACCTATTTTCAACAATAGACTCACGTCGCCTCCAATCTCTCCTACCTTGCAGATTTCTAGTCGCTGCTTCTTGGTGATTCATCGTATCCCTCACTTCACCCAACACAAAGTTCAACTGCTCAAGCTATTGTTGCATGGCTTGCAATACAAAAGATGAGTTATCTGCTCTCCCCCTAGTGATGAGCTACTCCGATAAGACATTATAAGGTGCTGCACGAAAGAATGTTAGTGGTAAAAAGAAAACCTCACACACTCCCTTACGTGTTTACACTCAAATAATGGCACTTCACTCGTATTTCACTCTTAATTGGTTTTTTCCCAATAATAGTCTAACACTCTCTTGCCTTTTACCTCAAGAGTTTTCCCACTCCAGTTTTTCAAGAACTAATTGAACTCAATCAAGATAAAGCAATCTTGTTTTATCCCAACTAGTAATTAGGTCCAAAAAACAAGAACAAGAAAAGCACAGAAGGAATAAAAATGACACGAGAATCAATGAAGTTATACGAATGAAAGAGTAACAATAAGACAAGATACCAATTTTAATATTGTATGCAGCAGCCCCTTTGATGATAAGATTCAATCAACAAATTTCTTTCTTTCTCTTTTTTGTAACTATGTAGCAACATTTGTATATGCTACCTTTTCTTTTCCTCTTTTTTTTTTTTTTTGAATTTTCTTTTCTTTTCCTTTCTTTTTTCTTCTTTTCTTTTCCTGTCTTTTCTTTTCTTTTCTCTTCTTCTCTCAAAAGAGAAGAAGATAATCAATTATGAAATACTCAATTGTGAAAATCAAGCAATTGAATCAACCACACAAGAATTGACAATGAAATAGAAGAGAATCAATGGAACGACACTCCAAGCAATGGACAAACTTAGAGATGTAAGAAACCTTAGAATTTTGAAATCCTGGGTGATGCAAATTTCAGCCAAACCCAAAACCCTAAGAATTTCGGCAGCCTACTTTTTGTTTCTATTTTTTTTTTTTTGTAACCCAAGAACAATGAAGCCCTAGAATCAAAATTAAAGATACAATAATTAAAATATAGAATCAGACCTGATTGGAAACCTTGCTCTGAATACCAAATGATATGAACAGCTGGAACGGAATCCCTTGAACTCACAATCAATTTGAAAACTTCCCAAGAAAGCCAAAATTAAGTCAATGGATGGAGAACCTAGACCCGATGAGAACTCGTTTCAAGAACCCGTCTCAAGAACCCAGATTACAAAGGAGGAAAGCCACAAACATTGTAATTTACCTTTGATAAGTTCAAAAGTTCAATTAAGAACAAGAGGAGATAAACTCAACTCACAATGAATAAATTCATCAAATTTCATAAACTGATTAAAATATGGCTACAAAGAGTATTTAAACCAAAACCTAATTAAAACCCTAACCAAAATTATGCCCCATCTTTCAAAAATACCCATGAGTGAACAGTGTCGCGACTACTATATGGCGCTACAGTAACTCGGCTACAGTAACCGTTACCCTAATTCAATAAAATAATAACTTTCCCAACATGCCCTTGCATAGTTTCTCTTAAGTGTTTCACATAATAAACCCAATTATTCTAAACTAATAAAATAAGTTCTTTAAATGAATTAAATAAGTTGAAAGCCTTCAAGTGCTTAAAGCCTTTAAGTCATGTTGTTGCCTTTTACATAGCTTATCAAATGAATCAAAACTAAATCTTCATTATTTAAGCCATTGAACTTGTATTTGGCCCATCTGGAACTTACAACATATCTTTAAGACTAGGCCCACCTTGGTTCTCATCAAGGTCTAGGTTCTCCATCCGTTGACTTGATTTTGACTTTCTTGGAGAGTTTTCAGATTGATTGTAAGTTCAAGAGATTCCATTTCCGCGGGTTCATATAAAAACTTCTGGTCTGATACAATGTGAACTCAGGCTTACTTACATAAATGGTCAAGTCAACTTACCAACCTAATGGAAAAAGATATATGGTCTTTAGTATTTATTTAATATCTTACCATAGGCATATAACTTCTATATTCAGCTATGTCTTACAATTTACTATGGGGTTAAATTTAGATTTGCCAATTTTTATCTGTGCATTCATATAAAGACCATATATATTGTTAGGTAGGTTGACCCAAAGATCCTAATTCGGCCCCATGGCCCATAGGCAGGGTTGACCAAGAAATATTGAAGTTAATCACTTTTCAATAAGACCATTTGCAATTTATTTTACTCATATTAATAAGATACTTTGCAATTTGATATAAAGTGATCTAATCTCAACGACTAGCCACATGAGAGACAATCTCTAGGATAAGTTTGAATTAATTTTGGGGGATATAGGCCCTCGAAAAGAAGTTTTCTGCGAGTGCTCTTATGATAATTCAACTTACTTTTATGTTTTGTGCATTTATGCATTTTAAATATTTTCTGATAGAAAATATAAATAAGGATTTAAAAACTTGAAGAAAAATATAAAATTTAAATAATATTCATGATCAGTTAATTTATTTTAAATAAACTCATTCTTATTTACAAAAGGCAGTCTCGTTTGTTTTCAGATATGAGATGAGATGAGTTAAGCTAAGATTAAAGTGAAAAAGTTGAATAAATATTATTAGAATATATTTTTTAATATTATTTTTGTTTTGGGATTTGAAAAAGTTGAATTATTTATTTTATTTTGTGTGAGAATTTGGAAAAGTTGTAATAATGAGATGAGAGATTTTCAAAATTTTGGATTTTAGTCTTGAAAGCAAACCAAGCCTAATTAATTTGTTAGTTCCATGTAAAATATATATCATCAATGAGATTTTATACATTTTTAATAAACTTGATTAATCATGAATTAATTACCATTAAAATTATAGTGTTCATGTTCATTAGATTAACTATATTTATGGACTATAACGTATATCGTCTTTTATTATGAATACATTATTTGTACCATATCTTATGACTTTATTTATAAGTTTAGAAAATAAATTTTGGAGTTTGTATAATAATTTTAACATTTTATATATAAATTTACAAATATGTACGTTATATATATATATATATATATATATATATATATATATCTCCTAGCATCTATCTCCATATAAACAGTAATGAACAGTGCTTTATGTTTGACAATTTTTTTTCTATCAATGCCCCTGGTAGTTGGGTCTTATTACAGTCTTATTACAATCTTTCATCATTAAATAAATGATGAAATTTTGCTAAATATTTTTAAGAGAGTAAAACCATCTAAATAATTAAAATTTTTAAGATAATTTAAATCTCATAATATTCTTAATTAACTAAAATCATTTAGATAAAATGATTTTCTTCAATTATAATATTTTTGGGGCTTCCAAAATATAAGAGGCTTACTTTAATGATGAAAGAACGTGAGAGCAACATAAGAATAAAACTCCGTGGGTCATCGAGTAGTGTGGTTGAATTTTTATTAATCGTGAGATAATTTTTTTGTTCATACGATCAAATTTTGGAAAGTATCTTCTATTGCCATAATTTGAGTATATTTTCTTAGTCTTGAAAATGCAAAAACATGGAGGGTGGATTTGCTTCATAGCAGCTCATTACATCTTCTACATGGTTGTAGGTAACATGACATGCATGCATTGATATCTACCGTCAAATATGGTTAATTTGTAGAGCTGAAACTTTCATGCAAACTCTTCTTGTTAAAGTTTGCATGGAAATGTATGGAGATACTACAGTTGGAACAAACTCTTTTTGTTAAAGTAGAGAAAGATGAAAATTCATAGATGCTTGCTTATATTAGGTTTTATGCTCCTATGCATTATGCTATTTACTAATCAGTTTTATGTACTCTTTCAATCTTGATGATTGTGAACTAACAACTAATTCAATTATTTAAGATTTTGTGTTGCATGTAAGGAGTCACACTTTACTTACTGTTTAGACACATTATTTTTAGGAATTTTGTTTTTTCTTCCAATTAAACAGATGTGGCAAACATGCTTTGCACGTTAAACCACTGCTAGTATATATATATATATATATATATATATATATATATATAGCCATATTCACAAGAAATATTTAAGCTACATCCATCAGATTAGGAAGAGTATTTAGTCTCATCTTTTAATTACTTTATATGAATTCATACCAATTGAACAAGCATTATACAAGTTAAGCTCATATACAATGATCCTAAATTTTGGTTAAAGCTCGTTTCATTTCATAAACGGGTTGAACTTGAATTGAGCTTGAGATATTTATGAACAATTCTATTTGTCTATAACTCTATGTCTCAGACTCAAAGGGGGAAAATACAATTCTATTTTAGTACTCCCTATGGGAAAGCCCCCTTTGCAGGTTGAATCTGTGGGTGGATAACCCACTCACAGAGTAGGGTGGCTATGCTATCCCTCCCTCAAAAAGGAGGGGCACTCGCCCTTTTTCATTTTCTGCTTAAATTTTGCTATTTTTTAGAATGTGTCAAAAGGATAATGATGCTAATGTGGATTAACACCTGGTTAAGGCATCATTAATTTTCCTAATGACAGACAAACTGAGGGACTTATTTTATAAAATTCACACGCATGATAAACATTGAGTCCAAATTGAAAACATAGATTATTTGTCCCCACTACAAATCACATAAATTGATATATTTTACCCTCAATATAATGATTCCATACTAATCCATTAGTCTTACAATGAAGAGGAAGCCTAGGTTTGCTTCCTCCTTTTTTCCTCTCTCCAGGAGATTTCGCTCTCAACCAAAAACTTAAAAATCCCATCTTCATTCACCCAGAGGGCGACGGGGGAGCTTTGGCTCCACCTGCCCTCCTGTTTGGCTTGTCTCAAAGCTGTCCAACCCCTTTTTTTGGTTTTTAACTTGTTTTCCATCCATAGCAAGGAGAATCATTGATCTATTGCTTTCTGGCCTCCCACGACCGCCATGCACCCTACCATAAGACTCATTAGCCGTTAATCCTTCAAACTGTCGAAGCAGAATGTCAAACAGAGCAACGCATACATCTCATGCGCGGCTCAAATAGCGCGTGAGATCCATGCGCCGCCGCATCGAGGTCTCCGCCACGAGCAGCATTTTAGGGGCCAGTGAGCTCGAATTAGATCCGACCAACCTCCACTCTCCTAGTGTGGCATGTGGTCTCCATGTGCCTCCACAATCCTTACCGATCGTCCACCGGAAATTCGACGCATTTCTCGCTTGCTGTCTTCCTATGTTTTCGCTTCTCCTAACCAAGGATCGTGGGAAAGAGGTAGTGAAAGTCTCCTTTAGCTAGTCCATACCAGCAAAATGTAGCACAAAACATTTCACTACAGTTTCTAGTCATAGTATTACAATCCATTTATCAGACTGTATCGAAATTGCTTCATGCAACTTTACTTTGTTGGAAATGAATGATGGTTAAGTCATTGGCCCTAGATCCCTCTTTTTTCTCTTTCTTATGTTGTATTTCCTTATTTAGGATGAATTTGGGGCTTCCCACCTTGTTGACCCTCTTGTCCTGTAACTGTAAAATATATTTATAATTTTTTTTTTGAAAAAGTTGGAGCCACATGTCCAATAATGGCCCCTTGTCAATTTTATTAATAAGCTCTCACTTATGACAGAGGAAAACCGCGGTAACAGCATCACACTTGGGGGTTACAAGATAACAAGAAAAACCAAAAACCCAAGTGTTCAAAAAGACCTTATCCTCTCAACCGAAGGACACCAACAAATACAAATGAAAAAAAAAAAAAAAAAAACACAAACCTTAATCTCTCATGCTACAGACTCTAAAGTCTGAGAGCATACAGGCCCATTCTGTCAACTTTTAGGATCCCTTTAACCTTATGCAGAACCTCCTGGAATTTCTCCCATGTACCTGGATTCTGATCCGAACCCCAACGAGCAAGAAAATCTGCCCTTGAATTTCCTTCTATAAAGATATGTCTGATCTTAAATTCCAATGAAGAAAGAATCGTTTGTATCCTATCCCAATAATCTTCCAGGTACCATATACTACATCTTCCCTTTCCAACCAATTAGCAACTAATAAAGAATCTACTTCAATCTCAATTTTTTTGATCGCCAAGTCTTTACGATGTTGTAAACCATAGTATAAAGCTCGTAACTCCACTTCATTATTAGTCCCAAAAGTCAACTCTTTAGCTATGACCCATATTAGACAACCCTTATCATCCCTGATAAGGCCGCAAGCTCCCATTCGACTAGGATTACCCAGAGAGCTTCCATTCACATTTAGTTTAAACATCCCGCAGAATGTTTATTCCATTTCACAAGGCAAGCTTTCGGCCTAGACTCATCCTTAATCGGAATATTGAAAGATTGTGGAATTTTTTCGTCCCCCTCCTTAAGCTTTTACTAGCACGCAAACTTAAACCAACCCAAGCTATAGCAGCTTTTATCGCCCTCCAAAGAGTATTCACATTATTCAATTTCCCCTCCATGCAAGCTTTACATCTCCAAACTCAAAGGGACCAAGTTAAAATAATAGGAATAAGGCCCAACAACGTACCTTTTTTTTATGAATGAGCTGCCCTCCGAAACCATAGCTCCATGTTAGTTTTCCAAGGTCTACTCGGGTCATAAGGCATTCCCATATGTAAGGAAACTCTTCACCAAATCTCTGTTGCAATCATCCCTATGGCGAGGACATGGTCTTGATCTTCCATACATCCTTGAGTACAACACTCACATTTCGAAACCAGATGGATACCCAAAGAACTAATACGTGCATCAACACTAAGGCTAGAATTTAAAGCCTTCCAAATAGTAACCGAATATTTCTTAGGGAGAGCGGAGTGCCATATCCAGGACGCCCATTCAGATTTTGGCGCACGAACACGGATACAATCCCATTCCGACTTAGATGGGAAATCCCCATTCTAATTCGGTTTCCAAATCAACACATATGCGCCTTCTTTATATTCCCCTAGACCATCCAGAATTTCCTCCAGCTTTGACTCCTCCACCAATTCTTTTAACAAGTCCACATCTCATCCACCAATTCTGAATTCGGCATTCTCTAACCTTTAAAGACGGCTACGCAGAGATGTCACATGACTCTACAAGAGGACCTGATTTTAACCAAGGATCTCGCCAAAAGGACACTTGTTCATCCTTAACATGCCACCAAGCATGACTAAGCACCTTCGGAACCATATTAATGATATTTTTCCATAATAATGAACATTTACAATTATCCACCAACGTCACATGGTTGCCTTTGCAATACTTATGTTTAAAAAATTAGCCCATAGCGAATCTTGGGTCAAGAGATTCCAAGCCATCTTCATGAATAGCGAAGATTGAACTTCCTCTAGTTTCCTTAAGCCCAGGCCCCCTTCCAGAGTCGGGGAGCAGATCTTCTGCAGCCACCCACTTCAGCTTTGGCTTCCCATTCGAAGTGCCCCCAAAAAATTTACTCATGAGTCTATTTAAAGAAGCCACCATAGTCTTGGGAGCAGAGAGGACCGATAACAAATGCACCGGAATACTCGACACAACATATTTCAATAAAATAAAAAGAGCACCAGCCGTTAAAAATCTATTTTGCCATCCATCCAAACGACCCCGAATACGAGTCAAGAGATCATCAAAGTAAGAAATCTTTAACCAATCAGTAATAAGGGAACACCCAAATACTTAACCGGAAAAAAGACTTCAGTAAACAAGGTCAACTGCAATACATTTCTTTTTTGAGCAATCGTATAATATTTGGGAAAAAAATATAGAAGACTTATCTTTACTAACCATCTGACCCGACCAGTCTTCATATAGCGCAAATACATCTCTAATAGCTTTCAAGGAAGATCTCCCTCCATTGGTAAAGACCACAATATCATCAGCATAGAGTAAGTGAGAAATCAGAGGAGTACCACGGAGATGAGAGAACGGAACAATTTTTCCAGTAGCAAAATTATGTTTCAACAAACAAGAGAGAGTTTCTTCAACCAGAATAAACAAATATGGCGATAAAAGATCTCCTTGACGAAGACCACGACCACTGGGGAAAAAAACCCATTGCCAACCCATTCATAACCACCGAGAACCAAGGAGTCGAAATACATTGTCTGATCAGCTCACAAACACGAAAGGACAACCCCAAAAGTTTTCATCACATGTAATAAAAAATCACAATCAATGTTGTCATACGCCTTAGCCATATCTACTTTTATGAGCATATTTCCACCTCGAACCTTCTTGTTGATCATCTGAATCATCTCTTAGGCTAAAGTAACATTTTCAAATATACTTCAGGTACCTTGTTCAGGCAAAATAATTTTGCTCAATATTGGAGACAATCTTCGAACCAATATTTTAGAAAACACCTTATAAATGACAGAACACAAGCTTATAGGTCGGAACTTATCAAAACTTGTAGGTTGCTGCATTTTTGGGATAAGCACAATATGATAAGCCGAATAAAATCTAGGCATCGGAGCCCCACTAAGAAAATCTCTAACTGCTGCCACCACATCATTATCAACAATATCCCAACACGATTTATAGAAACCCGAACCAAACCCATCGGGGCCTGGGCTACTATCTACCGGAATAGAGAACATGGCTTTTTTTACCTCTTGGATGGAAGTGAGCTGAAGGACACAATCATTCTCCTCCTCTAAAACAAAATTATGTACATACCTCGACAAATCTGAGAGATCTCTATGTTGTCTAGCCTGAAGGAAGGCCATAAAAAAATCCACTGCTCCTAAATGAATATCGATAGGCACGTCCCATCCTGAAGTCTCATTTCATGAACAACAGGCTTAGTTAAAGAAGCAAAAGTCTTAAAAACTTGGCCGACGCCTCCCCTTTTTCCATTCCGCTAAGCTTTACCTGTTGTGAAAGCCTAGTTTCTTCTCTTCGAATCCATAAATCAAGTTGTTCTTTAGCGACCAGTAACTCCAACTCGATGTCCTCTGAGAAACCACCCTGAAGTTGGCTTTCTAAATGATCAATCTGAGTTTCCAAGGCCTGAATATTAAGCTCAGTACGCCCAAAGACCCAACGATTCCACTCCTTTAGAACCACTTTTATTTTTTTCAGCTTAGTAGCCAAACCGAAAAAACCCATAGACACACCTGGAACGTTCCATGCCTCTTCAACAACATCTCGGAAGTTCTCATGCGAAACCCACATTTGTTGGAACTTAAAAGAGGAAGGACCATAATGAGTTATTGGAGAATGTAGGACAAAAGACATCGGAGCATGATCGGAAGTTGTACAGGTCAGATCTTTACAATAAGCTTCGGTAAAGAATTAGCAGCCAAGGTATTGACTAGCCATCTGTCAATCTTTGACCAACTTCGAGCTAAACCCCTCTGACCATTGCACCACAAGAACTTACTCCTGGCTGATTTCATATATACTAAGCCACAATTATTAATGAATTCATTAAAATCATCCATAGCAGCCCTCAACCAAGGTCTACCACCTCTTCTTTC
The DNA here is from genome assembly GCF_001411555.2 of Juglans regia. Taxonomy (NCBI): domain Eukaryota; kingdom Viridiplantae; phylum Streptophyta; class Magnoliopsida; order Fagales; family Juglandaceae; genus Juglans; species Juglans regia. The sequence goes on along the minus strand of NC_049912.1, from coordinate 6,606,230 downwards.
CTCCTCATAACGAATAACATTGAAATCCCCAAGACACAGCCAAGGACTATCTTGCACAGCATCCAGTTGTAGTAGACTCCAGAGATCTCGTCTTTCCAAATAACTACATTTAGCATAAACCACAAACACAAAGACTTGTCGAGAGTTATTAACCATAGAAATTGTGATATGTTGAGCACTAAAATTAGTGACGGAGAGCTGCATTCCCCTACCCCAAAGCACCCAAAGTTTACCACCAGCACTGTGATTCAAAAAACTATTCTCAAAATTCAAACTAGTACGTAGAATTTCCATCCTAGTATCATCTGCAAACGGCTCCGCTAACATAAGAAAATTCACCTTCAATTTCCTAACCAACTTACACAACCTTCTCTGTGAAGATCTGAGTCCACGAATATTCCAAAACAAAGGGTTACAAATCATAGATCCATGCAGACGGATTTGCGAGGAACCGGAGTTGAGCTTCTAAGTTTTCTTCCACCCTTCGCCTGATTTTTTTCCTGAATAGCATCACTATCCGATGGGTGTCGTTTATTTTTACTGAGATGTTCCCCATGCTCATTATTTGGTTCTGAAACACTTTCATCAGTTGGTTCTGTAACTTGCTACTCTTGGAAATTAACATGTTCCGGTATATTTTCCTGGATCATGTCATCAATTCTCTCTTCAATAAACAAGTTGTTCGCTACCTCCGACATATCAAGAATCGTGATCCATCCTATAACTTGCGGTTCTTTCAATTAAACATGTGCCAACATATTTTCCTGCATCATTTCATCACTCATCTCTTCAATAACCAAGTTGTTCTCTACCTCCGAGATCTCAGTAAGTGCACTCAATGAACCCTTACTCTCTGTTTTTGAACTGTCTTGGTCTCTCTGTTTGGACCATAAAACCATGGCATTATTCACAGGTTCTGCAACTAAATGCTCTCGAATTGTAACCAATTGTTCCCCCTCAAGTTCTTTCAGAGTACTATCTCCAAATCTGTGACTAACTACACCCTGCTCTTCCTTTGAAAAACTAGGACCATCCCCCCCAAAGTTACCTAACCCATCCTCCAAACTTGCATTAGGATCAATCACCTCCAATGTAGGATTTTCCAACACAAGAGCCATAACAAAGAACCATTAACCCCTAGCTCAGCGGTGTCTTTATTCACGGTTTCAAAAAGATTGTCATCTTGCTGATTTGACCACAACACCAATGTATTCATCTCAGTTTCAGTTTCCATAGCAACCCTATTATGATCAAGTAACGCCCCCTCTGTGTCCTTCATACAACTACCCTCAGGCCCATGCTCATTTACCAATCGATTCACCTTAGACCCACTAGGACCAGCCCCCACAGCATCGACCAATTCACAGCATCTACCAATGTCAACAACTCTACCTCCTTAGGATTTTCCACCACCGTCTCTATTTTTTTAGGTTTCCAAACTTGCACAATTTTTCTACTTCCTTTCAATCTCAGGTCACTAGCTTTTTTAACCCTCACTTTCCTTGAACCCGACAGTTTGAGCAAAAAGTAGGGAGAGTTTCATACTCAACCTCAATACAAAACTAGAACAAAGGTGAGGCATACCGATCCAAAGTCCCTTGATAGGTTCCTTGGAAGCATCCCTTTCAAGGCATACTCTTGCTCCATCCATTTTGGTTACACACTTTGTGGCATTGTCACGGTGTAAGAAACGCCCAAGTGGAGCAGTGATAATTTTCAAAAATGATTCATGATAAAAATTGGGGGGCAAACCTAGGAGAAAAATCAAAATCGGCACCAACGATGGTTCCGTGTCCTCATCAAATTCTATATGCCAGTGGAAGCCACGGTAACTCACTCCATCCACATCGGTAGCTTCCCTCGAAAGTGCCTTCACAAAGTTAGCTTCATTAGAAAAATGCACAAAGACGTTATGTGGCTTCCTCATAGCGGAAACCACAAGTTGAGCGGCCAAACCCCAGCAGCTTCTGATAAACGCATGGATATTTATAAAACTTGCTTAGGAAAAAAAAAAAAAAAAATCCTATAGTCTTGCTCCTTTCAATGAGTTGGAAGTTTTTAGTGATACTCCACTTGAAAAACTAATAAATGGAAATAAAGTTTGAGGGAAAGAAGTCCATTCCATTCTAGAACTTTTCATGAAACCTTTTCATATAATTGTTTATTATCCAAACAACATCATCGGTTGAAGTAGGGGTGCTACCCGCATCCCATGGGGCAGGGTTGCCCCCATCCCACCCCTCGCCCCCACATTAAATCCACCGTGATGTGGAGGTCCCCGGTCCATGTGCTAGGGGCAAACCCCTCATCCGTCCCCCCCCCATCCACTGCCACTCACGGCTATGAGTTGTACCAGCCGAAAACAAAATACAAAAAAAAAAAAAAAAATCAAATCCACAACAAATTTACAAAACCATCTAAAATCCACAATACACGTCATAAAGCAAAACTAGAAACCATATCAGATTAAAAATAGCCAAAAATTTGAAGATCTAAGGAAAGAAAAAAAAAACAAAACATCGTCCATGGGTTGGCACCACCAGAAAGGAGAGAGAGAGAGAGGGAGAGAGGGAGAGAGAAGATGGAGACGCGGATCGTGTTGTCATGGCGACTGCAAGAGGGAGAAAGGGCAACAATGCACAACAAAGAAGAGCTCAAAACGACACACGGAGAAAGAAGGAAAGAGAGAGAGAGAGAGAGAGAGAGAGAGAGAGAAGTGATATGCAGGGAGGGGGTGGAACCCTAAACCCTCGCTCCCCCCCTCTCCCCACCAAAAAAAAGGACGCCGCTTTGGCATTCTTTTATTTAAAAATAAAAAATAAAAAATTCATTACCAACAAAACATTTTTTTATACAAATGTATGTATATATATATAGGATTTCCCAGTGTGCACCCCTCTCCCACCTTTGTTTCCCCTATCAGGCGAGAGGGCACGCCCCCGTATGGGCAGACAATATTACCCGCGCCACCCTAGCGAGGGCGGGGCAGACTAGGGTGAGGTGGCGGGGGCCAGAGCCTTGCCGCCCACCCCTAGGTTGAAGTGCATGTCAAAGACCAAATTATCAAATTCAGACTTGAGTCACACCATAGTAGCCTTACAACGTTATTTTTTAAAAAATTTTACCTATATTGACTTGTCAAAAAAACAAAATTACCTACATTGTGGATGAGAATAAACTACAAACAAAACAAGGCACCGAACTAAAATTATGTCCATATGTCCATATATCAAAGTTTAAACTTTAGTGTCTACATACAGGACAGTGGTTTTAGTGTACCTTGATCTTTGTCTATGGTTTAAGAGGAACTACAACCATAGGAACAGACACCTAGTGAGTTTTGATCAGTGCCTTCCTTTTCTCTGGGAGAAAGAGTGAGGTTCCAGTGCCTTGGGTTATTCTCAAAGGTTAATGTCTCACTTCCTGTGAGCTTTGTTATTTGGTTCTTAGGTTTTCAATGGAAGCAGAGGACTGAAAGTTCTTTTTTCCATGTCAATCTGGAAAACTACACAGAGGAAGATGCACGAGGCAAAAACTGTATTGTGGGGGAAGGCTCTAACCAAGAAAGGTGTTAACAGTGAGGATTTTAGGGTCACAATGTCTCAACTATGGAGGTTGGAAGGGTGGATTATTTTCAAAGAGTTGGGAGAACAATGCTTCATGATTGAATTCCAAAAATTGGTAGACAAAGGGAGAGTCTTAAGTGGACGTCCATGGTTCTTCGATAGACACCTTCTGACCATGATGGAAGTGGATAAAACAATATCTATCCATGCATTACAGTTTCGTTTTGAACCCTTTTGGGTGCAACTGCATAACCTTCAGTTGGCAACCCTGACAAAAGATTTCCAGAAGCAATTTGCAGCATCCATTGGCCACGTAATCAGGGTAAAACTGAGGCTGATGGACGTGCTTGGGGGAGATGCCTCAGAGTGAGAGTAGTGGTGGACCTCCACAAACCTCTGTTGAGAGGGAAATGGCTAATGCTGGGTGAAAAACAACATTGGATTTCCTTTAAATACGAAAGATTACAAAGTTTCTGCTTCAAATGTGGGGTGTTTTATCATAAAGGGAAAAACTGTACACGGCTGAGAACGGATCAACAAGTAGATGAATAGGTCCCATACCCGTTTGGCCCCTGGTTACGAAGGCAACCCAGGAACACCAACATTTTTTACAATCGTAGATACGGTGGTGGCAGAGGTGGCAACCACCGCAATGGTGATCAACAAGGAGATCGGGATCATTTTGATTGAGAGGATTCAAAGTACACTAGCCAGTTTGACAAAGTGGAAGTCTTGGCAGGGAAACAGGAAACGTACCCAACGGAAAATGAGGAAAAAAGATCTCGAGGGGTCCAATCTCACACACCAACAGAAGAAAAAGTGGGCAAAGGAGCTGTTCAGGGTGGTTATCTTGGGAATCATTCACAAGCTCAGATAGGAGACCATCTCCCAGAAGCCATGCAGTCAACGCACGTGCATCAATAGGTGATAGGCAGTTTGAATAGCACAGGAGATCATGTGAAACCTGGTAGGGAGGACTTGGTAAGCACTGTAAGAAGGTGGAAAAGGAAGGCTCGTGAAAGGCTCATCCATGAGGAAGGCAATGGTGATACTCCACTGGCTGATATATCCAATAGGTCAGTCAGAGTTAATTATCAGAGGGTATGCAAGAGAAGGAAGACACAAATTAAATATGCTTCAAAGAAGTTTAAGGAGCATGATAATACGAAGGAAAACTATCTTGTTAAGGCAGAGGCTGATTTCCAGCCCTACCATAATCAGTGAGTATTTTGGTATGGAACTACCGAGGGCTTGGGAACCCTCGGACAGTTAGTGTCCTTAGAAATTTATCTAAGGAAAAGTGTCCCATATTGGTTTTCCTAGTGGAAACTAAAAGTAGAAACAGAAGGATGGAAGAAATCAAGAGAAGTTTGAAGATGGATGGTTGTTTTGCAGTTGACCGTGTGGGACTAAGTGGTGGTATTGCTCTTTTATGGAAAGAAAAATGGAATGTCAAAGTGATAAATTATCCTAGATGGCACATAAGTGCACTAGTCCAGGAAGAGGACAGTGGACCAACATGGCAATTCATAAGTTTCTGTGGCCACCCAGATACTAGAAAGAGGAGCAGCATTTGGCAACTTTTGAAGATGCTAAAACCTGCCAGCCCCATGGTCTGGCTTTGCTCTGGACACTTTAATGAGATCCTTCACCAAAAGGAGAAAATGGGAGGAGCACGCAGACTTTATAAACAAATTGAGGAATTTAGGCAAGCAGTAGATTTTTGTGACCTAAATGATATTCACTCACATGGGCTATGCTTTACATGGTCTAATAACAGGTATGGAAGGGATTTCACAAAAGGAAAAATAGATAGAGCCCTCGGCAATAAGGAATGGAATGACCTTTTAGCTCATGGCTCGTGTACTGCTTTGGCTGCTATTAAATCTGACCACTCACCTCTTATCATTGAAACATGTAGTACAATTTATGAGAAAAGGAGAAAAAGAATGTGCTTTAGATATGAGATGGCTTGGGAACTAAAGGAAGAGTGTCAAAAGGTTATAAGTGAGGCATGCAAAACAGACAATGGAATAGGCTATGAGGCCATTTTTTTAGTACACAACTGGGTGCTTGCCAACAGGGTTTGCTGGCTTGGAAGCTGAAATCAAAACAGCAGGAGCAAAGGGCCATCACATAGGGGCTACAAAGAATTGGCCACCTCCAAGAAACTGGTTCAGGCTATCATTTAGCTACCATGAAACGGGTTCAGAAGGATGTGGTGTCTTCCATGACAGAAAATGACTTAAAGTGGCGCCAAAGGGCAAAGCAACATTGGCTTAAGTTTGGAGATAGGAACACTCACTATTTTCATATGCAGGCAAGTCAAAGAAGGAAGACCAATACCATTAAAAGTGTCGAGGCCTCACAAGGAAGAACTATAACTAAGCAGGCAGAGATTGGAGGTGTATTCATAGGTTACTTCTCTTCACTTTTTACTTCTACACACCCATCTAATATTGAAAACTGTCTAAATGCTCTGGGAACATAATTGGATATGGAGATGAAGGCTTGGCTAATGAACCCTTTCACTAGAGAAAACATAACAGATGATATTTTTCAGATGAATCCATTAGGTTCCCCTAGCCCTGATGGATTCCTAGCTCAGTTTTACCAAAAACATTGGGAGGTGGTGGGTGAGCAAGTTTGTAACTTTGCACTCAAAGTTCTGAACCAAGGTGGCTCACTAAATGAGGTTAATGACACTTTCATTTCCCTCATACCCAAAGTAAAAAACCTCAAGAGAGTAACTGACTACAGACCTATTAGCCTGTGTAATGTTGTTTACAAAATAGTCTCTAAAACTCTTGCAAACAGGCTGAAGGTCATACTGCCCAAGCTTATTTCTATTAATCAAAGTGACTTTGTACCTGGAAGACTTATTTCTGATAACACTTTGGTAGCCTACGAGATCCTACATTCCATGACATCAAGAATGAAAGGCAAAAGAGGCTTTATGGCTCTTAAATTAGACATGAGTAAGGCATACGATAGGGTGGAATGGAAATTTGTTGAAGCTATCATGACCAAGATGGGTTTCCCTCTACATTGGATCAACTTAATCCAGACCTGTCTCAATTCTATTTCTTACTCAATTATTGTGAATGGGGGAGCCTCAAAAATCCTTTTTGCCTTCAAGAGGACTTAGGCAAGAGGACCCTTTGTCCTCTTACATTTTCATATTATGTGCAGAAGCCCTCATTGCCCTTCTAAACCAAGTTGAAGCCAGTGGTGTATTGACTCCAATCCCAATTGGAAGAGGCCCAATCTCAATGAATCATCTATTCTTCACAGATGACAGTTTGCTATTCTGTCAAGCTGAAGCTGAGGAACTCAGTTATGTGCTCAACATACTTGACATATATGAGAAGGCCTCGAGACAGGTGTTGAACAAAGATAAGTCTTCTATTTTTTTCAATAAAAACACTGGCCAGGGAGTACAACAACAAATCTTGGAGCTTGCAGGTGTTAAATCTTATGACGTTTGAAAGATATTTGGGACTATCTGCTTTGGTGGGCAGAGCAAATATGGCATCGTACCATTCTCTTATTGATAGGACCTGGAATAGAGTTGCAAACTAGAATAACAAATTCCTCTCTACAACAAGGAAAGAAGTCCTCCTCAAAGCAGTCCTTCAAGCCATACCTACCCATGATATGGGTATGTTTATGCTACCAGCCTCCATAACTAGTAAGTTAAATCAACTGCTCAGAAAATTCTGGTAGGGCTTCAATGAAGAAACTTCCAAAATCCAATGGGTCAATTGGAAACAACTCAGCTACAGCAAAGACATAGGAGGCCTTGGTTTTTTAGATTTGAGGAGTTTTACAAAATCCAAATTCTTTGGTGGGCAGGATTCTTAAGCAGAAGTACTTCAATACAGTGGGGATTCTAGAAGCTCAACTGAGGACAGGGCCATCCTTGGCATGGAAAGGCATCCATGTAGGTCTAAGGATGCATGGAGGGTAGGGAATGGCCAACAAGTTAAGATATGGACAGATAAATGGATACCTTCCCCCCCCCCCCAACAAAATCCAGTCCATCCGAGATGTGGATTGCTGGTGTGAGAATGTATGTGATCTGATAGACCCCCAACTGCAACAGTGGAAGAAACCTATCCTCCAAGAGCTTTTCTCCCAGCAGGAAATAGATGACATTACAGCAATACCAATTAGCCTAGGAGGTAGAGAAGATAAGCTAGCCTGGCAATTTACAGCAAATGGGATATACACTGTCAAAAGTGGATACAATCTCAGTAAAGAGTTGGAATGTGATCTAGAATGGGAGACCGCAGGCAAAGCTAAGGAAAAACAAGTTTGGAAGACCATTTGGAAGCTAAGAGTATCTCCTGCTACCAAGATGTTTTTATGGAGAGCATGCAACGAGGCTCTCTCAACATTAGCAAATTTGAGGAGAAGAAAAGTGGTAGAACATAGCTCATGTCTGGTTTGTGGGCAGGAGCCAGAAACATCTGGACATGTTTTATGGGGATGTATTGGTGCTAAGGATGTGTGGGGTCAGGCAGTGAGGAAAGTGCAAAAGCTATCTTTTCAAAGTGACCTGATCTTTGAAGTCTGGTCAAGACTCGTAGAGATCCTCAGTCTAGAGGAACTTGATGAGGTGGCAGTCACTAGGGGTGTAAACTCAAACTGAAAAACCGGTCCGGAACTGGTTTTTAAAATGTAAAAACCGGCCGATTTCGGTCCTGTTCCGGTTTTGGGATTTTTTGAACCGGACCGGACCGGTTGATTAAAAAAAATAAAAAATAATATTTTTATATAAAGTTTTATACAAAATATTTTAAATATATATTAAATATTAATATAAATAAGTTTTATATATAATGTATAATTATAAATTTATACATTAAATGTTACTTTATAATTTCATATATATATACATATATATGAAATAATTTCATATTATAATTTATAAATTATTACATTAAATGTTAATACTAATATATAAGTTTATAAATAATACTAATAGTCTAATATAGACTATAGATTATAGTTATACTTATAATTAATACTAAAAGTTTTTACTAAAAGATTATAACTAATACTAATACTTATAATTAATACTAAATTTTTTTTTTTTATAAACAAATTTTTAATGACAAATTGTGAAATTTACATTTTAAAAAAACAAGAAAATCGGACCGGACCGGACCGGAAGTACCGGTTTAGGAGGGTAACCGGTGCGTAATCGATTTTGAAAAATACAGAACCGGTACATAACGGTTCGGTCTTAGATTTTGTTCAAAACCGGACCGGACCGGTTACACCCCTAGCAGTCACTATGAGGGGCTTGTGGTTTAGAAGGAATAATACTATCCATAGAAAAGAGTTCAAACACCCAACTGCTCTCTACCAACAGGCCAAGGCAGAATTAGTATCCTACACGGAAGCTCTCATAGAGGATCTTGGAGTTAAGCCCACAGCACTTGTAGGGGTTCCAAGGTGGTCAAAACCTGATGTGGGATCATTTAAGGTTAACTGGGATGCGACTGTAAATTTAAAGGAAGGGAGAATTGGACTTGGAGTGCTCATCAGAGATCATCATGGACTGGTTATTGGAAGTTTGCGTGCAAACAAAACCCTCAAAGGAATCCCCTTTGATGCCGAAGCCTATGGTCTGCTTTTAGCAGCAGTTTTCTGCAAAGAGGTGGGCCTAACACAGTTCTGTCTGGAGGGGGACTCAAAGCAAGTGGTGGCTTCACTGAAACATTATACCAAGAACTAGAGTTTGGGTGGCTGCCTTGTAGAAGATGCACAGGAGATACTTAATTCTTATGCTTTTTGGTCAATGGCACATGCATACCGAGAAGCTAACATGGCAGCACATCACCTAGCAAAAAATGCTCTAGAATGCACAGAGGTACCTATGACCTTGAAACTTGTCCATCATGTATTTTATCTATAGTCTCCAAAGAAATGCTGTAACCTTATCACTCGTTTCATCTTGAGTCTATGTAAGTGACAATTATGATTAATGAGATCAATTCTTTTATCAAAAAAAAAAAGAGGAACTACAACCGAAAGGAAGGCGAAACAAAAGCAAATCAGAAGGCAAATGGCGAAGGACTAACCAGGCAATGGATTGAATTCTTATACTCAAAAAAACGGATACATCAGCCATGCTACGCTATCGCTTAAATAGTTCACATCAATGTAGCCAACACAAGAAATTACAGACAACACAGTCCACTTCCTAGATCATAATGTTTTCTGCAAATTAATGCAGAATACAAGTACGATGTTCAAATGCGTTAACAACAAGATCCCAACATGCTGAGAAACCTGAAGAAGAATTCTTATTTATTGATTTAATGTTATCCTATCATCACCAATATAAAGCAAAACCAGATGTGACTCGCCTTTCTCTAAGGTTTCTCCTCATCTGATGGAGAGCATGATGGTCCAGGTACAGAATCAACAAAGAACTCCTCCACTGAAATGAGGTCAAGCAATTAGCATATGATGAGCCAGCACAGATGAAACACTTCAAATTTTAATCATGGAAATTGTAAAAAAAAAAAATCTTTAGGTACACTTGGACACCTACATCAGACAATTGACTGTGTTAATGCCCATAAATCGTACTCCAGATGTAGAATATATTACGATACCATGCCAATGGTCAAACATGTTGATGCTGCTACAATGATATTTTTCCTTTTCTTGCATGGATACTGGATATTTCAGAGGATCAATACACCATTTTTCACCTTAGTGCTTGAGTTCTATCTGATTGTCCTATAGATATCTATGTATTTTGAAATGGATAATTTGCATCACATTTGCCAATTACTAATAACCAACACCATTACGAATTGACATCAAAACCAAGATAAGCAATTTCCATTACCTATATCCTCTTGCTCAGGAGAATCAAGCAAAAGCTCTGAATCAGATGGCAAAAAGGGGGAACCAGGATAATTTCCCAAGGCTCCTAAGTCTGCAAAGGATTTTGAAGGCAATGCATTAGCAAAAGCCTGAAGATATCCAAAAGACATTATGATTTAATCTGTACGTAGTGTTTAGACCTAAATGATAGCATATCCATTCATGCATGTAGCATTCTGTGGTGCCAGAATCCTTTGGGACAGCTTTTAGTTTCTGAATTTTTTTGCCATAATAACAGAACTAATATTGTATACAAAAGATATTATATTGTTTATGAGCTGGTAGCAAGAAGCAATTTGAAAACTTGTACGAATCAGACCACTGCTCCTCACGAGAAGAATAGTGCAGATGCCATATTATATCAGGAATCTCTATATTAATACGTACACTCCCTGTTTTCTTTTAGGAAAAACTTCATTGCATTCCTCTTATTTTATTTCATTTTATCGATCAACTTATAAATTTTTTTAATTTGTATGTGCAACCCCAGACATGACTGCTGTAGCAGTCATATACTCAACTTTTGAATTTTCTCAAAAGATGGTGCATATCCCTTGACTAATAAAGTCGAGCTATGAATTACCTCCCAAGTTTGATAAATCAGCTGTTAGATCTGATAAACTGAAACTCCACGGTATCTGATCCAGCGATCTCAGAGAATCCCTGGAATTTCCAGCTCCACCATCTGGCGCAAGTTGCAATCCTACTGAACTTGCCACATCTGATGTAAATGCAGTATCAAGCGCTGATGCGTCTACCCCAATTCCTGATATTTCTGATGTGGTAAAGGGGAAATGGCCACTTGATGCCACTGATGTAGGACTCACAGCCATCTCTGACATGGATGACATGGTGCCATTTGGGGGAACAATGGGAGTCACATCAGCAGTACTGTTCTCCATCACCATACTTCAACAAGAACAAAAGCAATTGCCATTAATATAATCTCCATAACAGTAAAATACTTAGCTAGAAAGAAGGAAAACTGGGATTCAATTTTCATTGATCAAATTAGGTTTTAACATAGACGAGATAGTCATCAAAGCATACTGAGTGCTAATATGGAGGCACATGTAAACAAGACCATTTACCATGAGAACATACACATGCAAACTCATAGTTTATGATCAAACCATTAGAAATTCAAATAAGTAATGCAATAATAATCAAAGACAAAGAACAAACAAACTAAAATACATAGACCAACTACAGTCAGTGCCATTACTTGAATAGAAAATCACTGCTAGACACTATGAATAGAGAAAAGTGCTCACTCATTCCCAGAATTCATCCGAATGGGATGAAAATTGCTTGGAGCAGGGACTCCATTAACCACGTGACAGCTTGACATTCCACAGCCCATCGGGTTGAGATGAGGTTGACCTGCAGCTGGAATGGAAGGTTGCTGTAGGACAGGGTATCCCATCGGTAAGTTGTTAACTGCACTGCACACAAGTGGCGTTATAACAATGACAAATAAAAATGTCATATCACATGAGTCTTGCTTATAACCATTAGCCACCACTGAGTTTCCATTAATGAGAGCACTCCTTACGAAATCATGAGAAATACCCTTCCAAAGCCAATGGAAGTTTTTCACCCAAGACTCTTAAGTGAGCACAATTCCATAAGAAGAAAAAGAAAACCCCATGCAATCCCCCTCTTATCCACCAAAGATCCAGGAAATATACAAACGAAAAGAGACGCTAACCCTACAAAGTTTCCTGTAAAGGAAAGAAGCTTTCATGAACTATTATTGGTAGAGGATAGCTGTAATGCAACATCCACCTTAATAGGAACTTGTAAGAAAATGGAGTTGGATATTCATCAACCAAGATTTCAAAAATTTTGTTAAGTGGACACACAGAAATGGTCCAAAAACTCACTCTATGCATTTACGCTCAACTTATAGGAAGGCTAATGTTACGTGCAGACTAACAAAGAAAGTATAGTTTATTTGAGGGAAAAAAATACCTCCTAAATTGGTTTAATTCGAGGAAAACTGCCATTTCAAACATATGAAGACTGTTTGATAACAAGTTTATTCACTACCCTTTTATTATTCTCATTCAATACCTTATAAAGGCTTACAGATCTAGATGAAATCAACTGCTACACCTATTGTCTTAAAGAGTCCTAAAATTAATGAAGGTCAAATGATAACCTCAATATAAAATAATAGTTACTAATCTAGACCTTCATTCCTAACTAAAAACAACTTATTAACTTATCAAACAAGTTACCTATTATTCATGCACATAACATTCCTACCCTTTAATAACACCCTAGTACTCAAAGGTAGAATCATGGCTTCATCTTCTTTTTCCTTTTTGTCAGTTCTTCCTCAAACTTGTAGTGATTTTCCCACTATGAAAAAGATGAAATATCAAAAAGTTCTAGAAGATGAGTTGGAGAAATCTCTACATCCAGAAGCCCTGTTGTCAAGCACTCTGATATGTATGGCTCCATCGCTACAGGCAGGCACCAATCTCCTCCCATTATTTGGATCAAACACTCCGACTGCTTGTCCAGTTCCATATTTCTTGTTCGTTAAGTATGGATGCATTACTACTAAGAGATCAAACACCCCCACTGCTTGTCCAGCTCCTTAATTCTGCTTCTTAGCTATAGCCTTCTTCAACAGCGACTTCATCCAGAAGCGCTGTTATCAAGCACACTGGTATGTATGGCTCCATCACTACAGGCAGGCACTATCTCCTCCCATTAATTGGATCAAACACTCCAACTGCTTTTCCAGTTCCATAATTCTTGTTCGATTAAGTATGGATCCATTTCTACAAACGGATCAAACACTCCCACTGCATGTCCAGCTCCTTAATTCTGCTTCTTGGCTATATAGCCTTCTTCACCAGCGACTTCATGCTCTAGAGCTTCGTATCTTTCTTGACTGCCTTGGAAGCCGAGGCTTCCTTCCCTGGAGGCACCTCCGATGTCCTCTCTATCTTGGCCATCTCGATCTTTGGCTTTGGGGACAATCTTTTCCTTAGCAGGAGTGGCCTTTGCCGTCACAGTAGTTGCCATGGCAGAACAATTTGGGCATAAGCCATTAAGTCATGCTCCACAAGGGAAATTAGGATGGCACATTGCTTCTTTATTAATCATGTAAGCAGGTGAACCTAATTTTCCTTTTGAAATTGAAACCTACACCAGTATAGGAGGATGGATCTCGAAAGTGGTGGGGGCACTTGTAGGTTCTGCGTAAATAAAAGTTTCTGATACAGCCAGCCATTCATCATCAGATAATTTCAATTTATCTGTGAATCTAGGAGACATGCACATCTCAATATTTGTCTCATTAGAACTAGAATTTCCATAGTAGGGAAAGAAGCTGTATGGCCCAGTCGATTGGAAATGAAAATGTTGTATTTGTTCCTGTCTTTGATCCCTAATTAAATCTACCTCTAGCATAATACTCAAGTATATTTCTTGTATTTTTGTCCAACATTTGATGCTTGGCTTCACAACAAGAACCATGCTGGTGGTCCATTACGTTTGCTATGATACCAATTGTTCCGTGCAAACGTAACAAGGAACTTACGGTTCTGCCAAGGAACCAAATACCTTCTAAATTAGTTTAATTCACGGAAAACTGACCTCCCAAACAGAGAGAGACAGTTTGATAATGAGTTTCTTCGCTACTCATTTCTTCACTACTCATTTATCTTTGTTATAAAGGCTAACAAAGAAGATTTAGAAGAAATCAACTGCCATACCTATATCCTAAAAGAGTTCTAGATTGATGAAAGTCAAAGGATAACCTCAATCTAAAATGATAATTATGAATCCAACCTCTTATTCCTAATTAATAACTAACAACAGATTATCAAATAAACTACCTATGACTCATGTACATAACAAGTAATTATTTCCGTTTAACAACCATAACAGTGTAGGGCGAAGACTTACCAGGCATGGGATGAATTCCATTTTGTATTGGGGCCAAAGGAACCTTTGGAGGTACGGGATACTTCATCAGATGATACTGATGCTCAAGCAGATGATTGAAGAGGAGGATTTGTTTTTTCAATTTTAGCCGTATATAATAGGCCCTGAAAAAATCAGCATTTTCTTCTTCCAACTTCTGCCATACTGAATAAAAAACAAATATATAAATAAAGAGCAATGCTATAGATTAAGGAGCTTCAAAAACGTATTTTGATTACTTTGAAGGTCAATCTCGTATTAACGAAATAGATTCACAAATACAGATAATGATATGTGATAAAGAATTTAAAAAATAAAACTAAAAACTTCTCTATTCAGTTTTCCACTTCATCAAGCATTCAATTATTTTTTTTCTGAGCATCATCAACCATTAGAGTATTATCACCACCAACCAACCAGAATTAACAAATTTTTAATACAACATACAAACAGCAGGTCAAAGACTAACAAATGGGCTACCTACCAAGAGTTGTAAATCCAGGATCAATCCTTGCACGAGTCAAGAGGGTCTTAACCACCTCATCTCTATTCATATATAATTGTAGACATCGCTCTATTAGATTCTGGACCTACAGCAGCCATTTTGTATAATTATCCACATAAATATAAGAAAAACATTAGATGAAATCCCTTTTTTTCCTTGGTAAGATAATTAGAATGAAAAAAAGGGAAAGGGTTTTCTTACAAGTTCAATATCTTGGCGTGAAACCTTTTTGCTATCATTGCTCGAAGCAGATACTGAACCTGAGTCTGTGACAGGAGCCTCAGTTTTGTGGTTGTTTGCTTGTTCACCTTGGGACTCATGTGAAACTTGGGTTGAGGAGTGTATTTCTTGTGTGCTCTGTGACTCCATAGAAGTTCACTTCATTTAGTGACGAGATATCACAAATGCTGCAGCTAGCAGAAATGCACCACTATTAGTATTGAAAAGAAAGGACAGTATATCTACTTTGGTTTTGGAGAACATAAGTTAATTATTTTGGCTTCTTAAAATAAGTAAAAATACTCACCATAATTTCTTCTCTACCATAATTATGTGTGCAAAAAGTACATGGTTATATATATAAGACTATAAGACCATAATGCTTAATTGAAATCCATAGATATATTACTTGCTATTAATACCCAACTTATCTAAGTTATTATCTAATCCATTTATCATATGTGTATATAAAAGCCACATTGGTGTTTAGTGTTTTGTTGGTGGCCAGTATTGGTGAAAGTGCCAAGCACACTTTAAGTGTAAATGCCGCCCAGAACCCAAGCACAGACTCAGAGCATGAAGTGCATGCCCACACCTGATTAAAGTAGAGTTAGATTTTAAAAAAATAGTGTATAATAACAAAATATTAATAAATACAATAAAAAAAGGTTTAAGAGCAAGACAGTAATACATTTACCCTATTAACTCAATTTCCTAGAGTATCATGCAAAATGATATTTTATCAGTATATTATGCAACATGTCAATCAAGCGCCTAACTAATTACATAAATTTCAACATAACATTTTACATAATTTTCTTGTGTTTTACAAATATACACAACCACGATATTCAATAGCCATAATCAAAATAATGTACATGGTAGAATCAAAGTATAGCCAAAAGGCAATGACCAAAAAACACAAGAATTGCAAGACTTCTATGCTAAAATAAGCAATACTGTGAAATTCTAAAGTATATAATCATTCTCATCATCAAGCATAGGACCATCATCATTATCATCAAAAGATTTGTAACCTCATCTTCTTTCTCATCTACTTCATCTAAATTAATGGTCTAGACAAACAACAATAGTTAAAACTGTAATTACAGCAAAAGTGTGTTATTTGTGCTTTAACCTCATTATAAAATAAAGAGCGAATAAGCATGGTTAATGCATGCTTTTGTAAATGTGCTTCGCTTTTGGTAAGCAAAGCTCTTCGGTCTTTGAACTTAAGCGCACTTTTACCAACACTGTTGGTGACTGTAGGGGACAATAATTTGGAAGTAGGGGTGACATCAAATCAACCATTATAGTTGATCATAATACAGTATCACAAATGCTTGACTGTAGATTCAGAATTGCATATTACTTGTTAAAAGCTAAATGGTAGTGGTGTTATTTGACAACATAATCACTTACAAAAAAAATGTTACTTCACAACATAACCTGAACTATGAAGTGGTAGAACGGGCAATGAAAATGAGATTTGGGAATGCGCTACAAGTAATGGTTTGTGAATATCATGATTTGGGAAGGCTGTATGAGATCTGGGGTAGAAAATCGACAACTCGATATTCATAAAAGAATTAAAAGCAAAAATAAAGAGATTTCCATGCTAAAAAATCCAGAGAGTAAACTTGTAAAGTGGTAGATCAGCAGAACCTGTATAGTCTTCATTTCTGCTGAATGCAGGCCAACCACATTTCATCAAATAGCTCATTTACTCCCTGACTGCAGCCAAGGGTATCTAGATCATTGGGGCCGAGATTTTGGCATGTATATCTAAATATCAGCTAAATTGAGGCGGTTTTCACCTGGAAATGTTAAGTAGAACTACTTGGATCAGCACACTATAAATCCCTGAAAGTGTAAACATAAATCATCGTGATTTTTCCTGCATAGAAACAAGTTCTCTTCTAATGAAAAAATTGTATTGATCCCAATATGGTGCATTTAAAGTTGAATAGTCTCCAACTATGAAAGTTGCAAGTCTGTGGATACATTTTTTTAAAATCAGTAATCTGTGGATATATACATGGAGCATTTGAAGTTGTATAGTTCTCCAAGCATGAAAGTTGTAAATAAGTGGATACATACGCCACCATGATGAAACCAAAACAAAACAGGATGCCCGTTCTCATTGCTGAACCTTCATTTTTTACAACGGATCTAATGAAATTACTAAGAATGGAAAACATGAAAATTAAAATGTCTTTCATCAACTATCTGATCAGCCATCTTTCTGCCACTCAACAACATGCAAACACAAACTGGGACACATCTCAAAAGTAAACTCAAACAGTTAAAAGAACTAAAATAGTTACCCCCACAAAAAATCAACCACTTCCAGTTTAGTTATTCAATTGGACAAAATTTGGAACTAGCGCCATGAAGATGTTCCAAAAATGCAATTCCTATTTAATTCTTGTAACAAACACACCCGCCTCTGGACAATGATACATGTTATATGTTGTGTAAGAACCAATTAGACCCTACATAATGTTTTAAATTTATATATTAGAATATATTTTTTTTTTTTATGGGCACCGGTAGTCCAGACCAGCGTCCCGACTAATCCCGGGAGTGCACAGGCCCTAACTCCATCTTTTTTAATAATAAAAAAATATATTAGAATATCTTGTTATTAAAAAAGATGGAATTACTCTCAGTCTTGTTATCCATAACTCACCACAACTCCGATGCTTGAGGATCCAACTTCAGCCATAAGGCCATTGTTAAAATAAGGCAGCAACAAAACTGTAACTTCGTACATCTCAAGAGAAAGAACAAAGAAGCAAAAGAAAATTGAAAAAAAAAAAAACAGATCTCAAACAGGTTCATGAAATTATTGCCACTAGCACATCATACACTTGCATAACCATGAAAACACCAATTATCCAAACTTTTAAACCACCCTGCATAAAACAGATATAAAAGGCTGAAGGATCATAAAGGAAACAAAACATGAAGATCTGGCAAATATTACCTTCTACCCACTTGTTAAATCTCCGAAGACACAAAAGAAAACACTTTATTTCGGCGAATTTAGCAGAGGCCAATATTCGAAGAATATCGACTAGAACGGAGCTCTAACTAACCAAAACGTCAAAGAATTACAAAAGGACAAATTGAGACTCAAAGGATAGACCTGAACTGTGAGTTCCAGGACGGTCTGTTTAACAAAAACCTCCACGGAAGCTGAAATGCAGGAAGGTTTAAAATGATATTTGGGGAATGAAATGATATTTACACAATAATAGAGATTAGAAAGGAGAGAAGTAGTGGATTTCTTTTGGGTCAACTGAAAATGTTGCGAGGGTTACCCTGACAAGCCTGAGAGAGAGGTGGAGAAGACTCTGAATCTGAAGGAGAAACAGAGGGAATGAGAAAATGAAAACAAAAAGGAAAAAAAAATCTCACCAAACTGGACCGTCACTCCTACTTTGGTTTTATACTTTCTATACGTTTTTTTTTTTTTTTTTCCTGGGAAAAACTTAAAACTACGAAAAAAGCGAAAATGATATAGAGATTTCAACAACGCTTCATCGGCTTGAGGCGCGACTTCTCGTCGTCATCACGAGGTCTATGTGAATCTGATACTAATCCGTAACGGAGATCTTCCTAAAATGTTTGAGAAGTTGCGGGATTAAAAATGTTTTAATTTTTACTTTCAACTACCATCGGACAAAAAAAAACTACCATCCTATTCGAAATTAACCCACTACACTATTTAAGTTTTCGTTTGATTAGCAGTCAAAGACGAGACGAGATATTTTATTAAAAATTAAATAAAATATTTTTATAATATTTTTTTATTTTAAAATTTAAAGAAATTTAATTATTTATTATATTTTATATAAAAATTTAAAATAATTATAATAATTATATAAAATAATTGTTTCAATCACTCCTTCCAACAACCAAAAATTACAATTTTCCTGCTCAATGGAAAAAGGATATCAATATCCCTTAAAAAAAAATTAAAAAATTAAAAAAAAATTAAAAGAAATTATGAAAAAAATCAAAAATTAAACTACGTGAAATAATTTTAAAAAATTCAAAAATATATATATTAACCTGGAAAGTATTTTTTAAAAACTAGAAAATTTGCCTTTTTAAGGGGAAAAGGAATAGATTGTAATTCTTTTATAGTTTGGAGGAAATTGGAAAGGTTGATAATTTAGGGCAAAGAAATGATACTTGCAGTTATGAGTGTGCAAGCGTCGTATAGTCGCTTTGAAAAAAGTGAATAAATATGAAACTCACATTAAAAGAAATTAATTTTTTAATAGTATATCTCACTTTTTTTCAAAGCGACTGCACGATATTTGCGCATTCCATGACTATATGTAGCATTACTCTTTAGGGCATGATTGCACATTAGACAGTAGTTTGAGAGGATTTTATGTATTTTCCTCTATTTTATTTTAGATTAGAACTCAAGAAAAATGTTGTAAATCTATCATATGGGAGAACACAATAAGAACAATACTAGCTAATGGTTGATGTTTTCTCATAATTTTTTTTTTTAAAAAATCGCAATTTCAATCCAAACATCTCTAAATTGAAAAAAAAAAAATCTATTTTAAATTTTCATTCAATCCTTTTTTCTAGATTTTAATGAAAATAAAAAGTACAACAATTAATACAACTTGTATAAAAACCAAAATAAAAACCACCTTAAGAATTATATCCAAACAACATTTAAATATACCTATATATTTTCACAATTCCAATTCAAAATACTTATTATTATATTTTATCTATTTTCATAAAATTCAATAACAATGCAACTCACTAAAAATATTCTCAATTATTGAATGCTATAAAGTAACACATTATTGAGATTCAACAGTAATAATTGTATTATTATGTTTTCTTTTGTCATCTTAAGAGTCATGTTTCAACAAGAAAAGTTATATTTGACGAAAAGATCGTGATTAGAGGATGCAATATGTCAATTTAAATTAGAGAAATACTTTAGTTACAAAGAAATATCAGATAAATAAATCCTCAAACTGTCGTGATTTAACGTGGTACGTTAGATTTGTAAAGTTAATTTATTATAAAATAGGAAAACTGATAAGTGGGCCCCTAGTTTTGCTCCCTCATTTTGATAGCTCTAGTATTTTATTTTATTTTATTTCTTAATAGTTAAGAAAGTAGTTATTAGTGTATTTGTGTATTTTTTTTTAAATGTTTAACGATGTTTAAAAAATATTTGAAAGAAAAAAAAAAAAAAAAGTGCAATTGCACTAGTGGTAACTTTAAGGGGGCAAAGTGATGGAATTGACTAACAACATCCTATAAAATAGATTTAACGTATCATATGAAACCATGTCAATTTATAAATTTTTTTTATATTTTTTATTTTTTATAATTATAGCACTACTCTTTAAATCAATGACGAGCTTGTAGTTTTAAAATTTTCATTATTGAAGTAATGTATTTTATTGGCTTACATGGAAAACTTGCATCCATCTGTCAAGACATTGATTGCCAATTAATCCAACCACTCTTCAACACAGAAGTGGCGTAAGAATTAGGTCACAATGACACAATCTCAGTCCAAAAAGGCCTTAACCTCAAATGGGCAATGAAAATGAAAAGCATCTTAGAAATTTGATAAAATTGTAATGATTAGAAGATATAAGATAAGATGGTATGAGATGGTTTGCAAAAGCAAACAAGGCCTTAACCTCTAAAAGGACATATGAGCAGAATTTGTGAGGTGTGTTTGTACACATATTTCTCTATCAGGGGAAGAGAGAAAATGACAAAAACTGCAGTAAACGGTGTCCAAATTGTTGATTGTTTTTTAACTCAGAGACCTGACCAAGGCAGGCTTTGCTAAAATTGCTAGCTGCTGCATTATTTGTTATTATTGTATTTATTTTTGTATGCTTTTGAAGGGCTACGCCATCAGTGTGGTCCATGCCTTTTTTCAAAAATCTCACAGCCCATCAAGCTGATACTTGATTGTGAATTGGATCTTCTGTATATTATTCTTCTTCGTATAGACAAGACCATTGACAACCACAAATTTTAATTTATATGGGTCCCGTGTAAGATCTGAACCCAAGGTTCTTCTAAATGCAATATTTTTTGGGTATTACTGGATTTTCCCCCTACTTTCTGGGAAAAATTCAAGTGTATTGTTGGATATTCGCATCAACTTAGTGAAGAACCACTACTTTCTGGGAAAGATGGACAAACAAAGAAAAGTTTATGTTAATGCGATTTGTTGTATTCTATTTTTTTTTTTTAATTTCTTGAATAAAGTAATCATTAATGTTTAGAGAAATAACCAAGAATTATTCCCCAAATACAGTGCTGAAATTTAAAATAATTTGGATGTGGCAGCTGAAACTGTGTTTTAGGAAGTTTTGAACCGTATCACTCAATCTAGGCTGGACGGCTTAATGCCCCCCAGGCTTTCTTAATTTTGAGTGAGTAGGATTAAGATTCCCATTGCATTTGCTTGCATACTACTATTATATCCAAGATTGGGATAAAAATTAGCCCATTATAATAACCCAAAAAAACTTGGGTCAGATTGTAAGCCCATGGGCTTAAATTTCAAAATTCAGCCCCAATTCTAAGATCTAGTTCAATCACTTAGAAAGCAGGCCAGGCTTGAGCTTCTCTGCCAACCCTTCAATTCTATTGGAGAGGAGCCTTGAATTGTGACTCATAAATAGCAACAGTCGAAGATTCTCAACCTTGTCAAAGCTTCCATGAGATCATTATATGCTGTTGAGCGAACAAAATATAGTGAACCACTTCCAGTTCCACCTACATCCTGAAACCATACCAAGACATCCCCTTCTAAGTTAAAAAGAAGCCATCATGTCTCTCTGGTTAGTGGGAGTCTGTTTGATGAAAAGCAAAACATATGGATTTTCACCTTCAGAGTGAGGAAAACCCAACCTGAATTCCCTGGCTGGCAAGTATCTTTCACCTTGAATTTCCATCTCTCGCCCAAGATTTCCATGTCTTCCCCATAAAACCGAAGTATACAAAGCTGTCTAACACTAATGTTTCTCTTCCTGCTAAGCAACTCTCACCATAAATATTAGATACCATAAAACTCTGAGATTTCAATGCATTATTACTTCATCACTTTGACTAACCAAGATTAACATTAATATCTGTCAGCGTCCAACACATCCAAAATTCTAATCAGAATTGAGAAAAAGTACCCAGTTTTATTGATGGCCCTTAAGACCAAATCTTTATTAACAGACTTGACTTGAGCCTCAACAACTCGAACAAATTAAAACGACAATTGATGCTCTTTCTTTAATTATTTCTACATGAAAGTATCATTAAAACCCCAAGAATAACTACAGAGAAAAAAATATATATATAAGACACAAGTATGAGCAATTTTGTTTTTTGACAATATGGGCAATTTTTTTTTTTTTTTTTTTTTATAAGTATGAGCACTTACCTGCTATACGAAGAATATCTCTTATACCTTCTATAAAGAGGGGGTTTTCATTTGTTTGCCATTCTTCCTCTTCTAAACCCTGCTTCTTCATCAAGTCCTTTGCCTTGCCACATAAAGAAGAAAGAAACGAACACCATAGTCAAAGCTAGGTAGAATTTTTCATCCAAAATTATCGTTGTTATTGATACACAGGTAACATATTGGGCTATTAATAAAAGAGCCGCGATATGATGAGCATATTAATGAAAAAACCCTAATACATTGTGTAAGAGAAAATCCTGACAGAAGAAATTTATAAGCAAAATCCTAAATTCGAAGCCCATGGAGTTCCTATTTCAGTGGGGTTACAAGTTATCAGAGCCTAAAAAGAAAAACTAACTAAATTCCTGCATCCAGCACCACCGAAACTCTGTCATCCTTGAAAACAGAGCACATCCAACTATGTATTGTACAAACAAGCACAAGGCCAGCACTTGAGGGTGACCTTTCCATGAGAAACATATTAAGATATGTTCAAATCAGATAGCCAATTCTTCCTCAATCATGGCATCCCTCGTTCGAAAACGGGAAGGGTTTCCCATCATAATTTCTCCCATTATCATTCCCTCCTCGGTTGGAAATGCAAGAGGCAGAAAATCCTCAGCTTTCAACTGATATTTCCTCTGAGTTACCGAACTGTTAAATAATCAAATCCCCCTGTTAAGATTAAAAAAAAAAATGACAGCATCACAAAGCAATTCCAGTGAAATAATACCAAGCAACTGAAGCAAACGTAGAAGAAACAAGTATCATTCATCCTCTTCTCTCCCCTGGTGTTACATGTCACGCTATCCAAAAATATTTCAGATATAATTTTTATCATAATAACAAGTTTAAGACAATAAACAAAACCACCACCCAAATAAATTTCAGGGCTGTCCTAAGAAGGAAGAGGAAAGGACCAGCAAAGTCCATAAAACTAGTTAATTTTTTTTTTACCTTTTGGGGGAAGCAGTGAAGAGCTGGACCCATACTATTGGGTCAACCAGAAGCTGGCAGCTCCACAACTGGAAAAATATAGTGTTTATAGACTTGATGCATTTTAGTTGGTTTAAGATGATTAGCGGTCTTAGAGAAAGCGCACCAACTACCTCTGGATATGGGGTGAAGAAGGCTCATCTGGTGAGGACCGTTGAGCAGAGACACCATGAATTTCAAATCCCCCACTACAACGGCTTCCCTCATTCAGTTGTGATACTTCATTCACAGCTGAGAAACCCACAGGTCCAAGTGATCCAAACTCAAGCTGTCCAGCATGTGATCCATAGCCAGTACTATGATCATAAGGATACAGCATAACGAGAGGTGGAATAGTAGGTCCATTTGACAAAACCCCACTGGAATTCATGGATGGTATTGGATGCATTCCATATGCCACATTGGCAGGACCAGTCCGCATAGAGTTTGAGCGAACTGAACCATTCTGAGAATGGTATGAAGGGAATGAGTCATGTCTATGTGGTCCCCAAGACCTGTCAGTTCGACTCTCACTTGCCACCAACCGGTCTGATCTTGAGTTCGGCTTTTCAGCTTGGCTGCGGCCATGGCTGCGCCCAGCAGTTCGCGACCTCGAATCAATGTTCCAATTCCTCTCTCTATCACCATGGTGGTCACTTCTATCATAGCTGTAATTCCCTCGTCTGGAACTTGTAGAATGTCTGTCCGAATTAGAAACCTTCTGAAGTATGCACATAAGATATTAAAACATCCACATAATAGAAGTATTAAAGCATAGTTTATCAGCGCTTGTAAGTTCAGCCTAACAGTGACGCATTTTATACGTCTGGGGTTTAACCAAGCAAAAAAAATGTTGTGTTTGCACGTTCTCTGGGGTTTCTCATCCTTAATATATATATATCTACTAATAGGATCCAATATCTTGCAGATAAACGAAAAAATGAGTTTTTCAAGCCTAGGTTTATTACCCATAACCCTATGGCACCACTAATTTTGAACTTTGACAGAGCAGAAAAGATAAAACTTGAAACTAATTAAAAATAAAATATTGTTTTTGATAGGAGCAAATAAAAAAACTAAAATAAAATACGGAAAACTGACTTCACTCTAATTCTCAAAAACTCAAAATTTCAAACCCATCCACCAAAGTACTTTATTACAAGAGTACTTTGATGGATATTAAAAATTGTCCACATTGTAACATACCGTCAACCTTGTTAAAAAATAATATACATGAAACATGCATTTCAAGGGAGAAAAAAACACCAGAATTAAGGTTGGGTCTTGTATTTTTCATGTTCCACCCAAAAGGTCCAATATGAAAGAATGTTAGTGTAAAAGTAATTCGCTGGCATACTCTAATTGCAAAATTAAAAAGCAAAGAAACTGCTTAACAATTTATAAGGGCGTTACAATTGATCTTACAGGATTTGGCAGGTATGTTCCGGTCCCACTACGCTGCTTTGGTATTTCATCCACGTAACATTGATAAACAGCAGGTCTATTTGAAACAGACTGAGGAGCAACAGGAACAACCCGATGCCCATAACTCATAAACTGAGTGAAGACATTCATATTTGCTGACAGAGGTCTCCCTGTACCATCCAATGGAAATCGACCCTGTAATAAGACAGGAGGCATCACAGCAGGTGAAGAATAAATCATAGGAGCAGGATACCGTGAGTTTTGACAAAACCGCCCAATTTGCAAATTTTGCCAATGCCTAGGAAAGTCACCGTTAAGAATGTCAGCCTTGTGCTGTGATGGGTCAACAGCAGCAGCCCTTCTCATAGAATTGAAATTACTTAACACCTCAGGCTGATCAAGACCCTCGGATGAATCAAAATTCTGACCAGAATCACCATTATCCAGCTGCTCTTCCCTAATTAAATGATTCGTCACTCCATCAGAAGTTCCTGACTCTGTTGGGAAATTGTACACTGGAAGCATTGTAACAAAAGGAACAGGTGGCCCTGTAGGATAAAAGGTCAAGGGAACAACTCCAGAATTATCAGGAACCCTTTGCCGTGAACCATGACCTAAAAGCATTTGAGGAATTTGATGGCTTGGAACATTTAGAGAAGCAACAGGTCCAATGCTTCTTTCTACTATTTCAGTGCCCATGGTTGGAAGTGGACTCCAGTCTCTGCTGTCATTGTCAGCTTGAGTGGAGGATAGATCAGACACACTCTTACCTTTCACATGAGATGGCACAGCAGATGTAACAGTTTTCCTACCATGTTTTTCCTTGGCTGACTTTGAGACCTTTGCCGAGGATCCTTCCCAAGAACTCTCTGAAGAAGTTCTACTCCTCAGCGAACTAGGGGGTGCAGTGGACAATGATCTCGGACTTGCAATTTGCTCATCATAGTAAACATCATTTCCTCTGTTATCATGATAATCAACATTGTCTATATGATCTACCCTTAATGACCCTCGGTTTTCTTTTGTAATCTTCTGTTGAACTCTTGTAGAGATTTTAGAACTACCAACCCGCGAGGAAGGAACAATGTTAAAACTAGCTGAAGTTGACTGTTGCTTGTCATCCGACTGAAGCATTTCAAAACTTTCATGATCAAGATCAAACCCACCAGCAGAGCCCCTGTCCTGCTCATGCCAGTTATCATGATCAGATTCCCTGTGGTTCATTTCAACTGATTGAAATTTCTCCTTACCAAGTTCAATCAAATCTTCAGGATTTGAGCCCCATCCCATGCCAGGGAAATTTGGAGCTGATGGTGAAGGAAAACCTTGAGGATGTTGCATGTTTGTTCCCCAAGATGTCTCAATAAATGGGATATTTGTGGGAACCATTCCACCCAAATTTCTTGGAGCATATCCCATTGAAGCTAGAACTGAAGAGGGGATAGGAGATGGTAGAGGAAGTGGTAAGTGACCTGAAGCCATATTCAATGGAAGATGAACCGGTCCATTAAAACCATGTGCTGTAGAAGATGCCAACATGTTCACAATATCTTGCTCGTCCTGATGCATTCCCTGTGTCCCCAGGACAGTAGCAAAGTCTTCACTCATAGCTCCTGAACCTGACTCCTCATGGTAACTATTGGAACCGTTGTTTGAATCAGCAGCAGTATCTAGACCTTGATGGGATGAGAAGTGCCTAACAGATGAAGGATCAGTTTTAGTGCTATGGCTTGCCAAAATATCAGATCCTGGGTTCTTCCTCCTCCTATTATCCAACCTAGCAGAAGAGTTCTGGCTTTTTCCACTTTCTGGGGCTCTACTACACCTTGCATGAGAAGAAATTTCACCATACGTGTCAGTAAGCTCAGGGCTGGAACGTGTCCTTGCAAAGACAAACTTCCCCTGGATGTCATTTGCCAATTTATCAGCTTTAGAACTTTTCTGAACCATATCCACATGTGTACCTTGATTGGAATTAATTTCAAGTCTAACCTGATTGGATACCCTCAAGTTGTTTGGGTTTCCATTTTCACTTTTAGTATGGGAGACTGTAGAAACATCACTGGTTCTAGATGCACTTTCCAGGGAATGATTCCCATGCTGGAAGGAATCACCACGCGAACTTCGTGTTTCATCAACTTGACTTTCATTTTCATGACCAGAGAAAAAATCCTTTCTTTGGCCACTTGAATTACTCCTGAGACTCTCAGACTCATTTAAGTGGTCTGAATTGGACAATCCCAAGCGCCACAAGTCATTCCTCGGGGCATCAGGACGATGGCCACTGCCATGTCTCTCCCAAGTGTTCAAAAAGAACTGATTTACTTCAAACAATAGGTCGTCTTTTGGGCAATCAAGTAACCTTGCCAGCCTTTTAGCGCCAAATGTGAAAGCACTGCGTATCCTAAAAAAGTTACCTAGAAAATATGCATGTATCAATATGATATTGTCTGTAGAAAAGGGTAAGCCCGTGCTTGTGTTATTGCTGTTGAATAATATGAAAAACTTTATTACTATAAATGCCAACGAGTGCGCGTAAAATCATGCCAACCAGTGATTGTAAAATCATGCCAACAATAATAAACACAAGGAAAACAAGAGACTGAACTCCACAAATGGACATCTTCGTGACTCTCAGTCCTCTAGAGTGTAACTTCCAGGTAAGTGCATAAAGTATGCACAGAGCTGACATATATTTAAAAAAGCTTAGGTTTTTTTTTTTTTTTTTTTGTGATAGGTAAAATAAGATTTTATTGATCAAGAAAAAAAAGATTAGTTTTATAAATGAAAAAAGAAAAAAAAAATATCCACCTTCCAGCCATACATTGTTGAACCATCACTCTTAATACCTTTTACCATGTATCGGGCTACAGTCCATTTATTTAATGGACTCCACATACTCATGCAATTCGGGTGACATGAATGTGTGAAATGTGAATAATGCCACAATCATTCATTAAATATGGTGTGTGCAACAAGGTGAATATCTCCTAAGTAATAGGCAAATACAGCCCCAAGCTAATCGTGCAATACACTACAGTACAACACAGAAGAAGTATAACGGCTATTAGCACAAGGAGCATTGAAAATATTCATATTTCAACCTGTTAGTGCACGTGCAAGATGCCTACAGCCATCACCGCGGCCCCCCCCTCCCTCAACTATAGTTTGAGGTCCATGTACCTCATTAGAATACCACCCACCCCAAGCATAACCAAATTTAAAATCCACTATGACTGCCACAAGACCTCCCTCTCATGTTGAAAACTTTTGTTTTTATCGGTAAACAATATTTTATCGATCAAAAGAGTAGGCAAGAGCCCAAGTATCTTCTCACTCACCATCCCAAATAGACTTGGCCTTACAAGAGCTCAAAGAAAGGCCAATATATTTCATACGCAAAGAAAATACCTTACACCCCAATATGCAGCCAGAATATCAACATTAAAATCATTACCCACAAGAACCAGCTCTGACTGAACTAAATTCACTTTCAACCCAAAAACAGCTTCGAAGGATGAAAAAGAGCCCTTAGAGAGCAGAGGTGCTTTGGGTTTGCCCCCACAAAATACCAAGGTATCATTAGCAAACAAAATATGGGATTTTTTTATGGGTAAGATAAATTAATGATGAAAAAGGGATTTACCCCAATACACAGGATGTATACAAAAGATCCACCTAATAAACAAAAAGAAAAAGTAAAAACTTTAGGAAAAGAGAAATAGAGAGAGCAACACTATCGTGGGCTGTTATCCAATGAAAAAGGTGTTTAAAATGAAAGACTTGAGCTCCAACACCATTTTGTTTTTTTGCAATGTCATCAAAGCCATACTTTGGTTTCTCTCCATAGACACCATAGTATGCACGATGGGGTCATCTTCCCCAAAGATGCACACGGATGGTAGCCAAATTGAGCTTTCCAACATATTAGGAATTCCACAACCCATGAGGACATCACCCAAACAATCCCAAAGAAGCCAAAGATGATCTTCCATATGATGTTGGCAACCACACAATGTAGAAGAAAGATGATCCAACCAGCTCCCCATTTTTCTTGCACATGCAACAACAATTAACCACTATCATGCCCCACTTCCTCATGTTGTCTAGAGTAAGAATCCTCCCCGATGCCATTGTCCAAATGAAAGAAGTCACACAGAGCCTTATTTCTCCATACAAACATCCATCCAAGGGAAAGACAAGAAATGTTAAGCACAGCAAAATTAATAGCCCCCACAAAAAATCCAGAGAGAACCTCCATCCACAATAGCCAATAAAACTAAATCAATTCAACAGGAGTCAATATATCAGTTGCAGCTAACAGATCGCAGCCAGCGTCCATGACAAAAACGAAAAGTTGCAGAAACAACTAATCTTGTCTTAAACCATGAGAGCTACCGAAGAAACCAAAAGAAGTGCCACTCACCAATACAGAAAATCAGATAGAAGAAATACAATATACTATTCAAGATTGTCATTTCTCCCCAAAACTGCATCTCCCAAGTAAATAACGAAGAAACTCCAATTAACATGAACACAAGTGATAAGCTTTCTCAATATCTAACTTGCAAAACACCCCTAGCTCACTTGGTCTGAGCCTACTATCAAGAAATTAATAAGCAATAAGCATAGAGACTAAAATTTATCTACCTTTGACAAACCCATTTGCTGGCTTTGAAATTAAACCCAACTCAACCAATTAGCTATCAAAGGAAAACTAGGGTTTTCTTTAAGATACGGCAGCTAAGCAGCTAATCTCCTATTTTACTGGGTTGCGGCTAGGGTTACATGGCAACTAATCTCCTATTTTACTGGGATACAGCAGAACTGAATTTCAAATAGATTAGGATTTATTTACTAATCTTATCTTGTATTTAAATTAAACTTGTACATATTTAGATAGGATAAAGTCAGGTTAGTTTAGATAAGATAAAGATGTAGTTTGTTGAGATTCAAATTGAATTCTCAATCTTATCTTTGTAATTATTTCCGGAACTATTTTTTATATAATGAGAAGGAAGCACCTCAAAGAGGATTCGACCAAAATCTGACATGGTATCAGAGCTACTCTGATTTCCTTTTTTTTTTGCACTTCCTCGGCCAACCCAAAAATCTTTAGGGTTTCTGTTTTCTGTTTTTTCCAGAGGCTGCTTCTAGTTTCTTGATTTTCCTAGGGTCCTTTATTTCACAGCAGCAGCTCTCTTTTCTTGCTCTTGGTCTGTTTTCATGGCATCTGAAAAATCTGATTCCTTGTGCATTCAGTTCAATGGAAAAAATTATTCTGCTTGGGCATTTCACTTTCAGCTTCTTGTCAAGGGTAAAGAACTCTGGGGTCATGTTGATGGGACTATTCCAGCCCCTAATAGTGCAAAGGAATTGTCTACATGTGAGAGTAAGGATGCCAAGATCATATCTTGGATCCTAGGTTCTATTGAGCCTCACATCATCCTCAATCTACGACCTTACAAAACCTCCAAAGCTATGTGGGAGTATTTGAAGAGAATCTATACTCAGAATAATTCCGCTCGAAGATTTCAGTTGGAATTTGAGATGGCTAATTTTTCTCAAGGTGGCTTATTAGTGGAGGACTTCTATTCTGGTTTTTCAAATCTGTGGGCTGAATACACTGACATTGTGTATTCTTCTATCCGTGCCGATGGTCTCCCTCACGTGCAAAGTGTGCATGAAACTAGTAGGAGGGATCAATTTCTTATGAAACTACGTTCAGATTTTGAATCTGTTCATTCTCAGTTAATGAATAGAGATCCAGTTCCTTCTCTTGATGATTGTTTGGGAGATTTGCTTCAGGAGGAGCAAAGGTTACTTACTCGGAGTACAATGAAACAGCAGCTTGCATCTTCAGCTCAAGTGGCATTTACAGCACAAGGCAAATCCAAGGGCCGAGACTACAGCACTACACAATGCTATAGTTGCAAGGGATTTGGTCACATTGCCACGCACTGTCCAAAGAAATTTTGTAACTATTGCAAAAAATCTAGACATATTATCAAGGACTGCCCAATCCAACCTCCTCAGAAGCAAGAGAGTGCCTATTCCACCTTTGTTAAGTCTTGGGTGCATCCTCTTCTTCAGCTCCTGCTGCTGCTACTCATGCTTCAGCACCTGCCGGTTCTAGTTCTACTACTCTTACTCCCGATATGGTACAACAAATGATAATTTCTGCCTTTTCTGCTTTAGGCATCTCAGGTAAACCAAAGTCCTCCCCTAATTCTTGGCTAATAGATTCTGGTGCCTCAAATCATATAACTAATAATTCCACATTGTTGCACAATCTTCAGTCCTATGATGGTCCTCTCAAAATCCACATGGCAAATGGTAGTTCACTACCAATTTCTGCCCTGGGTGATATGTCCCGTCATTCGAAATGTTTTGGTTTCTCCTACTCTCTCCACAAGTTTACTTTCTGTTGGACAGCTTGTTGAAAATAATTGTAATATCTCCTTTTCATCTTCTAGTTGTGTTGTACAGGATCGAGTGTCCGGGAGGATGATCGCAAGGGGTCCTAAGGAGGGTTGGCTATTTCCAATAAATCCTAGTTCAGCTTCTATTGCGTCTAGTTCCTTTATTTCTTGTAATGCTGTCAAGATAAGTACTAAGGATTGGAATCGACGTTTAGGACATCCCAATCCTAATGTACTCCAACCTTTGTTTAAATCTGGTGCCATTGACAATAAAAATTCTGTTTCAATGGAAACAATTTCTTTTGATTGTACCTCTTGCAAACTTGCCAAAAGCAAAGTGCTACCATTTCCACAATCTGGTTCTCATGCTTCTCAGGTGTTTGATATAATTCATAGCGATGTTTGGGGTATATCTCCTGTTATATCACATGCTCACTACAAGTATTTTGGTACTTTTATTGACGATTGCAGTAGATTCACTTGGATCTATTTTCTCCATACTAAAAGTGAAGTATTTTCTGTTTTCAAGGCCTTTCTTGCACTCATTCAGACACAATTTGCTTCCTCAATCAAGGTCTTACGATTTGATTCTGGGGGTGAATATATGTCTCGTGAATTTCAGAATTTTCTTCAAGAAAAAGGTATTCTTTCTCAACATTCTTGCACATCTACACCACAACCTGAGCGTAAGAATCGTCATCTACTTGATATGGTTCGGGCTCTTCTTATTGACTCACCGTTCCATCTCGTTTTTGGTGTGAAGCATTAGCTACTGCTGTCCATTTAATTAATAGATTGCCCACACCAGTTTTACATAATGTTTCTCCCTATTCCATACTGTTTGGTCACACTCCTAATTATTCTGATTTGCATATCTTTGGTTGTGTGTTTCGTTCATCTTCCACCACATGAAAAACATAAATTGACTCCTCAATCTGTTAAGTGTGCTTTTCTTGGATATAGTTCCACTCAAAAAGGATTTCTCTGTTATGATCCTAATGCACGAAGAATTCGAATTTCCAGGAATGTGTTATTTTTTTTAAATCAGCAATTTTTCTCTCTCTCATGTCGATCCTATCTCACCTCGTTTTCAATTCTTCATGATGAGTCCAAGCCCTTCCCTATGCCCATTCCTGATACCTATTCTGCTCCAGTGGCTCGGTTTAAACCTGGTTTTGTCTACACTCGACGTCATAGCACCGCTTTAGCCGAGTCTCCTATGGCTTCCCAAGATTCTCCTACTCCGGCACCTGATCCAACATCGACCATAGTTCCTGTGGTTTCTGTTCCTCGGAAATCTACCCGTGTCTCTCACCCACCAGATCGATATGGTTTTTCTTCCCCCACTTCTATGACTACTACATTATCTTCCATTGCTATCCCTTCTTGTTACAAACAGGCTATGGAGCATGAGAGCTGGCAGCAAGCAATGCAGACAGAACTTGATGCACTTACGGCTAATCAAACCTAGGATGTGGTACAATGTCCTCCTTCTATCAAACCAATTGGTAGTAAATGGGTATACTTCGTGAAGCTTCGTTCCGATGGCTCACTGGAACGATATAAAGCTAGATTGGTTGCTTTGGGGAATTGCCAAGAGTATGACATAGATTATGATGAGACTTTTGCTCCAATTGCCAAGATGACTAATGTTCGCTTGTTACTTGCTCTTGCTGCTTCTAAATCTGGGCAATTACGTCAAATGGATGTCAAGAATGCTTTCTTGCATGGCGATCTAAAGGA
Source organism: Juglans regia (assembly GCF_001411555.2). Taxonomy (NCBI): domain Eukaryota; kingdom Viridiplantae; phylum Streptophyta; class Magnoliopsida; order Fagales; family Juglandaceae; genus Juglans; species Juglans regia. The sequence continues at coordinate 6,573,044 of NC_049912.1, read as the reverse complement.
AGATGTCTACATGAAACTTCCATCTGGTATGCCTATTTCCTCCCCTACGGTTGTTTATAAATTGACGAGGTTTTTGTATGGTTTTAAACAAACTCCTCGAGCTTGGTTTGAGAAATTTCGCGATACTTTGCTAGGATTTTCTTTTAAGCAAAATAAGTACGATGCTTTCTTATTTTTGCACAAGGGCAATGCTGGAGTAGTATTTTTATTGGTATATGTAGATGATATTATCATCTCTAGTTCGGATAGACTTTTGATTCAAAACCTTCAGCAAAATCTTCATGATGTGTTTCACATGAAGGATCTTAGGGATCTTACCTACTTTCTAGGGTTGGAAATTAGGTCTCAGCCACATGGTTTATTTCTCAATCAACACAAGTATATTCAAGACCTAGTTCAATTAGGGAGATTGGAAGATACTACTCTAGTTGATACTCCTCAGGAGATGAATGTTAAGTATAGGAAAGACGAAGGAGAACTTCTCTTGGATCCTACCTTATACCGTAAGTTGGTTGGCAGCTTGATTTATCTTACCATCTCGCGCCCTGATATTTACTATGTTGTCCACACTGTTAGTAAGTTCATGGATTCTCCTAAACATCTTCATTTTGTAGTTGTTCGTCGGATTATTCGCTATCTACTTGGGACTCCTAATCGTGGACTGCTTTTTCCTAATGGTTCTTCTCTTCAATTAGTTGCCACAGTGATGCAAATTAGGCTGGATGTCCAGACTCTCGACATTCTACTACTGGATGGTGTGTCTTCCTTGGGGATTCTCTTATCTCTTGGAAGTGTACGAAGCAAAATTGTGTAACTAAGTCATCTACAGAGGCTGAATATCGTGTGTCTACTGCATATTTGGAAATTATGTGATTGCGTGGTATTCTTTCAGAACTTGGCTTTGCACAAGCACATCCCACGCCTCTTCATGGTGATAATACAAGTGCCATTCAAATTGTAGCCAACCCAATTTTTCATGAACGTACGAAGCACATCGAGGTTGATTGTCACTATATCCGAGATGCCTATGAGTCTAAAGCTATCATTCTCCCTCATGTGTCCACTGAACACCAAGTAGCTGATATCTTCACCAAAACTTTGACTCGACAACGGCATCAATACCTAGTTAGCAAATTGCTGCTAGTCGACTCACTAGCATCAATTTGAGGGAGGGTATCAAAGGAAAACTAGGGTTTTCTTTAAGATATGGCAGCTAGGCAGCTAATCACCTTTTTTACTGGGTTGAGGCTAGGGTTACATGGCAACTAATCTCCGATTTTACTGGGATACAGCAGAACTGAATTTCAAATAGATTAGGATTTATTTACTAATCTTATGTTGTATTTAAATTAAACTCGTATATATTTAGATAGGATAAAGTCAGGTTAGTTTAGATAAGATAAAGATGTAGTTTGTTGAGATTCAAATTGAATTCTCAATCTTATCTTTGCAATTATTTCTGGAACTATTTTTTATATAATGAGAAGGAAGCACCTCAAAGAGGATTCAACCAAAATCTGACATTAGCAAAGACTTTATCAATTATATTTTAGACCCTATTAACAAGGCTAAAGGGACGATAATCATTAAACATCCATTGCCCTGGTTTTTTATTTTCTTTTTTTGGGAACAGGGACCATGAAGGTAGCATTAAGGATTTTCTCAAACTTGCTATTGGTGTGAAAATCCTGGAATACCTAGTAACATCTTTAATCACAATCCCAGCAGGCTTGAAATGAAGCCATTGTAAAACCATCCAGGTCCAAAATCATATGTATTACCAATTTGAGAACCTCACTCTCTTCAAATGGCCTCTCAAACCACATGGCCATCTCTTCCTCTATGAACTCAAGTGCTAATCCATCTAGCTTGGGCCTCCACATAAACCGCTTAGAAAGCAAATACTCATAATACTCCACAATATGATTCCTTATCTCAATTTGACCATAGGCTCGAGCCATCCACCAAAAGCATCTCAAAAGTACTGTTTCCTATTCTTGCTAGCCACTTGAGGGAAAACATCTATCGCCCTCTCTTAAAACTATAAAACTTTCAATTTCTACCTCCAAGACATCTCAATTAAAATAATTTTTTCTAGTTCAATGATCACTTGTTTTTTTCTTACCTTATCTTCTTTAGAAAAAAAAAAAAAAGGAAAAAAAAAATATTTCAAAAAAATCTAACTTTGAGAGGGAGGGGGGGTGTTCCTCCTCTTCGCCCCTACCCAGACCTCTCCCCACCAAGTGCAAGTAGAGTGGGACAATCCCGCGGGGGGGAGTTTCCGTTCCCCAATTTCTTCTTTTTTATTTATTTTGCATTTATTTTCTTTATTTTTATGCACTTTTTTTTTTTTTTTTTATAAGTAAGATAAGTATTATTAACAAAAAGGCAACAACTGCCAGTTTATGCACTTTTTGTTGATAAAGTTCTATTCATTTTAAATTTCTACATCATTTTTTTCTTTTATGTTTTGTTTCCTTTCTAGTTTTTTAGTTTTTATTTCTTAAACTTTTTTTTATAAGAATATTTATTGATCCTCATAATTAGGCAAAGTCCAAGTATACAGGTAGTATACAAGAGAGGAGTACCTAATTACAACCTATGAACTAGAAAAAGAAGCATAAAAATCATTCAAGTTGACCCCCTCTAATACAAGAGCCTTAGCCCAAAGTAACAAAGAATGAAAAAATAAGTCTCTAATCCCCCCCAATGAGCGTTCTCAATTTTCAAAATAGCGTCCATTCCTCTCATTCCATATGCACCATATCACATAAGACATAATGGCACCATCTTCCAAACAGCCGCTACTTGACGATTCCCTGAATTCCACTCCAACAAGCCAAAAGATCCACCACCCTATTGGGCATCACCCAAGCAATATCCAGCCTAACAAAGATCTCATCCCATAAAGCCTTCACCACATCACAATGGAGAAGAAGATGATCTGCCAATTCCCCATTCCTTTTACACATAAAGCACCATTCCATAATAAAAATACCAAGCTTCCAACTTAAATTTTATTTCTTAAATTTATTATTTGTAAGTTTCAATTTTACGTTTTAGTTGTTATGGCAACCTATTACTTTTATGTCTATCTTTTTTTTCTACTTTTTTTTTATAAGTAAGAAGTTTTATTGATCCACGTAAATAGGCAATCCCAAGTACACAGGAAGTATACAAGAAAAAAGCCTAATTACAAACTACCCACTACGAAAAGTAGCATAAAAGTCATTAAAGCTCGCTCCATTCCATACTATGGATGAAGCCCAAAGCAACAATGTGTGATAGAAGAAGGTCCTAAAACCATCCAGGGAACGTTCCCTATTTTCAAAACATCGACAATTTCTTTCTATCCATGTACACCACATTAAACATAGGGGCACAATCTTCCAAACAGTTGCAATATTACGAGGACCTAGAATCCCTATCCAACACCACAATAAATCCGACACCCTCCTAGGCATAACCCATGCTATACCGAGCCTAGTGAAGACGTCATCCCATAGAGTTTTTACTACTTTGTAATGGAGAAGCAAGTGGTCTGCTGATTAGCTGCTGTGTTTACACATGAAGCACCAATCTGTTAAGTAGAAGCCGCGCTTTTTCATCTTCTCAATGGTCAATAATTTCTCATGGGAAGCCAACCAGCCAAAGAAAGCTACTTTGAGGGGAGCATTGTTCCTCCAAATGCTCTTCCAAGGGAAGGCATTGGAGGGGTTAACCATCAATACCTTGTAATAAGAGCGGACTGAGAATTTCTTGTTTCCTGTGTGTGTCCATAGTAGCTTGTCCTCTCTTCCTAGTTGCACTTTCAGCATATATAATACATTGTAAAAGTTAGCAATGTCATTCACCTCCCAATCCTATTCAACTCTAGAAAAATTCACGGACCAGTGCAGAGAATCAGCAGTGATGCTCATATTATCAGCCACAGAAACTTCTTTGTCTGACGCAATCCTATAAAGAGAGGGGAAAGCGTTTTTCAGGGCTGCATCACCACACCAAATATCATGCCAAGATATGATTCGTGTACCCCTTCCCACCTCAAAACTGGACTTGTGGAGTATGTCCTCCCATCCATTCCGAATGAATTTCCAAACCCCCCACTCCGTAGGCCCCTCTTACTGCATTAGAGCACCAATCCCACCAAATGCTCCTGTATTTAGTATCGATGATACTTCTCCAAAGAGCATCCCCTTCCTGATGATACCTCCATAGCCATTTACCAAAAAGAGCCTTGTTAAAGGTTCTCAATTTCCTAACCCCCAAACCACTATAAGACAAAGGAGTGCAGACTTTATCCCATTTGATTAAATGAAATTTTTTCTCTTCTTCTAACCCTCCCCATAGGAAATCACGATAAAGCTTCTCCAATCTATTTTCCACTACTGCAAGAAGGGGGAACAAGGATAAAAAGTACGTTGGAAGATTGGATAAAGTGCTCTTGATAAGTGTAATTCTACCGCCTTTAGACAAGTAAATTATCTTCCAACTTGCCAGTTTGCGTTTGATTTTCTCAACAATCACATCCCACATTGCCTTGGATTTATGAGGAGCTCCCAAAGGAAGTCCCAAGTATTTCATAGGCAAGGATGACACCTTGCAGCCCAAAATGGCCGCCACTTCATTTAGATTATTAACCAAACCAACTGGGACAATTTCAGACTTAGATAAATTCACTTTAAGACCTGAGACAGCTTCAAAACACAGAAGAGGAGCTCTCAGAGAGCAAATCTTATCAGGATATGGGTCACATATCATCGACGAAAAGGAGATGAGTGATTGATATGCTACATTGTGAGGAATCACCCACCAAGAAACCTGAAATGAAGCCCCTGTCCACCATCCCCTCCATCATTCTACTTAGCACATCCATCACAATAATGAATAACAAGGGGGATAAGGGGTCCTCCCTTGTCTCAAACCCCAAGAACTGTTGAAGAAGCCTTCGGGAGTGCCGTTGAGCAAAATAGAGAATCTAACAGTAGTGATACAATGTTTTATCCATTAACACCATTTTTCCCCAAAGCCATGTCTGCTAAGAATATACAAAAAGAAATCTCAGTTCACATGATCAAACGTCTTCCCCACATCCAATTTACACATGATACCTGCGGTGCTGTCTCTTACTCTATTCTCCAAGCATTCATTTGCAACAAGAACAGGGTCGAGAATTTGTCTTCCTTTAACGAAAGCATTTTGTGACTTCGAGATGATCTTCCCAATAACTTTACTTAGTCACTTAGCAAGAACTTTTGAGATCATCTTATAGACCCCACATACCAAGCTTATGGGACGAAAATCTTGCACCTCCACCGACATTGCCTTTTTAGGGATTAAGGCGATGAAAGTGGCGTTAAGACTCTTCTCAACTTTCATAAAAGAGTGAAATTTGAGAAAAACCTTCATGAGATCCTCCTTGACAATGTCCCAACAAGCTTGAAAGAATGCCATTGTGAAACCATCTAGGCCCGGTGCTTTTGTACTTTTGTAAGTACATTTATTTTTTTATATTTTCTTGGATGCCATGCATGGAGTTAGCAATATGATAATGTGGAAATCTCTCCGTGAGGGTTTTGGACAGAGAGTCAATGGATGGACTTAAAAAATAAAACAAAACAAGACCGGAGTAAAAAGTCAATTTTGAAAACCAGTGACCTTTTAAAAAGTTGTAAGCCAAGGGACTATTTCCATGGAATAACAACTCTGCATTCCTTAATCCCATCTCAAGATTTGGAATAAAAATAGATGTAAGAGCAAACCCAGCATGGCTGTACTTTCAAAATTTATACTCCAATCCAAAAATCTTTAAATCCCGAAAACTAATCGGTATTTTTGTGAAAACAAAGAGCAAAAAAATCAAAACAACTTTCACAAAAGCCCAAAAATCAACTCCCACAAAATCTTATCGATACAATTTTTCAAATCTACCTACCATCTTTCACAAACTCTGATACAAAATATATCTCAAATTTTTCTCTAAACAATTTCTCATTTTTCTCACCCACTTTCAGACAACCCAAAAAGAGGACATCTCAAAATTTCTTTCATAACTTCTCAAGAACTCTTAAAAATCCTACTAACCAAACATGGCCTCAAAGTGTAGAATTAGCCTATACAAAAGGGAAATAGTGAAGTGATATCACATGAAGTATGATTTGCATTTCAAATGGGAAAGATTATGTAATCAACAACACAACATCCATCTTACCAAGTTGTTTATGAGTTCTCACTTAAACATAATACAGACTTAAACACCAAAATGTGGCCTGCATGCAGTAGCTGGAACATATAAATCCCTTTTGCTCCTCATATAGCGCCAACGCTGGCTAGTCGAAAGCACAATTTTCCAACAACAAACGAGGACAAGCTCGTGACTAGTTGCTACTAACCAATAACATGACTAAAATATATTTTATCCAAATGAAATAATTGCAACAGAGAATGTATCAAAACAATTCAAAATCAGCAGAACAAAGAAAAACATAAGATTAATAAATTAAATGATCTAGCAGCAACTAATAATCCACAGTCATACACGTATCAGAGGCATGAACAGATGTAGTCACCATGAATAAAGAAACAACTCTGGAAGCTCAATGAAAAATCTTAAGAACATTTAATTAGGAAGTCTATTAGGTTAGAATTTATCTACCTTTACTGACACTACGGCCAAGATTGTTGTTTACCCGCAAAGGATCAATTACATTAAAATGCTTGGAAAGAAAGGGTTGCCCCTGATTTTCTTGACCACCAGGGAAAACAGCATACACTGAGCTACAAGCATCTAGAAACAACTTGCTGAGTAGTAACTCTCCACCATCATTTCGAGGAGGTTCCGCTGGAAAATTTCCAAGTAAGAAAAAATCACTGCAAGACCTGGGCAAAATCTGGGATTTGTTCAACCAAGTACTAATACAAGAATCTTGAAGCCAATTATATATACCTGTTACATCTGGAAGTGAACTAATGGGCACAGGACCCCATAGGCTTACACAAAAATTGTCCCAATCAAATTTACTAAAGAACTCCAGAAAACGATAGAGGACCTGAACATGCCAAGAAATTAGAAAAAAAAATTCCAGACGTATGGACAAAGAAATAATACAAAACAAGTATGGGAGCTAATCATAGTCACCTCAAGAGGTCCCGCGAAGGAATTATTAAAGACATGAAATATGTAAAGAACCAAGGTTTCCAAGGCATAAGTTGAGATAAGCCCATGGTGAGCACCCAGGATCCGGCTCTCATAATAGCACCAGGCCTTTATCAATATAATGCTACGCTTAAACAAATGATTCTGATTTATCAAATGATCAACCTAAAGAAGCAAAAACTATGATTCAGCAAAGAGACTTAGACATCATCATGGTGTATTTTTTTAAAGTAGAGAGAATTAGTATGAGTTTCCAAAATGAAGCACTTACCTCCTCAAGGAAACAAAGAGTGCACAATCCTCCAAGCTGGTCGAATGATATGTCCACCACAATATTTTCCACAAGACATTTGATTATCTTCACCTGAAAATATAAGAAGATAAGAAAGATTGCCAATCAATTGTCAGATAAAAACTTAAGAGCCAAAATACTAAGATATTTTAGATTATGTTATGGGGAACATAAACTAATGCTACATCTAAAATATTATAACTAAAACAAAAACAACAACAACAACAAGAAGAAAAAAGATCAGGAGATAATAGCACCTTCTAAATAAAACAAGCTTAAAAGCTGGGGAAAAAAGAGATGAAAAATAGCTTATCAGCCATGAATGATCTTTTCCCAATACCCCAATAACAAAAAAAAAAAAAAAGCTCACCCCTAAACGTGGTGTGTAGCTGAATTAGCAAGGGACATTCACTGCAAGGATGACAAGCATCCTGGAAGTAAACCAAACAAAAGGGGTGGGAGTTTGAGCGTTGAGTGTTGACCTGCAGTTCTAGGCTGAATGCTCTTAGACAAATTTTTATTTATTTTATTTTTATAATGAAGAACCCCAGAGACAAGGCTCACGCAGCATGCCTTTCACCTAATTAAATCCGGGGACGCATTAACATCCCACAGATTCGGTAGATCATTGTCCTTTAACTGATGGGACATGGCTCCTAGAAATTGTTTGCACCCAAGATTTAAAACATAGACCTTGGGAGGGCTTTGTGGGATGGCATTTTTTGTAGAATTGCTTTGGCTTGGGTGCCTTTGACAGTGATTGATCTTCTTGCATGTTGGAACGGGCTTCATGGTTGTGCTCAAGTGGATGTGGCTTGGAAGATGGTTCCTTTGTGTCTTGTGTGGTGCATTTGGATGGAAAGAAATGGAGCAGTGTTTTAATGACAATGCTATACTTTGGAGCAAATCCAGAACTTTTTTGTGCACTCTTATTGCTTTGGTTTTCTGCTTTAGTGATTAACGGAACCTAGGTTCATGATTTTCTATTGTCCCTTTTTTTTTTCATAGAATGTATATAGGTGTTTTCTTTGTATACTTCTTGTGTACATGGGCTTCGCCTATACATTCGTTTGTAATAAAATTACTTCTTACTTATTAAAAAATATATATACAATTAAAAAATAAAAAGGCTGAGATAACTTTTATTATACTACGATCACAATATACTAACGTAAACATTAATAGCCTATGTAATATAGTCCAAAATATGTATCATAATAATATAGTTTCTCATATCCGGTAATAATACATTTTTTTTTCTATAAGTTCATATCACATCAGATAATAATATAATTGATGTGGCATAATTATTATAATTAAAACACTATAATTATTTTTTTTTACTAGCACTAGGTGTCCGGGAACAACATCCTGACTAATCCCGGGGGTACACAGGCCTTCGACAAGGAATTTCTCGCAAGTGGACCTCGGGTAATTCAAGAGGAGCATCCCCCAATCCGATACACCCAATGGGATTCGAACCTTGGACCTTGGAGGGAGCGTACCACCAAGACCAAGGTCTTTACCACTTGAGCCAACCCCTAGGGGTTTAAAATACCATAATGCAAAGCACTTAAGTATAATAAGTACTACATACCAAACCATTATATAGCATCGACTAAGGGAAAACTATAATACTATAACGCAATATAATATACAAAAGATTATGTTTCATTAAGTATAGTACTAAGGACTATACAACTTTTCATAATCTACTCCATTAGTCAATTGTAATAGACTTTAATGGCATGAACGTATATGATTTCCTTGTATCTTTGGACACTCATGCATAGGTGTTGCTCTTGTATATGTCCCGTGTTCTTGGCTTTGCCTATTTTAATAAAATTCTTATTTATTGATGAAAAAAAAAAGGACTATGCAACACTAACTATTCCATTGTCTCCTCTACTTTTTGCTATCATTATGGAGGCAATTGGCCAGATGGTGAAGGCTGCTATGGGTGGTGGCTTTTTATCTGAATTTTCGGTGGATAATGGTACTAATGGCTCTATCATAATCTCACATCTCTTATTTGCAGATGATACTCTCCTTTTTTGTGAAGCGGATCATGGCCAGATTCAAACTTTATGAGCACTTTTGTTATGTTTTGAAGTCGTGACGAGGCTTAAAGTGAACCTTGGTAAGTCCGAGATGGTTGCAGTGGGCGTGGTGCCCAATATCAATAGCCTAGCGAGCCTTCTGGATTGTAAAGTGTCATCCTTGCCTTTGAAATATTTGGGCCTCCCATTGGGGGTGACCTTTAAGGCTAGAGCTATTTAGGATGGGGTTGTGGAGAAAGTAGAGAAAAGGCTGGCTGGTTGGAAACGATTATATTTATCGAAATGGGGTCACTCACTGTAATTAAGAGCACGTTAACTAAAGGGTGGGAATGTACAAGAGATATTGTCTACTTTCCAACTCTCTAGAATGTAATTAGGTGTCTCATTTTGCTACTTCCTGTGTATATAGGCATTGCCTAGTTTCATTCGTTTTAATAAAGTTTCTTACTTATCAAAAATAAAAAAATAAATAAGAGCACGTTAACTAACCTCCCCACCTATTTTTTATCTCTATTTCCTTTGCCTGCAGGGATGGCGAATAGGATTGAGAAATTATTTCGAGCTTTTTTGTGGGGGGAATGGAGGAACCGAAAATCCATCTTGTCAAGGGGAAGAAAGTTTGTTCTCCAATTTCAAATGGTGGCTTGGGAGTTTTGCAACTTGAGGACTTTCAATAAAGCTTTGTTGGGGAAATGGTTATGGAGGTACCACTTGGAGGGAGATTCACTATGGACGGAAATTATGGACTCCAGACACAGAAGTGCTTGGGGGGGCTGGTGCTTCGACGAAGTGAGAGAGGGGGGGGGGGTATGTCGTGGGCTTATGTAAATTTATTAGGAGGGGATGGCAGAGTTTTGAAAACCATCCCATTTTGTGGCTAGAGAGGGCACCAGAATCAAGTTTTGACATGATGTTTAGTGTGGAGATTGGCTGGAGAGGGCCTTTCCAGCTCTCTATCGTATTACAGCTAACAGGGATGCTTCTGTGGCGGATCTGTGGGTATTTTCTCATGGTTCTCACCAGTGGAATGTCCTATTTAATAGAGATATTCATGATTGAGAATTGCACATTGTTTCAAAATTTTTCAGGTTGATATACTCCACGAGAAACAATACGGAATAGGGGGATAGGATGCCGTGGAGGTCCAAAGGCAGCAAAAAGTGCACAGTCAAGGAGTATTACAAAATATTGGCATCACAAGGACCAAGGTAATGCTCCATTCCCTTGGAAGAATATTTGTGCCTTATAAAGTAGCTTTTTTCGAATGGACTGCTGCTCTTGGGAAGATTTTGACCACGGAAAACTTGACGAAGAGGGGGCTCATTATGATGGATTGGTGCTACTTGTGTAAAAAGTAAGGAGAATCGGTGGATCACTTATTATTGCATTGTGCAGTGACAAGGATGTTGTGGGATGAGATCTTTAGAAGAGTTGACGTCGCTTGGGTAATGCCATTGAGGTTAGTTGATTTACTGACTTGTTGAAAGGAGATTCAAGGTTGTCCTCAAGTGGCGGCAGTGTGGAAGATGATTCCGTTGTGCATTATGTGGTGTATTTAGGCAAAAAGGAATTAGCAGTGTTTGATGATAGGGAGCGCACAATGGCGGAGCTTCAGAATTTTTTTGCTCACACACTTACTTTGGTTTTCAGCTATTGTACTTAATGGGAACAATGCTCATGACTTCTTGTCCTTAATCTATTGTTCCTAGAATGTATTTCGGTGTTCTTTTATATACTCCATGTATACACGGGCTATGCCTATTTCATTCGTATTAATAAAATTTACTTTTTACTTATAATAAAAACAACTATTCTTGTAAGGACTATCGACACTTTGTATAATACTAGGGGTTATATAGCACCAAGTAAACTTCCCCGCCTTCCCTTTTGGCTATATGGAATTATTGACACACTACATCCATTGAACAATATGGTATGATCTAGCCGGTTGAAATTGATATTGTCATTCGTAGTTCAAACCAATATTGAATAAAATTTTCAATGAATGAGGCACACATTTAATTCCAACTCACACGAAAATAATGCCACGTGGTAGCATCCCATTTGCTTGATAGGAGAAATTACCCCATCTACATTGTTTCCTTAAACATTCAAGGTTGGTTTAAATATTATTAAAAAAAAGCCTGGTCACACAATTTTCAGAAGTTTGCAAGCCAGTATTTCCAAATGCTTGTGTGAGAGAGGGTTTTTCTTCTTTCTATGTGGGTTGAACATTTTTTTAATAGGTAAATATCTATTTTATTAGTAATAACAATAAGCATAGCCCAAACACTATCATATACAAGAGAAACACCTAGTTGAAACTACAAACTGATAGGAAAAATTCATGGAGGCTCAGTGCATTAAAATCTATAGCAATTGACCAAAGGAAAAAACTTTTACATTCACAATCTTGGAAATATCTATTGCTCTTTCCCTTCAAATGCACTGAACTAGGCAAATGGGAGCCATCTTCCATACAACTGCAATTTGTGTACTGCCTCAAGGCCTCGTTTGGGAAATGAGATGAGATGAGAAATCTATGAATAGTAGTAAAATGGTTTGTGGATAGTAGTGAAATAATTTGAGTTAAGATGTTTTCTTGGATTTTGAGAAATGAGAGAAAAAGTTGAATAAAAATATTATAAAGTTAAAATATTGTTAGAATAGAATTTTTTAATATTATTTTTGTTTTAGAATTTGAAAAAGTTGAATTGTTTTTTATGTTTTGTTTGGAAGTTTGAGAAAGTTGTAATGACTAGATGAAAAAGTTGAAGTTTTTAATTGAAAAGTGCTTGTGTTTGAGTGGTGTTTGGGAAGAAAATGAGGCGAGGTGAGATGAGATGGGTTCCCAAACGAGGCCTTAATCATATCCATCTAGCCAAGAGATCTACTACCTTTCTAGGCATGACCTAAACCACCTTTGCTAAAGAAATCATACCACATAGCGTTAACAATCTCAAAGTAGGAGGTGGTCCACATTTTCCCCACCCTTTTTGCACATTAAGCACCAAATACCAATCCATAACAATAATCTGGTGTTTCCTTGGGTCATCCGTGGTACGAATCTTCTTTAAAGAAGTTGTTTGAACGAAGAAAGTTGCTTTTAAAGATGCCTTAGTCTTCCACGTTTTCTTCCAAGGAAAGGAATTCGTGTCCTAAATAGTTAGGGGCTGTTAGAATGGGTGAATTATAAATTTTACTTTCTTGGATGGACTCCAAAAAAAGTTTTTCTAAAACTCTAGTGCTTAGTTTCATATCGTACAATAGATTGAAAAAGTTGAAGGCATCAACTTCCCAATTTTGAGTTGCTGACATTCCACTAAGGGGAGCCATTGAAAAGTAACATTAAATCAGCCATCGAAGTATCCAGCATTCTCGCAATCCTATATACTTCTAGAAAAGCTTCCTTGTGAGCTCTCTCACCACACCAAAGGTCATGCTAAAATCTGGTCCAAGTGGCATTGCCCAGATTAGGTCTAGTGTGTATAATAAAGACTGCCAATCCTTTACTAATATTCTTCCCCAACCCTACCCCATGTAGTCTGTTTACCTCATTAGAGCACCACTCTCCCAAGCACAAACATACTTGGAATCCGCTACAGCTTTAAATAAAGTTGACCTCTCAAGTTGATATCATAATGGGAAGTGGTCCAAGCATTGTTGAGGTAGCCTCTTTTAATTTAAAGCTGGTAATGCTCATCCCAGAATGATACAAGAAATCTATCTATTTGAGACCAAGAGGATTGTCTCTCAATTTTATGACCGCGTGAAGGAGCCTCCCACAAGACCACAAGAGGAAAATCCGAATATGAATCCAAAAGATTCCACCATAGCCAGACAAAGGTGAGAATTGCCCGATCTTTCACTCGAAAATAGAATGGCATTGAAATTGCCCCATACACACCACGGTAGTTCCGCCAACCATGAAGGCTAGCCAAGTCCCACATATACCTTCTTTTGCTATCAAAGGTTTGGCCCATAAATCCCTGAATAGGCCCAGAAGAAGCCGTCTACTACATTCTTGAAGGAGCACACCACCATGTATTCCCCTACACACTCTTCCAAATTATCCACCACTCTTTTATCCCACATCAGCGATACTCCTCTAATGCCCCTCTAGATGCTATTTTATGGTTGAATGATTTTTGTTCTTTTTTTGGTATCATTTTGGTTAGTCTATTTTTTTAATTAAATAATGGTGTTATTTTTCTTTAGTATAAAAATAAATTTGATGGCAGTTTTTTTTTTTTTTTATAAGTAACTTAATGGCAAATATTAGGTTCAAAGATATGATATCATTGGGAGATGTGTTATTTGTTCTATGTGGTCAATGAAGTATGCTTAGAAAAATGGATTTTAGGTTAGGTGGATTATGTTGTTGAGAACATTCTTTACCCCTATTTTTTGTCATGGAAATGAAATTATTGTGGGATGTTTCTTCTATGGATGTATAAAGTTTAATTTTGCTCATATGTTGAGGCATAAAATTTCTTCTATTTATTGACATATATAGCATTTTTTGGAGCGTTTTTCTTCATGACATACAAAGTCTATATGCATAACAAATGACAGTATAATAATGAGAGATACTAAAAATAGATGCAAGTATACCAAATGTTTAATGCAAATACTTTACATGTATACATAGAGATATGGATATACATGTACACACGTATATCCATGATTTCATGGCATGACCTTCCATGATTTCCTTGTATCACTAAACTAGCACACTTAGGCATTGCTCTTGTATATGTCCAGTATACTTGGGCTTTTGCCTACTCTTTTAATCAATAAAAATTTGTTTACCGATAAAAATAGGGGCGTTCCTAGAGTACAATCAAAGGGAATGCCTATTTTAGGAAAGCGTAGGGTAGCAAGGGCTAATAAAATCTACAAAGGATGCAAATTAGATATGGTTCTGAACCATAGTCCATTCATACAACGACTTAAGCATGAAAGGTTTTAATTCTAGTAGTTTTCTCCCACAGTTTTCAAAGTTTCATGAGTTACGCTCCTTCCAAATATTCCACATTAAGAACAAAGAAGTCATCCCTCCAAACTATAGACATATATGGTTGCTACATTTATTTATGTACATACTAGCAGATTGTTGCTGAAACATGAAACAACTTCACATATACATGCAAAATATTTATATAAATGTTTATGTGTATATATAGAGTAGCTAAATCTACTTACGCGCGTGTGTGCGCGCATGTAGATTTGTTAATAGCTGACTATATACGAGAAAAAGTGCAACATGAATATATCTACATATAAGCATGCATATATAGTTACTAATTTTTGAAGTGTGTATGATGTACAAACTTAGTCTTGTGTATGATGTACAAACCTAGTCTCCAAATATAACAAGGTTATGTAAAAACATTCAAGTATGCAAGGTTAGTACATAAGCGCATTAAATAAGCTTTGTTAAAAAGAATTATTTGTTGTATGCATTAATAATCTGGTCTACCATGAGATATACATTTAGGAAAATGCATAGATTTGTTAAATAGCAATCACAATACTGAAGTTCATTTTGTATGATTAGTGCTAACGTGTGTAGGATTATTTATTTGGATGCAAATTTATACATTACTGTACATTTAAAATAATTGCTATGAAATAACATGAGCCTTGCTCATTTAATTGTAGTCGTGTTTCATAGTTATCAAATAACATCAAGTATATTATAAATACATAAGAGGGACATACTTCTGCCTGAATGTACTGAACCTCTTTTACATGGAATTCAGCATTCTCGTTCTTTTCCTCATTCTCCAGAATATCACGAACTTGATGAGCCCATGTTTCTTTCATATTTTGATTCTTACTGAAGGTTGTTAAATCAATGTCACCATCAGGCAAATAAGTCTTGAGCGGAACGGACCCAAAGATACACACCTGCGGAGAGAAATTAAAATTTAAGGTATTTAAGACAAGGCCCAGTGATATAACAATACAAAACATGAAGATGATGCACTTCTAATGTACAGATGTGAACAAACAATGAGATATTCCACAAACATGATTGTAGGTCCAAATTTGCATGATGGAAAAATAAATATTGAAATCAAACAGGTTCACTACCTACTAATTGTAATTTTCCAGACAAATTCAATCTCACTATTGCACTCAATCCAAGGTTAAATCCATCTATCTCCCAATTTAACTAACGACTCCCTTCTTAGCTCTCCCTAACTTATATCAAAAGATTAATGATTGTCCCCTCATGCCTCTAGTGGCTACAGGCAATCACCCAAAACGTCATGCTTAATATTTTTCCAAAGTTACACCAGCACTTTATTCTTTCTGCACGCAACTTACTCACCTCAACATTCTTACTCAACTATGTCTATTCAATTAACTTCTCACATTCACAGCTTCCCTTGAAGTACCCGAGGTGTACTTGCGGAAAACTCCTTACCAATGGCCTATGCAGCCCCCGGGATTAGTCGGGAAGCTGTTCCTAGACACCCGGTGCCAATAAAAAAAAAAAAACTTCTCACATTCACAGCTAACAATCACCTTTTATACTCAACAACTTAACAAGCATTTCAATTTTAAATAATTCTTCAACTGTTAAGGCATAATAATTCACTTATTTTTTTGATAGGTGTGGATACAGAACTATTACCCCGTCAATCTTGGTGCGTGTGTTATAATAATTCATTTATACCATATAGAACTAGATGACCACCATATCAAATCAGTGTAAATAACAATAACGCACAGATAAACATAAACCAGTCAAGAATTTGGACATGTATGCATGAATCGATGCTCCACCTGGCAGGGGAAGCACGTCATAATGAGCCGCTGCACATAATCTGCCACCGCATTTCGGCGCTCCTCAGATGGAGGGTTGGGCTGGATGCAGGCAATAAGCTCTGCAGTCCTTTCCTCAGCCTTTAACCATCGGTCCGAGTCGAGCACTCGCATTACAGAGGCTGCTTCATTGGGCAACAGGCCGTTCGGCAATAGCCCACTCGGTGGCTGTGCCCATTCCTCATGTTCGCCCATGCAAGCTTAGACTTTCTCCCCCAAAACCCTCAACAACTACAATAACTCCTTCCACCCAAAACAAACAACAAAAAAGAAGAAAAAAAACAGATATCAAAAGCAAGAGACGTAACTTTGGACGTTAATACAAAGAGGTTGTTTTGGGGTTCAATAAACCCCAGAATCTGACAATTTATCCAAATCGTTGACAGTTATGCTTAAAAAGGAAACTTTCAGAGCTCAACAAGCAGGGCCCAGATAGGCTTTTTAGAAAATGGTATGTGCGCTGTAAATGCCGCCAATAATTATGGGCGTTTCAGAAAAAGATCACAGACACAGAACCCTAAATAATTTCAGATATTAACACTGTATATGCAAAAATAACAAATATAAGTGTATACGAATATCTTGGTGAGAAATTGAAATAAAATCTACAAGGTTAACGGGGAAAAACCCTATAGGAAAGGGGAAAAAAAAAATTCGGCGATATTGAATACGGAAGAGATTATCAAAACCCAACGAGACACAAAACGCTGGTTAATCGCAACAAGGTCGGAGTGTTGGCGAATCAATGGTGGGAGTAAGAGACCAAATTGCAAATGTGAGAAGGAGGGAGGGCCGTGGTTTGAATGGGGGAAAGAAAAGAGGCGTGGATGGAAGAATTAGGTTTTGTGGGAAAGAAGAGAGAGGAGAAAAGAGAAGAGGGTGCTTGGGAACGAAAACAGGGATTGAGAGACACAGAGAGATTGCTGAAGTTTGTGGAATTTGTGCATTTGAAACGGAATGGAAAAATCTATTTGGGGAAGGAAAGGATGATGATTGGAATCTGATGGAAACAGAGCGAGAAACAGAGAAAAAAAAAATGATCAGAAACTAAAATGATAAAAATGATTTTGCCGTTTTACCCAATGGGCTATGCTTTTTCATAAATGACTAAATAGTCTATATTTTTTACATTAGTAATATTTCATAAGTACGCAACTATCGCATAAATTTTTTAAAAAAATATAAAATTTATTATTATAATATTAATTTTTTAATATAAATTTTATATTTATTTATTTTTTAAAAAATAATTATATAGTGTTTATATATTTCATGATTGTAAATATCATTTTTCTTTTACATTCAAGAGAATTACTGTCTATTTATTTTTTTCTTAATTGTGCAATATGAATAGGGGTGTAAAAAAAATTGAAAAATCGATTGAACCGGTCTGGTTTATAAGCGGTCATGTGCGGTATCGATTCTTAAGAACCGAAACCAATCCTAAACTGGTGCGGTACCCGTTTTCATATATTTATAACTTTTTATATTATAGTATGTATATTTTATAACAAATTTTTAATTAATATAACATGAAATTCTAATTTTATTATTCAAGTATATTAATCTTATAATATAAAATTAATATAACATTTGATGTAATATATAAATTTTAATCTTATAATATAAAATTATATAACATAAAATTTTAATGTTAAACATAAACATTAATATTAAGTTATTAATATAAACTTACTTTCGATATATATCACTGATAAATACATTTTTGGCAGAATAAATTATAATATATATTCTTTTTATAAATACATTTTTACATATTTGATCATATATACTTATATAAAAAGTCTAGAACTTATATAGATTATAATTAAATTCAATATTATACTAGTATGTGTTAATTATTATAAAATAATATACTTATACTATAATATAAATAGACTAATAGTTTAATATATGTAAACTTCATATTATTACTAACATAGATAATCTGTAAAATCGGTAAAACCAGACTGGACCAGAATGAAACTAGATAACCTGGAAGTTTTGATTTCTGCAGTGAGTCAATCTGGTGTCGGTTCAACTTTTCAAAATCGGTATAAACCTGTTCGGTTCTAAAAAGATGGACAAAATTAGACCGAACTGGACCAGTTATACCCCTAAATATGCAAATTCAAAACTCCATCACCGATGATTAAAAAAAAAAAACTCCATCTCCGATCATTTCTCTCTTCTTTGGACAGAATATATAGCGTCACTAATTTAGTACTTGTTTGGAAACTAAGATGATCTCATATCATATTATCTCAAAACTTCCATAATTTCCTTCTCAAATATCAAGAAAATACAAATACTTTTTAATTTTAAATATTCAACTTTTTTTATATAATCATAACATAATTACTATAACTTTGATGAACTTCCAAACAAAATTCAAAAAATAATACAAAACTTTCAAATTTCAAAACAAAAATTATATTAAAAAATTATATCTTAACAATATTTTAACTTTATAATATTTTTTTTCAATTTTTTCTCTCATTTTCTAAAATTCAATAAAATATATTAACTCAAATAATTTCACTATTATTCATAGAATTCTCATATCATCTCACTTTCTAAGCAATCACTTAATACTATTGCATTAAATACATATTTCTTATTGCACTCAAGTTGGGGTGAAAACAAAATGGAAAACTAGTTGAATCAATCGAACCGGTGGGTTCAATCCTAGTTTTTATGTTTTGAAAATCAATTTGGACCAAATTGAGCTGGAAAATATATATATATATATATATATACTTTTATATTATATATAAAATATTTTTATATAATTTTTTATATTATATATATTATATGTTAATTAATATAACATAAAATTTTAATCTTATTATTCATGGTTATCAATTTTATAACATAAAATTAATATAACATTTGATACAACATAAGATTAATTTTATAATTTTTAATGTAGCATTTGATATAATATATAAATTTTAAGCTTAAACATTAATAGAAACTTACTTTTGATATATATATATATATATTCTTTTTAATAAATACGTTTTGACATATTTGATCATATATAATTATAAAAATACTAGAACTTATATAGACTTAAACAAAAAAAGAGTCTACTACAAGAAGAAATTATACTTAAACAAAAAACCAAAGTCAAATGGCTTAAATAGGGAGATGCTAATTCCAAATTCTTCCATGCTACCCTAAAATACAAGAGAAACAAGGTTAGAATAAAGAGTATGGTCTTGTCTTGAAGGATGGGAGGATCCTTGAAGCCCCAAAGTAAAGTAGTATAATTATCCCAATAATTTATGCAGCAGATAATTTGAAGCTATGCCAAGCTGCATCCTTAGAGGAAATCAAACAATAGTGGCCCAAAGTCGAATGGCTTGGCTTGAGATTTTTCATAGAAAGTTGGGAATTACAACACCGGATTTATTAGTAGCAGCAAATAAGTTTTTTTACAAGGTCACCCTCCCCATTTTTATTCCTCTTCCTTGATTATCGTGATTCCAAAATAGGATAACTCTACTATCTTTCTAAGGTTGCGACCAATTAGTTTATGCTTTGCTACATACAAAATATTTTCCATAATGTTGATGACTAAGTTGTCTCAGGAAAAATGAGTAGCTTGGAAACAAGTTTGCAAGCTCGTAGAGAAAGAAGATTGGGACATCCGAGACTTGGAAAAAATGAAGAATGCACTACTTATAAAATTTGCATGGAAGTGTTTGTATTAAGACTCTCAATGGTCATCTTTATTTATGGGCAAATAATTGGAACCAAGTTCATCCCCTCCTCTTAGAGCAATCTAGACATGACATAGGTTTTTGGAAAGCACTAAGACTTATGACAACCCATGATTCTTCACAATTGTCCCATAGAATGTAAATGTACAAGATGATATGTATAAAAAACTTCACCCTTGTAGCCTACTTTTTTGGAGACTCTTCTTTAATTGTTAAAACTCGCTCCAGAAATTGAAGATTCTGAAACACAATCAAATCCACCTTGGTGGAGTTTTGATACTCTTACAGAGAAAGAGAAAGGAATTATGCAAAGAGGCTAAGGGGTTGGATTCTATTTATAGACAATATTAGGGAAATGTTTTTTGATGGTATGAGCAACATTTACCAATATTTAGATGATTAACATCTATCATTTGCTTAACACCTTGACGTTTGGTCCAACATAGCACTTAATGGTCATCAACAACTAACATCAACCCAATACCATTCAACGATTAGTACCTAGCACTAACCTTCTCTTCACTATTTTGTTCATTTTTTATGACGGCATGTAAAGGTTATCAATCGCCTGGATGGATCTACTTGGCGTTTAGATGTCTAAGGCATCACATCACTTTTTCTTAACCATGTATTGATGATTGGGTGATAGTTGTTATCGTTTAGATGTCTATTGATTCTTTTGACTGAGTTAGAATCTTTGTAATTTTGAAATTCTTGTAGTGTTAGATCTCGAGATATTTTACACATTTAATTAAATTTTTAAAGTTCTCTTCATTTTTGTTTTTATAATTGAGAGATTACATAATAAAACCCTATTCATTGAGCTATTGGTTAGTTTGGGGGTTTAAACATACACCATATTGTATGGAAAATGTGCCCACGCACTGTTATGGATGTGTGGGGTACTTATGTGTTGCCTAACATGAAAGCCCTTTTTTAGGTCCTAATGAGATGTTCATAAAAGAGAGAAGGGAGACCAAAATGAAAGAAAATGACTCTTCCCACCATTTTCTTATCTATAGAGTTATATTCCTCCAATGATAAGCGAAAAATTCTAAGAGATAAAGGAATTTTTATTTTGCATATACTTTCCTTTTTAGATATGCCCATTTCTAGTTGTCAATGGGAGCCATGACCCACTCATTCACATTTCCTAAATCCTGACTTGCTTTCATCACTCTTTTGGCCACCATCCCATACTGCACACATGCCTACGCATTGTCGCGAGCACCATGTGCTCATGTGTCGTCTGAGCTACATATTCTATTACATATATTTTTTTTTCAAATTCCATCATTTGAAGATCTCCACGACTACCAATGGTTTGAATGGCTGTAACACCTCGTTTCCCTAGGATTAAGAACACAATCATTTTTAGAAATTTCAAGGAAGGGGTATACTACCAAACTTGACTTAAGAAATTTTATGCTTAAAGAAATGTTAGATCCAAAAGATTTCGTAATAAATAAAGTCAATTATTATTAAACACTTAAAATCCAAACGAGAGTTTGAAGAAATATTTATTTAAAATCAATAAAGTCTCATGTATTTATCAAGAATAACTTATTAAACTGGAAATCATAAATTGAGTATGCCATAAATAAAGCCTTATCTCCCTAGGTCAAGTCATGTCATGCAACTCATAATAAAACATAGGGTTCTTGAAAGCATGCATACTCATAGTTACATACGTAAATAACCTGAACATGAACTTGAAATGTGTATGAAATGCTTTAATTTGTCTTTTCACTTGTCATAGATCGGCACCCACTGTTGACTCCCATGAGTTAGGGTTAACGAATCTAACTAAATTTTGATTCCGCCTATGGCCGCGGGTCTTGGAATCAATATATAAAAAAGATATACTGAGTGCACTACCAGTATGTACAACTTGGCAATGCAATATGCCCATAATATATATTACCATCTTCATATAATAATATAGGCCGTTACGTATCTTAACATTCATAATCGATCATAATCATGCATGCATATTCTTGCCATATCTTGTTTTATCCTATTATAGAGTTCAAGTGAAATCGTGCCTTATCATATTATAGATTTTAAATGAAATTATAATCTTTCATAAACTATCATTTTACATATTTCTTCACATAAAATCATGAGCTTTCATAAATATTTTGATACATAACTTTCACATGAAATCATGATTTTTTTATAAAATATCTTGATGCATGTGTTATGCAACTGATATAAAACTTGTGCAAAAATCATGATATTTATAAATTTATCATGACTTGAGTATATAAGAATGGGCTTTTAATGGAGGGTGTATATACATAATACTTTCATAAAATACATGTCGTTTATCGTACATATGTGTAAGGGTATGATCATGCTACTTACCTTGTAGAGTTAATCTAATATTTTCGCAGTGCGACTGATTACCTATAAAATATGCAAGTAATTCCCGTGAATTCCTAATTAATTACAAAACCCAAAAAAATAATTTATATTTCCTTGAAGCTTAAAATCATCAAAACCCTAAAATAGTCTGACCATTCATGAGCCCAACCATTAAACCCATTCAACATAAGTCCAAGCCCTGGCCCATTTAAAATTTTAGAACCCATACAATATACCATACTAGCCTATACATGACCTAAGGTCTATGCTGTGTTAGAGAAAGAGATAGACAGATAGAGAGAGAGAGAGAGAGAGAGAGAGAGAGCATGGAGAGATTAGAGGCTTACGACTCTGTTGGTCGGAGTTGCAGGTGGAACAAGTGAGGACTCCGAGAGGCACCTTGGGGTTCGGCAGTGTAAAACCAGTGACAGGCAGTGATCGACAAGTGTATCCACTAGCTTCCACGATAGTGCAACGTGCATGTTGTTGCTGGAGGTTACTATTTGGTTGGTTTACTCTTGTTCTGACGTGGGTTTGAAGGTTAGGGTGTGGAGGTGGTGGCTAGGCCTCGGTGTGGTGGTCGCTTATGTGATCTCCTCGGTGGAAGCTAGGACGGTGGTTGGACAACTACGACTTGATCTATTTTCAGTGGCTGAAACTGAGGACTTTTATTGGTTGTTTACAGTGGAGGGAGGAGTTGTTTCTTGGTGATAGTGGTTGGGTAGAGTGGGTCACGGTGCGGAGTGGTAGTGGCTTGAGGATGAGGAGTCATACGATGGTGGTGGCTTATGGTGGGATTCCTAACATCTTTGGATGGTTTTTAGATGTGCGTTGCGACAAAGGGAGGAGATGTGGATGGGCATGCAATGGGTGCTTTGTCGTGGCTGTGACGCTAGTCTGAGGTGTTGTTTACATGGGCTGCAGCGTGTGGGGCTATCCCACGATGGTGTAGGTCACTGTGTGACAACGACTGCAACTTGATAATGGTAGTTTCCAAAATGTGAAGGATGCTGGTATGCTTAGGTCTTCAACGTACGAAGGAGAGAGATAGAAAGAAGGAAATTGAAGAAGTTTAGGATGTGCGGCAACCCTGGTTGAGGGAGATTTCTACATGCATGAGAGGGATATATAGGTAGCTGGAAACCCGAGAGGAAGAAAGAGAAGGAAGACACAAACGTGCATGGAACGGAAACTATATAGTCTATAAGGGTATGAGGCGATGCAATTTTGGGCTTAACTCATGTGCTTTGAGTATTGGGTTCAAAATAAGCTCAGCTTGTCTAGTAACATTTTTTTGGGCCATTACTAATTACATAGGGCCCAATTGATCCTTAAAATATCCAATGGGCTTTTGTCCAATTATTGAGCTTGTTAAAAATCTCATGATCCACCATAATAATTTATAACCCCATGGTCTTTCTAGAATTATCTAATTAATCTAATTTAGGCTTCCAATAAATATCGGCCCATTAAAACCCAATAACCTCAATAAATAAATAGTTCGTGGGCTATTGCAATACAGTCCATTAAACCTATTTTAGGCCCAATAATTTATCCATATTTCAACCCTAATAATATTGGACCGAGTCGTTACAATACTTGAATAAATTGTAGCCTCGAAATCATTTGTGTGGTCCCAGCTATTTGTATAAGAAAATTTCTACATATCATCCCTTACACTACACACTAACATGTGATTTGTCACTTTTGTCCTTATATTTAAACACATACATATTTATTTGTAAATATGTGTGTTTCGATAGAAGGAGAAGAATAACAAATTATATGTTGATGTGTGGTGTGTGGATGATAAGTATCATTTCTCATTTGTACAAAGAGTCCTACTACCCATACGTGTGAAAAACGTGCTCCTCCTTACGTGCTAACATGGCAGTGACACCTATCATTGTCACATCATTTTCTTTAAAAAAAAAAGAAAAGAGAGAAAATTGGACAAACCCTAACCGTCTACCTATTTCTCTTCCCGACATTATATCTAGAGCAAACAAAGTGATTTTTAGCTTTATAAATCAAGACTGAAGTTGGATATATTGGGTGAGATAAAGTGACTGTTAGACTAATGTATGTTTTCTTCCATTTTTCCACTCCAATATTTGGGCTTTCATTCCTTAATAAATTTGGAAGGTTGGAGGGCACTAGACTAACTCACTTTTTCAAAAGGTTTTTTCTTTGCCACATGGATCTATGAATCGTAAGCTAACCATTGGGGCTAAGGCCTTTAAGCAAAAGGGTTAGTGCTCCAAGGTTAGATTGCTCTGTTGTCCATTTGGTATACCTTCCCTTACCCACCCGCCCTCTCCCTTTTTTGGCCCTTCGAGTTACTATGACCAGCTCTGTTTTTTTAATTGGTATATAGTTGGTGATCTATGAAAATCTTTCCACTGGTTATGAGTATTGGTCAAGCAGAAAGTCTTTCCACTAGTTGCTAGCGTTGGTTGGGCTGAGGGAGTCCTGCTTCTATTATATGCACATCTACCTACCAATTTTTAGAAGAGCTCATCTTCCTTCATGTAGTAGGGTCGGCCAGGTTGCTCTAAATAAGGACCGACCCTAAGTATTTAGGTAATCAAATAATTTAGGGATAACACTTATTACCTACCCATATATATGCTTTTAGGATGTAAATAACGTTAGTAGGATGGAAAATCTGTTGCCTTAGTTCTATTTTTTTTTTCAATTGATAAGAACCAATTTGGGTCATTCCATATATATTGATTACCACAATTATTTTAAAATTTAGTTTAAAACGTACAACCTTAATTTTTTTATTCTTGAGGTTTTAGATGTGACATTTAATGATTTTATATTTTTAGTGTGTGTGATGTAGTTATTAACTATTCTTATAGGAACTATAAGTCATGTGTTCTAAAACTTATATTATAATAATGAGATTTCTTTCGATATTCAATTTTCTATATTTTGCAAAAGATTAATCATCACCTTTACTTTGTCGAATTGGGTGGGGGTACTCAGCTTCATTAACTGGGTGTATTATTAGCATGGAGGCTTCAAGTAGTAGAGGTGGAAATGTGCTGTCTAATTTTTTATCTATGCATATTTGCTGATTATGTTGCCTAAGATATATGGTATTTAACTTGGAATTAGGTTTTGAATATGTTGCAAGTAATTATAATATTTAGTTAATGTAGATGATCCCTGCACCGATGATGATAGTCGTGGTGTTAATGTTGGGACACAAGAAGTGGTTGAAGAACAAAAGGTTGAAATGACTTTTGCCTTAGAATACGAGGTTAGAGAATATTACACAAAATATGCTAAAAAATAGGGGTTTGGTGTGCTCAAAAGAAGTTTTAGACCTGGAGATGACGGAAAATTGAGGTACTTCACTCTCCTATATGTACGTCAAGGCACAGCTAAATCAACAATTTTTGTTCTTAGGCCAAGACCAATCAAGAGATTCAAATGTAAGGCAAATATCAATCCAACGATTTGTCTCGATGAAAGGTATATACTTTTATAGTTATACTTGAACAAACATATGCATTAAGTTAGAGAAAAGCAAGATTTCTTAGATGCAATAGGAAGATGGGTCCAGCCGCAAAGAAACAATTGGATGTAAGAGATAGCGTTGGTATAAAGGTGTGTAAATGTTTTTAAGTCTTTCATAGTTCAAGCTGGTGGTTATGAGAACCTAACATTTGAAGAAAAAGATTGTCGAGATTATCTTGATAAGGCGAGACAGTTGCGGCTTGGTGAAGGTGATGCCAAAACTCTACGAAAATATTTTGTTCGAATTCAACAAAAGAATGATTGTTTTTATTATATCATGAATTTGAATGGTGAGACTGTTTAAATAATATCTTTTGGGCAGGTGCCCGAAGTAGGGCTATCTATGAATATTTTGGGAATGCAATAATAGTTGACACAACGTACTTGATCAATGCGTATAAGTTGCCATTTGCTCCTTTTGTATAGGTGAATCATCATGTTCGGTCAATTATTTTTTGTTGTGGTTTAATATCAAGTGAAGATGCAAACACTTTTGCATGGTTATTTCCATCTTGATTGAATTGAATGAAGGTCAAGCTCATTTGGCAATAATAACAGATCAATATAAGACAATACAAATTGCTATTGCTACGGTGTTTCAGACATCACGACACAAATTCTGTCTGTAGTTTTGAAAAAGTTATAAAAAATTTGGATCACATTCACAGTATGAAGCTATCAAGAGTAGGTGATCAAGAGTCTTCTTAGACATAGATCAGTACTGAAAATGCATAATTCTCAAAATACATTGTTAGGTGTGTGGGACAACCCTCTACTAGATTTCTCAAGTCCCAAAGGGCACTGCCCAAGCCACAACTAAGTTACATTATCAACTAAACAGTCATACTTTGGCTACATAATGTGAAATAAAAATAAATACAAAGCAATACCATGACATCAAAAGTGCTACTATATGCCTTGTAATTTCCAATCAATACTCTGTTGCTTCAGTCTCCATTGCAGCTCTGACTTTAAATTTTTCTAGCTCTAGAATTAAATGGGTCTGATAAATTTTGACACTCAAACGTTAATTTCTCTCTCGTTGATGTTTAATCAACATTTTTCCATAATCAAGAAGCTTTGGGTCAACCCAACAAAAATATGTACATGATCTCTCAAATTGAAAATCATAAGAAACTATTAGGATCTTAACATGCTATGCAAAATACAACAACTCATATTAGGCAACATTTTTATTTTACCTTATAATTTCTACTCATAAAAAATCGGCGTCCTTAACTGTCTTCCCTACTAGAAGTCTTTATGCATGCTTTTTCATCCTAATAACAGTATGGGCCTTAGATGATGGTGTGAAAGTTGCCGTCTGTGACATTCTGACACTATTTGATCCCTAACAAAAAAGAGCAACCACAACATGGCATTGTAGGAGCTGATTGAAATTCCAAACATGGATAGAATTTAATATAATTTTTTGTCAAGCTCAACCATATTTGAAAAAGCTTGCTAGAAATCGTATTTGTGAATAGAAACCTAACTGAACAACATTCTATAGTTAGAATAAGCAAAGTGCAGCAAACAACCATCTAGCATTCTACAACCAAAGCAACCAACCCCTCAAACAAGGTGCATTTCTTGGGAAAACTCCATATCTAATAATGGGCATTTTGGCCATAAAAAGAAACATGCAACCATAACAAACATAGTGCATTTTTGGACAAATTTAACATATTAAACTACCATATTCATTGGGTAGGGGCATTTTGGTAGCAAAAAGAACCAACAGATCATAACAAACATAGTGCATTCTTGGGACAAGTTTAACATTATTAAACCTGCATTCATGAATAATCTAACATATTAAACTACCATATTCATTGGGTAGGGTCATGGGGAACCAAGAATTTGAGCAAACAAATCGACTAACAAGAGGTGGCATATGAGTTAAGGGTACTAAAAAATGGATTATCTTATGTTATTTTGCTATAAATGATTCCGCAATTTCGATCTAGGGATTATATCCCTCTTTCTCTCGATCTATCTAGGGTTTTTTTGAAATCCAAATTTTCAAAATCACATAAATCGATCATACCACCATTTTGTATAAAAAAAATATCTTGAGATACCGAAAAAATGTTTGTAATCCGTTAGGGTAGAGAAGAAAACATACAAATGTACTTTGAATATTATGTGTTGAAGAGTATCGTCATTTCTATCTCTCGTAGCTCCAAGGCTCTCTATCTATTTCAATTTACAGATTCTTGTAGTGACAAGACTGCAAACTTTACTACTTAAAATCTCACACACTACACCGCACACCACACTTATTTTTATTTTATTTTATTATTTTATTTTATTCCTATTAAACTAATTGAGTTCTTCTGCTCATCATCCATACACCACATATTTGGTAATAAAAAAAAAATATTAAAAAATTAAAAAATCATGTATGGTATGTGGTATAGGAATGATAAGTGAATTTTTCTTAAATGAATAATATGCCCAAATTGGTATCTCGTTTATAGCTTTCGCTTCACAAGGGCAAAGAGCAGCATCGTGAAAAGAGGAAAGGAGCATTAAAAATGGCGTGGTTCACCCTCTCCCATCTATCATTCATGCCTCAGGAGACATTATAAACGACCATACTTCACTCTGATCTAATCCCAAGCCTCTGAAAACACAAATGCAACATTGCCAAAAGAATCTAAAACGTACATTCCTTAAGAATGGATGTTTGGCAACTGAGATCTCCCATTAAAGGTGGAGGATATTTTTTAAACTTAAAATGTATTTATTTCTAAACATGAAATATTTGTAATATAAAAAGAGTTATGCTACATACAATCACTTTTAAGTATTTCTTGCACACTTCACTGATGTGATTGGCCAAATGAGTTCTTTTATATTAAAAAAAAAAAGTAACACTGCCAATCACATTAATAGAACACGCAAAAGTGACTGCACATAAATTTTTTTAAATTATTAATGCTTGGAGAAGTACATAAGGAGGGGTGAGGAACCTCAACAATTACCCCCAAATACACTGCAGAAATTAAAAACAAGTTGCATCATCTCAATTTTATTCCCATTGCATTTGCTGGCCAGCTATATACCAGATTGGGGTAAAAATTAGCCAATAATAATAACCCAAATCACTTTGGTCAGAATTGTAACCCCATGGGCTTAAATTTCAAAATTTAGCCCCAATTCTAAGATCTAGAACTCGGGTTTGACCTTATTTCATCCTTCAATCCACATAGAAAGCAGCCAAGCTTGTGCTTCTCTTGCAACCCTTCAATTCTATTGGAGAAAGCCTCGAATTATGTCTCATAGATAGGAACTGTTGAAGATTCTCATCCTTGTCAAAGCATCCATGAGATATGCTTGTTGGGGGCAAACAGAATCTTTAAAGCCTTTCCAGTGAATAGACTTTCTGCTATATCCTGAAACCATATCAAGACATCCCCTTCTAAGTTAAAATGAAGCTATCATGACTCTGATTTTGAAATTTAAGCCCCTTCAAAGTGAGCAAAATCCAACCTGCATTCCTTGGCTGGTAAGTATCCTTCATCTTGAATCTCCTCCACCTCTGGCCCAATATTT
This sequence comes from Juglans regia, assembly GCF_001411555.2. Classification (NCBI taxonomy): domain Eukaryota; kingdom Viridiplantae; phylum Streptophyta; class Magnoliopsida; order Fagales; family Juglandaceae; genus Juglans; species Juglans regia. The sequence goes on along the minus strand of NC_049912.1, from coordinate 6,543,512 downwards.
ATATGCGCTCCCATAAAACCCAAGTATACAAAGCTATGCTAACAATAATGTTTCTCACCATAAATATTAGATACTATATGACTCCCAGAATTTTCAATCATATTCATCCTACAATGCATTATTACTTCGTCACTTTGACTAACCAAGATAACATTAATATCTGTAAGGGCGGGCCCTTGAGACCATATCATTATCAACAGATTTGACTTCAGCCTCAACAACTCGAAAAAATTAAAAGGAAAATTAATGCTCTTACTTTAATTCTTTCTACATGAAAGGATCATTTTTTTTTATAAGAAAAAAAAAATAAAATAAAAAATGATCTTTTCATGAAGAAATAATTAAAGAGCATAAAAAAAAGGATAATTAAGACCCCTAACATAACTACAGCCAAAAACAAACAATATAATACAGAAGTATGAGCAATTTTGTTTTTGACAATACGAGTATGAGCACTTACCTGCTATACGAAGAATATCTCTCATACCTTTCTATAAAGTGGGGGTTTTCTTTTGGTTCTTGCCATTCTTCCTCTTCTAAACCCTGCTTCTTCATCGAGTCCTTTGCCTTGCCACAGAAAGAAGAAAGAAACGAACACCATAGTCAAAGCTAGCTAGAATTTTTCATCCAAAATTATCGTTGTTATTGATACACTGGTAACATATTCGGCAAGTTCATAATAGAGCCGCCAAATGATGAGCATTTTGATGAAAAAAGCCCTAATGCGTGTAGAGAAAATCCTGACAGAAGCAATTTTATAAGTAAAATCCTAAATTCAAAGCCCCTGGAGTTCCTATTTCAGTGGGGTTACAATTTATCAGCCTGAAATGAGAAACTAACTAGTTTCCTGCATCCAGCACCACCGAAACCCTGTTATCCTCGAAAACAGAGCACATCCAACTCATCCAACCATGTATTGTACCAACAAGCACAAGGCCAGCACTTAAGGGTGATCTTTCCATGAGAAACACGTTAAGATATGTTCAAATCAGGTATCCAATTCTTCCTCTATCATGGCATCTCTTGTTCAAAAATGGAAGGGTTCCCCATCATAATTGGATGTCTTCCTCTATCATGGCATCTCTTGTTCGAAAATGGAAGGGTTTCCCATCATAATTTCTCCCAGTATCATTCCCTCCCTGGTTGGAAATGCACAGAGGCAAAAAATCCTCAGCTTTCAACTGACATTTTCTTCTGAGTTACCGCTCTGTTAAATAATCAAGTCCCCCTGTTAAGATTAAAAAAAAATTGACAGCATCACAAAAGAATTCCAGTGAAATAAAAGGAAGCAACTGACGAAAACATAGAACAAACATACATGATACAACATTAAATTTTAGCCCATAAACGACAAACGTGATAGATACAGCACAAAAAAAAATTATCATTCCTCCTCTTCTCTCCCTGGGTTTACACATTATGCTATCACAATAACAAGTTCAAGAGGTTTATGATAAATGAAACCACTTATTTAACAGATCGGTATGACGAGCTGGACCCATACTATGGGGTCAACCAGAAGCTGGCAGCAGCACAACTGGAAAACTACAGTACTTACAGACTTGATGCATTTCAGTTGTTTTACGATTATTAGCAGTCTTGGAGAAAGCACACCAACTACCTCTGGATATGGGGTGAAGAAGGCACATTGGATGAGGACCGTTGAGCAGAGTCACCGTGAACTTCAAATCCCCCACTACATTGGCTTCCCTTCAGTTGTGATACTTCATTCAAAGCTGAGAAACCCAGTGGTCCAAGTGAGCCAAACTCAAGCTGTTCGGCATGTGATCCATAGCCAGAACTATGATCATAAGGATACAGCATAACGAGAGGTGGAATAGTAGGTCCATTTGACGACACCCCACTGGAATTCATGGCTGGTACTGGATACATTCCATATGTCACATTAGCAGGACCAGTCTGCATAGAGTTTGAGCGAACTGAACCATTCTGAGAATGGTGTGAAGGGAATGAGTCATGTCTATGTGGGCCCCAAGGCCTGTCAGTCCGACTCTCACTTGCCACTAACCTGTCTGATCTTGAGTTTGGCTTTTCAGCTTGGCTGCGGCCATGGCTGCGCCCAGCCACTCGCGACCTTGAATAAATGTTCCAATTCCTCTCTCTATCACCATGGTGATCACTTCTATCATAGCTGTAATTCCCACGTCTGGAACTAGTAGATTGTCTGTCCTGATTAGAAACCTTCTGAAGTAAATAAATAAGATATTAAACATCCACATGATAGAACGAATAAAGCATTGTTTATCAGCGCTTTTAAGTTCAGCTTAACTGTGATGTATCTTAAACGTGTCTGGGGCTTCACCAGAAAATGAAATGTTGTGTTTGCCTGTTCTGGGGTTTCTCATTATAAAAATAAAGATACAAGAGTTCGACCCAATGTGTTGCAGGTAAATGAAAAAACGAGTTTTCAAAACTACGGTTATTACCCATAACCCTATGGCACCACTAATTTTGAACTTTGACAGAGCAGAAAAGATAAGACTTAAACTGATTAAAAAGAAAAGGAATTTTTTTTATAGGTGCAACAAAAAAAAAAAGGCAAAATAAAATATGCAAAACTGACTTCACTATACTTCTCAAACACTCCACAACTTTTCAAATCCATCCACCTAAGTACTTTATTATAGAGATATATTGGGTGGCAGAATATTTCTAGAAAATTTGTCTACCTTGTAACATACTATCAACCTCATATTGAAAAATAATATGCATGAAACATGCATTTCAAGTGAGAAAAAAACACCAGAATTCAGGTTGGGTCTTGTGCTTTTCATGTTCCACCCAAAAGGTCCAATATGAAAGACTGTTAGTGTAAAAGTAATTCGTTGGCATACTCTAATTACAAAATTAAACAGCAAAGGAACTGCTTAAAAATTTATAGGGGTGTTAAAAATGATCTTACAGGATTTGGCAGGTACGTTCCAGTCCCACTACGATGCTTTGGTATTTCATCCATGTAACATTGATAAACAGTAGCAGGTCTATTTGAAACAGACTGAGGAGCAACAGGAACAACCCGATGCCCATAACTCATAAACTGAGTGAAGACATTCATATTTGCTGACAGAGGTCTCCCTGTACCATCCAATGGAAATCGATCCTGTAATAAGACGGGAGGCATCACAGCAGGTGAAGAATAAATCATAGGAGCAGGATACTGTGAGTTTTGACAAAACCGCCCAAACTGCAAATTTTGCCAATGGCTAGCAAAGTCACTGTCAAGAATGTCAGCCTTGTGCTGTGATGGGTCAACAGCAGTAGCCCTTCTCATAGAACTGAAATTACTTAACACCTCAGGCTGATCAAGTCCCTTGGATGAATCAAAATTCTGACCAGAATCACCATTATCCAGCCGCTCTTCCCTATTTAAATGATTCGTCAATCCATCAGAAGTTCCTGCCTCCGTTGGCAAATTGTACACTGGAAGCATTGTGACAAAAGGAACAGGTGGCCCTGTAGGATAAAAGGTAAACGGAACAACTCCAGAATTATCTGGAACCCTTTGTCGTGAACCATGACCTAATAGCATTTGAGGGCTTGGAACATTTAGAGAAGCAGCAGATTGAGGTCCCATGCTTCTTTCTACTATTTCGGTGCCCATGGTTGAGAGTGGACTCCAGTCGCTGCTGTCATCATCTGCTGTCTGTGTGGAGGATAGATCAGACACGCTCTTACCTTTTACATGAATGGTACCTGGGACAGCAGGTGTAGCGGTTTTCCTAACTCGTTTTTCCTTGGCTGACTTTGAGACCTTTGCCGAGGATCCTTCCCAAGAACTCTCTGAAGAAGTTCTACTCCTCAGCGAACTCGGGGGTGCAGTGGACAAGGATCTCGGACTTGCAATTTGGTCATCATAGTAAACCTCATTTCCTCTGTTATCATGATAATCAACATTGTCTATATGATCTACCCTTAATGACCCTCGGTTTTCTTTTGTAATCTTCTGTTGAACATTGTCTATATGTTGAACTCTTGTAGAGATTTTAGAACTACCAACCCGTGAGGAAGGAACAATGTTAAAACTAGCTGAAGTTGACTGTTGCTTGTCATCCGACTGAAGCATTTCAAAACTTTCATGATCAAGATCAAACCCACCAGCAGAGCCCCTGTCCTGCTCATGCCAGTTATCATGATCAGATTCCCTGTGGTTCATTTCAACTGATCGAAAGTTCTCCTTACCAAGTTCAATCAAATCTTCAGGATTTGAGCTCCATCCCATGCCAGGGAAATTTGGAGCTAATGGCGAAGGAAAACCTTGAGGATATTGCATGTTTGTTCCCCAAGGTGTCTCGATAAATGGGATATTTGTGGGAACCATTCCACCCAAATTTCTTGGAGCATATCCCATTGAAGCTAGAACTGAAGAGGGGATAGGAAGAGGTATGTGACCAGAAGCCATATTCAGTGGAAGATGAACCTGTCCATTAAAACCATGTGCTGTAGAAGATGCCAACATGTTCACAAGATCTTGCTCGTCCTGATGCATTCCATGTGTCCCCAGAACAGTAGCAAAGTTTTCACTCGTAGCTCCTGAGCCTGATTCTTCATGGTAACTATTGGAACCTTTGTTTGAATCAGCAGCAGTGTCTAGACCATGACGGGTGGAGAAGTGCCTAACAGATGAAGGTTCCTCAGTTCTAGCGCTATGGTTTGCCAAAATATCAGATTCTTGGTTCTTACTCCTATTATCCAACCTAGCAGAAACGTTCTGGGCTTTTCCACTTTCTGGGGCTCTACTACACCTTGCATGAGAAGAAATTTCACAATACGTTTCAGTAAGCTCAGGGCTGGAACGTGTCCTTGCAAAGACAAACTTCCCCTGTATGTCATTTGCCAGGTTATCAGCTTTAGAACTTTTCTGAACCATACCCACATGTGCACCTTCATTGGAACTGATTTCTCGTCTAACCTGATTGGATATCCTCGAGTTGCTGTTTGGGTTTCCATCACTGGTTCTAGTTGCACTTTCCAGGAAATGATTACCATGCTGGAAGGAATCACCAAGTGAACTTCTTGTTCCATCAACTTGACTTTCATGACGAGAGGAAAAATCATTTCTTTGGTCACTTGAATTACTCCTGAGACTCTCAGACTCATTTAAGTGGTCTGAATTGGACAATCTCAAGTGCCACAAGTCATTCCTCGGGGCATCAGGACGATGGCCACTGCCATGTCTCTCCCAAGTGTTAAAAAAGAACTGATTTACTTCAAACAATAGGTCATCTTTTGGGCAATCAAGTAACCTTGCCAGCCTTTTAGCGCCAAATGTGAAAGCACTACGTATCCTAAAAAAGTTACCTAGAAAATATGCGTATATCAATATTCTATTCTGTAGAAAAGGGTAAGCTCGTGCTTGTGTTATAAGAATATTGATATGCAAAAATTTATTACCATAAATGCCAACAAGTGAGCATAAAATCATACCAACAAGTGAGGGTAAAATCAGGCCAACAAAAATAAAAACAAAAGAGACAGAACTCCACTAATGGACATCTTTGTGCTCTCGGTCCTGTTGAGTGTTAACTTCCTGCTAAGTGCATAAAGTATGCAGAGCAGACATAAGTTAAAAAAAGATTTGTTTTATAAATGCAAAAAGAAAGAAAAAAATCCACGTTCTAGCCATACGTTAAACCTCACTTTAATACCTTTTACCATGTATCTGGCTACAGTACAATTAATTTTTTATTTAATGGATTGGTGCATACGCATGCAATGCAGGTGACATGAATGTGTGAAATGTGAAATATATCGTTCATTAAATATGGTGAGTGCAACAAGGCACAGACCTCCTAAGTAATAGGAAAATACAGCCCCAAGCCAATCGTGCAATATACAGTACAACACAGAAGTATCACAGCTATTAGCACAAGGATTTTGCTTCAGCATTAAAAATATTCATTATTTCAACCTGTTAGTGCTGGTGCAAGATACCTAAACATTATTTATCCACTTCCTGATTGTTCAAAGCCAACTCTCGGTCCTTACGGTTAGTGTTTGAGGATAGTTACTCATTGTTGGCCCACTCCCTGATAGCCTAAGCTTTTGGGATTATTCCTAACACCACTAACATTTGCAGCTCCCATTAAGTTTCTGAACTACTATAAAAGGAAACAAAAATCCAGTATGCGAATAGGATTATGACACTATGACAGAACAGAGATAAAAACCCCTTTGGTCATATTCAGTAACTAACTAAAATACTATATGCTCCATGCAGAGTTTTTAAGGAAAAAAGTACAGCATGGGACACTAGTTGTTCTCAATAACTAAGAAAGCCTATTCCAACCAAGTAGAGGACTCAAAATCAGTCCAAAAGAAAGCACTGGTGGTAATTTTTATTATCTCCTTTGTAAATGATAGGTGCAACTAATGTGCATAAACCATGTCAATTTCCCAGTTAAATGAGCTCGAGACTCTGTTTTAACTTTGAAGTGCCTGAATTGCTCAACCCTGAAGGGAAATGAGAAAAGGAAACTAGACGATTCCATCAAACAGTAGATAATATGCTTCCCTTTTGGGCTATCTCAAACTAGAAGAAAGCTCTCAAAAACAAAGTGTTTATTCATTTAACCCTTAGATTTGAACCTGTTGTTTCTTGGTAAATTGATAATTAGTCCCTCGGTTTGAACTGGAAAAAAGGTCTTTTGGTTTTTTAGACTTACTTTTAATCCTTAAGTTATGGCTATTAAAAGAAATGGTCCTTCTGTTGTACTCCGTTAGTACCACTGATAAAAAAGTGTCATGCCACCAAACGACTAACGTGGCACCATGCTTGATTCCAATGTCTAAAACAAATATATCTAAAATATATAAAAAGAAAAATCTTTCTAAAAAATTAAAAATAAATGAAAAATCAATCGAAACACAAGAATAAATGATAAAAATAATAGACAAGATAAAGAATAAAAAAATGTATCAAAGGCAAAGAAAAAGCTGATAATTTTTTTATTAGTGCAGAATTTATTTTTTTATCAGTAAAGAAGAAACTTTATTAATGAGAATAGGTAGAGCCCAAGTACACGGGTCACATACAAGAGCAACACCTATGTGTGATTGCCTAAAGATACAAGGAAATCATTAATCATGAGTCTATTACAATTGACCAATTGAATATAAAGTATTAAGAAAAAAAAAAAACATTATAAGCTTGTCCATTGTCCATTTGCGATCATTGAAAACGCTTTCATTTCTCTCCATTTATAGTGAAGAATTAATTAGGAATTGCAAAGGGCATATTCCAAATACACAGAAAGCATAAAAAAGGAAACACTTGATAGAAAAAAGAAAAGAAAATCATGAAAATTCATCCCATTTAGATTTATAGAAGTTGCCCAAAGTAACAATATTGAAAAAGAAAGTTTTTAAGATCCTCCATCATCCGCTCGTAACAGTAAGTTTTTATTGTTCTTTTTTATCCAGATACATCATGCTAGACAAATAGGGACCATCTTCCACAATATTGCAATTTGTGAGCTACCATATAAGCCTCTCCATTGGGCAAAGAGATCTACTATCCTTCTTGGGATAAGCCAAGCCAGCCCAACTCAACTAATTTACTAAAGAAGTCAATCCAAAAGGCAGTGGCAATCTCATAGTGGAGTAAAACTGTATGGCACTGCCCATGCACAGGAGGCTTTAGTGGTTGATTCAGTGGTTGGTCACCACACCAATTTACTCCTACAACTATCATCCCCCCCCTCCCGCCTTCAAGTTTAGTTTGAGGTCCATGTACCTCACTAGAATACCACCCACCCCAAGCACAACCAAATTTAAAATCCACTATGACTTTCCGCAAGACGTCACTCTCCAATTTGATTAAGCACACTAGTGGGATGGGGAAACAACGAAAAAAAGCATGTAAGCAAATTGGAAAGGGTGTTCTTCTTTAGAAAAAAAAAAATTAGAAAAGAAAGAAATTAAATATTTCAAAAACAAGGATTAAAAAACAAAAAAAGCTTTCGAAAAGACAAAACATAAAAAGATTAAAAAGAATGGAACAAATAGAACTCACAAAACATAAACACAGCAAAACATAAAAGAAACAAAAATAATTCAATGATAAAAAAATAAAAGAAATAAATTTAAAAATAAAAATCTAACTTTAAAGACAAAAGAAGAATGAAACAATTAAAATATGAAGGCAAGATTCCCTCCCCCATTTTCTTCTTTTTATTTTGTATTTATTTAATTTATTTCTTTATTTTTATGTGTTTTTTGTTGGTAAATTTCTATTCATTTTAAATTTCTACATCTTTTTTGTCTTTTATGTTTTGTTTCCTTTCTAGTTTTTTAATTCTTTGTTTGTTAAATTTATTGTTAGTAAGTTTCCATTTTATTTTTTAGTTTTTATGGAAACCTATTATTTTTATGTCTATTTTTATTTTTACTACTTTTTAGTTTCTACATCTTTTTTGTCTTTTACATTTATTTTGCAATAAATGTAAAAAAAAAAATTATATTCCAATCCAAAAATCTTTGAAATCTCTAAAACCTTTTCTATTTGTCAAGAAAAATCTTTTAATCTAATCATGATTTTTGTGAAAACAAAGAATACAAATAAAAACAACTTTCACAAAAGCGCAAAAAACCAACTCTCACAAAAATTTTCTCCAAAATATTTCTCATTTTTCTTACCCACTTTCAGACAACCCAATAAAAACACATCCCAAAATTTCTTTCAAAACTTCTCTAGAACTCTAAAAAGTCCTACTAACCAAACATGGCCTTAAAGTGTCGAATTTACCTAGTCAAAAGGGAAATAATGAAGCAATATCACATGAAGTATGATTTGCATTTCAAATAGAAAAGAGTACAAAATCAATAACACAACATCCATCCTACCAAGTTGTTTATGAGTTCTCACTTAAACATTCTACAAACTTGAACACCAAAAAGTTGCCTGCATGCAGTGGCTGGAACATATAAATCCTTTTTGCTCCTCATATAGTACCAAAGCTGGCTAGTCAAAAGCACAATTTTCCAACAACAATAGAGGACAAGCTTGTGACTAGTTGCTACTAACCAATAACATGACCACAATATATTTTGTCCAATGCAATCATAGCAACAGAGAATGTATCAGAACAATTCAAATTTCAGCAGAACAAAGAAAAATATTAGATTAATAAATTAAATGATCTAGCAGCAACTTATAATCAACAGTTGTACATGTATCAGAGTCACGAACAGAAGTAGTCGCCATGAATAAACGAACAACAAAAGCTCAACAAAACAGCTTAAGAACAGTTAATTAGTAAGTGTATTAGGTTTAAAATTATCTACCTTTACTGACGCTACGGCCTAGATTGTTGTTTACCCGCAAAGGATCAATTACATTAAAATGCTTGGAAAGAAAGGGTTGCCCCTGATTTTCTTGACCACCAGGGAAAACAGCATACACCGAGCTACAAGCATCTAGAAACAACTTGAGTAGTAAGTCTCCACCATCATTTCGAGGAGGTTCCGCTGGATAATTTCCAAATAAGAAAAAATCAATGGAAGACTTTGGCAAAATCTGGGTTTGTTCAACCAAGTACTAATTCAAGAATCTTGAAGCAAATTATACATACCTGTTACGTCTGGAAGCGAACTAATGGGCACAGGACCCCATAGGCTAACACAAAAATTGTCCCAATCAAATTTACTAAAGAACTCCAGAAAACGATAGAGGACCTGCACATGCCAAGAAATTAAAAACAAAAACTTCCAGAAGTATAGAAATAAAACAAAACAAGTATGGGAGCTAATCAAAGTCACCTCAAGTGGTCCGGCGAAGGAATTATTAAAGACATGAAATATGTAAAGAACCAAGGTTTCCAAGGCATAAGTTGAGATAAGCCCATGGTGAGCACCCAGGATCCGGCTCTCATAATAGCACCAGGCCTTTATCAATATAATGCTACGCTTAAACAAATGATTCTGATTTATCAAATGATCAACCTATAGAAGCAAAAACTGTGATTCAGCAAAGAGACTTAGACATAATCATGGTGTATTTTTTCAAGGAGAGAGAATTAGTATGAGTTTCCAAAATGAAGCCTTACCTCCTCAAGGAAACAAAGAGTGCACAATCCTCCAAGCTGGTCGAATGATATGTCCACCACAATATTTTCCACAAGACACTTGATTATCTTCACCTGAAAATATAAGAAGACAAAAAGGATTGCCAATCAATTGTCAGATAAAAACTTAGAACCAAAATACTAGATATTTTAGATGAGAAAGGATATTTGCAGTCATAGAGTGTGCAAATATAGCGTACTCCCTTTGAAAAAAGTGGGTAAATTGGGTAAATTTGGGACCCACATGAAAAAACTATTTTTTTAAAGCCGGACCCCACTCTTTTTCAAAGGGTGTGCGCGGGGCTTGCACAACCTAGGACTGTATCCATTAATCATTTTAGATTATGATGTGGGGAACATAATTTAACGCTACATCTAAAATATTAAACCTGGAACAAAAACAACAAGAAGAAGGGAAAAAAAAATCATGAAATAATAGCACCTTCTAAATAAAACAGCTTAACAGCTGGGGAAAAAAAAGATGGAAAATAGCTTATCAGCCATGAATGATCTTTTCCCAATACTCCAATAAGAAAATAACATAAATCCTCAACCCTAAACCATAATGTGTAGCTGAATAACCAAGGGACATTCACAGCAAGGATGACAAGTATCCTAGAAGTAAAGCAAACAAAAGGGATGGGAGTTTGATGGTTGAGTGTTGAGTGTTGACCTCCAGTTCGAGTCTGAATGCTCCTAAACAATTTATCTTTATCTACTTTATTTATTTATTTATTAGTAATAAAAGATTTTATTCCCAAGAAATAGGTATAAGCCCAAGTACATAGGACGTATACAAAGAAAATACCTACTACTTTCCAAAAACGAAAGGAAAACTAAAACAGATTCTGGAAATTATCTTCCATTACAAAAGCTTTAGCCCACAAACTCAAAGTACTAAAGAAAAAATCCCTAAGTTCTCCCAATGAATGTTCTTTGTCTTCGAAGCATCTCCAATTCCTTTCAAGCCATATGCACCACATGAGACAAGAAGAAATCATCTTCCAAACACGAACCGCATTCTTGCAATCCTTCAAACCCTTCCAACCTACCAATAAATCCACCACTTCCTTGGGCATTACCCAAAGTAAACCAGTCCAATTCAAAACCTCATTCCACAAGAACCTGGCCACTTCACAATGAAGAAAGAGGTGATTAACAGATTCTCCATCCTTCTTGCACACGACACACCAATCAACAATGTACATACCTCTCCTTCTAAGATTTTCAGTTGTCAACACTTTGCCCAAGGATACCACCCAACAGAAAAAAACAACCTTGGAAGGAACTTTCACTTTCCATATGTTTTTCCAAGGAAATTCACAACTCCTGTGACTGGTTAATATTCTGTAAAAAGAGGAGACTGAGAACTTAGAATTTCCTGCAGGAATCCACAGCATGCTGTCCTCCCTACCTAGCATCAACTTTGAACTGTAAAGTCTTTCCAGAAAAGCCTTAACATCCCTGATAAAGATAACATTCCACTGAATATTATTGTCAATGCAACAGAAAGACTTTCCTACAGCTGCATTTTGATCCCTTGGAATTCTGAAAAGAGAGGGAAAGTCCAGCTTAAGTGAAGAATCCCCACACCACAAGTCATGCCAGAAAAGTATCCTCTTCCCATCTCCCACCTTCAATCTAATATGATTTGGAAAAAACCCCCCATCCTTTTCTAATGAACTTCCACAAACTCACCCCATATGCACCGCTAGTATCTTTAGAGCACCAACCTCCCCACAAACTACCATATTTCACATCAATAACATTTTTCCAAAAGGCATTACTTTCCAAGTGGTATGTCCAAAGCAATTTCCCAAGTAATGCTCTATCACTCTTAAATTTTTTATCCCCAACCCACCACAATCAATCGGTTGACAAACCTTCTTCCAACTAACCAAATAGAACTTTTTTTCAACTCCTTTACCACCCCATAAAAAATTCCGCAATAAACTCTCAATTCTTCTTTCAACCCTTGCTGGCAACAGAAAAAGAGATAAGAAATAAGTGGGAAGGTTAGACAAAGTACTTTTTATTAGAGTTAATCTTCCCCCCTTAGACAAGTAGATCATTTTCCAACCAGTTAACCTCCTTTCCATTTTCTCAATCACCCCATCCCAAATATTAACAGATTTAAAAGAAGCCCCAAAAGGAACTCCAAGGCATAGGGAGTGAAGAAATTCTGCACCCCAGAATATTTGCCAAGTCTGAAATATTCTGAACAGAACCCACAGGAACGACTTCAGATTTCAATAAATTAACTCTTAACCCCGAAACAACTTCAAAACACAGCAAAAGTGCTCTTAAAACATGTAGATTGTCAGAATCGGGCTCACTAAAAATCAAAGTATCATTAGCAAATAATAAATGTGAGACCTTTAAACTACTCCGTACCTCATTTCCCACCATAAAGCTGGACAGAAAATTACCATCCCCAGCCTTCTCAATCATTCTACTCAAGGCATCCATAATCATAACAAAAATAAAGGGGGAGATGGGATCACCTTGCCTAACCACGTGAGCTACTAAAGAAACCAACCGGTTCTCCATTCACCAAAATAGAAAATTTCGAAGTCGACACACAATGTTTCATCCCCAAACACCATTTATCACCAAAACCATATCTCCTCAGCAAATAATCAAGGAAATCCCAGCACACATGCTCATAAGCCTTTTCCATGTCCAATTTGATTAAAATACCAGCTTTCTCCATTTTAATTCTACTCTCCAAGCATTCATTTGTAATTAAGAGTCTAAAATCTGTCTTCCCATCACAAAGGCGTTTTGTGATTTTAAAATTATCCTCTCCATCACCCTGCTCAAACAGTTGGCTAGCACCTTAGAAATGATTTTATACACTCCATTCACCAAACTAATAGGCCGAAAATCTCTCATCTCCACAGCCCGTACCTTTTTCGGAATAAGTGCAATGAAAGTCGTATTAAAACTCTTCTCAAACCTCATATACGAATGAAACTCAGCAAACACCTTCAGAATATCTTCTCTAACTATGTCCCAGCATGCTTGAAAAAACGCCAAAGAGAACCCATTTGGACCCGGAGCCTTATCCCTATCCATACCTTTAACCACATTAAGTACTTCTTCTTCTTCAAACTCTCTCTCCAACCAATCAGCTTCGACCTAATCTATAGAGTTGAAACCAAGTCTGTCCCGTTTTGGTCTCCAAGAAAAATCTTCTGAAAACAGCTGTCATAAAAATTCACTATGTGAGCCTTAAGGTCTTCTTCATCCATGATAAGCCTGTCCCCATCTCAAAGAACCTCAATCACATTATTTCTTCTATGAGAGTTTGCCATTTGATGAAAGAATTAAGTGCACCTATCTCCTTCCTTCAACCACAGCACCCTAGATTTTTGCCTCCACGAAATTTCCTCCATTAACGCAATATTTCCCAGTTCGGAAACCACCCCTATTTTTCTTATTCTGTCCTCCCCCAATATCACCCCTTGCAGCTCCTTCTCATCCAAACCTCTCAACTCTTCCAAAAGAAGCTTCCTCTTGCTATCCAAATTCCCAAACTCTTCTTTATTTCATCTCTTCATATCTTTCTTTAAGAGATTTCAATTTTCCAGCCAAGACAAAACTAGGAGTGCCAGAAAAATTATAGGAATTCCACCAACTTCTTACCCTGTCCACGAATCCCTCATCCTTCAACCGCATGTTTTCATATTTAAAATACCTTTGCCCACCCTCAATTCCACCACAATCCAACATGATAGGATAATGATCAGAACACAATCTCGGCAATAATTTCTGACTCAAACCAGAAAAATGAGCTTCCCAAGAAGGTGAAACCAGAAACCTATCCAGCCTTGAAAATGAACTACCATTAGACCAAGCATAATCTCCTCCCACCAAAGGTAAATCAATCAGATTTAAATAAAAAATTAAATCTGAAAAAGTAGACATTGCATGTGAAAAATGATTCCCCCGATCTCTCACTAGCGAAACGAGTGAGATTAAAATCCCCACCAAAACACCAACGTAACTTCCACCAACCACATACACCCGACATTTCATCCCATAACAAACTTCTACTACCATCCACATTAGGGCCATACACTCCAGCAAACACCCATTCAAACCCATCCTCAATATTCTTAAAATGACATGCCACCAAGAATTCCCCCACAAAATGATCCCTCAACTCCACCACCCTCCTATTCCACATTATTATAATTCCACCCGAAGCCCCATTAGACACCAACTCTGCCCAACACACTACTACAATTCCACAAACTCTGAACAATAGCTTGATTCACAAATTTCAGTTTAGTTTCTTGAAGGCAAATCACATCCACCCTCCATTTTCTGAACCAATTTTTCACCCGAAGACGCTTTCGAAGGTCATTAAGAACCCTTACATTCCAAGAAATAATCTTTGGCTTCATCTAGAATCTATCCTAGCCCTTTCCTTTCCCTTATTCCAACTACGCTTCCTCCCTTCCGATCATAGTTTACCGAGCATGACAACCTTTTCAATTCCCTCTCCTTCTTTAAGACAGATCTGGCCAACGAAGGCTGACCAGCTTCAATTGCAATCAATAAAGCTCTAAACTGTTCCTCAAAACCATCACAAGACACACCCACACACTCCTTAATCTCATCAGGGAAAACAGAACATAAAGGAACTGGAGAAAATTCCTCTACTGGATCACATGAAACTCCAAATTCACCCTCATCCTCTGAACAGCAAATAGGACCCCTTTGCATCTCAATAAAATTATTCTCAGAAAAAGTATCTTCATTTGCCAACAAACCAACTACATCAATAGCCTGATTCTCCTCCCCCTCATTCACAACTACCTAATCCACCATCTTTAGTCCTTGCTCCTCCCTTACTCACCTGAAAGTTTTGAACAGACAGAACTTCTTTATTCCTGCCCTTCTCCTTACTCTACTGTGATACCCGATATGATAAGGATAAGCGTAGGTAGTGTATGAGATCCCACATTACTTGGGAATGAGAAGTTTTTGTCCTTTATAAGGTTCCAATGGGACTCCAATTATATCATTGACTAGTCTTTTTGGAATATAGGTCATGTGGTTTGGACCTTCCATCGGAGTGTTACAAATAGATTGTGATACCTCCATATGATAAGAAAAAGGGTAGGTGGTGTATGCGATCCCACATTACTTGGGAAGGAGAAGTTCTTGCTCTTTATAAGGTTCCAATGGAGCTCCAATTATATCATTGACTAGTTCTTTTGGAGTATATGCCATGTTGTTTGGGCCTTCCATCGGGGCGTTACATTGACCCTTCCTGATTCCAATCTAAGACAGAGGGTGAGAGCCAAAAAGTCTCTAGATGGCTTCCCATCCTCGAGGGCCCTCCTAAACAAGTTTACTCCACCATCGAACCACTCTATGATGAAGAAACCACACAAAGCTTCGATCTCAGTCTATCTTGCAAACTGTCAGATTCCACACTCTTCAAACAATCCCGAGATGACGTCGCCGTCAAGTTTATCATCGCCGAGGAACACCCAACCTACTCGACTCCCCCCGTTGCTCCTTTTTGTGTAGACAAAACCACCAACGGCACCGTCGACAGCTAAAATTGGCATCCTTCTCCTCTATTGGGCCAATAGATCTCGAAACCACCCTCTCCTCTAAGCCCTTCCTCATCGGTAGACACCCGTTAGGATCACCTCCCTCCATCGCACCCTCTATGGTGACAAACGATGGGTTGGGCTGACGCATCAATTCTCCTCTCGAGTTCGAAAGAACCACACTGCTATCCTTGGGCTTCCAACAAACAGATCTCTTTAATGGGCCTCTACACAACCCACTACCATAGTCTTCCTCACTAGACCCACGCTTCTCCTCCTCCAAACTCTCTTTGTATTCTTGGGCTCCCATCTTTTGGCCCAAACCCATAATAAAACTCAACCCTCCATCAACCTTATTTAATAAAAAGACAATTTTATCATTTCATCCCATTAATTCAGAATGTAAATGCCAAAGTGTCCCTTCCACTTCTCCTAAGTTTTCCAACACCTTGTAACTCCTTCCATCACCATAATTTCGCCTGAGTTATGTGCCCCCCTCCTTCCTCCTCTACCATCTTCCGGTGAGATAACCTCCTTCATATTCTTGGCACCTCCAAATCTCTCAGAGAATTGCACAGGTTTCATCAATGCTACCACATAAGAACCTCCACCAACCTTATCATCACCAACATGCAAAGAAGTATCAGCCCTCAAATAGCTACTTTTTTTTTTTATAAGTAATAATATTATATATATATATCAATAGGAGTAACCAAGTACACTGGACATATACAAGAAAACACCTAGCCCATACAAGAAAGCCCCTAATGACCCAAAAATCCCATGAAACCTACCCAAAATACATCAAGCCCGAAATGGAATGAAACACACCTCCCCAACCCTAGCCCCTTGTTTTTATAGAACTAATCCTCTACTTGAACATCCCAATACGAGAGTGTCTTCACAATGCCCTCCCTTTATTATTTCCTCAACTTGAGCTACCTCCCTTAGCATCGTGTAGTTGATTGCACAAAAAAGACGATTTATCTCCCTAATTTTCTTAAAATGTGATTTGGTTTCAAGTGCGTGACTTGCATCAATCGCAGTGAGTAGAGCTTTAAATTGGTCTTCATATTTTCCTTGTTCTTCATCTGAAAGCCCCAGGATTTGCTGAAACCCGTTAGCTTTATTCAAAACCCAATCCGATGGTGAACCCGTTATATCATTTAACAGAGGAATAGAAACCAAAGGTACGACATTATCCCCAGCCACAGTACCCAATTGCACTCCCGATTCTAAACCTTCCCCCCACATGAGGCACCAACGACAAACCGCTAGTTTCGTTCCCGCCATATTGTTGCTCGACAACTATAGTTGTTGCCCATTGTTTTTGTCACCATTACAGGTTCCTCCCCTCCATCAACATTGCTTGACTTTGCACCACCCCCCGACGGTCCTTGCTGTGTCACTTTGTATGACCCTACTGCTCCCTCCGTAGCACAGGTAGGGGAAACAACACCTTTTGTAGCCCCGTTTGCATATTCCAACAGAAGCTTGACTCTTTCTTCCAAAGTACTCAAGACCCTGGAGTTCCCCTGCCTTCCACTAAGGATGAACCCTAGACAAAAGTACCAACTCCATTTGCATTCGGTGCTTGGGCCCTACAGCTCCCTCAGGAGGCATAGTGACACTGGCATGAACAAAGATGTCAGCGTCCAACGACCATATCTGTGACAGCAATGAGATGCCCTTCGTCGGCACACTTGTGGCCTTCAAACCCGAAGGATCTACCACCCGCCCTCCCTCATCCATGCTTGACCCACCACCACAACCCACGACTAAGTCCAGCCCCTTATCCACTTTAATCATCAAATCTCTCACATATTCCATAACTCCCTTCAATTGAGCTTTGACATCCTACAAGACCCCCTCCACCTCTCCCAATGTCACTTGACGGCCTTCGTCTTCTACAAGTGCCTTACTCTTTCCTTCTGCCGCTGAGCTGATCTCAACCGGACTACCCGTCAGTGACCTTAACACCACAGCGTATGAAGCACCTTTGACTGAGGACGGCCTTCCCATTGTTTTTCCATCAACAAACTCCCCAATGACACTTCGAACGGACTGCAAAAAGCTTTTCCATCCAATGCCATTAGCGCCTTTTGGAATCACCAACAAACCTTTCCTCCTTTCATTCCGGTATTCTGTGAGTTGCAGAAAACTGCCCCTTGCATTAGCATGATGTTGAATGGTAAAAAATCCATTACCCATCCTTAGCTCTCTGAAGAAACCTTCATGACATATAAGTTCTGAACAATCCTCAATCTCTTTAGCCACCCACAAAGCTGTCATCCCCCCTAGACGCATGAACTTAGCTATCATTTTGCTACATTCAGAAATACGAAAATTATTTCCCCCCTTTCGTAAAAACGAAAGTTTTTTATTCCACTTTCAACTACCTCTTGCCTTCCAACTGAGATGAATCCACATCGCACCTCTTCATCGTCAAATACGGTTGCAAATCTGTGCCCACTGCTCCCTACTGCTCCATCTTCAACTTCTTAAGGTAAAAAACAAAACTGTGCCCACAGAATGGCCTCCTAGTCGCCGGATTCCGTTAATCAAGTCAATAGCAAGTTGCAGGTAGAAGCTCAAATCGACCTTGGAAGAAATAGTGTTGTGCCGACTCAGATGCAACTCAAAAAGACCGGTCACCGGAGGGGAACCGACGTCGGAGCGCCCTCGAAAGATTCACCGAAGCCCTTTGCCCTTGTATGGGCCAGTGGTGAGACGTAACTCACCGATGATCGAGGCCGCAACGTCGAAAGGCTCTGAGAAAGAGTCTTGCGAAAAAAGGCAGGTCACCAGAGCCAGGACCTATGCTGGATAGCCCTCAATGCTAACGCTGAGGCCCGTCAACCCTGTCTGGGACGGTGGTGAGGAGACACTCGCCGGTGGACGAAGTCATCTCCGAGAAAAAAAAGAAGGAAAACTTGCAAAGAAAGGAAAATCCAGTCGCCGATGCTAGGATCTACGCCAGACGACCCTTAGTGGGGTCACCAGAGTCCGTCAATCTTATATGTGTCGATGATGAGGGTCACTCGCCGGTCTGATATGATGGCACGTAGGCGGCGGTTTTCTCTCGCACGACTAGGGTTTTTTCTTGTAAGTTTTTATTTTTATTTTCTTTTTTCTTTTTTTTCCTTCTCTTAAAGTCACATTATTAAAGACGACTTCCCCTCAAATAGCTACTTGATTGATTTACAACCTGCCCAACCTTGGACATACCTCTACTAGCATGATATGTCACAGCAGGAGAGGACCCAACCATTTCTCGTAAGTATCTCACAAAACCAACCCATCCACATCCTCTTCTCCCTTAAGGGATAACTAAAATTCCTATACCCGAACATGTGCCATATTCTTGCATCTTCAGAAACCTACCAGACTGATTATGGTCCCCTTGCAACATAAAAACTTTGTCTCCCTCCCTTCTAGTCCGATAATCAACCATCTTGCCAAGATTCTTCCAACAAACCTCTATCTCCTTAGCAAACTAAACCACCATTCCACCAGATAGATATAAAGATAAAGTATGTTTTCTTCCCTTTTCTGTTATACAAAACATATTACCTACCTTTCTCCTAAAAACAAAAACATTGGAATCTATCACTTAAAAAACAACTAACAAACAACAAAATACACCCAATCTAAGGACGAAGAAACACAACAGGAAGATTAGAAATCATATCCAGCAAAAACCTCTAACCAGAGAGGTCCTCTAGAATCCAACAGTTAGATGATGCAGACTGCTAAGTGACAACCTTGGCCATCATACATCCTGGAGCCATATAATGCATCCACATCACACGAATTAGGTAGATCATTGGCTTTTAACTGATGAGACAGCCCCTAGAAATTCTTTGTGCCTAAGATTTAAACCATAGGCCTCGGGAGAGCACACCAGGGCCCTTACTAGAGCCAACCCCAATGTGCTATTTCTCCTTATTTACTTTATACATATTTAAAAATATAATCTTACAAGTTTATCATAAATCAAAATGAAGAGCATTTTTTGGCAATATGGATAAATTATACTACGTAATTACAAGTTAATGATTAAATCTCCCCCTCTTATGATGAAAAAGTGGAGATGAAGGGGGGAAAAAAGCTAAAGTATAATAGTACTTCATGACAGAATTGGTCACACGGCCCAAAATAATATAAAATTAAAAAATAATAAGGCAGAGATAATTAATATTATACTAAGATTATAATGTGATAACATAAACATTAATAATATATGTAATATAGTTCAAAATATGTATCATAATAATAAAGTTTCTCATATCAGGCAATAATATAATTATTTTTGTAAGTTCATATCACATCAATTAATAATATAATTGATGTGGCAAAATAAGCTATACTTTTTTTGACAAGTGACATTTTCAGCAAAATAAGCTATACTTATATTACCATAATGCAAAGCACTTTAGTATAATAAGTACTACATACCAAAACCATTATAAAGGAACGGGGGAAAAGTATAACACTATAATGCAATGCAATGCAATATACCAAAGTCTCATTAGATATAATACCAAGGACCATACAACACTAACTATTCCAATAAGGACTATACAACACTTTGTATAATACCTTTTTTTTATCGGTAAACAAAATTTTATTGGGCATAAAATAGACAAAAGCCCAAATATACAGGACATATACAAGTGCGTCGCATATGCATGCTAGTTTAGCAATACAAGTCATGAAAACACATGCCATTAAAATAATTACAATCGACCAATAAAGTAAAGTACTGAAAAATAAACTTCTAAGTTCAACCAATGACTACTCTTGATCTTCAAATCTTCTAGCATTTCTCTCCCTCCATATATACCACCATATACAAAGTGGGACCATCTTCCATATTGTTACAATCTGAGAGTTGCCTTGGATGCCTCACCAAGAAGCTAGGAGGTCTACCCTTTTTTCGGCATCACCCAAGCAAATCCTATCCTAGTAAATAAGCCATTTCACAAGGTCGTAGCAATCTCACAATGAAGTATATATATATGATCTACGGACTTCTTGCTCTTTTTGCACATACAACACCAATCCATGACTATGATGTGGTGTTTCCATAGAGTGTCTATTGTGAGGATCTTCCTAAGGAAGTCGTACATACCAAAAACATTGCCTTCAGGGGTGCTCTTGTCTTCCAACTACTCTTCCATGGGAGTTGATTTGTATTATGCATGGTCATGGCTTGATAGTAGGAGTAGACTGTGAGTTTCCCTTTCTTAAAAGAGCGCCAAAAGATCGTCTTCAGCTCCCCCCATCATACGGGTAGAGTACACTAATCACAGAACTCCGAAAAAATGTCAACTTCCCATGCAAGTTAGCACCCAATGAAAGGCTCAAACCACATGGCCTATACTCCAAAAGGGCTAGTTAATGATACAATTGGAGTAACATTAAAACCTTATAAAGAGCAAGAAGTTCTCATTCCCAAACAATATGGGATCCTATACACTAGTTACCATTATCCTTATCATATGGGGGTATCACAATCTCCCCCCTTAAATTCTCGATGTCCTCATCGGGCCAGCCCATCATAGGTAGCAAGCTTAAGTTCCACATTTTTTATTGGAATAGGCTCTGATACCAATTGTAACGCCCCAATGGAAGGCCCAAACTACATGGTCTATACTTTAAAAGGACTAGTCAATGATACAATTGAAGCTATATTGAAACCTTATAAAGAGTAAGAATTTTTCATTCTTAAGTAATGTGGAATCTCATACACCACTTAGCCTAATCCTTATCACATGGAGTGTCACAATTTATACCATTTCTTCAACCAAAGTGCTCTCGAATTTTGTCTTCAAGATATTTCTTCTGGAAGAGAAACCCCTAAGCACTAAGTACCCTACAACACAATAAATGTTTGAGAAAAATTTCCTACTAAAAATTTGAAGCTCAAAGGCAGTTTCCTAGTTCAACCAGTTATAAAACTTACACGTCTGTACAGTTCCTATTAAACACTCATAGTCATTAAAACTATCTGAAAATGGTGTGCGGAAACTTTCCACCTTCCCCTTTGGCTATATGAAATTATTGACACACCACGTCGATCGGACAATATGGCATGATCTAGCTGTTCAAAATTGATATTGTCATTCGTAGTTCAAATTGATATTGAACGATATTTTCACTGAATGTGGCACACATTTACTCCAGCTCACACGAAAAAAATGCCACGTGGTATCATCCATTGGCTTGATAGGAAAAAGGAACCCATCTACATTGTTTCCTTGCACATTTGAAGTTAGTTTTGAGTATTATTAAAAAAAATCCTAGTCATACAATTTCATAAACTTCCATGCCAGTATTTGCAAATGCTTGTGTGAAAGAGGGTTTTTCATCTTTCTTTGTGGGTGGAATTTTCTTAATGGGTATATGTCTATTTTATTAGTAATAGCAATAGGCATAGCCCAAATACACTGTTATGTACAAGAGAAACACCCAATTGAAACTAGAAACCAATACGAGGAATTCATGGAGGCTCAGTGCATTAGAATCTATAGCAATCGACCAAACAAAGATTTATATTCATAATCTTTGAAATGTCTATTGCCTTTTCCCTTTAATTACACCACAATAGGCAAATGGCAGCAATCTTCCATACATATGCAATTTGTGTACTGCTTCTTAATCCTCTCTAGGTAGCAAAGAGGTCTTCTACCTTTCTTGGCATAACCCATGTAAACTAGCTCTGCTAAAGAAATCATACCACATAGCACCAACAGTCTCACAATAGAGTAGGAGGTCAATTTCCCCTCCCTTTTTGCACATTCAACACCAATCCATTACAATAAGCTGGCGTTTCCTTAGGTCATCGGTGGTGCAAATCTTCCTTAACGAAGATGTCCAAATGAAGAAAGTTGCGTTTAAGGACACCTCAGTCTTCCACATTTTCTTCCAAGGAAAGGAATTTGTGTCCTGAATAGTTAGGGGCTGGTAGAATGAGTGGATGATTAACTTTACTTTCTCAAATGGACTCCAAAATTTTTATCTAAACCTCTAGCACTTATTTTCATATAGTACAATAGATAGAAAGCGCCAACTTCCCAGTTTTGAACTGCTCAGAAAAAACTAACATTCCACTGAGAGGAGCCATTGAAAAGTAAAATTAAATCAGCCATCGAAGAATCCTGCATTCTCACAACCTTGTACACTTCTAGAAAAGCTTCCGTGTGAGCTCTCTCACCACACCATAGGTCATGCTAAAATCTAGTCCAAGTGGCATTGCCCAAATCAGGTCTAATGTGTATAATAAAGACTGCCAATCCTTTTCTGATATTCTTCCCCAAGCCTACCCCATGTAGTCTATTTACCTCATTAGAGCACCACTCTCCCAAGCACAGCCATACTTGGAATCCACTACAGCTTTAACTAAAGTTTCCCTCTTGAGTTGATATCATAATGGAAAGTGGTCCAAGCATTGTCAAGGCAGCCTCTTTAGATTCAAGGCTGAATAATGCTCATACCAGGATGGGGACACGAGGAAAATCCGAATATGAATTCAAAAAAATACACCATAGCCAGACAAAGGTGAGATTTGCCCAATCCTTCACTCAAAAATAGAATGACAATAAAACTGCCCTGTACGCACCATGGTAATTCTGCCAACTATGAAGGCTAGCCAATTCCTCCCACATATACCTTCTTTCGCTATCAAAGGTTTGGCGCATAAATCACTACCAAGGCCCATTACTTAAAAAAAAAAATCCCTACCAAGGCCCAAAAGAAACCATCTGCTACATTCTTGAAGGAGCATGCCACCGTGTACTCCCATATATGCTCTTCCAAATTCTCCACCACTCTTTGATCCCACATGGGCAATACTCCTCCAATGCCCCTCTAATGCTAGGTAGGACCACCCCTCTTGATGTTATTTTATTTCAATGTATTTGATTATGCAAGTTTTTATTTTTGTAGTTAAACTAATTTCATTTATTTAAAGCTGCAGTTCCTTTTGAGACAACTAAAAATCTCCTTAAGGTGAGCAGCTTTAGGGAACATCTTTCATTCTTAAAGCCTCCCGGCAACATGCTAGCTACAAGCATTTTTAAGGGGAAGGTGCGATGGTATTGGAGCTTTTAGTGTTTGGGAGCATTGAGGGAGCATGTTTTCCTTTTAAGATTCCTTTATTTTTATTTTGGTCTATACTTGTCCAAATGCTTGTTGTCTAGTTTTGGTTGAGTGATCTCTTTTCATATTTCCTTGAAATGTGTATTGTCTCAAAAGGAACTTGGTTACTCCTATTGATATATATATATATAATACTTTTACTTATAAAAAAGTGTATTGTGAAGAGTATGAATTTTCATGGTTGAATATTTTTGTTCCTTTTTTTATATCATTTGGTTGGTCTATTTTTTAAATTAAATTATGGTGTTATTTTTCTTTAGTATAATAATAACCTTGATGGCAGATTTTTTTTTTTTTTTTATAATTAACTTGATGGCACAAATTAGTTCAAAGATACAATATCATTGGGAGATGTGTTTTTTGTTCAATGTAGTTCAATGACGTATATTTAGAAAAATGGATTTTAAGTTAGGTGAATTACGTAGTTGAGAACATTTTTTACCCTATTTTTTGTCATTGAAATGAAATTAATGTGGAATGTTTCTTCTGTGGATGTCCAATTGCTGAGGCATAAAGTTTCTTCATCAGAAAATTTTTTGGGGTGTTTTATTTGTTCTTGGTGAATTATTTGTACATAGGGTTATAAGGCTTTCTATTTATTGAGGTATATAGAATTTTTTGGAGACTTTTTCTTTGTGGCATAAAAAGTCTATATATAGAACAAATGATAGTATAATATTGATAGAGACTAAGGGCTCATTTGGACACTTAGAATATCTTACAATATTTGTAAATAGTAGTGAAATGGTTTGATTTAAGATGTTTTATTGGGTTTTGGAAAATGTGAGAGAAAAAGTTGAATAAAAATATTATAAAGTTAAAAAATTATTTGAATATAATTTTTGTTTTGAAATTTGAAAAGGTTGTAATGTTTTTTGTGTTTGGTTTGGGAGTTTGGGAAAGTTGTAATGATTAGATGAAAAAGTTGAAGATTTGAAATTGAAAGTGTTTTTGTGTTTGAGTGATATTTGTAAATAGATGGAAGTATACAAAATGTATAATGAAAATGTTTTACATGTATACATAAAGATATGAATATACATATACACTTTTTGACAAGTAGATGACCCGTTTTATTAAAAAAGCGCTAGGGGCACTACCTTTGTACACTAAGGGTATACAAAGGGGAACACCTATTTTAGGGAAGGGTAGGTAGCAAGGCCAATATATTCTACAAGAGATAGTAGATATCATTCTGAACTGTAGGCATTGATGCAAAGACTTAACCTGAAAGGTTTTAATTCTAGAAGTGTTCTCTCACAGTTTTCAACGTCTCGTGAGTTATGCTCCTTCCAAATTCTCCACATTAAGAACAAAGGAATCATCCCTCAAAACTATAGACATTTATGGCTGCTCCATTTATTTAAAACACACACACATATATAAATATATATATATATATATTTATATTCATGTATATGCATATAGAGTAGCTAAATCTACTTATGTGTGTGTGCGTGCACGTGTAGATTTGCTAATAGTTGACTATATACAAAAGAAAGTGTAATATGCATATATCTACATATAGCATCTATAGATGGTTACTAATTTTTTTTAGTGTATGATGTTAAAACTTAAGTCTCCAACTATATAGGGTTATGTTAAACTTTCAAGTATACAAGGTTAGAACACGTGTGTTAGATAAGCTTTGTTAAATAGAAATATTCACAGTATGTTTTAATAATCTGGTCCACCACAAGATATATAATTTAGGAAAATGCACAGATTTGTTAAATAGCAATCACTATATTGATGTTCATTTTGTACAATTAGTGCTAAAGTGTGTAGGATTATTTACGTGGATGCATATTTATATGTTACTGTACATTTAGAATAATTGCTATATCATAACATGAGCATTGCACATTTAATTGTAGTCCCGTTTTGTAGTTATCAAACAGCATCGAATATATTACAAATACAAAAGGGACATACTTCTGCCTGAATGTACTGAACCTCTTTCACATGGAATTCAGCATTCTCGTTCTTCTCCTCATTCTCCAGAATATCACGAACTTGATGAGCCCATGTTTCTTTCAAATTTTGATTCTTACTGAAGGCTGTTAAATCAATGTCACCATCAGGCAAATAAGTCTTGAGGGGAACGGACCCAAAGGTAAACACCTGCGGGGAAAAATTATAACTTAGGGTATTTACGACAAGGCCAGTGATATAATAATACATAACAAGAAGATGATGCACTTCTAATGTACTCAAAGATGCGAACAAAAAATGATAACACAACCATGATCATAGGTCCAAATTTGCATCATGAAAAGATACATACTGAAATCAAACAGGCCCACTACCTACTACTTGTAATTTTCCAGACAAATTCAGTCTCACTATTGCACTCAATCCAAGGTCAAAGCCATCTATCTCCCAATCTAACTTGCGATCCCTTCTTAGCTCTCACTAACTCGTATCAAAAGATTAATGCTTGCCCCCTCATGCCTTTAGTGGCTTCAGGCAATCACCCAAAACGTCAGAGTTACACCGGCGCTTCTATTCGTTCTGCATGCAACTTCCTCACCTCAGCATTCTTACTCGACTATGTCTATTCAATTAACTTCTCCCATTCAATCGAAAGCAAACAATCACATTCTATACTCGCAGCAACTGAAAAAACATTTCAATTTTAACAAATTCTTCACCTATGAAAGCATGATAATTCATTTATACCATAAAGAACTACATGGCCACCATATCAAGTCAGACTAAACAACAATAATGCACAGATAAACAAAAACCACTCAAGAATTTGCACAAGTATATATGTATGAATCAATGCCCCACCCGGCAGGGGAAACACTTCATGATGAGCCGCTGCACATAATCTGCCACTGCCTTTCGGCGCTCCTCAGATGGCGGGTTGGGCTGGATGCAGGCAATAAGCTCTGCAGTCCTCTCCTCAGCCTTCAACCATCGGTCCGAGTCGAGCACTCGCATTACGGACGCTGCTTCATTGGGCAACAGGCCATTCGGCAATAGCCCACTCGGTGGCTGTGCCCATTCCTCATGCTCTCCCATGAAAGCTTAAACTTTCTCCCACAAAACCCTCAATAACTACAATATCTCCTTCCACCCAAAACAAACAACAAGAAAGAAGACAAAAAACAGATACCAAAAGCAAAAGACGTAACTTTGGACGTTAATACAAAGAGGTTGTTTTGGGGTTCAATAAACCCCAGAATCTGACGATTTATTCAAATCGTTGACAGTTATGCTTAAAAGGGAAACTTTCAGCGCTCAACAAGAAGGTCCAGATAGGCGTTTTAGAAAATGGTATATGTGCTGTAAATGCCTCCAGGAAGAATTATGGGCGTTTCAGAAAAAGATCACAAACACAGAACCCTAAATAATTTCAGATATTAACAGTATATGCAAAAATAGCAAATATAAGTGTGTAGGAATATCTTGGTCAGAAATTGGAATGAAATCTACAAGGGTAACGGGGAAAAACCCTATAGGAAAGGGAAAAAATCGGCGATTGAATACGGAAGAGATTATCAAAACTCAACAGGGCACAAAACGCTGGTTAATCCCAACAATGTTGGAGTGTTGGCGAATCAATGGATGGAGTAAGAGGAGGGCCAATTTGCAAATGTGGGAAGGGAGGGAGGGCCGTTGCTTGAATGGGGGAAAGAAGGGAAAGAAGAGAGGCGTGAATGGAAGAATTAGGTTTTGTGAGAAAGAAGAGAGAGGAGAAAAAAGAAGAGGTTGCTTGAGAACGAAAACATAGATTGAGAAACAGAGAGAGGTTGCTGAAGTTTGTGGAATTTGTGCATTTGAAAGGAACTGAAAAATCAATTTGGGGACGGAGACGACAATGGATTGGAATCTGGTGAAAACAGAGCGAGAGACAGAAGAAAATGATCAGAAATTGAGTCTGGTTGCTTTCCAAACTCAAATCTAATACTTTGAAAATTTTATAAAATATTTATCTTATTATTATAATTTTTTTAAATTTTTGTATAAAATAAAATAAATAATTTAATTTTTTTAAAACTTAAAATAAAATTAATATTAAAAAATATATTCTAATAATATTTTATTCAACTTTTTAACTTTAATTTCAATTCAACTCGACTTATCTCTAAAAACAAACGAGTTTTGAAATGATACAAATGATTTTGCTATTTTGCCAAATGAGTAGGGCCCATTTTCTTATATGTTTTTAACAAAACATCCTAATATCTTATTTTATGTTTGTCTATTATAAAATTAAACTTATAAATTGATGTACTTTGATGTAATCGTTAGATAGTAAGTCATTTTTATTATAAATTAGATGTAATTTATCATAAAAAATCATGTAAATTTATAAATTTATTTTTATAAAATTTCTTTGTGGATGTAGTACTTATCTTTGTTTTTTTAAATTGCACTGGACATCTAGGAATGTAACTCATTCGGTTCGATTCAACTTTGGATAAATTTTAAAATCGAACCGATAATTTTTTTTTTGAAGATATGAGAACCGATACAAACCGATTTATCTAGAAAACCAGAATTTTCAATTTTTTTAATTTCGATTCGATTCTGGTTGGTTTATAGGTATGATTCGTTCAATTATTAACAATTAATAATTCATTAGTGTCGAATTATACTAGTACAATATATGTACTAAGTAGTGTTTAACTTATTAGTTAATAGTGATATTAACTTAGTATAGTATAATTAGGGACATTAACTTATTATACTAGACTTATTTCTATACTAGTAAGTAGTATCTTTTTTTTTTTTTTTATAAACGAACTTTCATTAAATCATAATCAATACATAGAATTCTCAGCAAACCATAAAGCCTGCTCAACAAAAACACAGACATGATCCCACCATAGATTAATATCAACCACATTCCAAGCATGTCGTGCTAGTGTATAAGCAACTCCATTTAACATGTTCAATACTCACTTCTTGAAAACATTGCATCAAACCTTTAGCCTTCTTAATCAAATTTCCGTTTGGTGAATAAGACTCATGAGAAGCTTGCAACTCTTCAACCAAAACATGACAATCACCCTCAATAACAAGGTTTGGAATACCAAGAGGAAGGCAGAGTTGCAAACCCCTTAACACTGCAAGTAACTCAATAGTAGTAGCATCATCAACTTCATGTTCTATTCTTCTTGTAGCCATAATAACCTCTCCTCTGTCATCTCATAGCACCACTCCAATCCCAGCTTTCCTCACATCATAAAAATTTGCCCCATCAACATTAAGTTTAAGAAAACTACTTGGAGGTAACTTCCATTGAAGCACTTTCCTAATATCAATAGCAATAGCAAGTCTAACCTCAATAAACACCTTATAAAGTGACAAAGCATGATTGGCTGCCTCCATGGGATCAACAAGACTCTGCTCCATTTGCATTTTGTCGCATCTGAACCAAACAATCCAGCTCAACAAAAACAACATAGTAAACTTTGCTTCCGTTCCCTGAAGCATCACATATCTCACTATTTCTATGAAAGTCATTGACGGCTGAATGTTTTGCAGTAAGAGTAAAGATTTATGCCATAGGTCTTGAGTTTGTGGGCATCGCAACAAAGCATGAGTAACATCCTCCATAGCTTCCTTGCAAAAACAACATCCATCATCCACTGCTACCTTTTTCTTCCTCAAATTACTAAGTGTTGGCAGAATTTCCTTACAAGCTTTCCATGCAAAAGTTTTGACCTTCCTAAGGATTTTCATCTGCCATAGACTTCTCCATTGTTTCTTATCTTGCACTTGTGTTAAGCTTTCCCCATCACAACTTGTATTCAAATTCTGAATCATATGGTAAACACTTTTGACAGTAAACTTCCCAATTGATTCTTGAGCCCAAATCCATTTATCCATGTACTGTTTAGTTGAGAGCCTAATCTTGAGAATATCATTAGCCACCCTTGGATTGAAGAGAGCCCTAACATGATGCACCTTCCATATTCTTGTTATCTGATCAATAAGGCTATCAACTATATCCTCCTCATTAGTAGCTATCACTAATCGTAGCTCAGGTTGTAAAACTCTATATTCTGGTACCCATTAATTCTTCCAAATCTTAATATGTTCACATATCCCAACTCTCCACCTATAACTTGCCATCAGCCAACTCTTAGCTTCAAAAATACCTCTCCAAGCATAAGATGAATTTGAGCCTAATTTGGATTGGGAGAAAGATCCATTTGGGAAGTATTTAGCCTTATAAATCCTTTGCATCAAAGAATCCTCATTTTGCAAAATCCTCCAACCTTGCTTAGCCAATAAGGCCATATTGAAAAAATGCAAGTCCTTAAATCTCATTCCTCCTCTAAACTTGGACAAACACAACCTTTTCTAGCTTAGCCAATGCACTTTGTTCTCATCACTCCTTTGTCCCCACCAAAATCTTGCCATCATCCCTCCAATTCTCTACACAAACTCAAAGGTAACATAAAATAACTCATAGAATAAGTAGGAATGGACAAAGCTAATGCCTTTATGAGTATTTCTCTCCCTCATTGTGAAACCAGTTTTTCTTTCCAACTCTTCAATTTAGTCCAAACTCTACTCTAATATCAACAAAAGCCCTTGACTTAGATCTTCCCACAAGGTTTGGCAATCCTAAGTATTTATCACACTGCTGAAAGCTACTAACTCCCCATAAATTTAACACCTCTTTTTGTCTAAGTGCATCAACATTCTTTGAAAAAATCATAGTTGTTTTGTCCTTGTTAACTTTCTGTCCAGAGACTATCTCATACTACTCCAAAATTCCTTGAACGTGCCTAGTTGTCTCAACATCAACACTATAGAAAATTATGCTATCATCCTCAAAAAGGAGATGACTAACCATAGGAGCTCCTCTATACACTCGAATCATTTTCACATTCTGTTTTCTTATAAGAGAAAAAGGTAAGGAGATATTGGATCTCCTTGTCTAATGCCCCTAGTTGGAATAATAGGCCCATGAGAACCACCATTAATCAAAACTAAAAATGAAACTATTCTAACATATTCCATGATCAAATTCACAAAATAGCTTTCAAAACCCAATTTTAGCATCATTTTCTAAAAAAAAAAAAAAAAAAACTCATTCCACACTATCATATGCTTTACTCATATTCAACTTTAGAGACATATACCCCTTTTGTCCATTTCTTTTATGCCTCAAGTAATTAACCTATTCATATGCTATCAACACATTATCGGTTATTAATCTACCCCACACAAAAGCACACTAAGATTCAAAGATTACAGCTGGCAAAAAGACCTTCAACCTGTTCACAATAACTTTTGAAACTAATTTGTAGACCACATTGCAAAGACTGATTGGTCAAAAATTAGAAACTAGCTCACATGTCTTCTTCTTAGGAATCAAATTGATTAAAGTATGGTTTAGGTCATGAGGCAGTTTACCGGAATTTAGAGAGTCCAACACTGCTGTAGTCACAAAATCCCCAACTATGTGCCAATATTTATGAAAGATGAGTGCTGACATACCATCAGGCCCTAGTGCCTTAGTTAGGTGCATTTGGTCTAAAGCAACCTTCATTTCCTTTGCAACATAAGGCTTAGTGAGCTCCAAATTCATCTCTTTAGTAACTTTTTGATCCACACAACTCAAAACTGCATCTTAACACCCTTGCACAGAAGAAACAAACAAGTTTTTGAAGAAATCAACTATCAAACCATCTCTTTGAGCTCCCTCAAGCCAAACTCCCTTCTTATCCTTTAAATGCTTAATCATGTTCCTTTTCCTTCTATGAGTAGCTTTGGAATGGAAAAATCGAGTATTTTGATCTCCCTCTTTTAACAAATGTACTGAGACTTTCGTCTCCACATCACTTCTTCCCTCTCCAGCGATAACTGAACTTTCTTTCTAGCAGAGCTAATACCAATAGGATCAGGATTGAGATAATCCATCTTTTATAAATTCTCAAGGTGGCCTCTAGCATCATCTAATTTTCTTCTAACATGGCCAAAGGAAACCTTTTGTTCCAAACTGACAATTCCTCCCCACATCCTTAAATAAATTTCATAACCCATAACATACCGCTATTACCATTGTTGTTACCCCACGCATTCTAAATAATCTGAGCACACTTCTCCTCCTCCACCCATATGGCCTCAAAACTAAACTGGTTCTTTTTCCTTTCCCTAACCCCATATAACTCAGTCTCAAATATAACTGGTAAATGGTCTGAATGAGTTGCCACACCAAGCCTGACCACAGCTTGAGAAAACATTTGACAAAGCTTGTTGTTTTCCAAAAATCTGTCTAGCCTCTCACTAATATTGTAAACACCTTCCCTCCTATTACTTCACATGTACTTAGGCCCCTTAAAACCCAAATCCCTTAGAGAACAGTCCATCAAAACCTCCCTAAAAGCCACCATTTGATTCTCAGGTCGAGGCCTCCCTCCCCTTTCCTCATGTAAATGCAAAATTTCATTAAAATCACCCCCTAACAATCATGGAAAATCCTTATTAGAATGGAGTGATCGAATAAGATCCAAGTAAAATGCCTACTAGATGCATCAGGATGACCATACACACCCGTGAATCTGCACTCTTCCAAATCAACCTCTTTGATCAAGGCCTCCACATGATACCTAGAAGAAGATTTAATCTGAACACAAACTTCCTTCTTCCATAACAATGCTAGTCCCCCACTTCTCCCAACACAATCAATTGTAAAGCAATTAACAGAACCCAATTTATACTTAAAAATCTCCATAGCTCGTTTCGTTAGCTTTGTCCCCTGTAAGAACACAAAATCGGGATCTTTTTTCGTGATTAAATCACGAAAAGCTAGAATTCCCTATGAGTTCCCAAGCCAATAGGAATTCCAACAAATAGTTTTCATGGTTGTCGGCAGGGCTGGGATCTAGCCTCTATTGATAACTCAATAGGTACCTCTTGAAGACAGCACTCCCAATAGCCACAAAAATTCCACTCTTCAAACGCTTCCCCTTCTTTGCAATATCCCCCTGGATCGCAATGGAGGACTTCATTTTCTCTGCTCGCAAGGTAGGTGATGAAGACATTGGCTTTCCAACGGTCCCCACTTTCCTTTTCCATCTGCTAAGTCCCAGGCCTCTATTATCAACAAGGCTTAAATCACTTTCCAAGCCCACACCACACAAGCCCATTTCGATGCCACTACTAACAAGGCCCATCAAACCTTTCCTCTTCACATCCAGGTCTTTATTCTGGTTAACAGGGCCAACCTATACCCGATAATCTCGCAGATCGTCATTCACCTTCCCTTGCATTTCAGTTACATCACCATCCCCACATTAACACACCCCATCTTTATCTTTTCTATTTCAGCATGTAGCGGTGTTGTCGTAACTTCTTCACCTGAAGGATTGTTTTTTGCTGCATCTTCCTCAGGCACTTTCATGCCATTACATTGGTCATTTGCTTGTGGAGAAACCACCGTTGATGACTGTCGTCGACCACCACTTTCCATACTTTTGCCACCACGACCAACACCTCGTAACCACTGGCCATATGGGAAAATCCCATCATTCTCAACAAAATGCCATGCCTACTCACAATCATGATGAGTATGTCCAAGTCTGCCATATATATAACAAAAATCAGGTAGCCTCTCGTAAGAGAAACGAACCCAATATGAAACACTCGATCCTATACTCAGCTTCTTCCCCCGCAACAAAGGTTTACACACATCCATGCAAACACGAGCCCTCATAAACTCCCCCCATGCAAACTCCACACTCATCAAGTCAACCTCCATAACCTTGCCCAAAGCACCACCAAGCAACCTCCCCATAGACTCACTCCGAGCCATCAGAGGTAGATCATGAAGGTGTACCCAAAACAACACTTCAGTCAAATGCAAATGATGAGTTTGTAAGAACCCATCAAATTTTTTGACTAAAACTAGTTGTTTATCAAAGGACGACGGTCCATCTCGAATCACCATTTTCTTATCCCTCACATCTTCAAACTCAGTAATGAGAAACTTGGAATCCAAATCTTGAAACCTCATAGATTTAACAGGACGCCAAACTCTCCTCAACATCTGTTTAAAAGCATCCTTATTCTAATGCTTAGAAGTCAACAATTGAACTATCAAGTATTTCCCCCCTTGCAATGTTCTCTTGCAGCAAATCTGGTTCAACAAGAATCACTTCTTGCTCAGACTCAGTTAGAGACAATTTTTTATACAACCCTTTCAATTCTTCTGCCATGTTCACTCTTAGTTCTCTTGTACCGACAGAAAAAGGAAACCTCTACAAGTAGGAAACGAGAGAGGACCTTAACACAATAAGTTATTAAGGAAAATAAAATACACCGTGCAATTTCCAAATAAGTAGTATCTAATTTATTTTTATGCTAGACTTATACTATAATGTTTAATTACATATTATTATTGTGATGCTTGCAAACTCTGCTTAAGATTTGACGGAGCTTAAAGCGTCAAAACATGCAACATAAAATCACATACCTCAGTTCATGACAGTTAAAAATATAATGCACTGCATCTAACGATATGCACTATTTGCAGTAGATAAATTTTTTATTTGAGAAATACTCCATATACCATAAATACTATATCCCAAAACATAGGTATGATTCTTATTTCTATAATAAACACATATTCATAATGTTATAACACTTGTCCAACAAATCTGTATCATATAAGGTAATGGAGACAACGCTCCATAAATACAGACATCAAATATAAACTAATGATGTAGCTTGGCTATAATATCCAAAACAACGTCTCAAAAAGTGGAGTATCAACTTTCTCATCCTCTCAAGGCTTTTCCTCGACTTATTTGACATCCTCCAGGCAGTCGTACGTACTTCTTCTACTTCTTGACACATCATATACCATTCTGGGATAAATGATAATAGGGACTACTAAACTACCAACAATATATATATGTATGCATGACAGTAAAATGGCATAGATACATCAGGACATGAACATGAACATGCGTGACTTGACCTGGCAAATAGCATGACATGTACTTGACTTGAAATATAACTTGACTGCACATGAGCATAACATAACTTGACGAAATTGAACGTAACCTGACTTGAGATGAATGTGACATGAATATGAGACTTTGTTCAACATATACGTGATTGCAATATCTTGAAAATCATAATGACTTTACCAGTTATTTCGTCAAGAATATTTGAACAATCAAAATGAATCCGCCCAATATATTTCGTTAGAGATACTCAGAACAATCATAATGATTACGTCATGAGTATTTTAATAGAGATACACTAACAATCAGAATAATTATGCCAGAAATACCTTGTAATAATTTTAATAGAAATACTCTGACAATCAAAATGATTACGCTTTGAGTATTTTAAAATGAAGTACTCTAGCAATAAAAAAGATTACACAGAAGTACCTTGTATAAGGTTTCAATGAAGATATTCTAACAATTAGAATGATTACGTCACAAGCATCCTATGCATGACTAGCTGGGAAAATAATTCATGCCGGATTCATGTGCCTCATGACATGTAACCATGATGTGTAACATAAATATGTAATAGATCACATGTCGTTCATGACATGTAACAAATGAACTTATAACAGATGGCATGACATTTATGACATGTAACAAATGAATTTGTAACAGATGGTATGACATTCATAACATGTAACAAATGGACTTATAATAGATGACATGTAACAAATGAACTTGTAACTGATGGCATGACATTCATGACATGTAACAAATGAACTTATAACAGATGACATGTCATTTATGACATGTAACAAATGAACTTCTAATTGATAGCATGACATTCATGATATGTAACAGATGGCATGACATTCAAAATATGTAAGAAATGAACTTGTAACAAATAATCATGTACTGTAATAAATGACATGACATAGCATATTATAACAATTTATAATAAACATAATAAACAAGGAAATAATTTCTTACCACCTCACATATTTAAATAGACCGAGAGTAAGTTAGAAGCTAACTTACTAATAAACATATGCTTCATAACATATTTAGGGGAGGCCACCAGGGCTCCGCCCTGCCCCCACCACGCCTCCGCCACAGCTGGGCGGTGGCCTAGTGCATCGGATGCGGGTGGCGGTGCAATCCACCCGCATCCGGCCACCCCTGCGAGTGCAAGGGACAGACCAATCTTGGTCTCGATTCGCATATCCCTCACCTCACACGTTATATATATATATACACACACATACATTAAACAAAATGAAGCCATTTTGGGTATCGTTGACATCGTTTTGTTTAATGCATAAATTCACCCCCCACTCCCCTATCTCAAACCCCCTTAGCTCTCTCTCTCTCTCTCTCTCTCACTCATCACCGTCGCCTTAAGTTTTCGTCATCACTGAGTTCGTGTGTCTCTCTCTTCCGTCTTCAGCTTTTAAGTATCCCAAGGACCTTAAACCCTACATTAATTTTTAGTTCTCTTATTGGACTAAGGAGGATGAGATTCATGAATGAATTTGGATGATGAATTTATGATTTGTGTGAATTTGTGATGATGTTTATTGTTTGGTGAATTTATTGTAAATCCATGGTTTCAATTTGAAACCACAAATAATTTGGGGTCTTAATTGAAACCCCTACTTAGTTTAGCAATATGTTTTTGGGGATTTCGATATTTAAACCTTAAAATAGATTGGGGTTTAAATTTTTGAATATTGAAACCCCTTGATGTTCATTATTCATGACGGTATATATGATTTTATAAAATTGTGTTGTGATTTTTGTATCATGCCTTCATGTATGTCAGGTTTTTGTTAGTCAACAGGAATGGACAGTGAGGCAAATTCAACCACTAGTTTTAGTGTTAGTTCTGATGACCCTACTGATCCCCTACCACTACCCCCACCCCACCAAGTAAGAAATTAGTTTCTATTGTGTGGCCTCACTTTACCAAAATACAGGGTGGTGACCCCAATAATCTCCAAACTAAATGTAACCACTATGGTAAAGTATATGGATGTCACTATAGGAGATATGATACATTCCAATTGAAAGTCCACTTAGAAGAACAATGCAAAAATAGTCTAATTATAAGTTATTTACAAGAAAAACATCAATCTAGGCTTGAAATTGGACTTAAAAAATGGCGGATGAGAATAATGGGGAGCAATGTTGTAGGGGTAGCTTGTATAGGGTAGTAGACGAGCTACGTTTATAGTTTGTGGAGGGTGAATGGTTCCAAGTATACTCTAAATAATTAGAACCTAGGTTTGACATTCCTTCTCGACACACAGTGGCGAAAGATACTATGAAACTATACAGTGTGTATAGAGAATTGTTAAGAAACCAATTGAGGGGTCAAAGAGTTTACCTCACGACCAATACATGGACATCAATCCAAAAATTTAGTTATATGTCTTTGACGACACCTTTTGTTGATTCTGAGTGGGGGTTGAAGATGATTGTGACAGTAATGGTTGACAATATCTCTTCTAACGACGACACATCATTAGGGTATCTTAAAAATAAGTTTAGAAAAAACAATAAGACAATCATGGGTAGTGATTGTCTACATGTGAAATGTGTTGCATATATTCTAAATCATATTGTGACCGATAGTTTTGAAAGATATGCATGATTAAGTTGCAAGGGTGAGAACTGCGGTGAGGTTTGTGGGATCCTCACCGGCACGACTTTATAAACTCAAGGTTGTTGTAAGGGCTATATATATTGAATGTAAGAAGGGGTTGTATATTAATGTTCCAACAAGGTGGAACTCAACTTTCTTAATGTTGGAGAAGACCCAAAAGTTTAAAAATGTCTTTCAAATATTAGGCGAGGAAGACATACAATATGTCAACTATTTTAGTAATGAGAAGGGATTGGGTAAGCCTAATGATGATGATTGAGTGGTTGTTGGGAGTCTTGTAGAATTTTTGAGACTTTTCTACAAGGTCATAATCACAATTTTTGACTCTTTGTACGTTACATCCAATGAGTTTTGTCAGAAAGTATGTCAAGTGAAAGAACAATTTGATAAAATGTATGGGAGTGACCAAACACAATTGCAAAAAATGGTAATGAGCATGTGGATTAAGTATAACAAGTATAGAGAGAATTTGAATAGGTTAAATATTTTCATACATGTGGCTATTGTTCTTGACTCCCAATACAAACTTGATGGCATGGTGTAAAGATTAACATTGGTGAATGAGAAGGCATGTACAGATCATATTGCAGTAAGGGTTAGGAAAACCCTTAAAGGTTGTTTGATGAGTTTGCCGCACTCAGGGGTGGGAATATTCCAGCACCTATTGGGTCAATTTTGGAGTTCACTGTCTCCTATCACTATGGAGGCATTGATTTAAACTCAAAATTGGATCAAATGGAAACCAATTTATATTCTGGATGTTGTAGACTTTGTGGAGACCGAGGAGGAGATGGGTGGTTCACAACTTGTATCTGGTAATCGCTCTTACCTTTGATATGGCTAATTTGCTATAATATTGTTTTTGCTTAAAATATATTGTGTTATTACTTATAGTCAAAACTGATTGTTGTAGGAACAATTTCAACAAGTGCTCATATGTCTACATCGACCACAATATAACTTCTCCGTTCGATCCACTATTACTATTGGTTTGTATAATGATTATCTTATTTATTCTTAGTATGTATATAATATTTATTGTCTATAATTCTAATTAATTTTTTTTTGTATTTTTTCAACTTTTATAGTCTCATTGTCATATACCTAATCCCAATGATCTCATCTTGAATCTCAATCTAATATTGGTTTGTAATATTAATTTTATAAATTTATCACATATCTATATAATGTTTATATTTATGATTTTTTCTGATTTTTCTTTTTAGGTTTTATAGCCTCATACCCTCACTTGCCCAAGTTATAACCCTAATCCCAAATTTCCAATGATCTAATCTACAATCCTTGATAGTCTCATTTGGTTTGTAGTTATAGTTTTATATTTTTAACATTTTTACATATGTATATATCATTATATTGTTTTAATTATAATTTATTTTCCTATTAATATCTCATGTTTTATAATCTCACAGTCTCATTTACCCACTACTCATAAATTTCAATATCAGGACTCAAAGTCATATTGTTTTTCAAATTTCCTAATACAATTTCTAATATTTTAATATTATTGATTTCAATTAACTGACAAATTGTAATATTTTTAGATTAATTTGTAATAGTTTTAAATTAATTTATATTATTGTAATAATTTAGAGTACTTAGATTTTTATGTTTTATGCTTTAAACAAAACTTGTTTAATTTTATGTTATATGTAAATTATAAAATATTATTATTATTATTATTATTATTTATATATGGGCCCAAAATGACCTAGAAAGATTTTGGAGCCCTAGGCCCATTTATCTCGAACGGGGAGTTGATGGACCAAGGGTTCAAATCTTCCCCTCATCACCTGGATGGGAGGCCCTGCCCCCGGGGTGTGGGGTCGAATCCCGAGGGAAACCCCAACCCCAGCCTGGGCTGGGTGCGGGATGCGGCACCCTCCACTTGAGGGTGCGAGTAGCACCTTTAGAAATAATGATCGTAACATGTGACAAATATTCATACTTATATACATAACAACATGACATGTCATAGCATAATTCAACTTAATAACTTACGATACATGACCATAACTTGCATATATCTTACCACTATACATACATAAATATCTTGTGAGTAAGTTAGATGCTAACTTACAATGAATGAACATATTGTGAAACATAGCGTGAACTAAAACGAGATATTTCTAAGGGTTAGAATATACCACTAAACATTTAGAAGTAAAAAAATTACTGAATTATAACTAAATTGCAAATTTTACCTCTACTTATAGAAATTACAATTTTCTCCATAAAATAAGGATTTTGCATACTAACTCTGAATTTTATCAAAATTTTTATTTCTCATGTAAATTTTATCATGTAAATTTTATCCTAAATCCAAATATCAAATAAAAAAAATTTAAAACCAAATACAACTAGGTGAACCACACCTGGGCTGATTCACATTCTAGGCAAAAACTTAATTTTTGTTGCAATTTGACCAATCCTCAAACTAATATGTTTAAACCGATTTTTGCAACATTCAAAAATCATATCCTACATTCTAAAATCATGCTAAGACTTCAACATACTCATCACATAAAAATCATAAGCTCATCATATCAACAAAATGCCAAAACACCAAGTTTAGGTCAAACATGATCAATTCTTGATGTTCTTGGTCTAATCTTTTTCAAATAAACTCTAATGACTCTAAAAATTCATAATCACATTCCTAACATGTTCATAATTCAAACTTAAGTGATAGTATGCTTGATTAACAACAAAAATCATAAAAATACAACCTAAATAATTGGCTTGCACTAAAACATTAAAATCGTGTATATCATGTTTTTGACTTGAAACCAAAAACATTATATTCTTGATTTTCATGAAATAAAACTTAAATAATTAAACATAAATCTCATATTCAAGTCCTAACTTGACCTAAGCATTAAGTCTAAGATCACATGGCAAAAACTTCATTAAAGCATAACTCATGCCGGAGAGCCTCTAGATTGAGTTCTAAACAAACTCTTGCATGTATAAAATCATTCCATCAAATATCTAAACCAAAATTCTCCAAAAATAAACTCTTAACACATATTTCAAAGCCTCAAGAACATCATATAAGAAGATCAAAGCCATTAGGTCAAGTTTTCATAACTAAAGATCACAACTTCACCAAAACATAAATTGTTTAGAGCCCTTCCAGCTTCTAACTTTCCAAAATCATGCATAACTATTTTATAAAAACATTAACATGCTATAGATCGAAACCTAACTTGCATATTAACATGTTAAAAATTCATCATAGCAAGATGTACCCAATATTTCATAAAAAAACCTAATCAAATATCAAGTTTTCACACAAACATCAAAATTGTCTTCATGTGACTTTTGCATGTTCAAACCAAACTTTCACCAGTCAATACTCCATAAAATATTATCCAACATATACCAACGTAAATTAAACTAAAAAATACATTAAGGTTGATTCATGAGAATCGACTTACAAAGGGGTTGGAAATGCAATGTAAAAACTACCATAAAATCTGCCTAAAGCTCTCTCTCGTTTTCTCTCTAAATAAGTGAGGAAAAAAAAATCAAAAGTCGAAATGAGAAATGAGAAAGGCATGATATACATGATAAGGGGATAACATTTGGGGGGGGGGGGTTGAGTGACCCTTGGATGGGAGGTTGGTAGCCAAAAGATGGGGGACAAAGGGCTTGCACAGCTGTCGCCTCGTGCTACCAAAACTGGCCAAGTGGATGGCTAGTATAGTGTAGGCTTTTTCACTCCTATAAAGTGACTATTGGAGGCTAGCACTTGAGTGAATGTCAGCCATAGACTTGGCCTTGGGAGAAGGAAGAAACTTCCTCATGAAGCCTTGGCTTGTGGTGGTTTTCGGTGGGTCAAAAATGAGCCTAACCGATGGGCTTCAATTTAGGTTTCAATGGGCTTCATTTGGGGTTTCGGTTATGGGTGAGTCCAAATCAATTGTTTATTGGCCCAATATGATCACCAAGATGTAAGAGAGTGTTAAGGGTGTATGAGTAAATAATTGAGTGATTAATAGCATGTGGAAGTCACAAATCCAAGTGATTAAACACTTAATCAAAACCAGCCACTTTAGGGTTTGGAAACAAGTTTAGGGTTTCAGTCAACACATGTGGTTTAGGATTTTGATTGGATTCCATAGGTTGGGATTTCACTAGATTCCAAACCCCTTTTTGGTTGACCAAATAGTGTTTTGGTAGGTCAAAATAATGTTTGCATAGGTAGCAAGGTCATATGATTTGGTTTTTCTTCCATTCCATCATACTTAAGTCTCTAAGTGACAAGTGTCATATTACTATTCCAATTAGTTGCTATGATTGTACCATGTGTCCAATCAAAATTAATCCTAGTGATTCAAAGTGACTTTGGACATTTTATATGGAAGTTTGACAATTGTTTGAACCGGTTGCCATGTGGCGCTATCCCGAGTGTTACTATTCATCCAAAATGTTACAAAATTTTTTATTGCACCATAAAATCCTAAATAATCAAATTAGTCTAGTGGTATAATTTTTTTTTTATGAGATTTGACTTTTTAGTACCTTAATTAAATAAAAAAGCACTCACAACTACTATTCATCCAAGAAACGTAACATTGCAATCCTAAATATTTACTCAAGGCTAATGGTGCAATTCGTTTCGCCAACTTGTACTCCTAAGCGACTTAAATAAATAGAAGTGCAACTTTGTCACCATAATGGGTCGGGATCTGACTATGCAGACAGACTAAAACCTATTTGGTCGCTTGATTCATGAAGTCTTTTTGAGATTTCAGGACGTTATTTAAGATATAAGGAAATTTATCTATTGAACTTTTTTTAGTCCATTACAATTATACCAGTGTCTAACTTATTTGTATACTTGATTATGTATGGAGTAATACTCTGATGTTTATATATACTAAACTATTAGTCTATTTATATTATAATATAAGTATATTATTTTATAATAATTAACACATATTAGTATAATATTGAATTTAACTATAGTCTATATAAATTCTAGACTTCTATATGTATATATGATCAAATGTCATGAATAATAAGATTAAAAATTCATGTTATATGAATAAGCATGTAATATACATATATATATATAATTATATATAATATTAAAAATTATATAAAATATATATTTTGGTTTGGTTTGGTTCAAAATCGATTTTCAAAATATGAAAATCGATATCGATCCAGGTCGATTCGATTCTTAAGAACCAAAACCAACCAAACCAATTTCTCTTTCTTTTGAATAAAAGTTGTAGCATCACGAATTTAGTATTGATTCCATAAAATCATCATTTTTATCAATCTAAACTCACCGTCCTATCGATAGCTACATCATTTTTTTTTAATAAATCTATGCGAAACCCATTACAATTTCTATGTTTAGCAAGTTGTTGTTCAAGTCACTCTCATGATTTCATATGCGTGAAGATGGTCAAGTTGGAAGTGGCCATGGTAGATCCTTATGTTCCCATAATCTCTCAAATAAAAAATGATATATCATCCTTTTAAATTTGATCATTTTACCATCATTTGATGCCATGTCACTAGGATAATGAGAAGATAGTTAAAAGGATGATCTTATTTCCAACCAACCATCTTTGTATATTTCCTTAAAACCCCATTTATAGCCAAATATGGGATTCAAAACCAAGGGACAAAAGTCCATTTTTATGTGCTTAACAAAGATGCAACTAATGCATGCCTTCTCATAAACAACAAATTGATTGATTGGACGCTTCTCAGAGGCTACAACTTTCTCTAAATTGGATTCACACTAGCTTTTATTGGGGTATGCCAATTGAATCCTTATCAAGTTTTGCTTCGATTGCATCATCCTATGCTTTCTTCTCTAATGAAAATATTACAACCCATAAGAAATAATATATTTCTCATATCCTTTGCCTACATATTAGTGGGATTCAGATACTTTAGATTTTTTTTTTTTTTGGTCACACAACTTATTTTGTAGGTTTTGTATAGTATGTTAATAGCCCTCTAGGGGAATGACCCATTAATTGAGATTTTTTTATTTGCAAGTGGTGTAGCTAGAGACATCCTCCATATTTTTGACATCTTTAGTAAAAAAATTTAAATTTAAAATTTTCTAGTTGCAGATCAATTCTTGCCGTCTTAACAGTATACATACTAGTTTGGAAGTACAATGACTTCCTATTATTTATTTTTAGGTGCAAAAACCAAACAATAAACTATTCAAAGACATGTAGCTATGCAAATCTATGATCCTAACCCACTCATTTACAATGTATAGTGGAAGAAGGTAAAAATTACTTACAAGGGATGGAACGAAGAAACATTTGGAATGGTAGAAAGTCATATTTGTTCTCATGAAGATTCAATTGTAGGGCTGAAGTCAAAATTATGTGGATGTTACAATGGAGGAATGGAAGTGGAGCTAACTCATAAGAAGATTGAGCTAGAAAATAGTCGACTACAAAAAGAAATTAAACTAAAACAAAAAGCTAAAGTAAAATGGCCTAAACAGAGAGATGCTAATTTCAATTTCTTCCATGTTACCCGCAAATACAAGAGAAACAAGGTTAGAAAAAAGATGAGGCTCTC
Source organism: Juglans regia (assembly GCF_001411555.2). Lineage (NCBI taxonomy): Eukaryota > Viridiplantae > Streptophyta > Magnoliopsida > Fagales > Juglandaceae > Juglans > Juglans regia. Next base: position 6,499,507 of record NC_049912.1, on the reverse strand, counting down.
AAATTCTTTCAAGAAGCATTGATGTCAAATGGGGAAGTAGCTAATTTTAAGTCGAGCAATATAATTAGTCTAATAAACTCTACATAGGATAATAGCCCTACAAGCCTTATGAAGTAGCACCAATTAGTTTATGCTTTGTTGCATACAAAATATTATCCAAAATGTTAGTGAATAAAATGTATCAGGGAAAATAGGCCGTTTGGAAACAACTTTGCAAGCCCTAGAAAAAAGAGACCTGAGCATTTAAGACTTGGGAGAAACGAAGAAGGCACTATTTTTTAAAATTTGAATGGAAGTTTATATATTAAGACTCTCAGTGATCATCCTTCTTTAAGGGCAAATATTTGGAACCAAGATCATCCCATCTTCTTAGAACCATCAAGACATGACATTTGTTTGAAAAGCTTTAAGACCTAAGGACTTCTTATTAACTTTGTAGTTAATTTGTCTTTTGGGCCCAGTTTTTGAAAACGTATACTATATGGACCAGGCTTTGTTAAGCTTATTTGGAAGTAGGTATTGATCTTTGAATTGAGCTTGTGGATCCAAAGGACTCACAAGACCCAAGTTATATTTGTTTGTTTATGATTAAGTTGTTTATGGAAGTTTTAAAGCCTAAATACTTCGTTTTTTTTTTCAATTTAATTTCTCTGGGGGCTAATGTCATTTTTTTCTCATGAATAGTTTTCTTATAAGTAATGATACACCTACTGCTCTTTGACAACTCATTTTCAATCAATCAATGCAGCAAGTCACTCATTTAAAAATAAATTTTAATATTATAACATTGCCTTCAATTTCATGTAAAGTTGTAAAATAGTTGCAAATAGTTGTAAGGGGAGCATTTCCCTTTTCTTATTCTCACACTCATAAATTGTTTTCTTTATGAAACTCAGAACCCATAAAAGAATGTTACTTTCAACTTATCTACTGACCTTCTCTTCACTGTTTTGCACGCCTTACAATGTTTTTTTTTTTTTTTGTCACGGCATGTAAAGGCTATCAACATCTAGATGGATCTACTTGGCATTTAGATGCCTAGTGTAGACATGACTTTTTCTCAACCATGGTATTGACATTTGGGTGATAGTTGTTACCATTTGGATTTGTACTCACGTGTTGCCCAACCCAAAAGCCCATTTTTTTGGTCTTAAGGACATGATTATAAAAGAAATAAGGGAGACCATAATGAAAGAAATGGTTCTTCCCACCCTTTTCACATCTCTCTAGTTCTCTTCTTCTATTGATAGGCCCAACATTCAAGAGACAAGAGAATTATTATTTTCATACCCTTTCCTTTTTAGATATGCCTATTTCTAGCTGTCAATGAGGATCGTGTGTGAGTATCACATCAGAGCAAGGGGACAGATCGCCTTCCAAGGGTAAAAGGAAGGCAAATAAGAGAACATTTCCTTGAAAAGATGGAAGGCGAGGCTGTAGTGGCCTGCAAAGTGCATCTAGTTCAAATAGGGTGAGCAATCTATGTGGAAGGCCGGATTGACACACCTCAACATAGGGTGAAATAAATGAGTTATTACCCAAACTTGGTCAAGCAAGAAGAGGTGTAAACTGCATGAAGGCGAGAACGGCTGGTGTAGAAGGCGAGTTATGGGCATAAGGCGATAAACGATCAAGGAAAAGACCTATATGGACGAAGCTTTTGGAAGAAGATCTTAACAATGGGCAAGATAGGTTTCAATGCCTAGAGCAAGTGCTGGAGGAAGGCAAAAAGTGCGCCTTAGAGTATGTTGGTATGGTGACCTATTCGTTGAATGCTCGATGTGAACTCAATGCGACTCTTCACTGCGTTCGCGGTGAGATGGCTCAGTTGGAAGCTTGGTTCGTGGTGGCCAACAAGGACCTCAAGGAGCAAAACAAAAAATTCCTTAAGTTGAGTAGTGTCATGGAGGTCCATAGGAAGAAATCCATGTATTTCAAGAAGAAAGCCATCGAGTTGGAGATATAATTGAAGGCTTCCAGAGAGGAGGTTGTTTGTCTTTCTTCTAAACTTGTGTCAGCTAAGGACATCTGTGACCGAGTATGGAGATTAGGTTACAAATATGGTATGTAAAGGCTGATGAGTCACTTACTGAAGAATCTTCGCACATATTTGAGGTCTCTAGATCTGGACTCAATTCAACCCAGTCGTGCTGCCTTCCACCTCATCGATTCCATGGGCCGAGATGTGATGCCCGATGCTTTTCCACCTTCACCTCAAAATATTTGATGTCAATTACTCTCCTTGTATTTTGATTATTTTCTGAACTGCTAAATGATTATTTTTCATTTTGTTAACTCGACCACTTTGTTTTGGATTGGACTTTTGTTGTGGATGTTTGAGGTTTATTGCAAAACTGTCATGGTTGTGTGAATATTTGGTTGGCTACAAGTGAATTTACTAGATCAATCATAAAACAAATGGCTTGGTAGAGAGATACAAAGCTAGATTAGTACTAAAAGATTCTTTCAAGAATATTGAGTCGAACCCCTTTAAAGATAGGGAAAACATTTGTTCCAGGTTGCTAAAATGACTAGGCATTCTTGCCTTGGCTGGAATGTGCTTGGGATTATCTTGTGCAAATGGCTGGGGAATGATGTATTCATTAGAGTGTTCTCATTCCTTAGTCACCAAGTTCAAGTGCGACAGAAATCGATTTAAAGAAGTGAGGATCGATGTACTCAATGGAGTGTCATCACCTTATAATCATCATGGGTGAGTGTAAGGGCACAAAGCTTAATCTGGCGAGGGCTGAAGCACTCAAGGGAGTGTCATCGCCCGTTAATCGCCAGGTGCGAATGCCAGAGCATTCGGTTTAAGGGGCGAGGGTCGATGCACTCAATGGAGTGTCATCGCTCGTTAGTCATCGTGCGAATGCAAGAGCATTAAACTTTAGCATGAATTGAGGAAATAATATTCATAAGAGACATGATTTGGAAAGGAGACAATTTCATTCATAATGTTGAGTTTACATGGACATATCTAGGCATATTTCCTTATGTGCTCAGCATTCCATGTATGGGGTAGCTCTTTTCCTTCCGCGTCTTTTAGGCAGTATGATCTTGGTCGATGGCTATCAACAAATACAAACAAGCGTTCCCATTAGGGACCAAGTTTACCTTCTCCTTGTGTTGTCATTCCTACTTTCTTTTGGACTAGGTTGCCCACCTTGAATGATCTGGGCTTGACCCTCTTGTTGAAGTAGTGTTGTACCTTTCTTTTATTAATCACTTTTTACACTTCAACTTCTTCCTTTCTTTCCCCAGTAGATCGAGATGTTCTTCCAACTTCTTATCATTGGAGTCTTTGTTCAAGTGTTAGACTCTATAGCTGTGCATTCCAATTTCGACCCAATTTCCTTTCTTGATCGTTAACTTCTTTTTCAAAATCCCGAGCAAGGTTTTGTTGGTTGCCTCAACTTGCTCGTTAGCTTGTGGGTGACCTGGGGAAGAATACTTGAACTTAATTCCCAATTTAGTGCCCCAGTCACGATAATGATCAAAGTCAAATTGTCGTCCTTTGTTCAAAATTATACTATGGGGTATGCCAAATCGGCATACAACAGCTTTCCATAAGAACTTGGTGATGTTGTTTGTTTTGAGTGTGGCCAAAGCTTCTGCTTCCACCCAATTGGTAAAGTAATCCAAGACAACAACTACGAACCTTACTCTTCCTTTGCTTGGGGTAGGGGGTTGACTATATCAACTCCCTATTGTACGAATGTCCAAGGCAATATGATCAATGTTAATTCCTTTGGCAAGCAATGAGGTACATGTGCAAGTAGTTGAGATTTTGTATATTTTCTAAAAAATCCTTCAGCATCTTTGAGGGTGCGAGTCCAGTAATAGCCCACTTTCATGACCTTTCCAGTAATAGCGCGAGTCTGGAGTGATTGTGTATGCTCTTTCTTGTATTTCTGCAAGTATATATTGTGTTTATTCCAATGAGACACACCTTAAGAGGGTGGCGAAGAAGCCTTGTTTGTACATCACTTTATTTATCAGGGCGAAGCGAAGAAGTTTGGTTTTTGTAGTACTTTCTTCAAGGAGCATCCATTAAGACTTTGATCAGGTGAGCTTGGAAGTGGGTCTTAGTTGTCTGGAAATTTTCGCTAACGCAAATGCTAGCATGTCCATTTGAGGATAACGCGCCTCAGCTCCTCTAAAGGCTTAGATTGTGTAGTACATAGGTCTTTGGCTACCCTTCTCCTCTCTCACCAATGTCGTTGAGATTGCGTTCGGGAAAATTGATATATAGAAGTATAAGGTCTCCCTTGTCTCGCCTAACTTAGGAGTGACGGGTTGGATAGATATTCCTTTACTTTCTTGAATGCCTGATTGGATTCATCATTCCAAGATTGGGCCTCTCGCAAGACCTTGAAGAAAGGCAGGCACTTGTTTGTGGATTTGGAGATGAATCTTTTGAGTGTTGCTATCCATTTAGTTAGCTTCTGCATCTCGTTTATATTCTGAGGTGGTTTCATGTTTATTATTACTTTAATTTTTTTCGAGTTGGCCTTTATACCTCTCTTTGAGACATGAAACCTAGGAACTTGCCTGAATCTACACCGAAAAGCACACTTTTTTGGGTTAAGCTTCATCTTGTACTGCTGGAGGATGGTGAAAGCTTCCCGTAGGCCATCTATATGTTGTTCGGGTTCTTTGCTTTTGATGAGCAGGCCGTCTGCATAAACCTCCATGTTCTGGCCTATCTGCTTTTTGAACATGTAGTTCACCAATCTTATATATGTAGCCTCGGCTTTCTTTAGCCCAAAAGGCATAAGTATACAACTTGTGATCCGTTATGAGCGACGTCTTCTCTTGACAGTTTGGTAGGGGTGAAAACTAACCCCTTCGGCGTAGTTTTTGGGCAAAACTTATGCCGATCGATGAGAGAAAATTGGGTGGAGAAACTGATTGTAATCGGTCGATGGGGTGGAGGAAACCGATCGAGGTGGTTCTCTGGCAGTTCTTAGTCGGCGTTCAGATCCCCTAGTGGCGAGATTTTTCTGAGAGAATAGAGAGAGAGTTGCAGAGGAGAGAGAGAGAGAGAGAGAGAGAGAGAGAGAGAGAGAGAGAGAGAGAGTTGAAGAGGTGTAAAACGCGGGGGAGGTGATTGGGGAAGAAGACGACCCCATCTTGAAACGACGCCGTTCAATTTAAGTGGAACAACGTCGTTTTATACATACTTTTTTTTTCCATACGTGTTAAATAAAACGACACCGTTTGGTTTAGTACCAAATGGCGTCATTTCTATTATGTTTTGTATACTTATAGGTGCAAAACTACGCCGTTCCACTTAAACTTAAGTGGAACGGCGTTATCTTGATTAGGGTATATTAAAAAAAATATAGTTTTATTTTATCAGTCAGTTCAACGATCCGGTCTAGCTTCAAACTAGGACCGAACCGCTGAATGTCGGTTCCTTGAATTTTCCATCACACGCCAGCCGCTTCTCCACCGATTTCGGTAGGTTCATAGCACGGCCGACCAGTTCCCATCGGTGGCAGCCGGTTGTGTTGGTTTTTGTTCAACCCTACCGTTTTGGTTTATCCAAATTTGGTTGTATCCCGAGTAAGCATTCATGAAACTGAGCATGTGATACCCTGCCATGGAATGAAATCCACTATCAAATCAATGTGAGATAGAGGAAAACTATCCTTTGGGCATGTATTATTTAGGTCGGTGAAGTCAACACATATTCTTCATTTGCCTTTCGACTTTTTCATCATCACAACATTGGAAAGCCACTCAAGGTAGTGAGCATTGTTGATAAACACCACTGCCAAGAGTTGCTCCACATCCTCCAGTGTCCCAACATATTTCTTTGTGCTGAAACTCTTTTTCTTCTGTCGGACCTTCTTGGCCTTCGGACTTACATAGAGACGATACTTGATGACCTTATTGTCTATCCTGACATGTCTTCATGGCTCCAGGTGAACACTTCTTTGTGCTCGATTATGAGTTGCTTTAGTTGCCGCAACATTTTGACCCCATTCTGGTTCTGATCCTTCAAGTGGCTTTAGGATGATCTGGGTTTAGAGTTACTAATTCCAGAGCTTCATTCGCCTCAGCTTGCTTCAGATTCTACTCATCCCTTGTTTTGACCTAGTGGTCAATGAGTTTGGGTGGTAGTGGTAGTGCTTCAGTAGAGTCTAAGCTCTTCGTCCTTCGTATGTATTTTCCTCCATTTTTGAGTTCTTGTACAAAGCAATCTCGTGCTAGTACTTGCTTACCCCATACTTATCCTACCCCTGCCTCTGTTGTAAATTTCATCTTTAGGTGATAGGTGGAGGTCACAACTTTCAGGTTATTCAGGATCGGGCGTCCAAGAATAACGTTGTAAAAAGAAAGAGTCTTAACCACCTGGAAATCGATCATGGCAGTGGTGGTGCAGGGGCCTTTACTAGTGGAGACAAGCAGCGTTATAGCGCCCACAGATTGAATTGTCTCATGAGAATCCCTTCAATGGTGTGGGTGAGGGGAGCAGTCGGCTTGGGCCGATCTCCATTTTTGTGAAAGCATCACAAAAAGGGGTATCAATCAAGTTGCCATTGTCGATTAGAATCCTTTTGGTAATAGAGTTGGCAACTAACAACATTACCACTAGTGAGTCATCATGGGGGTACAAGACCCCTTCACAGTCTTCATTGTCGAAAAATATGGCGATTGTTTCCTAATGCCTTCCTTGCTTTTGGGGCCTCTCTATTGAGAATAATTCCTTGTATCTGGGCCTTCATGTGTACCTCTTTCTTCTGGAGGAACTAGGGCCGCCCCTTGACAAATCCTCCCACTATTGTCTAGATCTTTCCCAAGGGAGCATCGATCCTAGTCGGGCTTTGGCGGGGAAGATCTTTGGCATCTCCTGACATTCTCCTTTGATGTTTTGGGCTTTCATTTCTGTGCGGCCTCTGACTCTGCTCTCTCCTCTAGATTGATGATTGTCCTCCGTGTGTTGAATGTTGGGCGACTAACCGATCCAACTTCCCGTTCTCCCTCATCATTTCTATCTTCTTCTTTAGGGAGTAACAATCCTTCATACCATGCTCTTTTGTCTAGTGGTAGGTACAGAAGTGACGATTTCTTCGATTTTGATAGCCATTGCCCCATTCACATCCCTCACCTTCTGCTTGCACGTTTAAGTTCGTGTGTGCAAGCCTAGAACTTTGGTTCCTGGAAGACATGCTTTTATCTTGTCTTCTTTCATACTAGCCCCTCTTGGCCTTTTCCGATTCTTTCCCCCTGCTTGGCTTTTTGGAGGTTCTTTCAGCCTACTCGAGCTTGAATCTTCTTGGGGTTGTCAGAGTGATGTGGAAATTTATTTCACACATTTTCTTAGTCCTAATTATTTTTATTCAGAGTGTTTTGTATGTTTCTTAGCTCGTTTATCTAGAACTTTAGGTGTCTTTTACATTTATTTAATTTTTGAGAATTTTTGATATTTTGTAGGTGTTTAATTATTGAATTATGTTCAAATTCGAGGATGTGAAGAGGCAGAGTTTGGGCTACGCTTAGAGAGCAAATCCTAGTTGGGCTGGTCTAGTCAAAATATAACACAGTTTGGTTTTTAGGTTCTAGCTAGAGCTACGTATCTCGATTTCAGGTGTTGTTTAACTTGCTGGAAAGCTAAGAAGTAGGCCTAAAAATTTTATGAGAGTCCAAAACCAAGTTCTGCCATTTTAAAGTTCAAAACTTAACCGAAATGGAGAAGTCTGAATCTGTCTAGAAGTTATTGCATCCTAGACCCTATTTTGGGTTTCAGTCTATATTTGAAGTTCTATAAGTCAGAATAAAGCAATCCTAGGTGCATTGGAAAGATGAGAACAAGATATGAAACTTTCATGAAGGGCCAACTCCAAATTGTATCGTTTTGATACTCTGAATCTAGTTGGAAGTCGGATAATAAAATCAGCCGAGAATTCCAATTCCAGATTTCAGCAGTAGATATGGGGGAAATCTTTTTTAAAATTTGAAAGGAAAATCATTTTTGAATTGATTGGATGGTCTGCAGTTATTACTAGTAAAAAATAAGATGCTGAAATTAAAAAAGAGAGGGAGGGAAGTTGACGTAAAAAATGAGAGGAATTAATGGAGGAAAAAAAAAAAAAGATTGAAGGAGGAGCTGTAATTTCGGAGAGGAATAACGAAACTCACGACTGTAATTACAGAGTTCTCTTTTTATTTCTTTAATTTTTAGTTGCTGAATTGTTATTATGGATGTTGAATTCGAATCTATGTTTGAGAAATAATTGGATTGTTTTATTAGTTATGATTTGCTAGTTTTCTTATTCTAGGGCTAGGATGTAGCCTTTGAATTTTGGATATGATTTGAGTAAGGTTTTATTGAATACCCTTTGTTAATTGCAATTGGATGATTTCAATTTTCATTCTTGCAATTTACTGGCCATGAACTGCATGCTTAAGATGTTGAATGAAGTAACGAAAGTTAAAGTTCAATATTAGTTCGTGAATTCATCAAAGCTTGGCAGTGTAGTTTAGAAATAAATACACACCCTTATGACCTATATTTAAGAATTTTACATAACATAATGAATTTATATTAATTTTTGTGATCACAACAGTAGACATAGGGTTAATATAGGTATAGGCGTTATACCTTGAAAGAGGATATCACATAAAAAAAAGGAAATTCAAGTCATTATAATTAGCAAACATTAATGCAAGCAATCATCAAGTTTAAACTCATTGAAGGAATTCAATTGATGAAGTCCAAGCCCTAAAAACTTTTCATATTTGATATTTTAGGTTAAGAACTTGCAGTCAATTACATCAATTTGGGTTCGTCTAAATAATATTAGAAACTTTATAAATTGGAAGTTGAATCTCCTTCTTGTGGAAACGATATTCTTTTTGTCCTGTTCTACTTGTCACGACCCATGCACTTATGGTAGAGTCTAGGGACCATCACAGAGCCTTGAGTGTGTCTTCTGCATCGACGAAGTCATCTGCCTTATCCATGAACTTCTGCAACGTTATTGGAGTTCTTCTCGCCAACTTCGCCATGAATGGGCTCCTAAGCAACACACTCCTAGGAGCACGGCAAGTGTTATCTTTTTGTTGAATATGGCAAGGTACACCTTCAAACTCTCATCCTCTCGCTATTTAATAGTCAGGAGGTAGGCCGCATGTCGTCTCCTCCTTCTGCTCACCATGAATTGTATCAAGAACTGCCTGACAAGTTCCTCAAAGTTGTTTATAGAGCCCGACTGTAAGGCATCAAACCATCATCTTGCCACCCCTTTTAGAGTCAAGGGAAAGGCCTGGCAAGCGATTTCTTCGAAGAAACCGTAGAGACTCATGTGTGTCTTAAAAGTATTCAGATATTCAACAGGATTCTTAGACCCATCGTTAGGGGTGTAAATTCTAACCGGTCTGGACCGGACCGGTTTTGAACTGGTCCGGTCCGGTCCGGGACCGGTTCTTAGAATGAAAAAACCGGCCGATTCCGATTGCAAGATTTTTCGGCCCGGACCGGTTGATAAAAATATATATATAAAAAATAATATTTGTATTATTGTATATATAAGTTTTATACAAAATATTATATATATATATTAATATATATAAGTTTTATATATCATGTATAATTATAAATTTTTATGTGAAATTTTTATATGAAATAATTTCATATATGAAATAATTTCATATATGAAATAATTTCATATATGAAATAATTTCATATATGAAATAATTTCTTATTATAATTTATAAATTATTACATAAAATGTTAATACTAAATCACTAAAAGTTTATAACTAATAATAATAATCTAATATAGACTAATGACTATAGTTATACTTATAAATTTATAATTAATACTACAAGTTTTTATTAAAAGTTTATAAACTAATACTATATTAAATATATAGTTTATAACTAATACTAATATATAACTTATGACTATACCAATAGTCTAATATTAATATTATTATATAGTCTAATATATTATTTAGCTGTACTAATATATAAGTCTATAACTAATAGTTATAGACTATTTAACTATTTAACTAACACTAATAGTCTAATATAGACTATAGACTATAGTTATACAACTTATACTTATAATTAATACTAAAAGTTTATAACTAATACTAATATTAAATATATATTTTATAACTAATACTAATATATTAATATAACTATACTAATAGTCTAATATAGACTCTATTTATACTTATATAATATAGCTATACTAAATCACTAAAAGTTTATAACTAATACTAATATATAGTTTATAATTAATACTAATATATAACTATACTAATAGGCTAATATTAATACTATTATATAGTCTAATATATTATATAGCTATACTAATATACAAGTCTATAACTATTTAACTAATAGTCTAATACTAATAGTTTAATATAGACTATAGATTATAGTTATACTTATACTAATATAGTTATACTAAATCACTATAACTAATACTAATATATAACTATACTAATATGCTAATATTAATACTATTACATAGTCTAATATATTATATAACTATACTAATATATAAGTCTATAACTATTTAACTAATATTAATAGTTTAATATAAACTATAGTTATAGTTATACTAATATGGTTATACTAAATCACCATAACTAATACTAATATATAACTATACCAATAGGCTAATATTAATACTATTAGACTAGTCTAATATATTATATAGCTATACTAATATATAAGTCTATAACTATTTAATTAATACTAATAGTTTAATATAGACTATAGACTATAGTTATACTTATACTAATATAGTTATACTAAATCATTATAACTAATACTAATATATAACTATACTAATAGACTAATCTTAATACTATTAGATTATGGTATATTAAATGTATTACAAATATATATATATATATATATATATTATATAGTCTAATATATAAAATATTTGACTATTGTATATTAAATGTATTAAAAATATATATATAGTTATATTAAATCACTATAATTACTATAGTCTATTAAATGTATTACAAATATATATAAATTTTAATTATCATTTAAAAAAAAACACATTGAAAAGAATTAAACTTAAATTAAATTATTAAATAGTAAAGGGCCGCGTCGTTTTCATCTATTTGTAAATCCTAAATCCTCTCTTTAGCAAATACTCATTCCGCCTCTCGTCTCTCACTTCTCTACCCAGGCTCACAACACTCTGCTCTCGCCTCTCGGAGCTCGCTCTCTTCGTCTCTCGTGCCGTCGTGCGCACTGCGCTTAGTGGCTCACTCTCTCGTGCCCGTGAGTCGTGACTGACTCTGCTCTCGTCTCTCACGCTCTTGTTTCTTGCTCTCAGTCTCAGCTCTCCTGTCTCTCACTTTCTCGTCTCTCACTCTCAACTCTCTCGCCTCTCACTCTCACTCTCTCGTCTCTCAACTCTCTCGTCGCTCTCAATCTCTCTTCTATCAACTCTCTCGGCCCCTGTCTCAGTCTCTCTGCCGATCTGCCCCCACGGTAAGTTTTTTTTTTTTTTTTTGAAATTACATACTAGCTTACTATGATTTTTGTGATTGGGTTTTGTGATATTAGAGTTTTTGTGATTGAGTTTTGTGATATTAGGATTTTTGTAAATCTGTGATTGCCGATTGGGTTGATTGGGTTTTGTGATATTAGGGTAGGGTTTTTTGAATCTGAAATCATTACAATGTTTTCTTGCATTGTGTGTATTATCTATTTGAATTTCATCTATTTTGTATTGCATCCATCATCAATTATTTGAAAGTAATAGCAGCCATTTTCCATTCCATGCATACAGATCATGATTCATGATCATATATAATTTAGAATGCTTTATAATTATATTTAAGGGTAAATAAATCATGCTTTATAATTATAAAACAGATTTTTTTAAATCAGTTTTTTTTTATAAACATTTTTAATAACAAATTGTGAAACTTACATTTTAAAAAAATCGAAAAACATGACCAGATTGGACTGAAAACCGGTAAAATTGGAAGTACCAGTTTATGAGGGTAACCGGTGCTTAATCGGTTTTGAAAAATACAAAATCGGTACATATCGGTTCGATCCTAGATTTTGTCCAAAACCGAACTGGATTAGACCGGTTACACCCCTACCCATCGTACAGTTCTATTTGTGGAACCTTGAATTTTTGCGAGAGTAGCACCATCATTATCTTGATACTATAAGCCAAGTCAGTGCTGTTGAGTAGATTGTTGACTGAGGAGGATGTGCCTATCTTCTAGGCCATCTCCTCATATTTATCAATGAGATAATGCAAATCTTGGTGCATCTTCCTCTTTTCTTTGTCATCAAATATGATTGTGTTTTGTGACTCCGCCTAATTTCTTTCGACATCTTGGTGTAGCATTTTCTGCACTTTTTTGCCAAAGGGCCTCATTTTTCCACTGGAGATTTTTCATATCCAGAGTCATCTTCTTCAACCTTTCTTCCATCCAATTGTTTGCTTGAACACTTATTGTTTTTATTTCCTGATCGCGGATTACTTGGGAGTGAGTTGCCCGAAAAACACGTTGAGATGTAGGAAAAAAAAGATCCCACAGACAACACCAACTGTTGCGGATGAGTTTCATATCACTGTCAACGAACTTTAGTAACCTGCAGTTAGAAGGTAGGTAAGCCCGGTATGTGTGGAACACCTCCGATACTTGAGTCAATATAAAGTGTGGACAATATGTCCAACTTCAAGGTAATTAGAGGTAACCTCAAGGTAATTATGAGCTGGGTGTATCATGAGGAGACTTGCCTCGGAGTTTAATATTCTCTAATCTAAATCAACCGTTATGCCGGAAGGAATTAATACCCTGACAAGCATCACGAACATATATCATCTTGCCTTTTATGTCATTAATTAGTAATTAATAAAACCTAGATTTGAATTCTATATTGGCGCACAGTGGCCGTTGGGATTCCTTGACTATTGTTTTAAGGATCCTTATAGGGCTGAACAAAAAACCCGTAAACTCAACTCGACTCGACTAGTTTTTTTTCCCTCTCTCTCTCTCTAAAAAACAATCTCATTTTCTTCTTCTTATTCTTCGTCTGCAGACCGTGGTATTGTATCCGTAAAGGTGCACACAAATCAATTAGTTTAAAAGTTTTCATTAATGGGCTGGCGTTGCTAGCTTTAGAAATGAAAAGCTAAGATTGGATGTTCATAATGATTCTCGAATATTTTGAAATATTTAAACAAATAAATATTTGTTGGAACTATGCAACAACATTGGACTCAGAGATTTGAAAGGCATTTTAGGAGTTTCGTGTGAAACTATTTTCTATGGAGAGTTGAAGGACATCCGAAAGTAATTTTCAGTGTTTTTTTTTCTTCAGTGTTTTTCTTTTGGGTTTTTCCATCCAATTTTTTCTTTTGGGTTTTTCTTCTGGGTTTTTCCATCCGATTTTTTCTTCTGTGTTTTTCTTCTAGATTTTTCCATTTGATTTTTTCTTCTTGGGTTTTTCCATCCGATCTTTTCTTCTAGGTTGTTCCATCCGATTTCAATTTCAAGATGATTATCACGTGGGTTTGATTGTGATTTGGAATTGATTTAGTGATTTGGAACTGGGTTATTGAGAGAAATGTCTAAAAAAAAAAAAAAAAAAAATCGAGTAATCGGTTAACGGGCAATGAGTTAACGGGTGATCGATTAACGGGTAATCGGTATGGAAAAGATTCGGGTCGAGTCAGAAATTGAGTTTTCAGGACGGACCAGGTTGGTGAACAGCCCTAGATCCTTATCCTTTGGTTTGTGGGCTTTCATAGTTGTAGATTCAACTATTTTACGAGGCTGTATTTGGCTCTCCAACATTGTTGATATATATATATATATGTAAATTTCGTTTCTTGTGTTAAATTATTAAAGTAGTTATAATTTTGTTTTTTTAATTTCTAAGTTTAAATATGCGGCATGTGGGGGTTTGCTTCTACCATTTTTTTTTTCTAAGAAACAACAAAAAGAAAATCTATATTTTTCTTTAATTTAAAAAAAAATCATAAAAATAAGCCTTGGGGAAGGGGTCGGGAATCGGGAATCCGGGATCCCCACTCGTTTGGCTTTATCCAACCCACTTGCAGAATGAATTACCACACAACATAGAAGTGCGTGACCACAAAAAGCAACCTATCAGCGGTGACACTAAAGTTATGTTTTGTAAGTGAAGGAATATTTCATTTTTATTTATAAACATTTCATTATTAATTATTAATTATTAATTATTATTATTATTTATAAATTATTTAAAATCAACTCAATATATAAATATAATATAAATAAATATTTAAAGAATGATATGAGATATAAATTTTATGAATAATAGTAAGTTAGTTTATAAATAATAACGAGATAATTTGAGTTAAATAGTTGTTTAGGAAAGAAAAAGAGAAAAAATTAAATAAAAAATTATAAAATTAAAATATTGTTAGAATATAATATTTTAATATTATTTTATTTTAAAATTTAAAAAAATTAAATTATTTTTTATTTAAAAACTAAAAAAAATTATAATAATTAATTTAAAAAAGTTGTAATGATTAATTTAAAAGTGTTTATATTTAAATATTGTTTGGAAAGAAAATGAGATAGAATAACATAAGATGAGATGAAACATATTTCCAAACATCTGCTAACAATTCTTCCATTCTCATTCATATATATTCATAATTTATATTATTATAAGAGCAATAATGGATCTGATAAATAAGAAAGGGTAGTGCAGTGCTGCTATGTCGTTCAAGCTTGATCACTTGGCATGCTTTTTAGTGTAAATTTTATTTTTTTAAAATATTTTTAAGAAATAAAAGAATACAAATATATTAAATAAAAAAATTAAAAAGAACAAATTAATTATTATTTTTTTTTTGATGGAAAGAAGATTTTGAGTGAACAAACTTACGTAATATCATTTTTCAATAAGAAAACAAGCCGCCGGCGCCACCTACCAAACAACAGATTTATGCATAAAATAAAATAGAATAAAACATAGTGGGTGCATTCGAAGATTTTATAGACAAGCCTGCCAAGCTAAGACAAGCTAAGGTTGTTTTGTTCTTTACACCACAAACGAAGACTCCCTCTGCAACCAAAACCAAAAGCTTCACCCTTAGCTTATCTCTCTCTTTCTCGAACCCACTGCTAAATTCTGGGAGGTAAAATTTGTTGAGGACTGAGAGAGAGAGAGAGAGAGAGAGAGAGTGATCGAGTCGAGTATCGAAATGAACGGTGGTGATGCGTGTGGCGCAATGGAGACGCCCTACATAGGGATGCACCACAGGCACGAGCCCAGGGAGGACCAGTGCACCTCAGTGCTCGTCAAGCACATCAAAGCGCCTGTTCACCTCGTAAGTTTAGTCTCAACTGTCCCATCAGATGTTCACCTTGGTTTCTTTTCGAAATGGATGCCATTGATGATTGCTTTATATGCCTCCCCACCTTCTGTTGTGAGCATTTTTACGGGGTTTTACTCTGTGGGTCGTTGAAGAACTGGGTAACTCATTTTGATTTTGAATGACTTTGTTTGGTGCCTTATTTTTCTTTTTTCTGGTTTACTTCTTTGTTCATCTTCAATTCGGTTTCTCTATCTTTATATGCGGATGCTTTTTCAATTTGATTTTGTCTCAAGCGGTTCAGATTTGTGCAAATTATTGTACATGATGGGTGATTTGCTTCCGGGTTTTCTCAAAACGTGAGTTTTTATTGTCAAATTAGAGGAATTTAAGGTGATTAGCTTACCTTTTAGGTAGTTTAAGATTCATGTAGAATATGGATGCAGAATTTTTTTAGGTGATGTTTAAGGGTTCGAACATTTAAAGATAAAAATCTTTTATGTAATTCCTTACATTTACATTTAAAGGAAAGGAAAAAGATTCAATATTGAAATATGTTAGACTTCGCATTAGTTTGCACCTAAGGAAAACAAAGTCCACTCAACTAGGTTTATGCCATCAAGAATTCAAAATTCCGTTTCCTTTCCGCAAGGAAAGGATGGTTGTTGACTTGTAGACAGATACTTAATTGAATAGGATAATTACTTTTTGACTTTTTGTGATTGTTGGTTATCAGCTTATTGAGCTGTTAATGAGACTTTCCTTACATCAGGTGTGGTCCCTAGTGAGGAGATTTGATCAGCCCCAGAAGTACAAGCCCTTTGTTAGCAGGTGCGAGGTGACTGGAGACTTTGCTATTGGCAGCGTCAGAGAAGTAAATGTTAAATCTGGGCTTCCTGCCACGACAAGCACTGAGAGGTTGGAACTTCTTGATGATGAGGAGCACATTCTTGGCATCAGAATTGTCGGTGGCGATCACAGGCTCAGGGTAGGTTCTTTTCAACATCTTATTTGTTCTTTGCTTACAGTTTTTAGCTTTTTTCGTTGTGGGAATTTAAGTTTTTTCATTAATAAATCAATCATATTTATCTATTCTCATAGTATGTACTGAATTCTCCCGGTGCTTCAGAATGTATCTTGGATGACAACTTGTAATCTCATCTATAATATGTTTTCAAATATTAGGCTTCTGGATCTCTCTCTCTCTCTCTGATGGCTGTCTGGTGATTCAGCCGGTGATATATCTCTTTCTTTCTTATTTTTAGTTTTACTGGTCTCTCCCAGTCTCGTTTAATTTATTTTCAATTATAATGTGAGAGAAATATGGTGTATCTAGAAAATGTATTGAATAGGGATTCTCTTGTATACTTGGGTTGCATCCCTTTGCACTTTTTAAGGAGATACATTACCTATAAAAAAAAAGTAATGAGTTTTTTGAGTTGCTTTAGTTGAATGTGTTTTGAGTTCTCTTTGGAGGTAGGGATTTCAGTTTTGAACCATCATTGGAAGAAATAGAGAGATGGTGAGGTTAGTGTGATGTGCATGGTGGCTGGAAGAAACTGTGGAAGTGATGTTGCAGGTGAAGAATCAGTCTTAATATGTGAAATAATCTTTTGTTGGAAACAAATTTTATATCACCCAGTGAAGCTCCAATGCTCATGGCCAAAATCTAGCAATCACAAAGTATGGAGGTGGCGACTAGAGATGTTATATTGTGATACCAAAAGGCTTTAAGGTACAAGGGTAAGGAAATTTCCTTATGGGGCAGCACAAAGTTTTTAGGCCCTTTCTTTCAGCTCAAAGTATTATGCCTAAACATAAAAAATCATGGCTCTCAGTAGTTTACTCAATTGAATGGTAATTGTAACTCAAGGATAGGTCTTTGTAAGTCATATGCAACAACAGTCTCAAAGTAGAGGACTGTAGTGCACTTGACAAAATGCACATCACAGATTTTCAAAGGAGGCAAATTTGAATTGCAAAGAGGCATTGGATTGGTTGTGACAGACTTGTTGAAGCTCGCTGGTTGACATGCAAAAATGGCAGAAGCTATAGAAGCCTGCAATTCTTGTTGGAACTACTTGACTGGAGAGAGAATACGAGGTGCCCTCTGTGTATTGATGAGTCAACTGGATAATATAAGGTAGCAAATGACACTGCTATAAAGTGTGGAACTTGTCACGAGCAGACCCACATTCCAGCCTATGTGGAATTTCAAGGCCTCACTTTGTGCCTAATCAGCTTTCTTTGAGTTGGAATGAGCCCAAACTGCTTGAGATTAGTAGGCCAAAGGCACAATAGATGAAGGGAAAGGGTGATGAGCAACAAAGGAAAAGGACTGATGGTTGCGTGACCCGTCCAGGCTTTTGAAAAGGGTTGTTGGAGTCCCCGCCTAACTTTGCTGGTTCTAAACTAAAAGAACCTGTGGTTTTGACGAAGACCCCTCTTCAATTGAGAGCTAAGAGACACATTGGTTCAGAGGCTCAGAATAGGAGTCTTGTAGCTGATCTGCATGAAGCTTGGGATTGCAGTTCGCTTGCTAGGGTTTAGGGGATTCTAAATTTGGTTGTGCATTGGGTGGGTGGTGTCAAATAAGGTAAATTTGCAGCCTGTAACAGCCTCTTCTTCTCATTGTGGGGAGGGAATTAACACCATGGCCGAAGTAAAAGCTTTCTTAGATGGTTTAATTCTTTGTTGGAAGCTACAATTTAGGGATGTGAAGCTTGGCTTCATAGAAGAGGGTGTGTGCCACGGAGTTCAAGAGAGGCATGGGATCTGATCTTATTGTTAATCCCGACATTGATTGCTTAAAAGGAGCATATATTTAGAGATATTAATCTGGTTGCTGATGCATTGGCCAAAGTTGATGCTTATGGTGCCAGTACGAAACATTTTTCTTGGCTTGATTTTCCAATAGACGTGAAAGGCTTTACTAGCAATTGATAGAGCAGGTTTACCTTGTTGAGATGTAAATGATTGTATTGTATTGTGTGGAGTTTTTTTTTTCGTTGGTTGAGTTGTAGTGTATTTTCTTACAGATAAATGCAATAATCTTTCATAGGCCAAATGAGGATAAACATCGATAGAGGAAGGGCTTCTTTTCTTACTTATCAAAAAAGGAAGGGGTTCCTTTCTTAGTTGTGCTAGACTTGAGGTGGGTAATGGCTTTAGGACTAGATTTTTTATGCCTTAAGGTATGGTGATAAGACCCTCAAGGAAGCTTTCTCAGAGGTTTATTGTATTGCACGTGTGTGGGATGCTTCAATGACCAATCTATTAGAGTTTTCTAGTGCCTCCCTTTAATGGAATGTTAGTTTTTTCAGAGCTGCTTATGGTTGAGAGGTTGATGCCTTGCAGAGTTCTTCAATCTCTTGTACTCTACTAGATTATGTCTTGGAGGTGCATATAAGATTCTTTGGACCCCTTACTAGAAAGGGAAGTTTGCTGTTCAGTTTTTCTATAAGGTGCTCATGATATATAGTAACTCTTCTCTTGGAGGAGTGTTTGGTGGACTTAAGCGCTTCTAAGAGCAGCCTTTTATTTTGGACAGCCTTCTTAGTGAAGATCCACCATGGATACCGTAAGGAAAATTCATATCATTGTAACAAATTGGTGCTTTGTTGCGGAAAGAATGGAGAATCTATAGACCATCTTTTACTCCATTGTGAGATAGCCAGTGCCTCGTGGAACGAATTTTTCAATTGATTTGTTTTGGATTATGTGATGCCTAGAAGAATAGTAGACCTTTTTGCCAATTGGAGAGTATTATATGGCAACCTACAAATTGCAGCAATGTTGAAGATGATACCTATCTGTCTAGTTTGGCAGTAGATGAATGATAGAAATTTTAAAGATTGTTTGCCGAGAGCCTGTGCACCACTGGGATTAGTTGGGATGCTGTTCCCAGACATCTGTGCCAATAAAAAATAGAAATTTTAAAGATTGTGAGCAGATGATGGAGGAGGTTAAAACTTTCTTTTTCATTACTCTGTTCCTTTGGGCAGCTTCTTTAGATTCTAAGGGGCTGAGTTTTCTTTATTTTCTTACCGCCTTTTCTATTTATAGTTAAGGCTTCTCTTAAATACTTCTTTTGTACCTTTTTGATGACAAGGAATCCGGAAACTGCAAATGCAGCATGACGTTTACCTGGTTAAACCTGAACCAGTGTAATGTGTCCCATCACAAGGATCAGCTAAATTTTGGCTT
Organism: Juglans regia; assembly: GCF_001411555.2. NCBI lineage: Eukaryota > Viridiplantae > Streptophyta > Magnoliopsida > Fagales > Juglandaceae > Juglans > Juglans regia. The sequence goes on along the minus strand of NC_049912.1, from coordinate 6,479,973 downwards.
TACACCAATGGGAATGAGGACTCTACAATTTGTTTGCACTCAAGGGTCAAACCTTAGACTTGCTGGGAGCATACCACCAAGACCAAGGCCTTACCGCTTGAGCAAACCCTTAGGGCTTACATCTTTTGTACTTGGGTCACGTCTTTTGTTTTTTCTAAATGCACACTTGTCAGATAGATATTTATTTTTTGATAGGTACACTTGCTGGATAGATATCTGGCGATAATCATTCAAAACGTGTAAGCTTGACTGCCTAGAACTTAGAATATGAACTTGTGTAGATCAATAACTGAATTCACAAATGAGGATTGATAAATGGCATAATATCCCTTGGTATTCTGCGACTTGTGAACACATTATGCCATTGGAAGTAACTGAAAAACTGTTTGATGAACAACCTACTAGTGAAAAAAATAGCTACAGTGACTGATTACTAACAATAGAAAATTGATGAATATCATACTGGCTTTTGCTACTTGATAATGCCTCTCTGTTTTCTTTGTCATAACTTTTGAACCCATATGAAATTTGCTGAGCCATTCTTCTTTGCAAAATTGCAATTTGGTTTTGAATAATTGTTAGATGGCAGACCATGTCGGATATGCAACCATGTCATCGCTTATCAGCTTACAGGTCCAGTTAATATAAGCTTGGAGATCGCTTGGCCTAGTTTTATTTCACTGAGTGAATTATGCCATATATCTCAAAATACTAAAAGTGAAGAAAGGCAAAAAAATATCTACCATTGTGAATTTGATCTGGATGGGTTGCATCTATTGGGTATTTTTGAAAGTACGTTAATTATGCTTCCTGCAATGGATTAAGGTTACCCACTAGAAGGAGGCTTCTTTTGATGAGTTAATTTACTTATTGCCATTGTTTGGTAGTATAGTTTGGTTATGGTCGATAAAGCACATGGGAGCTGAGATGTGTTGCCATCCTTTTAATGCATTCTTGATCCTGTCTCCATGATTTTGAACACTAATAATATATGAGAAGTTCAGAAAATTGTGACATCTAAACTCTGTTGAGATTTATTCCCGAAGAGACGCTACTTACTTTAGTAGATTTGGCTGCCTTTCAGATCTTCTATTACATAATTTTGTGAGCTTAGGCTGTATTGTTAGGTTGAAAATACTTTTTGTGAAAACGTTGTCACCTTTTCATTTGTTTGGCAGGAACAGAAAATTAAAGTTAACAATAGCTGTTTGGTTGGTCAACAGGAAAATTAAGTCTCCGGGGTGTAAAATAGCTTATCCCTCTCAAGAGGCGAAAACTATTTTCCAAACTGCTCTCCCCCTCGCCCACATCTAAATCCTTTGAGTGGGCTTGTCCAAACCAGTTTTATGGTAGTTTACAAATAGAGATTGGGTGGTGGTAGTTTGTAAATAATATGCATCCCAACCAATGCCTGAAAACATTTTGAAACATTTTTTAGTCTCCACTAAAGAGTGAAAAGCCAATGATTTTCTCTGAAATTATTTTCAAATGAAACTAATTTTCTATGTTGCTATAAGATGTACCTGCCATTACATAAGATGTAGACTTAGATTCTCTGGTAAGGGTATTAAATTGATTGCTTATTTTCATTCACTACATGGAAACAAAAACTCTCATGCTGCAGTAGTTATGCTTCAACTAAGAGCTTAAAATTGTTCGTTAAATTTGCAGAACTACTCATCAGTCATTACAGTTCATCCAGAGGTTATTGATGGCAGGCCAGGGACACTGGTAATTGAGTCATTTATGGTGGATGTGCCTGATGGGAACACTAAGGATGAGACGTGTTACTTTGTCCAGGCTTTAATCATGTGCAATCTCAAATCCTTGGCTGATGTCTCAGAGAGGATGGCTGTTCAGGACCGAACCGAACCTATCAACTATTAGTGCATCTGAGGATGGGGTAGATGTGTGCAACTAAATTTACGCGGTTGGAGGGTTTTGATACTGATGCGGTCTAGAGATTGGCAGGAGCTATCCTTCCATTTTCTCAGAAGTTTTGGATTCAGTGCTGGCTGTTGCTTTTCCATCTCCCAGGGGCCATCTCAGTCTCTTTTCCTTATGCTTTTTCTTGTTTGTTTGTTTGTTGGGCTTCTCTTTCAATGTCCAAACATGAGGATCATATGCTTTTGCTAGGTCTCAGTGGATGGATGTGGGAAAGTTTCTTTGTGCTGTTATATTTCTTGGGTTTTTTGCATGGTGGTACTTAATTATTACTATGGTCATCTATACCTAGTAATGTAGAAAAGTGGTGCAGCGGACCTGGGTTTATCTTGGTTTACTTAACAGTGTCTAGGAAAAGGGAGGATTGAGGAGAGAACCCTTGTGTAGCACTTTTTCGTTTGTGCTGTATATGCTTTGTATTTGTAATAGATTATCGTAAATTTCATTGATGCTGTATTTTAGTGTTTGTAGATGGAAATAATATGTTATTTATCTTTCTATAGATTCCTTTGATTTGGGCTTTATAGGAATATCTTTTATAGAAAGTTTTTTAATTGGTTTGGAAACAGTCGGTATAACTATACTATTGCTTCAAAGAAACATTGGCGAGTTGAGATGAAAGTTAAATGTTGAATAAAATATTATTAAAATATTATTTTTTAATATTATTATTATTTTGAGATATGAAAAAGTTGAATTGTTTTATTGTATTTTATGTGTTGTAATAATGAGATAATATGAGATGGATTGAGAGTGTTTCTCAATCCAAACTGAGCTTTAAGGTACAACATACATGAGAAGATTGTAGGTTATGGATTGACATTCTCTCAGGGCTGGTTTGGTTTGACAAAACCAAAACAATACATATGCTATTTGTTTGTCGACCTTCTCGACCCCAAGTTTAATATTTTGGAAAATTAGATATTTTTGAACCGATCCGTATTCTAACATGATTTTATTTTCATGTTTTTATTGCCATATTTTTTGTTTTTTTTTTTTCCGAGTCTATTTTCTATTGCTGCCTTTCAGGTTTTACATTTTGGATACATATATATGCTTAAAAATGAACTCAGAATAGTAGAAAAAGAGAAATATTAGTAGTTTTGGTACAAGAATAGTGCTACATGTACTTACAGTTTTATTTACAAAACTTATTTTGTTAGTTTTTTTTTTTTTAAATTCAAAATTCAAATTTCATGATTTTCAGCATATCAATAACTGACATGTGGAAAAGTAAGATTTTTTATAAATTTTACTTAAATACATTTAGTATTTTCCTTTGGTACAATTGCCTTAACGTGTCTAACAAATCTAAGAGTATTTTGTGGGCATTTTTATAATAATAATAATAATGGCACTTGCTATAAAATAATAATAATAATAATAATAATAATAATAATAATAATAATAATAATGGCACTTATATACGTGATTTGCTGTTTTAAAGAAGAAATCTAACCGACTATTCTATATGAAAAATTTTAACATAAGCCTCACACTTCTGTACATTACTTAAAAATATATGATTTTATCATTGTACCCTCATATTTCATGTGTGATTTTACTCTCTTGAAATATGAGGGTAAAATGATAAAATTTCATATTTTAAAGTGGTGTGCAGGCTGTGAGACTTCTATATAGCACAACTCCTTCTATACTATCTGCCTCTGCATTTTATGTGTGATTTGTTCTTTAAGAATGTTTTATTGATTCATCATAATCATATATGTTCCAACGTTATTTTTTGATAGCACTTTTATTGTGCTTATTAATTGCATTAAAACTTGTTTCCTCTTTGAAAGACAAGTTGATCATTTTCCTTGCCCATTATAACCTATAGAAAATTTACCCAATAATTTTATTAAATACATAATTATAAAAATTGATTCAAATAAGGAGTGTGGTGTTCAAACAAGAGTTCTCTTAACTAGGATTTGAGCCACAGCCTAAATTCCAATCTCACTAAAAAGTTCAATGAATCTTTGGACAAGATATTATATTCTAGTAGGCATTTGGAGACTATTTATATGAGTATTTGTCCTTGATTAGCATATCCGGTGGTGGGCTTAAATGAAGTTAATTGGGTTTTAGCCTTGGCTCAAGACACTATGCCTATTATAAGTTGTGGATGTTTGGAATTGGAGTAGGTAAATATAGCTTTTAGCTTAAGGTTTATAGTTATAGAGTTTAAAGTAGCAAGTTCTATTATTAAAAAACTATTTATTGTTTGGTAACTATATGTCTAAAGCATTTTCAAACATTAAAAAAAGTATTTTATGAGATAGAAATGACATAAAAAGTCATTTGATTTTTTAAAGATTATAACCATATCCTTAATAGAAATAAAATCTTATAATCAAATAATAATGAAAAATAGTCTAATAGGATTTTCAATAAGTATAATGAAAAAGAAAAATCCAAGGTTTTGAATATCGTGTCATACCGGCCGATACGACCGGTATTTATTGTGCTGGACCAGTAACCGGCATGGGGGAGATAGGTGTTTTGTAACGGATCAAATACCGGCCATTTCGATGCGTTTCGGTCAATACCGGCCGGTTTTCAGTGTACCGGTAATTGTAACCATATTCTACATTATTCAGAAAAACATATTTGAAGAAAAACATCATTAAATAACTTATTACTTTAAACTCTAGAGATTAAAAGATACTTTAATATGTAATATTCAAATAACCTAATTTTATTATTAAAGAGCTTTTAAGGCTATTTAAACATTTTTTATGACCCTTAACGCAACCTCAAACAAGCCCAAAATATCAACTAATTTGAAACAGACAATAGTTGTGATAAATGAATGAATAATAGCTGGCCAAGATAAGTTGATAATACAGTCAATTATATGCTGCTATAATATTTATTATTTTGCAGCTGAAATATTTTACTTGATAATTCTATAAAGAGGTGACCAAATGAGAGGTAAATGAATAGGCCGATATATTGACCCTTGGCAAGGGAGATTTCCTCCCACTATATTTTTTATTATCTGCTATATATATATGCACTTGAGAAAAAAGCAGAGAGTTCAAATTAGTATGAGCAACAGATAAGTAAAAAAATTGAAGTAGAGTTGGATATACTAAAATTGTGTAATTAGCCGACGGGTAAGCTAGCTGTAAGCATTATTTATTTATTTATTTTCACTCTTGTAGGCCATTACCTTTTTTTCTTACGTTCATCTGATCCTTTTTTTAATTTGTCTTATTTTTTTTTTCAAAAATTGTTCTTTTTAATTTTTTTTTTGTTTTAGAATTATTCTTTAATTTCTTCTTGGTTTCAATTTTTTGCTCGAAAGGTTGTAACACACTTGGGCTTAAGGGTGGCAGAGGTAACAAGGATACCAAGTCTACCGACGACACAGTGCAAGGGTTTAGGGTTTGGATGGTGAAAGGGACACGATCTGAAGTGGGGAAGTGACTGAACTGAAGGATAACTAGGGCAACTCAGAGGCTAAGAAGGATTTAGGCCAGTATGGGCCGGGGTTGGGCTAGATGATTCCGTGGGCTTAGTGAGCCTGGTGTTGTCAGCTCGTTATCATTTCTTTAGTTCTTATTATACTTTAATAATCTGTAAGGGCTTCTGCCAATAGGTTCATGGGCCTGTTAAGCCCATTAGTTACTTGCCTATTATTTTCTTAGCTACATGCACTGGTAGTTTTACATAATTTCTTAGAGTTTGTTATAGAGATAGTGGATATAACTTCTCATGTAAAAGGGATTTTCCCGCATGTCGAATACAATATCAATTTCCCTTGTCTTCTTTCCCATTCCTCTAGAGGTCTCTCACCCTTGAAGTGAGTTCATTCCCATCCAAGGACAAGGTGGCTGGACAATGGGCTATGATCTTTATTGATTCAGGTAGCACCCATAGTTTTGTAGATCCCTCTGTGGCAAAAAAAATTTAAGTTCCCTATCTGTTTAGATGAAAAGGTGAGGGTGGAGGTGGCAAACGGGGAACCAGTTACTCAGTGAAGGCAAGGGGCTAGGAGTGAAGGTTATTATACAAGGCTTTCCTTTCACCATGGATTTTGTTTATCTTAGAACTAGCTAGATGTGACAGGTTCTGGGTGTGCAATGGTTATAGATGTTGGGGACAGCTAAATGTTGTTGGTTAGAAAAATAGATGGGTCTTGGAGGACCATGTCACCAGTGCCGTTGGTTAGAAAAATAACACTACTATGCACACCATTGCACATCACTACTAGTATAATAATGTTATTGGTTACAGACGTTGGTTTTGAGTGTTCAACAGTACTTTAAACATCTCATAATGCAGTTTGTAATGAGAGGGTAGAATACCTTGATAGGGATAGCCTTGGCCCAACTCCTTGAGGAAAGTCCTTGCAAAAAATGAACAAGTTAGAAAGGAAGGGACTAATATTGCAATTGATTGAGGAAGAAGACCATACCAAAAAACAAGAGATGTCTGAACCTCTGAGAGAAGTATTATAGCAGTTTGGGGATGTATTCCAAGAGCTCAGGGGCTTGCCCCCTACAGAGTTCGTGATCATGCAATAAACTTGTTACAAATGAACCAAATTAGTGTCAGTGAGGCCCTATAGATATCCATTCTTTTAGAATGATGAGATTGAAAAAACTGTTCAAGAGCTACTACACATAGGAGTAATCTAACCTAGCCAAAGCCCCTACTCCTCACCAATGCTGTTGGTTAGAAAAACAGATGGGTCTTGGAGGATGTGTGTGGACTATCAAGCTCTAAATTAGGTCATCGTGAAGGACAAGTTCCCTATACCAGTGGTGGAGGAGATGCTTGATGAGTTAAGTGGGTCCAAATGGTTCTCTAAGCTGGACCTTAGGTTTGGGTACCACTAGATCAAGGTAAAACCTGAAGATGTGCACAAAACAACCTTCTGTACACATGAGGGCCACTACGAATTTCTAGTCATACTCTTTGGGCTGACAAATGCCCCATCTACATTTTTTAGCCTTATGCATGAGGTTTTCAAGCAATATTTGAGGAAGCTTGTGTTGGTTTTCTTTGATGATAGAGTGATCTACAGTAGGAGTGATGAGGAGCATTTGGAATATGTAGAATTGACTGTAGGGCTTCCAAGGAAACACCAGCTATTTGCAAAGTGGTCTAAATGTAAATTTGGGTGCATGGAGTTAGGGTATCTAGGCCACTTGATCTTAGGGCAAGGGTTAAGAGTAGATTCATAAAAGTTGAAGGCCATGTTGGACTGGCCACAACCCATAAGTTTAAAAGCCCTAAGTGGATTCCTAGGCCTCACGGACTACTACAGGACATTTGTGAAAGGGTATGGCCGTAAAGCTGCTGGCCTCACTGCTTTGTTAAAGAAAAATAGTTTTAAGCGGAATGATGAAGCTAGAGCGGCCTTTGTGAGCCAAAATTGGTTCTCACACAACCACCAGTGTTGACTCTTCCATATTCCTCCAAGACCTTTATAATCAGTGTGATGCTTCTGGTAAGGGAGTGGGAGTTGTGTTAATGTAGCAAAGTTAACCAATTTCCTTCTTGAGTCAAACCCTTAAGGGTAGGACCTTTTCACTGTCGACCTATGAGAATGAATTGTATGCATTGGTAGTTATAATTTAGAAATGAAGACCATATCTCTTAAGGAGGTCCTTTGTGGTCAAAACTAATTATTACAACCAGAAGTATCTCCTAGTTTAGAAAATACGGACCCCTATGCAGTAAAATGGGTGTGTAAGCTGTTGGGTTATAACTTTGTTGTTGAGTATAAGAAGGGCCCTAAAAACAGAGTGGCTGATGCTCTGTCTCGTAAGGAAGATGAGTTGTCCTTGGCTTTAATAAGTGTGCCATCTTTGGAATGGATGAAAGAGATTAAACAAGGGAATGAAAATGATCTTGATCTACAAGAGCTGGTGGCTAAGTGCAGGCAAGGGCAATTGAATCAACATTATTCTATAAGGGAGGGGCTACTATTTCACAAAAACAAACTATACATTGCTCACAATCTAGAGTATAAGGCTAAGCTACTACAGTTTGTACATGGAAGTTCCTTGGAGGGGGACACTCTAGATTTGACAAAACTATTTAGAAGATGAGAAGGGAATTTTATTGGCCTGGCATGAAGTCTGATGTCAAGAGGTTTATTAATAGTTGTGAGGTTAGCCAGTTACAGAAAACTGACACTTCCCTACTGAGGGGATTGTTACAACTCCTACCCATTCCTTCTCAACCATAGTCACACATCACCATGGACTTCATAGAAGGGTTGTCAACTACTGATGGATTTAGCACATTGTGGGTGGTGGTGGATCGACTGACCAAATACAACCACTTTACACCTTTGGGCCACCTCTACTCAATTAAGACTATGGTCCAATCATTCATCAAACATGTGTTTAGACTAGACAGGATGCCCAAGCCCATAATCTCTGACCGAGATAGTATATTTACTAGTCTGTTTTGGAAGGAGATGTTCAAGGCCCAAGGGGTCTAGTTGGCTTTCAGTATAGCCTACCACCCCTAAGCTGATTGGCAATCAGAAGCTGTGAACAAAAATTTAGAGACCTATCTCAGGTGTTTTGTGGGTGATTGTCCTAAAGATCAGGTTAAATGGGTACCCCTTGTCGAATGGTGGTACAACACCAGTCCACACGCCTCATCTAAATTGACCCCTTTTGAGAGTCTGTATGCATACCCCCCTCCTAGACTAATATTCTACACACTCGGTACTAGTATGGTTGAGGAGGTGGAGTCTACACTATGGTCCTGAGACCTCATGCTCCAACTCTTTCGCCATAACCTGCATAGAGCTCACGAGAGGATGAAAAAGAATGTTGACTTTAAGAGAGAGGAAAAAACTTTGGAGGAAGGGGATTGGGTCTGCCTGAGACTCCAGCTGTATCATAAGATATTAGTAGCCCAACGTCGAAACTTGAACCTTGCTCCTCGGTTTTCTGGGCCCTTTCAGATCGATGATGGGGTAAGCGAGGTGGCGTATGGGTTGAAACTCCCAACCACAACCTAAATCCACCCAGTGTTCCACATTTTCCAGCTTAAGAAATGCTTGGGATAAGGGATCTCGGCCGTGGCCCAACTAACCCCACTCGATCAGCACAGTGTGTTACAACCAGAATTGGAAGAGGTTTTGGGTCATAGGGTCAGACAAGTGAACATTAGCAAGTAAAAGATCTCCAGATTGGTGGCAGGGATAAAAGAAAGAGGAAGCAACATGGGAGAACTACTACAAACTCAAAGCAACCTTCCTGCACCTTTTGAGCAATATGTTTTAGAAGACGGGGGCATTGTATCACACTTGGGCTTATGGGCAGCAGAGGTAAACAGGGTACCAAAGGCATAGTGCAAGGGTTTAGGGTTTGGATGGAGAAAGGGGCATGATCTGAAGTGAGGGAGTAATTGAAGTGAAGGACGACTAGGGAAACTTAAGAGGCTAAGAAGGGTTTGGGCCAATATGGGGTTGTGTTTGGCTGGATGATTCCGTGGGCTCAATGAGCCTAGTGTACTTGTCATCCTGTTATCATTTCTTTAGTTCTTATTATACCTTAATAATTTGAAAGGGCTTCTGCCAGTAGGTTCATGGGCCTGTTAAGCCCACTAGTTACTTGTATGTAATCTTCTTAGCTATATGCACTAGTAGTTTTACATAATTTCTTAGAGTTTGATACAGAGATAGTGGGTATAACTTCTCGGGTAAATGGGATTTTTCCTCATGTTGAATACAATATCCATTTCTCTCAATTTCCCTTCTCTTCTTCCCATTCCTCTGAAGGTCTCTCACCTTCGAAGTAAGTTCATTCCCATTTCTATTAGCGTGTAACAAATGTTAGTTTCTGTTTTATTAATAAATTAGTTCTATTTTTTTTTCTAAATTAAGAAATATTTTTTTATTCTCTCTCACATTTAGTGATTTTTTAAATTTGTTTTCATCTTTTGATTTGTGTGAAAATCGTCTTACAAGTTATTTTCAGTCCAATTAAATAGACATAATTAATGAAGGAAATTAGTGATCAATAGTTTGATGAACTTTATTGAATTAAAATGTGGGTGTACATAACAACGAGATAATTAATGGTTTGAGGGAATAAAATTGACCTGAAGAAATATATATTTTGTGCATCAAATACTGACATGTTGCCTTAAAAAGTTTTGAGTAAAACTTTATGTAGTATTGCAATCAACTTATAACGGAAGTTGCTACTAGGGTGATGATATGTCCAAAATGAGCCTCTACTATAGTTGAACTAGGAATTAAGGTTGAGCATTTTTCTTTAGATACGCATATAGTGCTCAATATTAATCATTCAGTTGGAAGTTCTAAATCAAAGTTCACAATCTTTTGGCCGTCTTTTCTTCATTCGATTGCATCTTCATCAGTGGTTGACTGTGTTATGTATTAAAAATTAGAGTAGCACCCACGTATTCAACCTAAGATCAGCTACATTAAATTAAAGAGACACATGTAACTCCATAACATGAGTTGGGCAATTAAGCCCGGCCATAAAGGGTCATTAATGAAGTGGCTGTTTGGCCCTTTCAAATGGGTTAGTGTGTTATGGAGTGGCTTGATGAAGGGACATTGTATTATCTCCTGGAGATCTCTGTCTTACCTCAATACGACACTTTTATCTCAAGTGAAATGCATGAAAACATGTCAATTAGACAGAAAACACAAGCATGTTATATTACCGATTTATAAGGATTGACATGAATTGAACGCAATTACGAATTCTGTTCCTCTCTTTTGGATAGAAAATCATCTGAAAAATACTCGTCTAGCTTGTAATTAAATCCTGCTCAAATTAAAGATATGTGCTTAATTTGATGATCAAACGAGCACAATAAAAAAGAGATGAGCATACTTGATGACGAGCTGAAAGGAAAATAGGACATGATGATGATCAGTAATATCGCTTTTGTTTGTCACTGTCTCAAATCACGAACTAAACCCTTTGAGGCAAGGGACAGTTTGTTCCCACCCCACCAAGGGCTTCTAGCCCTCCTAGCTAAGTGCTTGCTTTGGCGAAGAAGTCTGCAAACATGGAAGAAGGCTGGAAGCCCTTGAGGGGGAGTGAGCAGCCAGTACCTTGAAGATCATGATCCATACATGGAGATCAGAACAATATTGAATTTTGACTTTCTTGACTCAACAAGAGTAAGCGAGCAAGATCCTATTTTTAGGCCACGATCGTGGCCTTAATTACTTGCAATCTAGAAACTTAATACTAGAATAAGATGTACGTCGTTGTGCGCGCGTGATCGAGAACATTAATAGTATTTAGGGATAACTTTGCTTTGTACTTGCAGACTATTAGAGTTTTCACTTTGCACCCTAAACTATCGAAACTCATACTTTGCACTCCAAACTATAAAAAAATTGAATCTTTCTACCTTCCATTTATAAGATTTAACAATCAAGATTGCATCACGTCACTTGTTTTTATTCATTTTAACCATTATAATTGTACCAAGATGTAAAGTGTCAGGTTTTAGTAGTTTGAAAGTACAATGAATAGTTTTGATAGGTGCAAAATGTAAAGAGAAGTACTTTAGCCACAAAGGAATTACACAAAAGTAAATCCATAAACTGACGTGGCTTGGTACAGTACGTCAGATTGTAAAGTTACTTAAGTAACGTATCACGTGAATTCACATAATCAGTTTGTGAGATTACTTTTGTGTAATCTTTTTGTATCTGTAGCAGTTCTCAAATGTAAAATTCTTAATAGTTCGATAATACAAATTAGTGCGCCCACTCTTCCCTAACATTTAATATGTGTAAGAGGTATATATCTCAAACCAAATGGAAAGGAGGTGGGGGGACCTAAAGTGGCCAAGCAAGTTAGTCTATAAAAGAGAGCATAGAATATTATTTAGGGATCTAATTAACCATATGATCTACTACCTCAATGAATCTAAGCATAGCATGCAATTCGGTGATCCTAATCTCCATATTAATCGAAGGAAAGCATAAATTTCTAACTGATTTTCATGACAATTAATCAAGCAAAATCTCTAACCCCTTGGCTATTCATATCAATCAAGCTAATCTATCATTCTTCTCAGGACTGCTTTAGATCAAACGTTGTCATGCCACATGTAGCAAGTAACGGTGAAACTTAAACCTAAGGTTTAGATCATTGTCACAGAGAAATAGATCCAACTACTGAAAATGATGACTAGAAATCCGGGTACTGAAGATTTTGGCACATCTTACCCCCAAGTCCTCAACCTTAAGGAAAGATGAAGATCGATCACCAATCTGTGAACAAAGTTTTTCTGCATGCTGTGAGAAAATGCATTGGAACTACTGCACGTACGTACGTACGATGTGCTGCATCTTAACCCCTTTACCTTCTCCTAAAGCCAGTATTAGTCGTTAATCAATTAAAAAGAGAGAATGATGAGCAAGGGTAGGTGGGAGGTGACATATATAAGAATAAACAATTAGGTTTAGGGTTTTAGTAATCAAACTGCATGAAATGTGCACGCATATTCTCCACTTTTTTATTTTCATGCAGTAGTTGTCATATTCCAACCCTACGAACCCTACATGGAATCCTTCACTTGTTTGTTTGCATCACTCTATGTATATAAAAACAAGGCCACCCGCCCTCGACTAAGCATGATGGTTATTGTCGAGGTTAACATATATAACAATGTGGGTGGAGAGCAGGTTAATTCCTTGGAAAGCTCAGCTTATAGAAAACACCGTACTGGACCACAACATGCGCAGTTAGTACTTCAAATGAGATGTTATACATATGGATACACAAAGGAGAGAGAGCATCTAGAAAATTTTATACACTACAGCATCATATTCATACTTTCATCCCGCTATGTAAAATGTGACACATTTATCACTATTAGATGATTCTTTATTGGATTATTAAGAATCATCTAATAGTGATAAATGTGTCACATATTACATAATAAGATGAAGGTGGAATGTGAATGTGGTGTATAGCATTACTCATGGTAAAAACAAGGTTTAGAAAACAAGTTGATACAAAATTAAGAGATTTATTAGTAGAAAAAGGGTTCAATTTGATATGGCGACATAAATTTTCCAAAGGATGATCAGAACTCTAGACATTTTTTCACTACATATTATATACGAAACTTATTAAATGGAGAGAAATATGATAGAAAATGACTAGTGTATTCAAAAGATTTGAATAGAGGATTATGCTTTTGTAGCAAGTTGTTTAATTCAAAGCCTAGTATAAGCCAACTAGCTAATGAAGGAACCGATGACTTGGAAAAATCTTAGTGCTATGCTTAAAAGCCATGAAACAACCAATGAGCATATTAATAAAATGACTGATAGAAAATGACTAGTGTATTCAAAAGATTTGAATAGAGGATTATGCTTTTGTAGCAAGTTGTTTAATTCAAAGCCTAGTATAAGCCAACTAGCTAATGAAGGAACCGATGACTTGGAAAAATCTTAGTGCTATGCTTAAAAGCCATGAAACAACCAATGAGCATATTACTAAAATGACTGCTTGACTTGATTTAAAAATGTGATTGTTAAGAAATAAAATAATTGACAAAAAATTTCAAGAACAAATTAACAAAAAAAAAGAAAAAGAAAATATCATTGGGAAAAAGTGTTACTGAAAATTGTTGTTGCAGTAAAAACCATTGGTAAAAATAATTTACCATTTCGAGGACAAAATGGAAAGATCTACCAAGAAAATAATAGAAATTTTTAAATTTGATTGAGATGATTTCTAGTTTGATCCAGTAATGCAAGAACACATTTGATGTATTCAAGATAGTGAAATCCATAATCATTATCTTGGGCATAATATCCAAAATGAATTGATACACTTGCTAGCAAATGAAATTAAAAACCATATTATTAAAAAAATCAGGGAAGCAAAATATTTTTTAATTATATTTGATTGTACCTCAGATGCAAGTCATCAAGAACAAATATCTCTCGATGTGTTAATATTACAACAAACCCAATAAAAATAGAAGAACATTTTCTAGAATTTATTAAAATAGATGATACTAATAGAAAATGTATTCTCAGTGAATTATTAGATGCAATAAAAAGTTATAGAAAAAAAGATACAATAAAAAGTCTTGAGCTTGATATTAATAATGTTCTAGGATAATGTTATGATAAGAGGGCATCTAGGTACAGTCCCCGAATGGAGACTTCATGCGTTTGAATGAAGTACAATTACCGAAATACCAATAAATTTCTCTCGATTTACACAAATGCCCTGAGTCCCTATTTTCATTTTCTCCTTCCCCTATTTAGTGTCATCACCACTCGATCTCTGTCTTCAATCTTTGTGCTTTACTCGTCGTTCGTTTTGTGCTTCTTTGTCTTCAATCTCTGTGCTTTATTATAAATGATACTGCCTTACCGAGAAAATTTTTCTGCTACAAGTTTTGCTTCAATAGAACCACTTATCTCTGCTATAAAATCTCTTGCTTTTTAATGTATTTTTTTTAATCTTACTAATTCTAAACCTAGTCGGTTGATCTAGTAGTCCTCATCCAATTTGTCTTTAATGGGATCCATGCATTATTATCACAAAACTACAATTGCAATACTTTTTTTTGAAGATTCTTAAAAATTTTATTCACTTTTCTATGTTCAAACATGGTTAAGATCAACGGTTGGTATTGGCTAATTGCATGCATATATAAAAGTTCTCAATGTCTAAGAGAGAATGGAGAAGAAATCTTCAAAGATGGGTAAAGGAGGAAACCGGGGGGGCGGGCGGGTTGGGCTGTTTCATACGTCTAAATGAAACGAATCGTTTAGCACCGTGCACATGCAGTCCCGGTTTGGAGACTGCAACCAGAATTTTTCTTATGATAATGGGTTGCTTGATATAAACCCCAAAACATTTTACACACTATGTGGTTGTCATAATCTCAATTTTGTTATATGTGACATGACTAATTCTTTTCCTAAAGCTATATAATTTTTTGGAATAGTCTAACGTATTTATTCTTTATTTTCTTCATCAACAAAGCGATTGAAAATTTTACAAGATAATGGGTCGATTTTAACTCTTAAGCCATTCTCATAAAAACATTGGGAAAATCGAATTGAAATTATCAAAGCAATAAAATTTCAAACTCCAAAAATAAGATAAGTTTTATTGCAACTAGCAAAAACAACTGAAGATCATAAAACAAAAAGTGAAGCTAATTGTAAATTTAGAACTTTGAATTCATATTAGGCATGATCATATGGTATGATATATTATTTGCAATCAATACTGTAAGTAAAAGTCTGCAATCTAAAGATATGCATATAGCTATTGCCATTGATTAGCTAAAAGGTCTTATTTTTTTTCAAGATTATAGAGAAAATTGATTTAAATCTGCTATGATTTCATCGAAAGAGATTGCAATTAGTATGGAAACAACAAAACCTATATTTAGAGAAAAACAAATTATTCATAGAAAAAACCTATATTTGGAGAAGAAATCTTCAAAGATAGGGTCAAGGAGGACGCTGGGGGGATGGGCAGTCCCAGTTTGGGAGACTGCAACTAGAATTCTTCTTATGATAATGTGTCTAATATGAAAGCAAAAGTGTAAAGAAGATTGCTTGATATAAACCCCAAAACATTTTACATGCCATGTGGTTGTCATAATCTTAATCTTATTATATGTGACATGACTAATTCTTTTCCTAAAACTTTATCATTTTTTGAAATAATCTAACGTATTTATTCTTTATTTTCTTCATCAATAAAGTGATGGAAAATTTTACAAGATAATGGGTTGATTCTAACTCTTAAGCCATTCTCATAAAAACATTGGGAAAGTAGAATTGAAAGTATCAAAACAATAAAATTCCAAACTCCAAAAATAAGATAAGCTTTATTGCAACTAGCAAAAACAACTGAAGATCCTAAAACAAAAAGTGAAGCTAATTGTTTAGTAGCATATGAAATTTAGAACTTTGAATTCATATTAGGCTTGATCATATGGTATGATATATTATTTGCAGTCAATACTGTAAGTAAAAGTCTGCAGTCCAAAGATATGCATATAGCTATTGCCATTGATTAGTTAAAAGGTCTTATTTTTTTTTCAAGATTATAGAGAAAATGGAATTAAATCTGCTATGATTTCATCGAAAGAGATTGCAATTAGTATGAAAACAAAACCTATATTTAGAGAAAAACAAATTATTCATAGAAAAACACAATTTGATGAAAATATCAACAAAGAGACAACCCAATCTGCTGAAGAATATTTTAGAATTAATTCTTTCTTATTTATAGTAGATCAAGTGGGTTTGGTCTGGTACCGGGTTTGGTTTGGTCCAGTCTCGGATTCATTTTTCTCAAAATCGGTCTGGTTCCGGTTTTCTTTTTTTTAACACCACACTGGACCGGTTCATATATATATTTTTTATATTATATATAGTTTTTATATATAATATATATAATTATATATAAAATAATTTTGTATTATATGGTAAATTACTAATTAATATAATATTAAAATTTAAAATTCTATATAAATAACTATATATTATCACTATAGTCTATTGTATTAATAGTTACACTAATACTATATTACTATATATTATAATATACTATAATATATCACTATATTATATATTATAATATATTTTATAATATACTACAATAAAATATCACTATATTATTATCTACTATAATATACTATATAATATACTAGAAAAAACGGACCAAAACCGATAAAACCAGAAGTATCGGTTTAGGAATGTAATCGGTACGGTATCGGTTCTTCAAATCTCAAAATTGGTATATACCAATTCGGTTCTAAAATATATCCAAAACTGGATCAAACCGAGCTGATTACACCCCTAACTCTGATTGATATATTAAATTATATAAAAAGACTTTATTCTTTTCCAAATGCATGTATCACTTATAAAATCTTATTGACATTACCTATTACTATTGCTTCTGTAGAAAGAAGTTTTTCAAAATTAAAATTGATAAAATCTTATATGAGATTAACAATGCCACAAGAAAGATTAAATGAACTAGCCATATCATTAATTGAGAATGAGATATTAGACAAACTTGAAAAGAAAAATTTAGTTAGCAATTTTGCATCTCAAAAAGGAAGAAGAATAATTTCTAAATAAAAATATATTTAGATATAACCTAGTTAATTTGATACAAGAAAAATGTCACATTTTAACTCAGATAATTCTACTCATTATCCTTACACCATACACCACACATTAATTTTTATATTTTTATTTTTTCCTTTAACAAGTATGTGATGTGAAGATGATGAGTAAAAGAACTCAATTAGTTTAGTAGGAATAAAAAAAAAATTAAAAACAAAAAGTTGAAACATGTGTCGTGTGTGGTGGTGTGTAGTAAAAAACTTTTAACCTATTGCCTTAGGCCTCAAAATCTTTTGAGCCGGCCCTGGCTAATATATTGCATGCAGAAAACAACCAGCCTTCGATACTTAATGATTTGATTCTGAAAAGTGACGCCTATATGAGCTTGATTTTGAAAACCTCAAGATAAGATAAACATCAGAATCACATATAACAAAAGCAAAGGCATAGTTTGATGAATAAATTACTCCTTTTAAAGGGAAAAAGAACAAAAAATAACTCCTCAATATATTCATAATCTGTGGTTAAAAGTTCTTGCGAGTTGGATTACATCATGGTCATACCTTTTGATAATGCTCCAGTCTGCATCACGAAGATTGAGCTGTTGAGTTCCTAGCAGTGGCGCAATTACTTTTATCTTATCATGAGCCTGTACTCTCATAAATTGGAGATTTCAGTAACTACATTAGAGCTTTGTAATTTCAGTAAACCTTTTAAGGAGAATAGGCTAATGTACTGTGGCGCTGTTGCACTTCATTGTATATCTATGTCAATCTTTAGATGAATTTAGTTTCTTTCTTTATCCACACAAAGAAAAAGAGAGAAATACTATCCACCAAGGAAGATCTCAAAAGAATCCATACGCATGAGCTTGGGAAAATGAAATCAGGGCAGTTTATGTCGGGGCAGATAATCATGTAAATCTACAGAAATCTTGGCAATCTCACAAGAATTTTACAACCATTTGAGCTGATTGCCTGAGCCTAGTTTGACTTAATATCACTTCTTGTCACGAAACTCTTTATATTCAACGATGTGGGATAGCAGGGCTTGATTTGCTACGTTGACATGGCAGGGTTTGATTTGCTAGAGAACTTACCATGTCAACAATGTGAGGACGTGTCCTCCATATATACCAGCTTGCAAATTAATTTTTCTTACGTATAGATATAACTCAGGCCGGTAGATTGAATGTCTAGAAGATTAGTCGTACATCCCAAACAATGGTCTCAGTTATGCGTTTAGAAAGTTTACATCTCAGCTTCACAATACTGAAAAGCATAAGCAATGAGGAAATGGCCACATAGACTTATCAATGGGGATAATCTGTAGATCTGTTACATAAAGGCAGAGATGAATATGAAACCTGTAGTTTATGACCCTGCATCAAGTCAGCAATGCCATGAACCATAGATGTAGGGAAGGAGGTCCAGGCCTTGAATGCAGAGCCTTGCAAAGCAGGAGATTGCACGTTTCTTTGAAGGATGACCAAGCACTGCTTGTATTATATCAGTACAAGAGAAAAGCAGAAAGCCCGCTCAGAGATTTCTCTGGGTAGGGGCCTTCAAAAGAAACAGCACGCTTCTATCAAATTTACCAGCGTTCTCTAGGCCGACCATCAGGGAACTCTAGAGAAAGAACCTTCTCATCAGTTTTTGCCGAGTCAACCACTTGTTTAATCTTATTGTTCTCTCCAGTCCTCATAGATCCAACATCTTCATCAAAGTTTGGAGGTGTGTCATCTTCTTCATCACTCCAGTCGTCATAATCTCCATCATCGTTTTCATCATCAAACCCAGCATCACTCATTAAATTATCAATATCAGACAACTCTTCTCCCTCTTCATCACTTCCATATCTTGGCGCATTAATTCCTTCTTCCATATCTGCACCTGTTTTCGAAGAACCCCTAAATCGAGTAACAGCAACAAGAGAACGGAGTTTCTCCTTAATGAGCAGCAAACGATCCTTATCTATCAGTTGTGAATCCCGATATGCTTCCCTGAGGAAAACAGAATCTCTATCCCCTTTCAAGGAAACATAAAACATATCCGGGTGCCTTATCAGCACCCCTCTCAGCTGCTGAGAAAACCTAAACTCCTCTCGGAAATGAGTGAGGTGATCGACAAGAGTTCTCTTCTCAAGCGTGAGGCTCAAAATCTCATGAATAACTCCACATGCATGTTTCTCTTTCTCAGGCGTCCCCGACCTGAGTGCCGAGAAATCAGAGTAAGGCGAGATGTAAGGAATTTCTCTAAACTGGCCTATCTTCCTCATCTCACCCTTTGAAAGATTAAGGCCCTTGGGTAGCCTTACTCTATTGAACTTGGGAGGCCTATCAATAATCAAATCCTTCTCTTCTCGCTCTCTTAATCTATTTTCTTCCTCAGATAACTCAGCTGCAGAAACTGCAAGGTCAGGATCCCAATGAGTTAATTCTAATGCAGGACCCCTTGCAGTCGGAACAACTTTAAAATATTGTGGATATCTATGACAAATTGTGTCACGAAACTCAAGCGGAAGACCAAAATCAGTCCTCAAATGGGCAATCTTCTCCAAAAAAATTCGCTTCTCCAACGACATCATCAACAGTTTCCTCAACTTGACAACCAACAAATCTTCCATCTCATTCCTAATCCTCATCTCCTCCATATAAAGTCTTTCTGCTTCTGGCGTCAATTTGAATTTTAATAAATACGCCCCTTCTTCCATAATTTCAAACACCGCAGGGAAATTCTTCAACAAAGCTATAAATCGCCGCTTCTTGTCAAGACCTAAATCTCTTCTATACTTCCCTAGCTCTCTAAGAGACATAGTTCTATCAGGTTGACTCACTAGAATCTTCCTTATCTTCAACACCAACTTCAGTTTTTTGTCCCTTTGGATCACGTTGTCAAAGGGAAGCTCTTTCCTTCTTTTCACAGCAGCTCTTATAGGTCCAAATGGAACATGGGTTTTTCTCAGATTATCAGAAATAACGTTGGTCTGTTGCAAAACCAAACTTTCGCCCCAAAACTGTGACTTCTCGGCCTTAATGGTTGATAAGGAAAAATGGGATTTCACAGATACTTTAGGCTTTTGAAGAAAAGGATACTTGTATGAGATAAACAAAGGTGAAGAAGTCGATGGAGAAGAGACCATGAGTTCGGGTTTCATTTTGAGCAACTTATGGTATTACAAGAGAAAATTACATAAAAATCAAAGAAAAGAAAAAAGCTCAGGTGAAAAAACAAAGTAGTGGAGAAAAGAAAATGTAACAGACAGAAAGAAGGGAGAAAGGTGAAGGTTATCGGACTCACCAAGTGTGCGTAAGATTAAGATTTGGAGGCTGAAGCGGGAGCCTAGGGTTTTGGAAGGAGAAGTTGCACATTGGGGGTTTATCCACAAATGCTAAAAATCCCTTCACAACGAATTTTTCTCGGTGACAGTGACGCTTTAAGTTCTCGTCGGCCTCCACTAGGTCGACTATATAGGCCCCCAATTTTACGAAGGAAAACTCTACTTCCACGACTACGAGTATACCCACCGATATTTTTGTACCGAAATTATTTTTATTTTTATTTTATTTTATTTTATATTTTTATTTAATGATTAATGAAATATTTCTTTTAATTTTTAATGAATTGTGATTTTTTTAAAATAAAAAATTAAATGGGTTTAAAAAATATTTGAAAAAAAAATAATTACACTACTTAGTAGAAAACTTTAGTGAGCATCCTTGGTGGCTCAAGCACCAATATCTCATGGTCAATGTTTGGACAATTTTTATTTTTATTCTTTTTTAAATGGTGAACCACTCCATAACATAATTCTTAGGACTCATCCATGGAAGTTAAACTTGGGAGACTAGCACAGTAACCCACTGCCATGACCTCTCACTTAAATTGTAGTTTGATCACATAGAAAGTGGACCTGTGACATGGAGCACATGTACACAAATTCGTCCTTACCACTTGGGCTACCCACGGGTGGGTATGTTTGGACAATTTTCCAATTGGATTATTTTTGTCGTATAATTCGAAAAGAGTTTAGCAGTTAGGCTAACACTAAGAGGTGTTTAGTTAAAAAGTGAACGGATAATATGTACTTATTTATTCACTTTTATTAATTTTGTGCATTCATTTACATATCAGGTTATACATTTTCTTGTTCATAGAGGTACTCTAAGCACTCGACGTAGAGGCCTTTGGTGTTTTTATGCTCATGTCCTTACTTCCTTGACCTAAGATAGATCTTGGACGTGTGGTATGTGTGTGCTGGCTTGGTGTAAGGTGTTTGTGATGTATCCTTTTTCTGGCAAACAAACACACACACGCGCACCTACCAATCGAAACATCAATTGACTTAGGCATTGTAAAAAGGCTTATTCAATAGTTAGAATTTGAAAGAACACAACCCTAATGTTCCTGTGTGAAGGTGCTAGGGTCTTTCTTGTTCATAGAGGTACTCTAAGCACTCAACCTAGAGGCCTTTGGTGTTTTTATGCTCGTGTCCCTACTTCCTTGACCTAAGATAGATCTAGGACGTGTGGTATGTGTGTGCTGGCTTGGTGTAAGGTGTTTGTGATGTGTTATGGCCGAAACAACTTTGACATGGGGTGAATATCATTCTTCAAGGTGTGACATGTGAATTGTATTGGTGTTGGATTGATTTACATAGGCAGGAAATTTGTTAGTATGTTTTGCAATTTGAGTTGGATATATGGAAGGATGGAATGAAATGAAATGAACTGGTACTAAATATTGAAGTGAAATTTCGTTTTGGGTTGTATAATTAGTTGGCGTGTATGAAGCTTATTAAGCTTTATGATTTTATTTGTGTTGGTTTATGATGAGTTAAGTATACAAGAGTTTATGATATGGACAGATTTAACATGTAATGTATTCAGCTTGATAAGTTAGAAAGAGTGATGTATTAGATTGACTAAAGAAGCTTGTATTGAATGTATGGTATGTAGATGAAGTTTGTAAACTAAATCAGTGCTTTAAATGAATTGTATGTTGATCTTAAGTGATAAAAAGGGTAGGGTACGTGTATAATTTGATTGGTTGCATGTAATTGACAACTTGGTATACTTTGAATGTATTGTGTATGGGTGAAACTTGGGAAGCAATGTCGATGTGTGCTTTGGTTGGTTGTATATGTACACTTGTTCTGGATCTTGTTATATGTTGTATGCAAGGAAGTGAATGAGAACTTGAGGAATGGATTGGATTAAGTGTATGGAGGAAGGGTATTGTATGAAGAATGATATTGCAATTGTAGTTGGATTTCATGGATAAATGAGATTATTTTGTAAGGCTTGTTGAGTGATGGTTTGGAGGTTAAAGTGAAGCATATGAGCTCACTTTATTAGTTATAAATAAAGTTGGGCTTTTAGGTTCATAGTTTAGGCCTAAGATTTATGAAAATGGTTATGTTTCAAGGATTTAGCAGTGACTTGTATAAGTAAAATGAAATGGATATTATGAATACCTAGATGTGTAAATTTGTACAATTAGGAATGTTATGAAGAAATATGCAAGTAAATAGTTTAAGGAGATTATTTGGATGATGACTAGCCTAAGTAGAGGAAGTTTATGTAAAGAACCAATTGGAGGTTAAGGCCATGTGAAAGAAAATGCACTACGAGTTAAGAGTAGTTTTATTATGCTAGTTTTAAGTTTAATGTTCTTATGTAAAATGAGAGGAAATGACATTAAGTTATGAATGCATATAGATTGCCATTTGAAACGCACATAAATGGACTGCATGAAATGAAAATGACATTAAATATAGGTAAATATTATGTTCATACTCTTATAGAGTTTAAATAATATGAAAATGAAAATGAAAAGTTTTTATAAAAAATGTTTTTTTTTATGCAATGAGGGAAAATGAATGTTTTCTTAGAAAAGAAATGATGGTCTATGAAAGTATACTAAAGTATTAGTGTTTCAAGGTATATATATGTAATGGCCTCCTTTAGCAGCCCCTTTTTATGCACCCCAAGATTATTTATATGCATGTAAAATGGATGTTATAAGTAGTACTTATTGTCTTTATGTTCCATAAAATGAAATGATGATGTATTATGCTTTATGATATGAAATGATGTTTTATGAAATCGGGTGATGAATGAAATGAAGGAAAAAAATAAAGGACTAAAAGGAATGAATGAAAGGAAATGAAAGGAATGAATATATAATGTATAAAGCTACGTAATGGCCATGACTGAATAAATGATGGTACCAAATAAGAGGCATATTGCAATGCTAGGTAAGTAATCATGGTAGTGCAGCCAGTGCTAAACCTTGATTGAGGGATTTCCAACCCGTGACCATGGGCAGAATCTGGTCCAAAAGACCACTAATCCCAACACACGAAGCGTAAAAGTGTGTATCGGCCAAAAGAAAGTGATAACATTTAATTGGATGTGATGAAACAATTTATCTCTTTACGAATGAAGGTATAAGGAGTGGGAAATATTTTTGAGGAATGAAAAACATTTTCAAAAGAAAAACCCTAACTTGTAATGTTTTAGAAAGGAAATAAATGTTTAATGTAAAGTATATAGAGGAATGATAAATGCATGAATGAAAACTTATGTTAGTATATTTTTATAGTATGGAGTATTTGACTTGTTTGATTTTTATGTGTGCCCCACCAAGGAACAAAATGAGGATGAAACATCAGGACAGACATGACCCAAGGAAAATGTGGCAGAAGCCTAGGCAGCTTTCAATAAATGTATGAAATCATATTTTGTAAAAAAGACTTTATATTTAAATTTAATGAATATAGTTGCAAACTCTCTTCTAATTTATAAACCAGGTTTTAATTTTAACTATAGAATCTTTTATATTCTGGAGTGGAAAGGAAAAAGTTTTAAAAGTTCAGTAATTTCCATCTTGTTTTCTACAATTATTTTTTAAAGTCCCACCACAAGAACCGACGTTACACAAGCACACTCAACAGAATGCTCGGTCATCCGAGCAATCAAGTTGTAGTATGCTCGGTCTTTCCGGGCAATTAAGCAGCGTAGTGTACTCGATCTTTCCTAGCAAATCTGCCTAGCAAGTATGCTCGAATCTTCCGAGTCTTAATGCTCGGTCTTTTTGAGCCATTATGCTCAAAAAGTTTTCGGCTTGTTCTGAGTTCGAGTTTTGACTTCTAACATAATGTAATGCATGCAAAATAAGGATACTGCTTTCTAGAAACTAAATTTAGTAGAGTAATTATTATATATCTTAACTTCAAAACTAGATTTTAATTTAGTAATTAATCTATCGGATATTACAAAATGAATACATGCATGATCTAAACAAAATAGACCAATCATATGCTTGGGGAGTTGCATAAGAGATGATAAACTTACCGTACATATGCCCTAGAGCATCATAGATAGCAAGACTATAAGCTAGAGCATTACTCTCTGTGTGGACATGTTTAGTGTCGAAGGGAAAAAAGTGTTTGAAATGTAAAACATCAACCCAAACGCTAGAGTAAAGCTATGGGGGGAGAGATTTATTATTAAACTAATTAACCACAATGAGAGTATCAGTGTAAACAATAATAATAAAAAAAAAAAATGCTCAGTTCATAACATAAAATTTATCCAATTCTCAAAGCTAATAAATCTGCAAAAGTCTTAGTACCAATGCCCAATTGAATTAATTCTCAAAGATAATAACTCTGCAAAAGTGCTTGGCTGCCTTTCAAATATTTTGGATTTTATTTTCCATTTTTTGGATTTGGATTTGTTTTTATTTATAATTTGAAGAAAAAAAAATTAATTTTTTAAAATGCTTTCCGAAATTCCTTTCGGTTCTTAGATTTTTAAAATGACTTTAGCATTTTCAAAATAACATTTAGGTTCTTGTTTTAATCAAGTGGCAGGACATGCATGCTAATATTTTCGTTAGTTTAATTCATAGTCGATATAGGCCAGATATATCTAATCTAAAACCAATATAATTTTTGAAGTATTTCTTTTGCTGATACTAAACTACTCCAATTATTTTCCTAATTAGTTTTTGCTGGCTTGGTGTTTTTCGTATTCTGGGTTTTCGTTTGTACCCTGGATGCTTGTTTTTGTAACTACGGTTTTCCTCCGCCATAAGTGAGGGTTATTAATAAAATTGGGAAGAGGTCACTAGTGGACATGTGACCCTAACTCTTTAATAATAATAAAAAAAATATATATTTAAGTAGTTTTAATTATACCAATGCGAAGTCTCCTCTCTTTTCTCTCTGCAGAGAACAGAGGTGGTGGTAAGGTTTTTTCGAGTCGCCAGACTTTACTGGTGAAGGAGGAAGTTTGGTTTCTATTGTGTGTTATAGGGGAATCTTTATGAAGAGTTTACAGGCAATATGGGGAAATTTAAAACTGAATGAAAATGAGGAATCGTCTATATTTTTGGAAAATTGTGCAACTCTTGAAGTTCAATGTAAAGGGGAGAAGAGTCTAGTTGAGAAGATATGGACCGACAAATCCATAGAGAAAAACATTGTTGAAGCAACAATGGCGAATGTTTGGTAATTGAGTAAGCCAGCCAAGTTCAGAAAAGGTGGGAACTAATGTGTTCACCATTTCTTTTTCCACCCATGCTGATAAAGCTCGAGTCTTAGATGGAAGACTGTGGCTGTTTGATAATCATCATTTTGTGATTAACCATTTCGATGGTTACAGTTGACCCAACCTTATGAAGTTCGATAAGGCTGCCATATGGTTACAGTTTCATAATTTTCCTTTGATGGGGATGACTCGAGAGTGTGGTGAAATATTGGGGAGATCTTTGGGGGATGTTGAAAGTGCAGCAGTTGAGGAAGAAGATGTGGGATGAGGTAACTTTTTGAGAGTAAGTGTTTGTTGGGAAATATTCTGAAATGCTTTGTAAACTAGAGAATATATAAAATAACAAGAACAAATTTGAAAGAGAGAACCCGGTTTTGAGGCACGTTGTGAAAGACGCTTTCCTTAAAGTAGATTCCGCCGCCTCCAATATTAAACATGCACTAGGCTTCTTGACAGTCTACTCCCAAGATACAACAACGTCGGTTTCCATTAATCTCCTCGTCGGTGCACACAAAAGGAGATTCTCGAACCCGATATAAAATAGCCAAAGCCCAAAGAAATAAAGACAAAAGGAAAGAGGAAGTGTTTCTCTAACTTTTGTAGAGAATTTGGAATTAATGAATTTGTGGGTGTGGTTCCCTATTTATAGAGAATGAAAGGGCACATTTGAAAAGTCATAACTTATTTAAATGAAATGGTACATGTGAAAAGTCACATCACATAAATGAAATGGTACTTGTGAAAAGTCACAACTTAAATGAAGGAGCACTTTTGAGAAGTCACAACTTCTCAAATATTAGAGAATATATTGAAAATGTTTCTAATTCACCAAAGGACACAACCATTTGTTTGGTTGGGAAGCTGTTAAGGCTCATATCCCTAAGAGGCACAACATTGGTTCAAGTATCAATACACATTTTCATTTAAATCTAGATAACCGAACTGATTTATTGAATAATGGTAATGGTTCACATTATTTTCACTTTACATCAAATATTTTAATCATTTCTAAGATGAAAAACCAACAAAGTTCTTCTTGATCTTCGTAGACCACTTGCCAGAGGAAGAACTAGCACACTGAATGGCATGAAGCACTAGATCCCGATTACATATGAAAAGCTACCACGTTTTTGCTTTACGTGTGGTAGAATTTTGCATGAGGCAACACTTTGTTCTGTGACTAATCAAAGGAAGGATGAACCTCCTCAATTTGGTTCTTGGATGCGAGCTGTTATGGATGGTAGGAAGCAATGTACCAAGGCAAGAGAAAGATCAAGTACGGTGGAACAACATGATAAAGAGGTGGCTGGGGATGGCAGTATGCTGAAAGACAATGGCTCTTCTATGAGGGAGTCTCATTCTCGGGATGGCAGGTGCGAGGAGGTTGGTGGAAATCATGGAGGGAATAATGGAGATGATCATGAAATTGATACCATGTTTAAAGGAAAGAAGTTGTTAGTAAAGGATCGGGGGTCGAGGGGGGGGGGGGGAATCAATCTCGAGGAGAAGGAATTAAGAGATATGGAGGAGTTACAAGATAGAGGGGGAGTGGCTGTCACGGAGGGCTTAGCTAGTGCTGAAAATGTAAATATGGAAACGGCTAAAAGCATGGTATGTATTGGGAAGGCTGTGAATCACACTGAAATTTCTAATGGGCTTGACTTTTGTGGTCCAGGCCAGCCAATTGACTCCACAGCCCATCATCTTTCAGTGAACACAGACACACCAGAAGACTAGATCTTGGAAGAAACGTGCACGTACTTTAGGTACTACTTCTGAACCTATTGTTGAGATAAGTGGTAAGAAAAGAACCTTAGCTGGTAAGGGTGATGAGAATATTCTCAAAAAATAGAAGACAAGGGACAATGGACAATGGACAATGAACAATGAACAAGTGGTGCTGGGTGAAAGCAAAATGGAGGAACAAAACTTACAACAATTGGGATCAGCAGTGGCTGTTAATCAGCCCTACCGAGATCAATGATTCTCCTTAGCTGGAATTCACGTGGGCTAGAGAACCCATGGTTCCTCATTGGAGTCTATGGTCAGCCTGATGCTACTAAAAGGCAAGAGACATGGGCTCTTGTAAGGTCCCTCAAAGTAGTTCAAGACCAAGCTTGGCTACTGATGGGGGATTTTAATGAGATTTTGAGAAGTAATGAAAAATATGAGGGAAAGCAAAGACCAGAAAGACAGATGCAAACCTTTTGAGATGTGCTGAATGACTGTGAACTTAAGGATCTTTGTTATTTTAGAAGTCAGTTTACTTGGTGCAATAGGAGGGAGCCAGATCACTGTTTAAGTGAGAGATTTGATAGATTTCTAGCAAACTTGAGGTGGTGTGCTAATTACCCAATGGCTCGAGTGCTGCATGGAACAATAGCATATTCAGACCATGTGCCTATAATTTTAGAGCAGCAAGTTGATCATTACCAAAGGCCAGGAAATAAATTATTTAGATTTAAGGCTATGTGGGTGGCATCTTCAGATTGTAAAAAAGTTATTGAAAAAGCATGGAATGTGGAACCAGAGGCTAATGGCATGAACTATGTTATGAGGAAGATTGAGAGGTGTGGAGAAATGTTGACAATATGGAATAAGGAAAAA
Source organism: Juglans regia (assembly GCF_001411555.2). NCBI lineage: Eukaryota > Viridiplantae > Streptophyta > Magnoliopsida > Fagales > Juglandaceae > Juglans > Juglans regia. Next base: position 6,451,762 of record NC_049912.1, on the reverse strand, counting down.
TTTGGACATGTTAAACAAGGCATTGAAAGGGCTAGAACCAAACTGCAACTCCTTCAAAGCATGATCCACATGGCCAAAGGAGGGCTGAGCACAGAGTAGCTAGAATTGAAATGCAGTAGTGGCTTGAGGGAGGAAATTATGTGGAGGCAAATGTCCAAAGCACTATGGTTGCAAGAAGGGGATACTAATGCACGCTTTTTTCACAATAAAGCTTCACAGAAGAAAAAGAAGTACTTTATCAAGGGTCTGAAAGATGTAAATGATTTGTGGAAACAAAATGAAGAGAGGGATAAACTGATCTCGAGTACTTTAGTACCCTCTTTAAAGCATCAAAAGAGGTGGGGAACATGGACTGCTTGGAAGGGTTGAGGGGTAGAGTTGATGGTGCTATGAATGAGAATCTGTTAAGGGAGTTTGATGCAGCTGAAGTATTTTTGGCCCTTAACCAAATGAATCCCAATAAGGCTCTAGGGCCTGATGGGATGGCACCACTTTTTTATCAGAAGTTTTGGACTATTGTTGGGAAACAGGTGACAGATGTTGTTCTTAAGGCCCTTAATCATGGTCAATTTCCACAAGAGATAAATCACACCTTCATAATCTTGATTCCAAAGAAGAAGTAGCCTGAGATGATTTCTGATTTCAGACCTATCAACTTATGCAATATTATTTATAAGCTGATCTCAAAAGTCTTAGCAAATAGGCTCAAGGAAGTGCTGCCAACCATTATTTCAAGCTCACATAGTGCTTTTGTACTTAGAAAGCTCATAATAGATAATATACTTGTGACATATGAATTGGTGCATTTTCTAAGACAAAAAGGTTGGAAAGAAAAGCTTTATGTCTCTAAAGTTAGATATGTGTAAAGCATATGATAGGGTGGAATTGAGATTTCTAGAAGTTGTTATGCAAAAAATGCGGTTTGATGAAAAATGGATCAAGTTGATAATTTGTATGAAATCAGTCTCTTTTTCCATTTTGGTGAATGGGGTGCCTAAAGGTCCTTTATTTCCATCTCGAGACTTGAGGCAAGGGGATCCCATATCCCCTTACCTATTTCTATTGTGCACTGAGGGACTAATTTCTTTTTTTATAACAGGCTGAGAGATCAAAACAGATTGAAGGCATATAGATTTGCAAAAGAGCACCTAAGCTTAATTATCTATTGTTTGCAGATGACAATGTGTTGTGTTGCAGGGAAACTTTGCAAACTTGTTTAAATATTCAACACCTCCTTGATATATATGAAAAAGCTTCGGGTCAAAGGGTGAATAAAGAGAAGACCTCAATGGTATTCAACAAAAATGTCCATAGCAGTCAGCAAGAGGAAATAATGGCTTTCTGGGGTGTCCAACACTACCAACAATATGAAAAATATCTTGGTCTTCCTCATATAGTGGGAGGGGCAATAGAAAAGTTTTTTTCAGATTTGAAGTAGAAAGTTTGGTACAAGTTAAATGGCTGGAAGGAGAAGTTATTATCACAAGGAGACAAAGAAATATTGATTAAGGCAACAACTTTGGCTACCCCAACTTTCACAATGAGCTGCTTTAGGATACCAAGTACCCTTTGTAGTGAGTTGGAAAATATAATGGCAAATTTCTGGTGGTGTCAAAAGAAGGAAGAAAGTAAAATTAGATGGGTTAGCTGGAAGAAAATGTGTCAAGCTAAAACACAAGGAGGAGTGGAATTCAAGGATTTTCAGATTTTCAATCAATCTCTTCTTGCAAAATAGGCTTGGAGAATTATGACAGAGGAGACAACTTTGCTGCACAAGCTTTCTAAGGCCAAGTATTTTTTTGCTTCAAGCTTTTATGACTCAAAATTGCTGCACAAGCTTTTGCATATGTCTATGTGTTGAAGCTCCTTCGCTTCTGGCGAACCTTCTTGGGCTTTGGGTTGACACAAAGGTGATGCTCGATGACCTCGGCAATGATGGTAGGCATATTCTCATGACTTCTTGCGAACACATCCTTGTGCTTGATTAGGAGTCGCTTTAGTCGGCACCTAACTTCAGCCCCCATTCTTGTTCCTATTCTAGTTGTTGCCTCGAGGCGATCTGAATTCAGTTTGTGAGCTCCTCCTTACTTCAATTTTTACTCATCTCGCACCTTAACCCCACGCTTGATAATTTTGGGAGGCGGAGGTGGTAGCATCTCCCCAACACTTACCCTTGTTGTTGTCTCTACCACTCGCACATCCCTTCTTGCATCCTTAAGTTCCTACACATAATACTCGCGTGCTAGTGCCTGATTGCCACAAATTTCGACAACGCCAACCTCCGTTGGGAACTTTATTTTTAAGTGATAGGTAGAGGTGATGACTTTCAAGTCATTCAAGGTCAGCCACCCTACAAACGTGTTGTAGGAGGAATGAGTCTTAACCACCACAAAGTCTACAAACGTGTTGTAGGAGGAATGAGTCTTAACCACCACAAAGTCTGCCATGATGGTGATTGTGCATGACTTTGTTCCCACATATACTAGTAGTGTAATAACTCTTATGGGCTAGAGCATATATCCTGAGAAGTCCTTTTACCGCGTGGGCGACTGGTGTAGACGGCCTGGGATGATCCTCATTTTCGTGAAAACTCCCCAGCACAGGATGTCGGCTGAGCTCCCTCGGTGTCGATCAAAATCCTACTAGTGGTGTAATTAGCTACCAACATTGACACCACTAAGGCATCATCGTGCGGGTACTATATTATTGCACAATCTTCATTGTCGAAGGAGATGGCGATGAGTCTCTGTTCTTTTATTTCCCCTGGTGGTCTCCCGAAGTTGATTTCTTTATATTGCGCCCTTTAAATGTATTCCTTTCTACTATAGAAGGTTGTCTTGCCCCCACAAAACTATCCCGCTATCGCTCGGATCTCGCAATGAGGCACGATGTTCCGACTAGGGATTTTGTAGCGATTCCTTATTTCCTGTATTTCCTTCCTTTGCTTAGGACTTTTGCTTCCTCAGGATTCCTTAGCCCGTCTTGGCCATTTGACCGATGGTGGTCCCAGGGGTGAGGCATTTCTGGCAACCATTCACTCTAGTTCCCTACTCTCTTGCATTGCCTCTATTCCTCTTTCCTTCGCTTGAGGTAGTCATGTGCCCCTCTGCATTGTGATAGGCATAGAAGAGGGGGAGTCTCCCACCATACTCATTTCGTTCGGGAGCCCTTTGTGGGCCTTCTCTGCATCCTGGTCACACGTTCAGACTCACATGCGTTGCTCTGAAGCCTCAACCCTGGGAGGAAATTTCCCCTTCTCTCCCCCTCTCGTATGGATATTTCCTCACCTTTTGATCCTTCTCGCGACTCTTGTTACCTTTGGCCTCTTTTGACCCTTGCCCTATTTGTCCCGATTTGGATTCTCTCGAGGCAGTCAGGGCTTTAAGGGTGTTCTCTGCTTTGGCGAGATCGTCAGCCCTATCCATGAATCCTTTTAATGTCGTTGGAGTCCTCCTTACTAACTTTTCCATAAATGGACTTCTAGGCCAAATGTCTCCTAGAAGTGTTGCTAGTGTAATCTTCTTGTCCTGATCATCTCCCGTTAAACGCTCCTTGTTGAACCTAGTAAGGTACACATTGAGACTCTCATTCTCCCGCTACTTTACCATAAAGAGGTAGGCACTCGTTCGTCTCCTTCATTAGCTCGCCATGAACTAGGTTGGAAATTTTCAACCCAGGTCCTTGAAGCTGTCGATGGAACTTGGTTGTAAAGTTCTAGACCAAGCTCTCACTGTTCTCTTGAGGGTCAAGGGGAAGGCTCAGCACACAACTTTCCCTCATAAACGGTGAAGTGTCATATGAGCCTTAAATGTCTCCAAGTGCTTGATAGGATTCTGAGACCCGTCGTACGGCTCAATTTGGGGAACCTTGAACTTAGTTGAATGGCGCTGGCATGATGTTTGCGATGTGAGGTAGGTTCGTTATACTGAGTAAGTGGTCGACCAATTAGGATGAGCCTATCCTCCTGGCTATCTCCTTGTACTTACCCACGAGGTTATGCAGGTCGTCATGCATCTTCTTATTCCCTTCGTCATCAAATGTGGGTCTACCTCCACCCTGGGACTCCGCTTTGTCCTGTTTGTTATGACTGGTTCTCCCTTCAGAGGTTCTCCATTTCTAAAGCCATGGTTCTCAGCCTCTCCTCAATCTCTGCAAACCTCCTATCTATGTTTTCATTCATTTGCTTGCCCACATCAATGATCACATGGTTAGGGTTGCTTGAGAGCGCACCATCCCAAGCATGGAAAGGTGCCTTGAATTCTGCTGATCCCACAGATGACACCAAATTGTTAAGGACGTGTTTTGCACCCCCCAAGACTGCGCCTGCCCTATTTCGGTCACCTGCCCACTCCTAAAATTAAGAGGCTAACTTGGCCTCTTCGACTGGGGGATATCTCTAATGTCTATGTTAGTTTATATTGAAAATGTGATAATTAGTTATCTAACAAGAAAAAGGGAAAGTTGTAGGTTATTGTTAACACACATCTTCCTTTGCCTTTTGTTTCGTATTTGTGTCTCCTCCTCTCTGGGGGGAGGGGGGGTCTCATATGCTATTGGTCAACAATTTGGTGGTCTTTTTTTGCCAGAGGAGACATGCACCTACATTTAATACAGCAACCCTTATGGATTTCGAGGCCATTCCGGCCAGTCTAGGCTAGCCCTCCTATGCATTTAATGTGGCGTGCCCTGCATTTACCGTTGAATCAATAGTAACCAGTCGAAACTATGCCGGCCAATTTAGCCCCCTTTATTATGACTCTCCATGGAAGTGATTCTATTGTCGAGAAGTCAAAGTGTTGAAAACTTGAAGTGAAGATGAAGACATTACTCGGTACGGTGCCGTTTGGAGCTAGAAGAGAGACGATGCCATTTGGAAGAATAAATTAAACGATGCGTTTGGGAGTTATTGAAGCTATGCATTTAGGGGTCAATGCTGTGCATTTTGTGCCAGCCTATTAGTTTACATTACTCTGTTATTTTCTTATGTGTTATCTACAGTCATTTTATTATTTGCACTTTCTGTTGGGTGGTTACGCTGAATTTGTTGAGTGAATTGTAAAAAGGGAAGGGAGCGGGAGAGAGGATTATTCTGGAGAATTTCTCTAGGTTCCATTGTTATTCATGGAGGTTTTGGGTGCCTCGAATACCCTTAATCTGTACAATCTCAGTCGTATGAATCTTATGAGTATATTTTCTCTCAGTATTTCTTCTATCCAGTTTCTGCACTTTGCATTATTACATCATTATTTAAACATGTGTTACGCTTTATATTTATTTTTGCCTCTCCCTAAGATCATAGGTTGTCGAAACATCTCCCAGTCCGAGTGCGGTGACTCTCCTTCTCTCTCTTGATTTTCATACTGTGTTCGAATTTCTTTTGCTCTTGCTTACTCAGAAAATGTGAAGAACGAGGGGGAACCTGAATTTGACCGTGATTTTCGTATTCTTCTGGCTTGTAAAAAGTGAAATGTTTCTTTGAGTTGAGCTGAGTGGTTACATTAGTCCTAGCTTAGTTGAAGTTCTACTTATCAAAAAGAAAAGAAAAGATTAGTGGAAGTTTTGGTTTTCCTGAGATCGTAAACAGTGAAACAATTTGATTGGGACATCTTTTTATATTTGCTTTATATGTATTTTCTCGGAAACCAAACAGAGCCTCGTTTGGTTGTATCTCTTCTTTTTCCTCTGTTTAGTAGGAAGAAAACGTAGGAAAGCAAATGAAAGCAAGAATTTTGAATCCCATGGTTTAATCTTTATTCTCGAAGGAGAAATAATTTAGACAAATCCTAAATAGACCAGTCGACCTCACTTAAAAAGTACAAAAAAAAAAAAAAAAATCTATTCTTTATTAGTGAAATTCATTTTTTTTATAAAAATCTTGTATTTAATTTGTATAGCTAATATTACTATTTTTGCTTGATACTTGTTCATTTGAAGCACTTTATATTTGGTCATTTCTTACTCTCAGTGTTGTTTACCTTGTTCATGGTTAATTTCATTCTCATTGTATAGTATTTTTAGTATTTTGAAGCCTCCTGGTGGACGCGCTTTGATAATCTATTTGCTCATTCCGAACGGTTTATTGACGAGGTTGATGTTGGTATTGATATGTGGTAGTTATTCTATATGCTCCGGGAACACAGAGACAGGCAAAGAAGTGGCCCTATAGGCCAGGAACAGTAGCTCTTCGGGACATTGCTCTTCCAAAAGACTTGGAAATCTGCTCATTCCAGCTGCTTCTTTCATTAGAGTCGTGAGTTCATTAGCTTAGTTATACACATGAACATGCACACCTCCTTACTGACTTGTACATGCAGAAAGGATGAACAGACTTATGGATAGATACATTTAGAAATGCATTTTAGAGGAACCTTTTGTGATATTGTTGTTTATAATTAAAACAGATGATGCATTCCCTGTAATGTGATGTGTGAAAACGCTTGCAACTGTTAATAAAACTATTTAAGTAAAGCCTTGATCCTATTTAGATTTTGGATTGGTGTTATAGATCCTCTTCAACTTAGTTCACTCAATTATATTGTTATCATAAGTTGTATCCTATATTATATCATTACCTTCTGTTGTCTCTCTATTGATTGCATCCTTCCTAACTACTTCTACCAATATTGTTTTATGCTTTCTACCCCTTTTCACACTGTGAAGTTGAATTAGATTGCTTTCTTTTCATTGGTTAGTGTAAAATTATTTGAAAGAAACCTGGAATTGTTGGTCGATTCATGAATGAATAATATAGATTCAAAATGTATGCGCTTAAATTACCACTAACTTTGGACTGTTAATCATGTCAATTCTGGATTTACAGAACCGGAGAACTTATCTTGGATATCTATCTTGTGGAGTCCAGCTCTTTTCGTTCAATCTGACAATGCTGTTTTTAAAAACCAAGAAAATGAAAAGAAAAACAGAGAGTGAACTTGCTGTTTCTTGTACTCTTGAGTAAACACTATGACAATTATATGTTGTCAGGAATCCTGGAATCCTTTATGCTCTTAAAATCATGCTTGCACTGTAAGTCTGTGAATCTGATAAATTCCCTGTTTATAGAATCATATATATATTTTTAGTTTATTATATCTACAGCAGCATTCTCCTAAAGTTGTTTCATTTTAATCTTTTATTAATATTTTTATGACCCATTTGACCAAATATTAGGATTGGGTTATGAAGAAGTATGGACCTTTTTGTTAACATTGGTCCATGGCGCGTCCATTAGTTTGGCAGTGAAGTTTGATCACAAAAAAGGGTCCTTGTCATTTGTAGGTAAAACGAAGTTGCACAAAATCCATGCACATGAATATGCTTGATAAGCCTGCTGTAATATATGATTTTTGCTCTATTGTTGGATTATTGTTGTGAATTTAAGCAATTTCAGATGGGAAATTAAAAAGTAAGACCTATTGGAATGAGCATATAGGATCAATGGGCTGGACCCAAACACTTTGCTACATTGACATAAATTATACTTCAGATGATAATTGTATAAGAAAACTAGTATATGGCTGATTGTTAAGCTGGAAATCATGAGTTCTTTATAATAACAACTTTTGGTTCACGTTATTTTTTATGTAAAGGAATTTTCCTAGGTAATATGTTGTTGGTCATCAAATGATGTTGACAATATACAAATGTTCTTTCTTCTTTAATTTCAGTGTCTAAACATCCATCTTGGTGCTTATAACTTTGGTATCCTAATCATTACAACATCCAAATCTCGGCTGATGAAACCAGCGTCTTGATTTGGCTGAATGTATTCAAGTTATACTATCCCTCAGCTACTGAGAGACCTGTACATTACAATGCTTGCTTCTTTGGTATGATATGGAAGCAATCTATCTTTCAGTTATTGTTGTTCTTTTGATTACTTATGCCACAACTATCCTGTTTAGGGCATTGTTTCATTCCCATCTCAAATTTGATGATGATGACCATCTATAGTCTGTTGTTAAGTCCCACTATCTGCCTTAGTCACATGTTCTACCTAGTTCTCAGACCTTCTCAGAGGAAGGCTTCGACGTTTTCATATTGTGAACACCTTTCCCTCGAGGATAGCTGAAACTCCAGAACGAGCATGTCCTGGACTTCTGTGATAGAGCATAATCACCAAATTATCGGGTTTAGTTGCAGGAATCAGTCTCCTGGTAAATCATAGGCCTCCACATATATTCTAAAAGCCTTTTCCCTCATCCTTTTGGGAACCTAACACTATTAAGTTGTGCTGCCACTGAATTTCTTTGCATATGACTAATCCATCTAACCTGACTTCCACAACTATACACTCTTGGAACTTAACTCTTTAATTGTCTCTGAGCCCCTTTCAAAAGCCATGGGCATTTGCCTGGTCCTAGTTATTGATATATTCTTGATGCACTTTGGTCTCTTCTTTGAACTCAGACTAACATGGAATGGAAGTTTCGTGGCATAGAAGAATCTATGGTTCTTGATATAATGGTATCCTAAAACATATTCTGCTTTTGACCATTAAGTTTTGGGATGAAAGATGAAACTGAACAGGAACTCTCCTTCGGTAACATTGATTACTTCTGACAAGGCAGGGTTTGTTAAGATTGATTAAGCTGCGTTTGGTTCCTTGACCGAACTCTGTTAAGATTTAGACCTCTTCTAACATCCAAACACTCAACTATCAAATCACGAAACTCATCTCAACTTAAAACCTCATTATACGTGGGATCCACAACCTTTTTCAACTTAACATCTATTTACACATGGGACCACAACTTTTTTCAACTTCTCATAAATACATCTAAACTCATCTTAACATCCAAACGCATTTAAACTCAATTTAGGTAGGTCCCACAGAACTCACTCCACCATCTCAACTCACTACTATTCATAGAGAACTCAACTCAACTCAATTCTGGCAAGGAAAATTAAGTTGTCTACTCTTTCTTTTCGATTCAAACTTGCTTACATCTGGAAAGACAGTGCAATTCTGGCTTGTTGCAATCAATAATATTAAAAAAAAAGAAAGAGACTTAATTCTTAATTCTTAATTTTTTTAATATTCCTAGGTGGCAGAAGATTTTTTTGGTCCATTTATTTGAAGATGCAATGCTGTGTGCAATTCATGCGAAGCATGAAATTTTGAGTAACTTAAAACTTCAGACTGTTACAGTTTGTTAGTATATTTTTATCAATATAATATGCAAAAATGAGAAAGACTTCCCCTCATATGAAATGTCTTCTCAAAACTTCAGACAAATTTTAAACTATTAATGGCCCGCAGGGAGGACCTCATAAAGACATAACCTCTTTGAGTTAATAGGAATATCAACTCCAAGTTCAGCAATTCTTTGAGCTATTTTCTGCAAATCGTAGTTCTTTATGATTGGCTAGATTGATTGAAGGGGACAACATTTTATCCAATTGGTTTGTCTCTTAGGAAATGGAATACGGCATGCAGTTACTTCACTGTCATGATTTTCAAAGTCTTTGTCTCAAATAATAACTTATGCAGATTATGCTAAGATAGAGCACTATACATTTCACTGATCTTTCTGAGTTTTGCAATCTATTCAAAAAGATCAGAGCTTCCTTTTTCCTACAATGTTTTAGTAGCTTTTCATATCTGAAGATTTCTTTGAATTCATTCGCTTGAGTTCTTGGCTTTTTTCCTGAAAAACTTGTTGCTGCTGAGCAAATATATCTTTAAATAAAAACCATTCTTCTGGAACCTACAGCATACTTGGAGAAAACCAAGGGTAAATGGCGGGGTTGGTCTTCATCATAGATTTGTTGGGTTTAAAGTTAATGCCATTGTTCAGATCAAAGTTTCAGTTAGTCTATCTTGCTGTTGTTCTTGCTACTCAATATTGAAACCTGTTTATTTGCTTTTGCTCACAGTGAAAAAGGATTTTATTTTGGAGGCTAAGGCAAATGACCATCTTCACTGAGTTGCCATTCTAATGGGATTTTGCAATTGTTCTTTCACAGAAATTACAATTTTTGTAGTCTAATAGTACTGAGAGTTAGAAGTAGGTAGCAATTATCTCACTTTTTCTGACAGTAGCATTTGTCATCTAGTGTAGTTGTTTGACCAGTAAGCATACGATAGGACACTGGACTGTAAAGTTCTGACTCATGTTAGTGAGATGAAAAACAGATTGGAGTGGTAAAAATTTCAAGGCAACCATTTAAATAAATCTGTGTTTTGTTCTGCTCACATGTATGTTATATTATACATCGGGTGTTTTTATTTGATCAGTTTTCAGCTGTTTTTCAAACTCCCAGATCTCCTTTGCTAAACTTGCTTCTTGTGCTTCTCATGAGGTAACGTGAAATTCCCATTTCATTAATGTAGAATGATGTGATTTCTTTCTTGCATGAGCACATTTTAATTAGATCAACCTTCAGTCTCATGTTGTCCATTTAGAATACCTCTCAAGGCCAGCGCAGCTCTGAAATAATGTTTCACTTATTTTTCCTTTTTAACCTTTTGGTTTACCTTCTGGAAGGTTGTGATTGATTATATGTATGGAGGTGCTAGGGGGGATGGTGCTCTAATAGGGTTCGAGAGGCATATGGAATTGGGGGTAGGGGAAAATATCCGGAGAGGTTGGGAGACTATTTCTAGGCATACAAAATTGGTGGTGGAAGATGGCTCCAAGGATTAATTTCTGGCATGATATATAGTGTGAGGATAGAACCTTGAAGGATGTTCTCCCTCAATTTTCAGCTTGTGGCTTGGGTGACTGAAGTAAAGGTAATCTCTGCTGGCTCACAACAGTGTAATGTCAATCAACTTCATGAGGGAGGCCCATGATTGGGAGGTTAGGGAATTTATAGAGTTTTTCAATTTGATGTTTCCTTTTGGAGCTGGTAATGAAGAGGCGTATAAGATTCTTTGGAGGCATTCCAACAAAGGAAAGTTCTCCGTATGCTCGTTCTAATGCGTCTTTTAAGATAACAATTACTTCCCTTGAAAGAGTATTAGGAGGTCGAATGCGTTTTTTAAGGCAATCTTTTTTGCCTGGACTACTTCTTTAAGGAAGATTTTGACCATAGATCACAATCTAAAGAAACGCAGGATTATTATAGATTGGTGTTGCATGTGCAAAAATAATGGCGAAATATATTTCACTTATCCATTCTAAGATTGTCTAAGGTTGCATTTGAATGTTAAACTGAGTTGAGTTGAGATGATAAAATATTGTTAGAATATTATTTTTTTAATATTATTATTATTTTGAAATTTGAAAAAATTGAATTGTTTATTATATTTTGATGAGACAATATTTATTATTCAATGATTTGCTGAGACAGAGAACGTTATTGACATTGCTTTAATCCATGCGACTAATATTGACTTCAACCTACTAATTTTACAGGTGCATCTGCCTACAAAGTTTTGGTTGTACTCTACCATATCGGACGAATATGTTTCTTTGGAGTTTGGAGGTATTCAACCATGCACTCATAAATGCTATTTGAATCTCTAATATATGTAGACATTGCTACTTTCTAGTGAGGAAAAAAATGGAGTTTGAATTGCCAGCTAGTGGAGTTTGTATTGCTAGTTTTTCCCCCCTTTTTCTGTCGATGGACTATTTCGACGTTTGCATTTGATTAATCCGGAAAATCTTATGATTTTCATCCCATTTTTTCTTTATTGTCAAGCTTGCATGGATTCTGTTAAATAAAGTAAAACAAGTAAGATCTGAACTCCCAACTAGTGAAAAGGCTACCCACAGCCAGAGATGGATATTCAAACTGTTTGGATTCCAAGAGTTTGAATCTCATGAACATGAAGGGTTTAGATCTGCAAGATTTGATTCTGATCCGGAGGATGGCTTTCTTCTAGACTCAGTTTAAGAGAGTTGAGAGCTGAAGATTGATGGCAGTAGAAGGTTGTTGGAAATGAATAAAGAGAAAGAAAGATGGTGGTAGGTACAAAAATGGAGAAAGAAAAGAGGTGATGGGTGGGGAAAATGAACATAGGGGAAGTAGAGATGAAAGGAGAAATGAAAATTAAAAGAGTAGAAACAAAACCTGTCTGTCTACATATTAACTATACGAGAACTTATTTTTAAAAGAGGTTCAAACTATCTCATTATTATTTATAAAATTTTTATTTCATCCCACTCTCCGAACTTATGGAGGAGGATTATTGTTTTGGGGGAAAATAAAAAAAGATGAAATAGGCAAAGGTTGTTTCTAAATGTTGGAAAAAGAGGAATAATTTTCTTTGACTTTGTAACTTCAAAGTCAAATATGTACCCTAGCTAATGTGTAAGGAACTAAAAATGAAGAATATTGGTTAGTTTTTTCGTTGACTTTTACTTCTTTCTAGTTGTCGACTTGTCGATGTCCTTCGTAGCATATAGGTGGTACAAAGAATCTTACTTGCCTTTAATGAGAGTCCATATGCATGAGTTTACTAAACCCCACTAGAATACACCAGTATAAAAATAATTTCTAGAAATTTTAAATATATTTGGAAGAAATTCTTGAAAAAATGGAACTTGAATTTGAATTTAAATTTGAAATTAAATCTCTTAATTTTAAATTTTTTATTAAGATGAATTTTAAGAATGAAGGGATTTGAAATTCATTGCTACCTCTTTGTTAAAACGATTCAAATACAAATTTCATGGTCCTTATTTTATGTTCCAAATAAGAGATATGGATTTTTTTTCTCAACAATAAGGAGAGGCGGGGTCGACCAGCGTAACAACCCTTCCAATCTTTGGGCGTGACCATATGAGCCCCTCATCTCTACAAAATGTCTGGTTTGAGCTATAACTACTGCTCCAAGGACGAACTCGTCATCACAACACTCCCAAAGTATCCCAGCTGATCCAAAACTCCCAAAAGTCAGACTTTACTATCACAAGTGATTTCAACTTATGTCTTGATTCGAACACCAGATCTCGAAAGTATGAAATACTAGCTTGTACTAATTGGGCTACCACCTTGGTAGTAAGAGATTTAGATTTTAAATGATCAAATCCAAAACTTTCATTTTAAATCCATCTATACATACGTACCATTAATTTTATTTTGATTGAATAACAAATGCTGCCAGAAAAATATATATTAGCAGTTGGAATAATTCATCCTCTATGACTTGTAACTCAAATTGATATAGTTGTAAGAGTTTTACTACTACTCATAATATCTCATAAGTAATATCCGAATAATATGGTGGAAATTAATATGTCTGTCACGTCTTTAATTTTCATTAACACAAATTTCAAACTAGAATGTCTTTAATTAGGTGATTTCCCTGCATTCTTGCTGATCTTTTATGGCCAGTACTCCTTTCTCATTTACAACCTAAGTTTTATATGGGTCCATGCTTAAGCCCTAGGGATAAGCAAATTCCCAGTTGACTGACGGTTAAAACAGTTAATTCGTCACGAGTTCAGCAAAATAAGTGGCTGTGTTGAGGCTGAATTTGAGATGATTCATGATCCATTATTATATTCTGCTCCGAGTGGTCCAGCCTTTAGTTTTTAATTATATACACTGCAACTTTGAACATCCTCTTTGTACTTTACTTTTTGTAAGGTCAGACTAGTAATGATTATTTTTAGGGACATTCACTCTTTGCCCCCACCTTTTTTACGTTCGAAATAATATTATACCTCACCAAGCTTGAGTATTTCTTTTAAAAAAATCATTAAAAAATTAATTTTTAACTAAATTTATATATTTTTTTAAAAAAAATTTATACATCATAAAATTATAAATATCATTTCACTACAAGAAAAATTTATTTTTGGAACGATTTTTGTTTGGGACGTTCCAAAAAAGGAAATGTAGGGATGAAATTCAAATTTCATTCCTAAAAAACGATATACGATTTTTACTGTTTGAACAGTATATGTAGGGATGAAAATTTCCGTCTCTACTAAAATAATCGTTCAAATATTTAAAAAAAAACATTCGGACAAAATAAAATAAACATTCGAATATAAATTATATATGGTCGAACGACAATTTGGCACGTTAAGTGACAAAATTTAGCGGGACATTGATTTACCGTTTGAACAACATACAACAATGTTTGAACGTCTAGATTAATCAATGTTCGAACATATATTATATATGATTGAACGAGAAATTGGCGGGTTAAGTCAATAAATTTAATAGAACATTGACTTACCGTTCGAACGTCAAAGATAATCAATGTTCGAACATATTATATATGATCGAACGAGAAATTGGCAGCTTAAGTCAATAAATTTAATGGGCGTTGACTTACCGTTCGAACTAATAAGTTAGCAATGTTCGAACGTAGAATAAAGTGTTCGAATACAGACTAGAAACGTTTAAACGTGACATATTCCGTTCGAATGGTTACAAAATTTTTACAATTATTGATGGCAAGCAACAAAATACCTTACTTAATTATGGATAAATATTTAATTTATATAAAAAGTTAGCAATTAAATAATAGAAATAATATAAATCAAGAATTAATTTAGAAAAAATAAAAAAGATTTAATTTATAATTAAATTAAATTATGTACTTGTTTTAATTCATAATCAAGAATTAATTATGGTTCTTGCAGCTTGTCCCTGTGTACTTGTTTGGGTGGATAAGTAGGAATATATATAATTGGTAGTTCGTGAATCGATGAAATTTCAACCATACAAAAGATAGTGAGTGGTCAATTTCTCTCGAGAATATTAATAATATTCATACAACTATTAATTTTTTTACTTATAAAAAAATACTAAACTGTTCTTTTTATTTGAATTTTATATTTATATAAATGCCCTTATTTTAAAATAGAATACCATTTATTAAAAAAAATATATAAAAAAGAATGTATATATATCATGATTCTTATTGAAAATATTTTTTATTGAACCATTTTCTATCATTTTCATCTGGCTTTAAGTTTACATTGTGCCTATTTTTAAAAGTAACAAACTGAATTCAAGCATTTAATATTGTGCCTATTTTTCTCTTTATTGAATTCAAGCAATTGAAGATGATATGTTTTTTTTTTTTTTTTGAGAAAAATTGAAGATGATATTAATTGTGTTACCGTGGCCATTTTAAAAGGAGGAAAAAATTGCATGCCAATGTCCTCAGTCCAATTTTAAATGTTTAAATCATTTGCTAAAGTTATCTTGTTACCTCCTGAAATAGAAAATGCTTGTGCTCGTTTGTTCTTGCTGCTACTCAGTTTCTTCAACTTGTCCCCTCAAGTGTACTTTTTTGTACTTTTTTTAATGCAAATACAAGAAAAAATCATTAGTGATAATTTTCTTAAACATTTTAAAAAAATAAATACACTAACGATACACTCGAGGGGGCAAGTTGGGGGAACAACCTAGCATATTCCTATAAACAAGGCTAAGAGCCACTAGATAGAAAGGACATGCATTTCCTTTTTTTTTTTTTGTTTCTTTCATAAGTGCTACAATCATAAAAAGATATTATAAAAATAAATTCATAAATTGATATGACTTCATATGATGTGTGATCTACTTTATAATAAAAATAATTTTATAATCTAACGCATTATATCAAGCCACGTCAGCTTATAAGTTTGCTTTTATGAGATTTCTTTATAACTAAAATATTTCTCTTTTTCTTTTAGTGTCGTTTTAATACATACTAAAAAAATTGTAAAAGATCCTTTTTTAGGCCTCATTTGGGTCCTCAGTTGGTCTCATCTTAACATCCAAACACTACTTAAACACAAATACTTTTCAATTTCTCTTTCATACTTTTTCATCAAATAATTACTAATCATATCAAACACAAACAACAATTCAACTTTTTCAAATTTAAAAACAAAAATAATATGAAAAATATATATTCTAACAATATTCTAACTTTATAATATTTGTTCAACTTTTTTTCTTTTCTTTCCCGAAATTCAATAAAAATCTTAATTCAAATTATTTCACTATTATTCATAAATCATCATACTACTATTCATAGACTTTTCATCTCATCTGACTATCCAAATGAGGTCTTAGTCTCGTTCTAACTTGTTTATTTGGGCCTTGTTTTTTCTTGTACTTTTAATTGCTCTGCTAAGAGCACTGGTATCCAGCTCCCTATACATTCATCTTCTCCAAATTTTGGGATGAATTTTGGGGAAAACTTTCATATCTCCCTCCCATCCGTTTTCCTAATTTAGGGTTATTGTTTACGCAGGCTATAGTGTGGTAGATGAGGAACCATTGTACATCTCCAAACACATATTTTATTATTTTTAGTTGTCCCTCTCTCTTTTCCTCCCGCATTGGCTCTCTCTCATGCCTTAGTTGCTATCGGCTCTCTCTCGCACTTGTCCATCGATGGCAGCCCCTTCGATAGAACACAATAGGTCAGTTTGTGCCATTTGATTCTCAAAAACTCTCATACATGCACAGTCCCTGTCTCTCATGCTGTCAGCTTTGAGAGAAATGCTCTATCGAATCTGTCTGTAGCTCTATCATTTTGGGTCTTTGTAACTCCATTGTTGAATCTTCTGCTAGATCTCGAAATCCCTAACTGGAATCATGAAATGGCTTCTGTCTATGCTTCTCTAGGGTTTCTACAATGGAGATTTTTGTATGGATTGTGGAGAAAAATTTATTAAATCAGTGACCTTCCCATTTGATTCTACTGCTTGTTTGATTTGTGTTTTGTGTAGTTTGTGTGTAACTTATTCAATCTAGCTTGCCATTTGATTTTATTACAAATTTAACATGCTGATGTGCTTTGTAAAATCAGTGACCTTGCCATTTGACTCGACTGCTTGTTTGATTTGTGTTTTGTGTAATTTGTGGTAGTTTATTCAATCTCTAGCTTGTTATTTGATTCTATTACAAATTTAACATGCCAGTGCCCTTGTCATTTCATTCTACTGCTTGTTTGATTTATGCTTTGTGTAATTTATTCAATCTATAGCATGCCATTTTATTCTATTAAAAATTTAACATGCTAATGTGCTTTATTTCACTGTCAGTGACCTTATCATTTGATTCTATTACAAATTTAATATGATTTTATGCTTTGTTTCACTGTCAATGACCTTGCCATGATTCTATTACTAATTTAACATGATTTTTGGTTTTGAAAAATCAATGACCTTGCAATTTTATTCTATTACAAATTTAACATGCTAATGCAATTTGTTTCACTGCTAGTGACCTTACCATTTGATTCTATGTTAAAAATTTAACATGATTTTGTTCTAACTTTAGCTGTCAATTTGATAAGTTTTTGTAAATTCAGAGTTAAAAACCAAATTTGGAAACAATTTCCAAAATTTTGTGTGATTACTGTCTTCCACAGATTTGGGTGCCACAGTTGCTGTGATATTTGGCCTCATTTTTACTATGATACTTGGCTTCTACTGTTGTGATTTATAATTTGTTCATGAATTTTTTGTGTTGTTGGGTCTTTGGTTGTTGTTGATTCGTTATTTACTTTGTTGTTGAGTAATAGCTTTGTTCTTTGCAGCTTTAATTGTTGATATGTAAAGGTTGTCATTGGGGGCCGGGGCTATATATGTAATGTAATTAGATTGTGATGATGGTTAAATTGAATATTATAAATGTGTAAAATCACAAATGTTGTGAATGAGGCAAGTTCAATATGGTAGGGTAACCCAGATGATCATTTGTTTTGTGATAGTTTCACAAAGGCAACTGTTTTCCAACCATTCGAGTTTGTGTTATGTGCTTACCTGTGTCTGAATTTAAAAAAAAAAAAAAAAAGGAGCATTATGAGCTTCTTTCCTAAATTTTTATAATATTTGGTTGTTTATGCGCTTATCCCCTATTTTTGATGTTTTATTGTGATTTAAGCATACTGTTCAGTTTTGTTGGTTGGATTAGCTTGATATTTTTGTTGTTTAGTTGTCATTTAGACATGCTATTCAGTTTTTTTTTCATTGGATTAGTTTCTTATTTGACCTTTTTTTTTATATGATATATCTATGCTGAACATCCTCTCATCTTGTTTAAACCTAAAAGCTACTTATTTTGATTATTCTATTGTGATTTAGGCATGTTGTTCAATTTTCTTGGTTGCATTAGTTTATTCTTTTGGTTCATTTTCCTTATCTATCCCCCTTAGTTGTGATGATGACAAAGTTGAGTGGAGACACAGGAAAGTTGGCACATACTCTATGGTAGGATAACCCGAACGGCCAATCACTTCTGGCAACCGATTGTTGTAGCCATTGAGGATGTTGCCACTTCCTATATGTTACCATTCATTTCCTAAGCCAATTTGCAAAATCTCATCTCTATTGTTCTTGAGTTTCTAACATGTCTAGTATCTAACATGATTTTAGAATTTGTTAGAGATGAATTCCCAAGACCATTGAATTCATCTCTATTGTTAGAGATGAATCACCAAGACCTTCACATTGACCACACTTACGTTAGTCAAAATCAACAAACACCAGTGACCGTTGAAGACTCTCCACCCCTACCCGAAATAGAGAATCTTTCCATAAAAATAAAATAAATAAATAAATTAGCTAGGGTTGCGAACTTCACCCAAGAAGAAGACAGGTTACTTGTCTCAAAATGGTTGAATACTAGTGTAAATGTCATCCAAGGAACGGACCAAAAATAAGTCCGGTTTTGGGATAAAATTAGTCAATACTTTAATGAGTATAAACAAAGTATCACCGAGCGGGGCATTGAGTCCTTAATACATCGGTGGTTGGCCATTCTAGATGCTATTTTTATAAAATTTTGGATTGGGTTTGGTAATTTTTTTTGTTTGTCCCTTTAATTGCAAGTTTGACAAAGTAAAGATTATGTACCAATCGCTGGAGAATAATTCATTTTCGTTCAAGCATTATTGGCACCTGTTTAAGGACTAACCAAAATGGATTCAGAGTTGCTCAGAGGAAGGCCCAATGTGAAGATCGACAATGTCCCCAACCTCGACTCGTATCCCAACTACATTTGTAGATTCAATGAATGATCTCGAGGCAGAGAATATTCTGGATAATGATGTTATTGAGTTTGAGAGGTCAATGGGAAGGAAAGTTAAGAAAACAAAACGGAAGGCCCAAACCAGACCAATATAGAACATTGTTCAGTGGAGCAAGATGAAGTATACTCTTCTTGAAGAGTCACGCTTATATGAACCCGCAGGAATAGAATCCCCTGAACCCATAGTCAATTTGAAAACTCACCCAAGAAAGCCAAAATTAAGTTAATGGATGGAGAACCTAGATCCGATGAGAACCCGTTTCAAGAACCTAGATTATATTAAAATCTAGACATGTTGAAGATCCCGTCTCAAGAACCCAGATTACAAAGGAGGAACGCCACAAAAGTTGTGATTTACCTTTGATAAGTTCAAAAGTTCAACTAAGCATAAGATGAGTAAAACTCAACTCACAATGAATAAATTCATCAAATTTCATAAATTTCTTAACATGAGGCAACAAAGAGTATTTAAACTAAAACCTAATTAAAACTCTAACTAAAATAAAAATCCCTTTTACCCAAAATGCCCCTGGATGAACAGTGGAGCGGCTACAATAATGCTACAGTAAAACCCTAACCCTAGTTTAATAAAATAATAACTTTCCCAACATGCCCTTGCATAGGCCCCCTTAAGTGCTTCCCACAATAATCTCAACTATTCTAAACTAATAAAATAAGTAATTTAAATGAATTAAACAAGTTGAAAGCATTCAAGTGCCCAAAGCCTTCAAGTCATGTTGTTGCCCTCTTCTATAGCTTATCAAATGAATCAAAACTGAATCTTTATCCTTTAAGCCAATCTTGAATGTTGGGTTCTTTCTAAAAAAATTCCAAGTGGATTGTATCAATCCTTACATTGCCTCCTTAATCTTCTTGGCTCTTGATCATGTAATTGACCCATCTGAAACTTACAAATCATCTTTAAGACTAGGTCCATTTTGGTGCCCTTATTCCTCCTCTCCTAAAAAAGATTTGATCTCGAATCTCCACCTTGATCAAAGGGAAAAATGTTAGTAACATTGAAAATAACAGAAATATGATACTTACCTAAAAGATCCATTTTATATCTATTTTCATTAATTTTTTCAAGAATTTGAAAATGTTCATCCAAGCTACTCCTATAATCAACAAGCAAAAGCATCAAAGGTAAAAAGGTAAGTGAATTAAAACCATAAACAATTTCAAATGGAGAATAAGAGATAGTATGCAAGGTTTTATATGCACACTCTAATAAAGGCAAACGATACTCCCACAAACGTCCATGTAACAATTCAATGAATAACAAATGATACTCCTACAAACGTTCATGAAACACATCTAAAGCTTCCATTGCACCAAAATGACCACTCCAATTATATGCAAACTCAATGAATGGCAAGTAATACTTCCACAAACGTTCATGCAACACGTTAATGAGTGACAAATGATACTTCCACAAGCGTTCATACAATACGTCAATGAATGGAAAATGATACTCCCACAAACGTTCATGCAACACATCAATGAATGAAAAATGATACTTCCACAAACGTCAATGTAACACGTCATTGAATGGCAAATGATATTCCCAAAAATGTTCATGCAATACAACAAAAGTCTTCCTTACACCAAGATTACCCAACAAACCACTATGTCCATCACACACAAGCAACTTACGCATAAAACTAGTTGGTACACAGAATATATTATTTCTAAACAAGTACCAATCTAGTTTATAGAACTTACCAAACGATGCTTTCTCACATGTTCCATACACACTAGCAAAGTCATCATCAGTAGCATTCAATTCCTTATCATATTCAAGTCTCAACAATTTTGCATCTAAAATGAAGAAAAGGACATACCTTATTGCTAAAGCGTCAACCACAAAACTTTCCATACCTTGTGTGTATTTGAATACATGAAGAAAAGTCTCAATACAGTCCTACCATTTAGCATGCATTCTAGTCAACAGCTTACCTTATCCCTTTAAGTGTGTCAAGGACTCATATTCTTCAAAGAAAGGTCGGGTAGGAATTGTCGCATCTGGCACAAAATCAATGTAGTGCTCTATCTCCTTAATAGGTGGCAATCCACTAAGCACACCGCTAGGAATCATGACCTTATATCCCTGCAACAAAGAAACAACAACACTAGACAAAGAGTCGTTAAATTCGTTAGTATAAAAGCTTGTCTTAGCATAAAAACTCACTTTTGTCTTTCTGTTTCTCTTTGCAATCTCTCTTTCTTTTTTCTCTTGTGGCTCTACTCTTTTTTCTTGACTCTCGACCACCTCTCTATTTTCTTTTTCACTCTCTCTTTCTTTTGATATTTCGGCCTCATTTTCTTTTTTTCCTCTCACTTTCTTTGTCCTTTTCACTCTCTTTTTTTCTTTCACTCTCCTCTTTTTTTGAACTATCGGCCTCATAATTGTTTTTCAACTCATTCCCTCTTTGTCTTGAGGTTTCAGCCTCACCCTCATCTTTTCCCATAGGTGGTTTGGTCTTCCCCTTTGTTACATCTTAATCATTTTTATCCCACTTTGGTTTTCAAGAAGTATTAGAAACCGAAGTATACCTTGATGTACCTTTTCTTTTTAGCCGCCTCTCCACCTTTATAGTTATGTGCACCATGTCCTCTACCTCCACATAATGTTGCAACTCAACTACATTGGCTATCTCCCTATTATACCCACTCAAAAATCTTGTCATCGTGGCCTCCCGATCCTCCACTACATTAGCCCGAATCATAGCCAACTCCATCTCCTTATGGTAATCATCTACACTCCTAGTCCTCTGTGTAAGATTTTGTAATTTTTGGTAGAGGTCTCTATAGTAGTGGCTAGGTACAAATCTCCGCCTCATGATAGCTTTTAACTCTCTCCATGTTTCTACAGGCCTCTCAAGATTCCTCCTCCTATTGGTTACTAATTGATCCCATCAAATAATCGCATAATCAGTGAACTCAATTACAGCCAACTTCACCTTCTTCTCCTCAGAGTAATTTTGACAATCAAACACCAACTCTAAATAAACTTCAGGGTCAGTTCTACCTTGGAATGATGATTGTATTTTCATTTGATGCTCCCAAGGTTCTTATCTACTCCATCTCGACCCCCTGAGTTTGCCCTAAGTCCTCTTCCACGCCTAAGTCCTCTATGTCTACCCAATCCAACTTCAAATGTTAGGACTTCCTCATCCTCACCATACTCTACATTCTCATACCCATTCTTAATACTAGGCTCACGTCGTCTTCTATCTCTCTCACATTGCAGATTTCTAATCACTGCTTCTTGATTATCCATATTATCTCTCACTTCACCCAATACCAAGTTCAACCGCTCAAACTATTGTTGCATGGCTTGTAATACAAAAGATGAGTTATCTGTCATCTCCTTTGGTGATGAGTCACTCTTATGAAATATCGTAATGTGCTGCACAAAAAGAATGTTAGTGGAAAACCTCACATACTCCCTTACGTATTTACACTCAAATAATAACACTCCACTCGTGTTTCACTCTTAATTGATTTTTTTTCGATAATAATCTCACACTCTCTTACATTTTACCTCAATAGTTTTCTCGCTCAAGTTCTTTAAGAACTAGTTGAACTAAAATCAAGACAATACAAACTTGTATTATTCCAACCAATAATATAGATTCAAAAAACAGGAAATAAGGAATGAATAAAATGACACGAGACTCAATGAATTTATATGGAAAAGAGTAATCTTAAAACAAGATACCAAATAGAAAGACGTATTCAGCCCCTTTGATGATAAAACTCAATCAACAAATATTTTTCTTTCTCTTTGTTGTAACTATGTAGCAACCTTTGAATATACTACCTTTTATTTTCTTCTTTTTTTTTTTTTTTTGAATTTTTCTTTTCATTTCTTTTCTTTTCCTTTCCTTTCTTTTCTTTTCTTTTCTTTCATTTTCTTTTTTTTTTCCTTTTCCTTTTTCTTATCTAATTCAATCACAAACAACAATACTCAACTATGAAAATCAAACAATTAAATTCAAACACACAAGAATTGACAATGAAATAGAAGAGAATTTTCGGAATGGTACTCCAAGTAATGGACAAACTTAGAGATTTTAAAACCCTAGGAGATGCAAATTTCAGCCAAACCAAAAAATCCTAAGAATTTCGGCAGTCTACTTTCTGTTTCAATTTTTTTTTTTTTTTTTACAACTCTAGAACAATGAAGGTCTAGAATCAAATTTAAAGATACAAGAATTAAAAGATAAAATTAGACCTGATTGGAAACCTTGCTCTGATATCAAATAATATGAACCCGCATGAATGGAATCCCTTGAACCTACAGTCAATTTGAAAACTCACCCAAGAAAGCCAAAATCAAGTCAATGGATGGAGAATCTAGACCCGATGAGAACCCATTTCAATAACCTAGATTAATTAAAATCTAGACCAGTTGAAGATCTCGTCTTAAGAACCCAGATTACAAAGGTGGAACGCCACAAATGTTGTGATTTACCTTTGATAAGTTCAAAAGTTCAATTACGAACGAGTAAAACTCAACTCACAATAAATAAATTCATTAAATTTCATAAACTTCTTAACATGAGGCAACAAAGTGTATTTAAACTAAAACCTAATTAAAACTCTAACTAAAATAAAACCCCTTTTACCCAAAATGCCCCTGGATGAACAGTGGCGCAGCTATAGTAATGCTACAATAAAACTCTAACCCTAGTTCAATAAAATAATAACTTTCACAACATGCCATTGCATAGGCCCCTTTAAGTGCTTCCCATAATAATTCCAATTATTCTAAACTAATAAAATAAGTCCTTTAAATGAATTAAACAAGTTGAAAGCCTTCAAGTGCCCAAAGCCTTCAAGTCATGTTGTTGCCCTCTTCCATAACTTATGAAATGAATCAAAACTGAATATTCAACCTTTAAGCCCATCTTGAATGTTGGGCTCTTTCTAAACACGTTCTAAGTGGATTGTATCAATCATTGCATTGCTTCCTTGATCTTCTTGGCTCTTGACTATGTAATTGACCCATCTGGAACTTGCAAATGATCTTTAAAACTAGGTCCGTTTTGGTGCCCATCACACGAGCTCAAGAGAAATAGTTTTTCCGTCTGAAGAAGGAGAAGATGCAAAATGATCGAGAAAGGGAGGGGCATAAAATACAGCAAGAGGTTAAAGGCCGAGAGACTGGAATTGCCCAGTTACAAGCGGAGGAGAGAGCGAAGAGTGAGCTATTGGAGAGGGGCAGATCATGCTTATTGATGTCACTACCTTGCCTAGACTACAACGGGCATATTTCCAGCAATGTAAAAGGAAAATCATGGCTAGACGCAATGCTGAGAATCAATGATTTATTTATTTTTTATATACAATTTAATTGTTATTTTTACATTCAGGATTTGTATAATTTTGACAACATTCACCAATGTTTACATTATAGGTTATCTGTTATTGTTAAATCACAAATGTTTGTTTTCTATACTTTATAACACATTATTATTTTAGATGGGAAGTTTAATATTTTGGACAATAATTTTGTGCATGGATAGAAGATGATAAACAAAACATTACAAATGCTTAAAATATTACAGATAAAGAAAATATTAAAGCTTTTCTTGGCCAATGTTGTTCTGCCAACATTTTTTAGGGAATGGAAATCGAACAAACAGGAATATTTAGTCACTACTGATAACATAATAAATTATAGTGGATTGCAGCTATTCTAATTTTGGGAATATAATTTTCATTGATGCTCAAATAGGAATGATTGGAGCTGATGATGAGCCGAAGTGTCTCTAATTTCATGATGACAATGAATGAATTCCATAAGTTCGATTGTAGGATTGCTTGACAGTTGAGAAAAACCCTCATCAAGTTGATCATACTACAACTAGGGACCCCCATTATCATCACACTCGTATTCGATAATCATGTTATGTAGAATAATGCATACTTTCATTATATGTGTTAGATCCTTGATCTTGAACATTCGAGCAGGTCGAAGAACGATTGCAAAATATTGTTGAAGGATCCGAAATGCACGCTCTACCTCATTTCTTGCTGATTCCTGTGCTACTACAAAATATTTCTTTTTATTTCCTTGTGGAGATGAAATAGCCTTTATAAATGTTGATTATTTGGATAAATACCATCGGCAAGATAGAACCTCATAGTGTAGTCATTGCCATTGCTTGAGTAGTCGTTGCACTTAGAATGCACGCCCTTGGGCAAGTTCAACGAAAATGAAAGATCTCTCTAGCACATTGATATCTTTATAAGAACCGGGTAATTCAAAAAATGCATGACATATTCAAAGATCTTATGAAGCAACCACTTCTAATATTATAGTTGGTTCAAGATTGTGGCCAAAGTACATACCTTTGTAGGTAGACGAACAATTTTTTTACTTTCAATGCATACAATCAATGCGTCTTAGCATTCCCAGGAATCCATATTATTCATCAGCAGCGAGCAATCAAGCAATATCATTGGTATTTGGAGAAGAAAAATATTCATTAGAAAAAATATTTATGATTATAGTTACAAATTTTTTCAGGCTCTCCATTGCGATGTTTTCTCCAATCCGTATGTATTAATCTATAAAATTAGCAGTTACTACATACGCAAGCATTCTAAGTGCAACGATTAACTTTTGCATGAAAGATAGACCGAGTCTTCCAGCATTATCTCTTCTTTGGATGATGTAGAACTCGTAAGCCTCTACCTCATGTTGAATACAAAGAAACAGAGGAAAACTCATGAAATCTCCTTCGAAATAGATTTGAGGGATATACTAATGCTTCTACGAAATAGTCGAGAAATAGTCGTTCGTGCCTTTGAATATAATTATGTCGAATATACTTACGGCGTTGGCGATTACCACGATGAGTCGATGTTGATCCACCATTCTCATTAAGAACAAGCTCCAACTCATATACAGAGGATAAGTTTTGCAGCAACTTGCAAAAGAATGAACGAGTTATTAAAGAAGCGAGTGGAAAATGAGGCCTCAACGAGAAATTTATGATCATGATAAAATTAGAATTTTGCTGAAGATGTGAATGGAACCAAAAGTCCTCAGATTTAATACACAAAAATTTTACCGTTTAAAAAAATATGGTCATTAGGAAAAGGTAAAAAATTATTACCATTCGTATAGGATAAAAAATATTACCTTTAGATAAAAAACAAAAAATATTACCGTTGTAACTTAGAGAAGATGTCTTACTGTTGGATAAAGGACACAAAAAATTAATTTTGCAATTCAGAGAAAATGTGTTACCGTTGGATAAAGAATAAAAAGTATTATCGTTGCAACTCAAAGAATGTGTTACCGTTAAATAAAAAATAAAAAATATTACTATTATATAAAGGAGAAAAAATGTTACTGTACATCAAACAAAGGACAAAAAATATTACCCTTACATCTCAGACAAAACCATAAACTTGATTTTTATTTATCCGTTACAAATACCATTGCATTGGAAATTGCACATATTTATAAATAATGTTATTATTTTAATATAATAATTATTTTAAAACTGTTATTGTACCCAGGAAAAAAAATCATATTTGTGTTTACAAAATTAGGTAGAAGACAAAAGAGTTAAGTTTGTAAATGGAAGTGAGAGAAATTATTAATAAAGAAATAATTGAGAAATAATTTTTTAATATAATAGAGAAAGTATTGGAATGAGATGTTGGAAATTTTTTAAAAATGAGTAAAATTTAGAAGAAGATTTTAGGAAGGGTATTTTTCAACCAAATTACAGATAAATTTATAGGTACCCAATATGAATGCTCTGAAAGCAACCATTACCTAAATTATTATTATTTTTTATGGTTTGAATAGTTGTACTTGCTTCGAGGCCAGACGGTCTTCATTTTCTTCTATTTTATGTTAGCTCTAGACGCTAGTTGTTTTGTTCAAGCTTGTGTTGCAACTTTATTTTGTCACAACATTTGATTTTAGTTTAGCTTTGCGTTCTCTCACAACATTTCTACTTTGTATTGGAGGGAAACTACACACCATAAAAAGTCAAATTTCCTTAATGGAGTTTTCAAATAATACCATTGGGAAGAATAGATTCTAAAAATTATAGTTGAAAATATATTAGTCGAAGAAAATATGAAGGTTAAGAAAAAGTTTAAAAATTTGAGTTTTAAAAAATAAAATATTGACCATTTTGAGAAATTAGGCGCAATGGAAAATTAAATGATAAATTAGATTAAAAAAAATAGTAAAATTAAATATTTAGGTAATGGAAAACTTTTGAAGAACTTTTTACCACTGCGTGCTCAACCACCACCTTTAAATCCACCATAAAAGCGTAATTCGTTATAACCAATTTAGAAACACTTTCAAACCCTTGAAATATCTAAACATGGTTTGCAACTAGGCCTGTGTAGAAAAACCACAGGTCCGGTCCGTCCGAATGACTTGACTTGACTCGACTCGACCCGACCTAACTGACAAATGAGGGTTAAACTTATTTTCGATTCGAACCCGTGAAATGCTGGTTTCAACCCGCCTAAAGTCACGCAAATCAAACCCTAGCTAGCCCTCCCCATTCTCTTCCTCATTCCCTGTTGCCTCCATTCCCTTTGTAGTTTGTCATTGCATTCCTTTCTCCAAGTAACATGTTCTTCCTCTATATTCCCAACCCAATCCTTTATTTATGGATGGTGTTAATGGTTTTTTATTATGTTGCAAAAGTGTCATTTTTCTTCATTTTCGTCTTCAGGACATGCCCAACTCCACTACCATCTTTAAAAAATAAAAACAGAAAATTTAAAAAATTAAAGGGAAAAAATAAAAACGGGTTGACCCAACCCAACTTTCATCGGATCGGGTCGAACCAAGTTGCTTCATACAACTATGTAGGTCAGGTCGGGTCGGCCTCAGACTCAAAACGATTTGGTCGGGCTGCAAGCCTACTTGCAACACCACGATTGGCCCACTCAATCTCTACACCATGGTAGCTTCGAACCTCCGACATCTTCTATAGTTTCTCCCTAAATACCAACTCAATCTCTACAACTTGATAACTCCATAAATCCTTTCGGCATACTTATTCCACCATGAGCATTAACTCGATCTCTGTAATCACTATGGTTTTGAAAATATTTCCAACCAACAATCACGTCCACACCAATGAATTTTACAACACTATAGCACAAACATGATATGATGGAGGTCTGTTTTCTAGGAAAGAATGTGTTTTGAACTCTCAATGAATCTCCTTAGAGTTTTCTCTCAAGAATACAATGAAAATAGCGGCTTTAGCATCTCTCCACCCCTAGAAGTTAAATGTAACAATCTATATAAATAAACTTAGAACTATGTATGCCACTTAAAGAGTCCAAGTCCAAGAAAACTTGTATTTAATGGAATTTTCACTTTAGCCAAGGTCGAGCAACTATTGAACAAATTTTATGTCTGACTCAACCATTAGAGGTAGACCTTGGCTTGTTGTTGGAACTTTAATGCTATAGAATACATGATGAGAGATTGGGGGTTCGAATTAGTGGCTAAATTAGATGGACTCTTCGATGAGTGCATCAACCAGAAAGATTTGGATGACTTAAGGTTTTGAAGTCAATTCTTTTCATGATCTAATAGAAGAGAGGAAGGCCTATTTCTCAGGAAGTTTGACAGTGCACTTGCTAATGCTGAATGGGAGAGTAGAGTCACTAGGTTAGAAGCAAATTTTCTGCAAGCTAGAGTATCTAGTCATTCTCTTATGGTAATTAAATTGGCTGAACTACCGCAAATGAGAAAACATTTATAGTTTTTTAACTTTTCTCAATTGTGACAATATCAAGCTGTTTTGACCTGGTAAACGTTTGAATTTGAAGATCTTTCTTAAACATAAATTTTGTAGAGAACTAGGTTGGCTTTCCAACGCCACTAAGATCTTATTAATACGATTGATTGGTGCAAAATTGCAAGTGCACATTACCGTAATTTTATAGTAAAGTGATGAGAAGAATGCCGTCCTCAGGGATTGGTATCTCACTTTTGACAAGTAACGAAATTATACTAATCTCGACTTTATTTAGAAAAGTCACTTAGATTTTTGTAATTGTAATTTGAAATAAAATAAATTCAAATAAAATATTCAAAGGGAAAGAAAGTTGTTGTTTGATGATCAAATCAATGAGAAAGATAATTTATAGGAAATTGATTTCACCTAATCCCTCATTATTATTTTCTCATCTAATTAATTGAATTTAATTCTCTCAATTTGTTAGCAAAATCTCTAAACCCATCCAAAAGCCTCTTTCGATAGTTAGTTGGATTTATTTTTGTTCATAATTTTATACAAGAGTATGCAAATTAATAAAACAAAAAAGCATTAAGCCCAATGATTTTAAAACTACATAGGTTCATATAGGTCTTTTGATTTCTATATTTATCTATGCTGAAATATCTAAGGTCTATCATATAATTCCCTTTGTCGAAAGCAAATCACAAGATCTAAATCATCTAATCAATGGCTAGTCAATTAGAAGCAATAACCTTAGAATAAATCAGACAAATAGAGTAGAGAATGACTCCAAATTAGGAAAGAAAAGCAAACATAGTTTAATTTAAAATTAGATTACATTGTTTTCCTAGATTGAAGAAAACATAGTTCATGCTGAAAATTAAATTCAACATCAACGAATTCACCATAATTTCTTTGAGGGGAATCAAAGAAAATCAACTCTGAACAAATATACTCGTCCCCTTCTTTTTCCTCTCTTCGTTCGAAAATCTTTTTTTTTTTCTTTCGTCATTCTGCCTCCTCCCCTTTTTTCGTTCCCTTCTTTTTTCATTTTCAACATCTTTTATTTTTTTGCCGATTTGGAATTTTTGCATTTTCCTACATCTTCAACGTTTTCGATTTCTCCTTTCTTGCGTCTTTGGCTTTTTCAAAATTCTCCTTTATTCCATATCACCGGAATATCTACTTCAAAATCTCCTCTCTCTCTACTTTGAGACTCTACCTTATCATCTACTTCGAAAAACTATCGTATCCTCACTTGAGATTTTTGCCATTCTTTTCTCTTCCAAAAAATCTATTATTCTTTAATTTCATTCAAAAATCTGCTTCTATCTTTAGCGTCTTAAAAAATTTAACTTGGTCTTTATCCCCAAAATAGCACCGATGACTAGCTCTTCTATTCAGATAAATCTTCATTTAAATGAGAGAGAGTCCCTAGACGACAGGATACTAAAATTTAGGTCTTCCTTTTCTTCAAATCTAAAGTAAAATTTAAATGACAACAATGAAGCCTAAAACCGACCAAAATAAATAAAATTAAATTCAAATTTAAAGTTAAGAAGTGATAAAATATAAGAAATTATGTAAGGTATGATCAAACACCCCCAAACTTAAAACTTTGTTTGTCCCCAAACAAAAAGAAAAGGAAACAAAAAGCCATTATAAACAATATCAACTAGACCCCATATAAAAACCTTACTACAAGAAAACTGCTTATTTTCGACCAGTTATTTCCAGCGAGATGACTATTCTAGCTAAAATAAGTCTGTTTTCATCACAAATAGTCATTTTCGTTGCAAAAAAAAGTCACAAACACCCGTTTCTCTTGGAGTGGATCTCATCACTCAACAAACCATGATTTGGATTAGATTTCATCACCAGTATCTTATTCTTTTAATATCAAGGATAGCAGGAAAATCAATAAAAGATTTAGCAATTTGTCAAGCAAGAGTTGAAAGGTTACTTCAACCTAAACCTAAGACCTTGAGTGTGTGTGAGATAGTCATCCAACCCACCTGGAAACTCAGATAAAAGTAGAAAAACTAAAACTAGAAGAATTATTTCAAAACTTAACCTCATAAGTCCAACTTTCATAAATCCTCTCCACTAATGTAGTCAAACACCAAAATCAAAAATCAAAAAGTCTCTAATCAGGTTGTAATAATAAGCCACAAGGTGAGGGCTAAAAAAGAAACGGATAAGAAAAATCAAAGCAAACTAAAAAAATACTTGGTGGAAAGAACAATAAAAGAGAATTCCACAATATTCAAGTCGAAACTCTATCTCGACGATATGCTCTTAATGGTGACATTATTGTTATTGTAATCAATGAAGTAATACCAACTACACCTTTAGAAGAATCCGAAGTGTTCTGCACTCCACTTGTTGAGATTTCTCTATCTATCTTATGCTTTCTGCCATTATTATGCTAAAATAATATGTGTTGTGGAACTAAAACTTAACTAGACTTTTTGTCAACCCAATGAATGTAAATTCTCTCCGGCCTTTATATATGTATCTCTTCTCTTAAAAGCTAGACCAATCTGCCACACCACTTTTCAAAAGCTGTTCTTTCTTTCACACAATAAAGGCTTAAAAGGCTCTCAAACTCTTTAAAAGCTGCCTATTGTAGTGGATTTGAATCTCTTTTGGACAATTAGTGGGTTTTACCTAAACCAACTAATATATAGATTTTTCTTTTGTACTGAAAAAAAGAAAAAGAAAAAAAGAATGAGACGTGATTCTTAAAGCGCTAATATACATGGCCTGCTTTCTCGATCTCTTTCGATCGTGACCTTTCTATATGCATGTCCTACCAAACATTCCACCAAAGTTACCAGCTTTAACTGAAAATATTTATTTAAATAAATTAGAAAACGAAAAGAAAGGCTTCGTTATATTATGTATTTTCCATTACAAAATAACATAAATAAATAAACGTACGTACAAGCTGATCATGCAGGAAGTTTCAAGCTGATCACTTACGTATATACGCATGCATATTAAGTATATGCTTTTACGGACGTTACACAAACTTCAATGATAACTTAACTTTCAAGTAAATAATTGCATGGGTTTCTTTGTGGCCGCCTGCAGTTTGATCTGACTACTTCTTCAGAATTTTGATCTCTTTTCATTTGGACTGACTTCATGAGCATGGAGAATCAAATCCATTTGCATGCATGCATTATCGTGTCCTATATGATCTTCAACTCTGCATGACTACTGATCATGATGATCTAGATCGATCATCTTAGCTATTTCTTTTTAACTCATTGGAAATAAGTACTACTCGATCGTCAGAATCCACGAATCTTAATTATATGCATGGCTAGCTGATATATATTACTTAAAGCAAAACCCAACTCAGATGCGGATGAGGACCGATCGATCGATACATGACGACAATTTTGAATTGAGTATTTTAATGTTAGTAAAAAAAACTATATAAAAAAATAAATAATTCGAGCATCTAAATTCATGTATGAATAAGAATATCCCATAGGATCAATCCTTCCAGTAGTATCGATCGGCCACTTCCGCCCCCATTTAATTATTAAGTGGTCTGCATGCAGCTGGAGACATAAACAGCTGTATTAATGGATATATAATGATTGATAGATATTGTAACTGGCATTTCTATGATCGATCGATTCAATTGATCTTTAGCAACATGAGCTAGCTCCGATCCCTCAAGAGCCTGATCTATATATAATCCGATCGATGCTTGCGGCTTCATTTTATATATACTATTTCGAAGGAACGGAACACACAAAGCTTCTCATTTTACATGAGGGGTTTAAAATTATGATAAGCATACTAATCTAATGACTCAATTCACTGGAAAAGGTAGCGTGCAAGAGTCCCACGCACCTAGTAATGCGGCGCATGACAAACGTGCTTGACAAATCCTCCACAATAAAGTAAAAAAGTGGGGCTGTGAGCAACATAAGAGAAAAGAGCAATGCTACATACAGTTTTCATTTGGGAGTTGTATCGTAAGTCTAGTTAATTTTGTTTTTAAATTTTTTTTAAATTACAATAATATCCTTATCAAAATGGTATTTTTTTTTTATTTAATAAAGGACTTGTACATGCAATCTCCATTTGAAGACTGTAAATAAAATTTCTCAAGAGAAAATGGGAGACGAGGATGTCAAAGCTAGTGTGGAAAAATAAAGAGTTTAGCAATGAACATGGTACCCAAGTTAATATATATATATATATATATATATATATATGTGTGTGTGTGTGTGTGTGTGTGTATATATATATATATATATATATATTGAAAGGGATACTCTTATATATGTTGCGAAGAAATATGAGTATTTATTTTTCAATATGACCCCCAAAGTATCAAAATTGTTGCTTAAAACCAGATTTTGTAGCATATATAGGTTACAAATAACCCTCGTGTTAAGATCTAACTATTATGATATACAAGAAATAGGTGATCATGTGGTAGTTGGTACAATATTTAGATCTTACCATAATTAAGATTGTGCTATAGACGTTGGATCTATATTGTAAAATGATGAGAGTTTGGGAGATTCATGGAGAAAAAGAGTAAGAGCATTAGCATTGGATTCATCATTTTTATCTTCAAAATTTGATGAAAAGTACATATTTTTCATAAATCCAAAACCTCTCTATCCATAACCCCACATTGGATTAACCATTAGATTCATCAAAATAATAATATAATATTATTTCGTTAATAATAATATTTTTAATTTATTTTTTTCATATTTGACAATTACACTAACTATATGTTAATTAATAATTTAATTTAATATTTAAATTATTATTTCTTAACTTAAATATATTGTGGCTCAAAATTGAAAAATAATAATTTAAATAAATAAAATAATGGTTATAGAGTGTGAATAGTAAATCTTCAAATTTGAAGATGAAGATAAATGTACTGTAGCTAAAAGCTTAACATTTGAACATATGGTGAATCCAATGCCAAGATTTTAAAACCAAAATTATCAAATTTTGAAGATTGGACTCATTTGATGAGTCCAATGCTAGTGCTCTAAAGAGTTTAGGAGGAAATTAAGTTGGCACAAAATTTAGAATTTGTCGTTCAAATTGCAAAATAAATGATTGCTTTAAGAGGGAAAATTAAATATTTTTTGCTATTAAGTTCAAATAAATTGAAAATAATTAGGAAGAAGTCCTGACTCCTATCAAATAAATGAGTATTTTTTATCTTTTAATTATTTTTTGGATTATTAATACCACCTATAAAAGCTATTCTTATTCAAATAGTCGTATGATCAATAAATGTTACCAATTGATTGTTGAAATCAAAGTTTTGAATTCCATCATAGTGACCGTTCTAGTTGAAGTATTAGAATGGAATATTTCGGTACCAGTATGTTTCGGTGTACCGTTTCGGGATGGTCAATATATAGATAAATTCTATATATATATATATATATATATATATATATAGCAAAACTATATTCTAAAATAATATCAATACAAGTCTTAAAAATATACATATTTGAAAAAATCAATAATATTTCTAAGTTATAATTAGTTCTCAATCACACTGCTAGAAAAATTGATGTAAAAAAACTGCTAAAATCACAAATCTCTTCATAAAAAAATACAGTGCATATACACTGCCATGGACCCCTTCTGGAAGTCTGTTGTTTCTTATTACCTTGAAAAGATCATTAGGTATAATTGCCTCTCTCGCCCATTTACTTTACTTCAATTCATGTATTAACATTTTTTTAGTATTTATTTCTTTTTTATTGGATTTTAAGGGCTTTATTAACTTGCTTGTACACTAAATGGTGCATATATATATATATATATATATGTATATTAATGTGATGAAAAAGGGTTGAGACTTTTACAAGTTTGCCATTTTCTTTTTAGAATATTTTCCAAATCTTCTTTTAGCCAAATTTCGGACCAGAATAAGTGTTATGGCTGAAACACCGGAATTCCACCGAAATGGACCAAAATGACCAGAATTTGAGTTGAAACGGAACAATAGGGGTGGGCTCCGACTCCGACGGAGTCGGAGTTGTCATTTCCGACCTCCGACTCCGACCGGATTCGGAGCCAAAACTTTCCTCCGACTCTGACTCCGAACGTAGTCGGAGTCCGATTCCGATCGGATGTCGGAGCTCCGACCTCCGATCGGAGCTCCGAACGGAGGTCGGAGCTCCGACTTCCGATCGGATCTCCGACTGGAGTTCGGAGGGAGTTCCGAATGGAGGTCGGAGCTCCGACTCCGAACTCAATTTCAGAATTTTTTTTATTATTATTATTTAAATTTTGTTGTTCAATTTCGTTTCAGATAGTGGGCAACATATATATATTTTTTTAAAAGTTAACCATCTACAAATATTTAGTTTATTCAAGAGTTTTCAATAATTTAAATATTCGTTCTGATTTTGTTACTGAATTTTGATTATATCTT
This sequence comes from Juglans regia, assembly GCF_001411555.2. Lineage (NCBI taxonomy): Eukaryota > Viridiplantae > Streptophyta > Magnoliopsida > Fagales > Juglandaceae > Juglans > Juglans regia. The sequence continues at coordinate 6,416,614 of NC_049912.1, read as the reverse complement.
TAATTTGTTTTATGTCCGCCTGAAATTTAGCATTAAAAGTGCTCATGACTCATGAGTTGAAAATTACACAAATTTAAAATTTTATAGAAAAGAATGATGGTACGAATTTGTATAATTCGATTAATTTCAGTTGGATAATAAATTATAAACTTTTGAGAGATGATGGATAAGTACTAATAGAAATTATAGAATAAAGAGTACTTATCCCACGTATTTGCTCGGGATATAAGTACATAAATATAACTATATAAATAGTTTAAAAAGTAAATAACATGTATGATGCAGCCATAAGTTATAACAGTCTCATTTATAACGTAATAACAATATGACTCAGTCTTGAAATATAATTACATAAAAATTAAACACGGGTTTCACTCAAACCCCAATGTTCCATTGGTCACGCCTGAAATGAAGATAGAAAATAGCAATCAATAGATGAAAAAAAATTGATAATAAAAAATTATATACAGTAAAAGAATAATTTGATTCTTACCAAGAAATGAGGTTCTCTCAACTCCATCACAACTCTCAAGTAGCGTCCGTTCCAAACTCTCAATCATCGGTAATTATGTTAGGGTTCACAATTAGATCTATAAAATCATAAAAAGTAGAAGTTAGAAACATTAAAAATAATTAAATCATCATTAAAAAGCATATAAACTTACCCGATTCAAGCCTATAGCTCTCGGCATCAACGCCAACGGTATCTAGTCCAATGGGCGTTTCACTTATCCAATTCTGTGTGCAAACGAGGGCCTCCACGGTTGACGGTGACAATGAACTCCGATAAGCATCCAACACGCGACCTCCAGTGCTAAATGCCGACTCTGAGGCAACCGTAGTGACAGGAATGGCTAGCACATCTCGGGCCACACGAGAAAGGACTGGATACTTGGTGGAATTAACTTTCCACCAAGTTAATAACTGAAATACATCACTAGGTGCCTCGACAGCTTCCATAAAATATCGTTCAACCTCAGATGTACAATGCATAATATTCCTTGTTGACATGAGTTGATGATACTGCCGTATGACACGATTGCCTCTAACCCCTACAGATGGGTCAGTATCACCTGAGGGAACTGTCGATCCTGTCGGCCTCGAATGTGAGGAGCTACCAACTGCGGATGAAGGCTGAGCACTAGTACTGTAGTGATGATATAAGTCATCAACATCACTTTTTAGCAATCTAATAAACTCTCCAGCCTTCACTGCCCCGAGGACGGAATTTACCCAAAATTCTAGAACGGCCAACTTAACTCGGGGGTCAAGGATCACAGCCACAAATAGCAATCTATTTATCTTCTCAATATTCCCCCAATATTTATCATATTTGATCTTCATCCTCGTAGCCATATCAGATAACAATCCAGCAGAGTCAGTACAACTATTTTCCAACTGGAAGTGAAGCTCTGAGAGCTCACTGAAAAATGAGTTCGCAGTCGTATATTTGGATCCAGATAGTCGCATGGTTATCTCATAAAAAGTTCTTAAAAATTCAACAAAATAACTCACACTGGTCCAATCATGTGCGTCTGGCGCACCGAGCCCCTGTCCTGCTGGCTCCAACAAAGCATACCTCAGGCCCCCATCCTCGACCTCCATCCGCTCGAATGCTTTTTGGTACTTCTGTGCCACATCCAACATCATGTATGTAGAATTCCATCGAGTCGGAACGTCCAAGCACAGCATACTAGAACATTCAATCTTCAAATCTTCTGCTATTGCCTTAAACTTGGCAAGCCTTTGAGGGGAACCCCTCACATATCGTACAATGTTGCGGACTCGGGTTATGGAATCATGAACCTCTTTTAATCCCTCAACAACTATGAGGTTAATGATATGAGCACAGCATCGAACGTGAATAAACTCGTGGGCCCGAATGACATCATCTCTCACCGTCGTGTTCCGCTTAAACCAATCAATTGCTGTTTCATTCGCACTGGCATTGTCAACTGTAATACACAGCACTTTTCGAATTCCCCAGTCCTTTAAACAATCATCCATCTTCGCCCCAATGGATGCACCTTTATGATCCACAATTTCTTTAAAACCAATAATTTTTTTATGCAAAATCCACTCACTGTCAATGTAGTGTGCCGTGATACACATGTAGCAGACGTTCTGTATGGAAGTCCATGTGTCAGTCGTAAAAGACACTCTTTGGCCAGTGGTAATAAACATCTTCCTCATCTCCTCCTTGTCCTTCGCATGCCTCTTCATACAATCTCGCATCACTGTATACCGTGATGGAATGGGAAATCGTGGCTCAACAAAATTTAGAAACTTTCGAAAGCCTCTTTTCTCGACTGTGGTAAATGGCATCTCATCAGTAATTATCATCTCTGCAAGCATGTCCCTCAACATCTTCTCACTGTATTGAGGGATGACCAATTTCTTAGTCTGTGTACCATCAGTGGCTGTAGAAGTTTGGTAACTGAGGTTGGTCTGATCAGTGGCTTGCAATCCCTTCGCTATCTTATATCGTTGGCAACCATTTAGATGTGCTATCAACACACTGGTACCTTGCTTCTTCGAATGGCATCCACAAAGTGATCCACAATAATGACATCTTGCCACTGGGTTCGCAATTTCACCAGGTATTTTGGTGAAATGCTCCCATGTCCACGACCTCTTTTTAGAAGGTCGTGGTGGTTGATCTTGCTCAATGGGCATCTCCTCTTCCTCGTTGAACATATCTTCATCCTCTATATCAACTGGGAGTGGGAGTCGACTACTCGCACAAGATGTAGCTGCTCTAGATGTAGCTGCCCTAGATGTGGCTCTAGGGGTGGAAGTACCCACCGGTGTAGGAGTTGTAGCATTGGCATCCGCCACATCCCCTTGTGGACGATCATCTCCACTATGTCTAGGATCCATATCACAATCAATGAAGCTGAAAAAATTAAATTAGAAGCAAAAAATTAGTTTAAAAATAAACTAGGCTATTGTATTATACAATAGGACATGTATTATTGTATCATAATAATACATGTATCGATGTATTATTACATTGAGGTTCGGTTGATGTGCGCTTGACTCATACGAACCCATCCAGATGGGTTCGCTCGACGTGCGCTCGACGTGCGCTCGACGTGCGCTCGAGCAAGAGCCATACAGAGAGGTTCGCTCGACGTGCGCTCGACATAGCGCTCGAGTAGAACCCATCCAGAAAGGTTCGCTCGATGTGCGCTCGAAGTGGCGCTCGAGCAGAACTCATACAGAGAGGTTCGCTCGACTTGCGCTCGACGTGGCGCTCGAGCAGAATCCATACAGAGAGGATCGCTCGACCTGCGCTCGACGTCGAGCTCGAGCAGAATCCATACAGAGAGTTTCGCTCGATGAGCGCTCGACGTAGCGCTCGAGCAGAACCCTTCCAGAGAGGTTCGCTCGACCTGCGCTCGACGTCGAGCTCGAGCAGAATCCATACAGAGAGTTTCGCTCGATGAGCGCTCGACGTAGCGCTCGAGCAGAACCCTTCCAGAGAGGTTCGCTCGATGAGCGCTCGACGTAGCGCTCGAGCAGAACTCTTCCAGAGAGGTTCGCTTGACTTCCGCTCGACATATCGCTCGAGCCAATGTTCAAAACAACGTGCGCTCGACTTGCGCTCGACACATCGCTCGAGCGCAAGTCTTCAAAACAATGTAAAATTCATGTTTTTGAGCGCCGTGTTGGGGACTATATTCAATATTCAATACACAAGAATCACAAGAATCACAACTACTGGCTCCAATTCATAAGAGACGTGCTTGAATTAAATTTAGGGCTCATAAATTTAGGGCTCACCGTAGGTGGAAGGCTGGAAGCTGAACAGAGGGACGGCGGCAGGGAGGAGCAACGACGAACGGTGTTCTGAACTTCACTGGTTCACTGGTTCAGTCACTGGGACGGGAGACGCGAGAGAGAAGTGAAGGAGGAAGAAGAAGTGAAGAAGGAAGAAGGAAGAAGAAGAAGAAGAAAAGGAAGAGGACGCTTGACGTGAAGAAGAAGCCCCTTCAACTTGGAAATATGGAACGACGCCGTTCCATATTAAGTGGAACGGTGTCGTTCAAAATTTTTTTTTTTAAACCCAGCTTCAAAACGACGTCGTTTTGGAGCTGGGTTTTAAAAAAAAATTCGGAGTCAGAGTCGGAGCTCCTTCGAGCTCCGACTCCGACTCCGACTCCGAATAATTATTCGGAGTAGCTCCGAATTCCGACAACTCCGACTCCGTCGGAGTTGGCATCGGAGCGGAGGTCGGACGGAGTCGGAATTCTCGGAATTCTGCACACCCCTACGGAACAACTTATCACACCTTGCTGGTTACTATTCTGGCACAAAAAATTTTGGCCATCCCAACATAAACGGAATGGTTTTTAAAACCATGTTTGAAATATATAATAAAATTGTTGTCTCAATGTCTCTTTAAATTCGGAGATGATATATTATATATGGATTTATTTTCTACAGTACTTTCAAAATAGTAGGTGTTATGTAATTAAAATTATTTATATAAATATTAATTTTAATTGACGTGACTATCTATAAGAGAATTACGAGAATAATAGATATCCGTACTTAAGAAGTATATAGTAATTACCAATTTTCTACTTATAATTATTAGATATTTCTATATAAATGTGCATATATCCTAAAAATCATTCCATTTTTTAATAAGTTTAATTAATCGATGCCTAGCTAGTGCCTACAATTAATGTTTGGCCTAACCCAGCAGAATTCTGATTTGTCCGTCACGCTACAAGATGACACTGCCAATGTTAACCGGAGTAAACTAATTAAGCCGCCTTAAAGCTACTAATTAACGGTATCCATTCCGATACCAATCCAAGCATTACCATCCAAATAGGCGTCAGTAATTAAGCAATTAATTATTATAATAGCGGCTACATTCCACTGCATGGGTTGACATACATTGATTTTCTCGTTGCACATAAGTCAAAATAATTAAATCTCATGTTTAATTAGTTTAAAAGTCATGAACATATCATATCAATTTATTTATTTATTTATAAAATCTATTTTAATTCACTTTAATTTTTTATAGATTAATATTAGATATAGTCATAAAATATATAAACTTTGCACCGTCACTTTGAAAGGAGGTGGGGGTAGACCTGTAAAAAAAAATATAAGTTTTTTATGTGAGTTTAAAGGAGAAATGATATTTGCAGATGAATCTAAATTTAGAATCCAGATAAAAAAATTATTATTATTTTAATTATAGACTCTACTTCTTTTTCAAAAAGAGTAAACGAGGCTTATATACCTTAATACTATATCTAACATTACTCGAATTTTAAATATGGTCAACTTTTTTTAAGAGAAATGATACTTACAGTCGTGAGTGTACAAATACCATACAGTCGTTTTGAAAAAATTGAATAAATATAAGACTAATATGAAAAGAAATTAATTTTTTATAAGTGAACTCTACTCTTTTTTAAAGCTATTGTACGGTATTTACGCATTCTACGATTATACGTAGCTTAAAACTGTATAAATTAATTTTGATATAAGTTCTTCTACTACTTAGAGGTCCTACTCCTACAGATAAGGACACTCTCCATGACATTGGTACTAGAAGTTTATATTATCTGCAAGAAAAATGTAAAAATTACAATATCTCGTAATTTAAAATTATTTACAGTCGCGAAAGATTCCAGCCGAGTGGACCCACAGATTGTGAAGGGACACCACGAGTTGTCGACCAATGAAAGCAAAAGAACGACAGAGAACGCGAGTTTGAACCTACCAAATCTCTTGAGTATTGGAAAATACTATTTTGTTCTTTTATTTGTACCGTTTCATTTAATTGCTTGGTAAATTTTTTATTATTTAATAATTAAAAAAATAATTTTAAATATATTAACATATTTTTTTATTTTTTAAAATATTTAAAAATATTAAAAAAATAATAAACTGAGCAGTAAAAGTGAAGCGGCATAATAACCTCACTCCTTAGAATATTTAGATTCGAAAAATATTTTTTTTTTTATAATTTATTTTATCGCTATAATTTTTTTAAATTTTTATATAACATATAATAAATAATTTAATTTTAAAATTTAAAATAATAATAATATTAAAAAATTAATATTTCTATAATTTTTATTTTTTTTTTATCTAAAATCATCTGATATAAATCAAACCAGCCCTGTACCTCCACATTTCTCAGCGTCCTCCCCACGAAACAAAAAAAAACTCGATCCTTGTGTTTTGCAGAAATTCAACAGGGACAACTACAAGTCAACCCTAACTTTTATTTTGCTTGTTTGGTAGGACCTGCCGTTAAGGTTACCCCCTCCTCCCCCCTCTTTGCTTTGTTCCGAAGGGTTCAAGCTCTTCTTTCAATGGCACTTAAAAGGTCTGGCATTCAAACCCATTATTTGTTTATGTTTTCCAAATTCCCTTTTGGGAAACTATTTAATGTCGATTATTCCCTCATTAAAACTACATTTACTTCCTGCCCCTGGGTTTCTCTCCTTCTTCTGTTTGGTCTCTCCGACTCTTTTTCTCTCCCAATTTTCTTGTTGCTGGAAAGCTATGGATAAGCGTCGCAGAAAGCAAGCCAAGACCAGTAGTTGCTGCTCTGAGGGTGAGTTTTTAATTTAGTTCATGAATTCTGGGTCGTTTTCTCTTTTGCTTATTCTTTACGCAAAGATGATCCTTACCCTCGTTGCCTCTTCTCTTTTTGGTTCAATCTCTCGTGTCTTTCAGTCACTCTTTTCATGTATAGCCTGCATACATATATCAGTCTGGGTTCCTTTTTTTTTTTTTGTCTTGTCTTTTTTCAGATTCAAAGCATCTTCGGTTTCACCTATATCTTTTCTTCTTGCTTTAAAATCTCTCCTTCATTTTGTTTTCTTGCTGCATAGTTCTTACTACTATTACTATCATTTTAGCTGAATGTCTGATGATTCTCTCTCTCTCTCTCTCTCTCTCTCTCTCTCTCTCTCTCTCTCTCCCCATATCCCACCCTTTTAGCAGAGGTGAGCAGTATAGAGTGGGAGTTCATTAACATGACGGAACAAGAAGAAGATCTCATCTATAGAATGTATAAGCTGGTTGGCGACAGGTAAATAATAAAAAATAAATGCAAAAAAAAAGAAAAAAAAAAAACATCTAAAAATACATTTGTACAAACTCTACCCCAATCCTTCTGTTGGAAAACAGAGACTTAACTAAAAGTTTAAAGTTGCATCAGTTTGCTAATTCTCGATTTGATTTGCCAAACATGCTCTTTGTCGAAATATAGTACTAGAGCTAATTGGAATTTAAGGATTGCATGTTAAGATGTGGCAGTCATATGTGCTGCAAATCCTAAAGGCTTTAGCTTTTAAGATTTCTCTTTTTCCCAGTCCGTACCCTCTTGATCATAACTTGCTCAGTGAATATATTTTTTTTTTCCCCGTTTTGAAAAGCGAACTTTTTGCAATCTTTCACTTTTGATTGTACCGAGCGGAAACTTTGTCCCTACATTTTGCATTGAATTACCACTATTTATTTTAGTAAGTGGATATAATTACCAATATTAACACGTCCTTTTCAAGTATACATGAAAGTTTTTAAAAGGATGAGAGTTAAAAAAATGATGATAATTAATCGACACAGAGTAATGCTTGTGAAATTGCTACTTGTCTCAAAAGTTTAAACTAATAAAAAAATATAAATTTTTTAATGAGTAGCCCAACACATGAAATATTTAATTAAATGGATAGAGTGTAGAGTCAGGATTCAAATTTAAGATCTCTGCTTTAATACCATGTAAAATCACCACTTATTCTAAAAATTTAAATTGATGAGAAGAAATAGATTTTATTATTTATATTATATTCTTAACAATGCTTGATATAATTTTGTTTTGAAACCCATATATGAAGCCTCTAAAACAGTGTATATTTTCATTATGAGAATGGCTATACATCAGCCTGCACTCTCCGCACACTTCACATAATTTTTTTATTTTTTTAACTCAGTACATTAAGTGTGTTGTGGCTACAAACTGATGTAAATATTTTTTCTTCCATTATTTGTGCAAGTTATTTTTTTTTATTTTTTGCCTTTACTTTAATTCAACAAGTATTAAACAGATGGGCACTGATAGCTGGCCGGATTCCGGGTCGGAAAGCAGAAGAAATAGAGAGGTTTTGGATAATGAGACATGGAGAAGTGTTTGCTAGTAGAAGAAAAGAACTGAAGAGATATGGTTCCTAATGCATGCTTCCCCTTTTATATCCCTAGACTAGTGAATCTCTTTTTTATTTCATTTTTAATCATTTTGTTTACGTATGTATGTAGTAATTAAGGTACGTACGTACTTGTAACTTTTAATTTTCTGCCTAATTTATTATGAGTCTTCCTTCTTCATATATTATATATTTCTGTCCTTTTTTATTTATTTATTTATTTATTTTTACCCTTTAATTCGAAGTCTTGTCTGCGTACATGACAAGGTAAGTTAGTTGGAACTTTGACCTATTTGGTTGGAGTCGCGCCAGAAGCCCGCTCAAGTTTACCACTATTCAATTTTATTTTTTTTTAATTTTACATTTTATATTTTTTTAATATATTTAAATATTTTTAAAAAATAAAAAAAAATATCTCAATACACTTAAAATTACTTTCTTAATTACTAAAAAAAAAAAAAAAACTAACAAGTAGTCAAATCGAACTGTAAACTTGAGGGGGCAAAATAGTATTTTCCGGTTGATGAATATTCGGGCCCCCTTTTGTTCTGTCTCCCATATGAATACAACCAAATATAACAAATGGAGACTGATTCAAAACAGATATTTGAGATTGATCTCCATTGTACTCCACATAGTCAGTCTACAGTTTATTTTATTTTGTTTTGGCAGTTTTCATAGGGATGATTGTTTGATATAAATTATATAATCCTGGTTAATTTCAAAGTTATATCTTGGGTCTTGGCCTACTCACCAACCCGTGTAATTGATTTTTGCGTTAGATCATTAATGTTGATGTAATGCCGGTCCATTCGGTAAAAGGGTAATGCTATAGTAATATTATATATATAATCGAAAAATATATAAATATTGTATAATCTTTTTAAAAAAAAATAGAATTTATTATTAAAAAATTAATATTTTTTTTTATATAAATCTTGTATTTACTTAGAGTATTGACATTAGATTAGTTAAATATCATCCATATTTGTTTTATATTAAATTAGTTAAATTGTTTTTATACAAACTATAAGTTACAGTAAATCTATTCTTCTTTTCAAATATAAAAAGAACTATAGCTAGTTTAAAAGTATTTTTTAAAATTATTATATTATAGATATAAGATTTTTATTTATAAGATTTTACCATCTAGGTACATATGAGATTATTATATTATAGATTGTTAGATTGTAAAAATAAAAATGAATATGATTTATTGGAAGTTATTGAAAATTATGAAAATAAAATAAAAAATTAATTAAAAAATATAAATAATAAAAAATAATAAAATTTTATTATTATAAAAAGTGTGATGACTAATTCAATATTGACTTTAAGTTTTAAATGATTAGCTAAATGTGAAAAAGTTATATATTAGTCAAAATTTAAAAAATAAGATAGCCAATCCAGTATTAATGTCGCTGCGTTTGGATATTAAACTGAGTTGAATTGAGTTGAATTGAATTAAGATGATAAAATATTATTATAATATTATTTTTTAATATTATTATTATTTTAAAATTTAAAAAAATTAAATTATTTATTATATTTTATATTAAGATATGAAAAAAATTATAATAATAAATTAAAATAAATTAAAGTAAATTTGATAACCAAACGTACCTACTTCAAAAAAATTATGAGATATTTATATTCTACAACTCAAAAATCATTCCTCCGGTGTCCTTTCAATTTTTGTTTTGGTTTGATCTGTCCCATCATAATTCGTGAGGAGCGAGAACTATTATTTTACATTTTTTTATATGTTCGGTAAATTCTACATAAATTTAACATGAAGTTAACAGAATAAAATTTAAGAGTGACATGTTTAATTAAACAGAATAACTTCCACTCGTATACTACTCGACGTTAACTTCAACTCAATTGCAACATGACTTTAGAGCTGATATAAATTTTTTCTTTTTATATATTTTTATCTCATCTTATCTTATTATTGTAAATTTTTTAAATCTTTACGTAAAATATAATAAATAATTTTAAAATTTTAAAATTTTAAATAATAATAATATTAAAAAATAATATTTTAATCTTTTATTTAAAATAAAAAATTCTCATTTTAATATTCAAACCAACCGTTAAAAATTCTAACGACTTAACTTGATTTGACACTACAGTCTACAATATACGGTGAGAAATCCTTTCTCTGCTATCTCGCACACAATTTTTGAAAAAGGTTGGAGGGTGTGTAGCACTGTAGTGGTAACAACAGCGAAGGAGCCCTCCTCTCCCTCCATCTCCACATGAAATTTTAATTCTTTCTTGTTTAAAGAATAGTTTTAAAAGAAGTTTTTATTTTTCAAAAGTTTTAAAAAGATTAAACATTGCCTAATTTATTTTTACAAAACTTCTCAATTTATCTAATTTAATTATTATAATTTTTTTAAATCTTCACATAAAATAAAAATAATATTAAAAAATATATTTTAATAATATTTTATTCAACTTTTAACTTTTATCTCAACTCATTTCATCTCATCTATAAAAACAAATAAAACGGTTTTCATTTAAACTTTTTTACCTTATTTAAAATTTTATATTTTTTAAATATATCAATTAACGAATTGTTGATATCATGTGTTATCTGTTCAAAGAACATAGGTTTCTATTAGTGGGTAAGGCTACTATGCCGTCCAGGTAATTTTTTTTTTACTTTTTTTTATTATATTTAAATATTTTTAAAAAAATATTAATACACTTAAAGTCATTTTTTTAATCACTAAATAAAAATTAAAAAAAAAATCTTTGACCAACGATCAAACTAAGGCGGCAAAGAAGCTTTTTCCTTCTATTAGTATATGCAAGATGAAGGAAATTCATAAATTTATAATTAGTCTATATGTAATTTACTATTCTATTTAAAATAAAAGGTAGTTAAGTAAAATTAAAATTACCTTTTAATAAAGTATCACAATTTAAAATAAAAGATAGTTAAGTAAAATTAAATTATCTTTTAATAAAGGGTATTATCTTTTAATAAAGAGTCATAATTACATTATTTAATTTAAAATGAGTTATAAATTAATTATAGATGTATCTTTATCTTGCACCAAAAATATTGGTGTAGTTATTGATCGGCACGTCACATGTAATAAAAATACATGTCATCCGTACATCCGATCAGTATTTGAAAATTAAAAAATATACAATCAGCGTGCCATGTCACATCCATGATCCAATTGCTCTTTTGCTGGTTTTTCTTTTTATTTGGACTAATTATATAAAAATAAATTTAAAAAATAGATTAACTTAATGTGATGCGTAAATTATAAATTATCATTATTATTTTATATTATGTCGCATCAATTTATAAGTAATTTATTTTTATAAATATTTGTATACATCTAGCATTTTTTATATTTTAAATGTTGACTAGATGTACGGATGACACGTATCCTTCTTTTATTAGGTAATACTTGACCCTAATTATAGGTAATAGTTTTAGTCGTTTTAAATCCTTTAAGTACTAGATTTAAAAAAGTGCAAATCCCAAAATTCTAAAAAATAATTTTGTTATAAAATAAAATTAAAATACTAGGGTGGTTTGGATACAAAAAATTATTTTAACTAGTCTCATTTCATCTCAGAGCATCTCCATCTGCATCCCTATATCATTATTATCCCTAAATTATAGGAAATAATTTAGGAAAAAGCTTAAAAACTCTCTCCCATCTCATTCCCTATTTTATGATTTTGTTTTAGGGAATGACCAGTAAATCATCTTTTATTAATATTTTATTCTAATAAATAAAATACATTTTTCTTTTAAACAATTACATTTGCTCTTATACCCATATTTATTATAGTTTTAAATAATAATTTTAAAAATAATTTAAATAATTACTAAAATATAAAAATAATAATTTTAAAAATATTATCAAATCCATAAAAAAATAATTTAAATTTTTGTTTAAAATATTTACTATAGTAATAGTTCAAAACATAAGAAAAAATATTAAGTAGTTAAATTTGTAAATAGAAGTGAGAGAAAAAAGTAATAAAAAAGTAATAAAAGAATATTATTTTAATAGAATTGAGAAATGATAGGGAATGAGATGTAGAAGATTTTTGAAAGATGGGTAAAATTTAGGAAAAAATTATAGGAAGTGTCCTTTTTAGCTAAATTATAAGAAATTTTATAGGGAACCCAATGTGAATGCTCACATCTCATATAATAGGAAAATACTTGTGGAGCCCCTCAAAGTTACTGTTCAAAGTTACCGCTCAATTTTTTTAATTTTTTTTATTTTTTTACTTAATGATTAAGGAAGTGACTATTAGTGAAATTATATATATTTTTTATTTTTTTCTTAATGAATCATAATATTAAAAAATTGTATAAAAAAATGAAAGGAAAGAAAAAAAAAAGACTAGCGATTCGCCAAGTGGTAATCGCTAGATGGCCTGCTAGCAATGTCTATCTAATCATTATAATTTTATTAAAATTTTACATAAAATATAATAAACAATTTAAATTTTTAAAATTTTTAAATATAATAATAATAATAAATAATATTTTATTTAATTTTTATTTCAACTTATCTTATTCAATTCATTTTTGAAACCTTCCTTAATAATTTTATAATGGATTATGCAAGCCTCCCCAAAAGGGCGTCTTGTCGTAGAGATATTTTCTTTTCTTAAATAGTATAGATCTTATCTTTTCTTTTCTTTTCACGTGTGAACCAAAGCATCAAACGATTTTCAATGTAACTTATAACGCATGTCTTGTCGTAGGTCAATTTGTTTCATATTCAAACTTTTATCCGTTCTGTTTTTTTGAAAGTTAACTTGTAACGATTTTCAATCTCTCTCTCTCTCTCTCTCTCTCTCTCTCAATTTATCATGGATTGATGAGATGTATCATGTCGTTGCGTCTTTAGATATTCACATTTTTACATAAAGCTCCCTACTAAGTCATCAAATTTTACAAATTAGGTCCTTAAATTTTCAGAAAATCACATTAGCTTAAATATTCAAAAAATAAGAACATTATTTTAAAAAAAAAAAAAAACTAGGCTCGTGGGTTGCCCCAGGCTCCAAACTAGACATTATGAGTTAGGTTTCACAATCCAGGCAAGCTTGGGTTAAAGACCTGGGTTACTAAACCCCAAGCGACCTTGTGCAGCCTAGGTCGCCTTTATTTAATTTTGATTTTATTACAATTTTAATTTTAATTTTGTCAGTTTTTTTTGTTTTACTTTTTTTTTTTTTTTCAGAATTTGAACTTTTAATAGGATTGTACAAAACCTCTGCCTGCTCCAACTATGACGGAGTCAAACAAGTCAAAATTCAGAGTCGTAGCCCGTGTTCTCGTTGTCGTGATGCCGTTGCGAGCCCAACCCCACCATAGACTACTTCCCGTCAACCATCGTGACGTCATAAGTTGGCCTCCTAATTATTTGATTAGTTTTTGTTGTTTGATTTGTGTTGATTTCGAGTTTTAGGACTTAAAAAGTTTGGAGATTTTTCGATTATTGTTGCCATTGACTACATTGAGTTGATTTAATTATATATTTAGCTCATTTCGTTGTTTTCATTTTTGTTGTTGTATTATTGCAATGAATGGATAGATGCGTCACGCATGAATTATCAAATAGACTGAATTATGGCCATTTCATACAACATTCCAGGGCTAATTTATATATATTTCGTGCCAATTTTCCTTTCTTCCATGATTGATTGGCAAAAGAACCCAGGGAGAGAGATAGATATAAATAGTCATCAAAAGTTTAGACCCATTATGGAAGAGAAAAGGGAAAAAGGATATCAATCAAGAAATGATTTAATGACATTAAAATTATCTGCATGCATTGCTCTAAAAGATCTGATGATCTTTTAAAACAAACTAGAAAAACATTACGATATCTTTGGTCAACACAAAAATTGAGTTTGTTGTTCCGTTTGAATAATAAAAATGTTTTATTTCATTTTATTATTATAATTTTTTTAAACTTTTACACAAAATATATTAAAAAATTAAACTTTTTTAAATTTTAAAATAATAATAATATTAAAAAATAATATCTTAATAATATTTTATTCAACTTTTAACATTTATTAAAAATTATCTCATTTCACTATCCAAACCGTACCGTAATTACAAGCATGTTCAAGTTACAAGGCTTAAAGCATAAGTACTAGGTGTCCTATCCACTCCAAACATTAGACAAAATCCTGTACTTTTTTTTGTCAAACAGCAAGAAAGCCACTAATTCTTCGATACTTTGTGCTACTATTTTGCCAATTAGGCCCACAGTTTGGGAATGAAATTTAGTAAATAGTAGTAGTACAAACTAGAAAGTATGATCATGGGTTAACAAAAACCAAAGATACAGTCTGTCCACATTTTTGCTTGCTTTTCAAATTCCTTAAATTTTCTTTTCGTAGCATATCTTTATTGACCGTTTCTTTAATTTTTCAGCACAATTTATATAGATATGGATGCTACACCTATTTGGGACGATCGTCCACAAGAGGATGCCGCAGTTCCTACACCGACAAATACTTGTTGTGCAAAAGACACACACCAATGATGACAAATTAAAGTAAAAGCAAGCACGATGAACCACACGACAGTCAATATACGTGGTTTGACAAATTGCCTATGCCCATAGAGCTGCATAATTCTTATTAACTAGAGAAGATTATAATTACTCAATCTCAACTCATACTCTCTAGGGCCTTTTTGCTCTCTCACTCAATATGTACTCACTTGACAATTGGTCTCTTTCAAAATATGCTGAAAAGCCATACCAAACAAGTCAAATATAACATATTTATAGCAAATGATCCTGGAAACCCTAATCTGGCAAAAAAAATTTTCTTCGCTCGAGTGGCGTGTTGAACGCACATCGAGCGAACAACCAATCAACATTGGCTCAAGTGAACACTAGGGTTTGTGTCTTGCTCGAGCCCATTGTCGCCCAAGACTCGAGCCAACTCACGGGTTGAGCTTTGCTCAAGCCCACTGTCGAGCGCACCTCGAGCGAACTCATGAGTTAATTTTCGCTTGAGCACATGTCGAGCGCACGTGGTTTGGCAACCTGTGAGTTTTGGAGTGCACGTCAGCACACATGGTTCGCTCTAACCACGTCGACTTTCAGCTCCAAAACCAGTCTCCACCCCAACAATCTCCCACTTGGAGACTGGGTCTCTACATGCTAGCCACTGTTTCCAGCTAAGCCCTATCATCTCTATAGCTCACAGCTCCTGTCTTCAAACCAGAAGATGCACTGAAGCCAAGCCTGACTTCAGTCTTCCACGTACATCGCCCTTAGTCAGCACATCCACTAGGTGACTCACAACTCCCACTGCACCAGGAGTCCGGTCTCGAACCGATTTTGGCAACCTCAGTCAACTTTCCCAAGCTTCCATGAAGAACGAGAAAGCTGACTCCCTTTGACTTCCTCACATGTTTTGTGCAATCAAACCTACATTTTTGCACTCTTGTATTTCCCTGCACATTATTGGACCTTGATGTTAAATACAAAGAGTAAGATCTCCTACCATGCGCTAAGACTAGCGCACTTTTAGTGATCTTCTAAGCTCTTCCAGAGAACGTTACTGCATAACTGTTGTCATCAAGCTGTTCCACAGATATCGGGTTTTATTTCAGATCTGAAACGTGTCTAACTTGTTGTAAAGTCTACACGCCCCTGTTTGGAAGTGTCATGTGCACATCACCCACTCCCACTACATCTAGTGCCTCTCCATCAGTTGCATACATCTTTCCAAAATCATCAACAACATAATTTTGCATGATTTCTCGATGTGAGGTGCTATGGAACGAAACCCCTGAATCCAACATTCAATCATCAATCGGACTGTGCATTGCAAGAAGTAAGGTATCATGAATTTCTTCAGCCACTACATTCACAACATCATTCTCAGCACTTTCTTGATTCATGTAGTTTTTCTTAATGTGGCCCGGCTTGTCACAACTCCAGCACGTGATCTGTCACTCAGATCTCATCTTGCTCTTCCTCCTGTTCTTGGAGTTTGATGTAGCATGTCCTATACCCCGTTTGTCAACATTCAGGGCCGATCCTTAACCCAAGAACTCACCCGAGTCTCTTCTATGTACCTCTTCAGCAAGGATCATGTCACGTATGTTGTCGTAGTTCAGTTTCATCTTGTAGGCTGAACTACTCACAGCCATCCTCATTACCTCCCAACTATTTGGCAGCGGTGCCAACATAATCAATACTCTGATATCATCATCAAACTCAATCTCTATAAGAGACAGTTGACATACCTTCTGACATCTTCAAATTGAACAATTTCTTCATCAAGTGCACTTTATTATTTGCAAACGACTTTTCATACATACATACTTGACAAAATCGCCATGAGATCCGTTGTGGTTCTCTCTTTACTGACATGTGTGCCACTATTCTGGACAAGGTTAGCCGAACAATCCCCAGAACCTATCGATCTAACAGGGTCCACTCAGTATCGTCCATATTTTCCGGCTTCTTTCTCAACGGTGGAAGGTGGAGCTTCTTCCCATAGAGATAGTCCTTGATCTGTATCTTCCAATACCCAAAATCAGTGCCATCGAGCTTCTCGATCTGGGGTGCTTTCAACTTATCTCTAGCCACCATTATCCTTCTCCTTCAGATCAGACCTTCGCTCTTGATATCAGTTTTTGTGCAAAACACACACACACACACACCAACAATGGTAAACTAAAGTAAAAGCAAGCACAATGAAATACACGACACTCAATATAAGTGGTTTGGCAAATTGCTTACGTCTACAGAGCTGCAAAAATCTTATTAATCAGAGGAGATAACAATCACTCAATCTCAACTCACACTCTCTAGGGCCTTTTTACTCTTTCACATAATATGCACCCATTTGACAATTGTTCCCTCTCAAAATATGCTGAAAAGTCATACAAAACAAGTAAAATATAACATATTTATAACAAACGGCGCTGAAAATCCTATTTTAGTAAAAACTAAGTTCTTCGCTTGAGCAGTGTGTCGAGCGCGCATCGAGCGAACAACCAATCAACATTGGCTCGAGCGGGACATGAGAAAACACTATCTCGACCCCATTGTCATGGGTTGAGTTTCGCTCGAGCAGATGTTGAGCGCACGTCGAGCAAACTCTCTCTTTCTCGATTTTTAGCCCTAAAACCAATCTCCACCCCAACAATACTTCCACCCTTAGTCCCACATCTGAAGCAACTACTTCTTGTGCAAGTAGTCTAGTACTTATAGATATAGAATATGAGGGTATTCTTAATGAGGAAGAGGAGTTGGATATTGATGCCAGTCAACCACCACAACCTAACAAAAAAAAATGTCGTATACATGGAAACATTTTACAAAAATCTCTGGTAATCATGAGAACATGCAAGCAAGGTGCCACCAATGTGGGCAACTTTGTGGTTGTTATTAGAAGAATCAAAGCACTTTTGTATTAATAGCACATCTTATGGGTTGCCAGCGGTATAAGATACACAAGGGTTTGGTGGCCAATGATCAGACGAATCTAAGTTACGAAATTTCTACAACCATTGATGGTACACAGAGTAAGAAACTGTTAATCCCTCAATACACTGAGAAGATGTTGAGAGATTTGTTGCATAAATGGTCATTACAGATGAGATGCCTTTTCTCACCGTTGAGGGAAATGGCTTCCGTAAATTTGTGTAGTGTCTTGAACCTCGATTTTTCATGCCTTCACGGTATGCTGTAATGTGAGATTGTTTGAAGATGGATGTCAAGGAGAAGATTCAGATAAATGAGATATTTATTACCATTGGTCAGAGAGTGTCATTTACAATTGATACATGAACGTCCATATAGAATCTTAGCTATTTGTATAACACAGGCTACTTTATTGACAATGAGAGGACATTGCATATGCAGATTATTAGGTTCAAACAAATTGAAGATCACAATGGTTCATCCATTGGAAAGGAGATCAATGACTGTATAAAAGATTAAGGAGTTACAAATGTACTTTGTATCACAATTGACAATGTCAGTGTCAATGACACTAAAATAGATTTGTTCGAGTGGAATACTAAAGTAAAACAGGGTACAATTCCTGATGACGAGTTTATCTATGTTCGATGTTGTGCTCATACCATCAACCTCATAGTTTCTGAGGGATTGAAGGAGATTGATGATTCAATTACAAAGATCTGCAACCTTGTGAGGTATGTGAAGGCATTCCTCCAAAGGTTTGACAAGTTTAAGGTTATACTCGAACATCTTGAGATGCCATTGATTACGCCCAAACTAGTACGCGGTGTTATAATATAGTTTAGGGTGTTGATCCACAAGGAGTTGGAAGAAACACAACAAGACTCAAGCTCGAAAGAAAAGATCAAATTATAATATAACAAGAATCTGAAAATTCTACCTAAAGCACGTAATTAAAATGAGATTAGGGCACGGATAAGAATGTAAGTAAAGTTTTGGTCTTCCATCAACCAGATCCAATGCTCAGAAATTTTCAATCCAAACTTTATACACAATTAAGAATTATATCGCCAAATTTCTAATTAGAAGATATGACATATATTTATTTACTTTTTCAAATTTAATTCTAGAATCTATTCTCCCTTTACAAACCACAATTTTTATATATAAAAATAAATATCAGATCTAAAGACGACACTATGTTCTCAAACAATAATACAACAAAAGATCACATCAATGGCATGAAAAGTCTTTTTAGGTCACAATCATATATTCATAATCCTATACCTCAACAAAATCAAACCATAGCAAGATTGAATATAATTGTCTCAAACTTATAATATCCAAAACAAATATAGAATAATCTTAAATAACAAAGTTTAATCTATGAATTGAGATAAAGTCAAAGTATTTTCACCGATCAATTTACGTCCTAGGCTTTACTCAAGATTTAGTTCTCCATATAAGAACTAAAAAATAAAAAATGGTATTTTTTTCTTCTCTAGATCTGTGTCTCATCCCTTAAAAAACTCTCAATTTCGTGCTAATAATATGCTTATATAGGGTAGGAAAGAAACCATAATATCTTCATATTCCCGCTTAAAAACTCGCTTAAATTTTAGGACTCATATTGATAGCCATGTATGTGCTTCAGGAGTTTGAATTTAGAAATTCTTATTAGAGAAAGATTTGTAGCCCTTTAAGATATATTTCCAACGTATTAAGAATCGTATCAATAAGAGGTATGAGTGCAAAGTTATGATCAAAACACTAAAATATGTCCAGGCTGTCTCCTAGCGCATTTTGGACTTTGATCCGAATTATTTTCAAACCCCATCTTTATCCTTATTTGAAGAATCATACACTCGTTGAAAGTTCTTAGGTTGTTCTAACATTTTGCCCACTTGAAAGTCATTTGAATTTGACTGGGCTCTGACTTGCTCTTTTATAGACCCTGAAATTAAATATAAAAATCTGCTTAAGAATATCCTACAGTAAATAGAAACTCAATTCGAGAATACACATTAATTCGTATGATTTCTATTCGCATTTTAGCATTTTAGTACAATAATAAGATATTTAGTGTGCATTTTCATATACTCAACACACGCCTAACTTGCTTATTGCTGGTCTCTAGCAATATCTAGACAAAAGAGATGGAAAAGGCTAAAGAAAATAACTAAAACAAGCCACCAATTCGCACTTTCCAGATTCACATATCAAAACAATCTAAGGAATCCAATAACCCATCAAGATCAATCCACTTATAGCAAACCACTGAGTGTGTGTGTTCTCCAAGCCATAACCATCTTACTACTAACCTTGACACACACAACATCAAGAACGTCTTAAGCAAAAGGTTCAACTCCATAAACTCACTGGTATAATAGTGTTTCGTGTAAGGGCTCTCTCTATGGAGTTAACAACTGGTGTACACACATTCACATGGAGATTTAAGTAATTATGAGCAAGCAACAAGTAAGCATTGATCTTATGATAGGAACACTAACAAATGGGAATTCAACCATTATTTCCACAAGCTTACTTGAGATCAAAACGGTCAAAATAAAAGGTTGTAATGTGGCTTAAGTTAGGCTATATGACAAGAAAAGGAAAAAGATTAAAAAACTTCCAATTACATACCTAAGGAATCTTATTGTACATCTCAATAAACTACATCTTTCACTTGATGTACTTTTCAACCTTTCAAATCACCAAATAATGCCTTTTTTTTTTCATTTGTTACTTTTTTATTTTGAACTCAACAATTTGGTGAACAAGTATATGTCACCCCAATATTATGCTATTTCTACCAAACTTTGGTATTTTTACCTTTGAAAGTCACTCACTTGAACACCTTGTAACTCATGTTCTTCCATTTTTTCTCACTTTTTTTTTTTATTCATTGCCAATAAAAAATAAAAAATAATTTCACATCTAGTACACACTTGAAAGTAAAAAGGGTAGAAAAAATCAGTGTATAGGTTATACTTCAATGTGGAGAGGTATGAATAATGTAGGTATATGAAGAAAAACTGTTATATGTGTTTCTTAGCTCAAAGTTGGCTACTAGGGATCGGGATCTATAATTCAAAGGGTTGGCTTAAAAGGCTCAAACGTTAATCCTAAATTGACCTTCATCATATTCCAAGTATATTCGCCATCATACCACAAACCATTCAATGATATTCTCAAAAGAAGTGCCCAATTCAAAAAATCAACGAACACTTATCATAATTTCCAGCGTTTGTTGGCTCTCATTCATCTCCAAAACTCACAAATAAAGACTTAAGCAAAAGTTTTATCTAGATACATGTGTCAAACCACCATCTTACCACAAAACTTGGATGAGTGCATTAGATATCCTGTGAATACCTCAGCATAATGATCAAGATGGGTTTCTTGATTTCACTAAGATGGCTATGTATGAGAATGAGTACGCATGTGAAATGATGCATGTGTAATGCTAAAAAAAATTCTAACACATGTAAACGTGCTATAGAGTTCCAACAAGCATTTGTAAATGCATAATTTGCATCACCCCCAACTTATAAGATACACAAGGGTTTGGTGGCCAATGATCAGACGAATCTAAGTTACGAAATTTCTACTACCACTGATGGTATGCAGAGTAAGAAACTGTTAATTCCTGAATACACTGAAAAGATGTTGAGAGATTTGCTGAGGAAATGATCAATACAGATGAGATGCATTTTCTCGCCGTTGAGGAATATGGCTTCCGTAAATTTGTGTAATGTCTTGAGCCTCGTTTTTCATGCCTTCACTGTATACAGTAAGTGAGATTGTTTGAAGATGCATGTCAAGGAAAAGGTCCAGATAAAGGAGATGTTTATTACCACTAGTTAGAGAGTGTCATTTACGACTGATACATGAACATCAATACAAAATCTTAGCTATATGTGTATCACATCGTTCTTTATTGACAATGAGTGGACATTGCATAAGCGGATTATTAGGTTCAAACAAATTGAAGATCACAATGGTTCATTCATTGGAAAGGAGATGTATGACTGTATAAATGATTGGGGAATTACAAAAGTACTTTGTATCACAGTTGACAATGCTAGTACCAATGACACTAAAATAGATTGGTTCAAGAGGAATACTACAATAAAAGAGGGTACAATTTGTGATAACGAGTTTATCTATGTTCGATGTTGTGCTCATACCATCAAGGCTTGCAACCTTGTCAGGTACGTGAAGGCTTTGCAAAAAGGTTTGGCAAGTTTAAGGTTATACCCGAATATCTTGATATCCCATCTTCTAGTATGTTAAGCTTGGACGTTCCCACTAGATGAAACTCCACATACAAGATGTTGGATGTAGAGCAAAAGTACTAGAGAGCGTGCGAGCGTATGAAAGTCGATGATGAGGTCTTGAGATATGCTTTGTTGGAGCCAATTTGGGGGGGGGGGGGGGGAGAGAAAGGGGCTCATTGCGCTAGGCACTGTTGATTGGGCAAATATGAGGTACTTTGTTCAAATTTTGAAGTTATTTTACAATATAATTGTGTGCATATCTGGTTCCAAATATTGTGTTGCGAACATGTACTTTGAGGAGCTCTCGAGACTTTATAACCACTTACAACAGAGTTGTGATGATAGTGTCGGATTGCTAAATGGTATGGCTATAAGGATGAAATCCAAATATAATAAATATTGGAGGGATATTGAAGAAATAAACATTATTTGTGACTGCGATTCTTGACCCCCGATATAAATTGGCTATTGTAGAATTTTAGATTAGGGACGTCTTTAGTGGTGGAAGCTAATTTATTCCACCAAATTTCTAATCCTTTCCCGAGTAGCCCGGAATTTGCTAGCCAATTTTGTCACTACGATTGTCATTAAGTCGGCGTTTAGTATCGAAGGTCACGTGTTATATGCTTATCGGAGTTCATTGCCTCCAACCACTGTGGAGGCTCTTATTTGCACACATTACTGGCAAAGGTCAATGTCTAATGATGACGAGAGATATAGGCTTGAATTTGGTAACTTTATGCTTTTAGTTTTCATTTCTAAATGATTAATAACATATTTTAATTATTTAAGTTATAGTTTTTATATTTTTTTAGACCTAGTTGTGAACTCCAAAACAATTGCCGATGATTGAGACGCATCGTGAGAGGGAGTCCAGACAGTCCAGTAGATCATTAACTTTCATGTGAGATACCTTACTGTTAGTATGTTTAATTTGGCTAAGTAGTGTAATGTCTAACTTTTTTTAATTTTTAAAACAATGCAAGATGTTTGGAATTGGAGGAAATTGGTGCTGGTAATTATTTATTGTAAATTATAGCTTTTTGTTTAATTCTGATACATTATTAGATTGTAAATTGGTTGAGGACTTTAGTGAGGTTGGTTAGGGTTGGTTGTGATTGTGGTCAAGTGGTGGTTGTCTGGTGGTGATTGCAATTGTAATTATGGTGGCTATTTTGTGGTGGTTGTAAACTTGTGATTATTTTAGGTTGTTTGCCTGTGATTGTGGTAATTGTTTGGTGGTTCTAAGCATTTTTAATTTACATTGGGATTGTGATTGTAGTGTAGGGGTGTAATATAGGTAATTTCCTCTTTTATTGATGTGATTGTAGTGGCAGTGATTGTGATTGTACATTTTTTTACTCTCGCTCTCTCTCTCTCTCTCTCTCTCTTTTTTATTTTTTATTTTTTTTATAACGTATGTAATTTACTCATTTTATTTATGTTTTTTAATTGTTTTTACAATATTTTCTATAGTGGGCCGAAACATTTTTTTTTTAATTTTGTTTACAAAATTTTTTGAAAATGGGAAGTCCATTGGCCTATTGGTGAGTTTTAGTATTTTTTTAAATTTTTGTAAAAGGTTTTTTGAAAAGAAAAATTATTCTCATCATCCTCACACCACACACCACACATAACGTTTTTTTCTTACCAAATATGTGGTGTATAGATGAAAAGTAGAAGAAAACAATTAGTATATAGGAAGAATAAAACCAAAAAAATTAAGTGTGGTGTGTGGAAATGATTAGTAGCAAAGTTCTTTCGGAAATGGGGAGTCTAAACAGATATTGGGCCTTGGGCAGGCCCAATTCTGATCATCAATTCCGAATTTCGATCCAAGTCAGAATCCATGGGAGTTGAAGTCGGAGTCGAAAACTAGCTCTAATTCCCATCGGAGTCGGAGCCCACCCTTAGCCTTCATATAATTTTAATTTAAAAAATTATTTATATATATTTTTTTAAAATGAGATTGCTTACATGGTATATAGATGCAATATATCACTCCTAGTTAGCTAACACATGTTTCATCACGTGACAATTCTCTCTTTATAGAACATCGAGAGATAGACATATAAACTAACTAAAATGCAGATTTATTAAAATGTTAAGATGTAATATATATATATATATATATATATATATATATATATAATTTGAAGATTCAGAGAGTTATTTTTAGAACGTGAAAATCCATAACCTAATTTTACAACTAACCCTAAGATTTTATAATATGAAAATCTTAGAATATGAGATGATACTTATCCAAATATTAGAATATGAAAAATTTTATTCTTTACTTTAAAGATTTTAATCTCAATCATGATTTATTACGAGTTAATTTTGTTTCCTCTCTCTCTCTGAGTGGAGGTTCTTTTCTCTCATCTTCTTGGTATGAGTTTATTTTGGTTTGGATTCGACGATGGATGCTTATATTGAGAGCCTGTATGCTAACTTATCGTTAACAGAGAAGGAGTGTGAGGATTCTATGGTGAATTTTTACCAAGTGGAGGAAGTTCTAGCTCAAGGGGAGAATTGTTTGCTTATGAAATTGTTGACTCATAAGCATTATAACCATGAAGCTTTCAAGCAAACCATGAGGAAGATTTGGAGGCCTGCGAGAAGTATTAAGTACGGTGATCTTAGTCCAGTATTCACCCTAGTTGACTTTGAAGATCCACAAGATAAGTTAAAAGTTTTGAAGGAGGGGCCATGGTCTTTCGACAAACAATTGGTCCTCGTAAAGGAGTTTGATGGTATGATTAAGATAAATAGTCTTGTTCATGCACCTTTTTGGATCCAGATTCATGATCTTCCTTTAATGGTCTGTAATATGTATATTGGCAAGTTGATTGGTAGATTGTTGGGGGAGGTCTTAGAAGTTGACTTGGATGAGGGTGAAATGGAGTGAGGTCAATTTATGAGGGTAAGAGTGAAGCTGGATACATCACAACCTCTGCAATGTAGGAAACAACTGAATTTAGGTGGGGGAAAATCATGTTGGGTTCGATTGTCGTATGAAAGATTACCGGATTTCTGTTTTACTTATGGAATATTTGGGCATACTCAACGTGAATGTGACTGTTACTGCACAGAGTCTTCGAGGTCTACTTGTTGTGCTTATGGGTCTTGGTTACGGGCTGGTTTTTCTGTTGATCGGAGGGGTGGAAAATTGGGACAACAGGCCCATACGGGGGACGCAGAGGGTGACTGAGCCACTAGTGCAAGTGGTGGTGAGAGAGTCTCAACTACACGAGAAAGACAAGTCTCAAAACAAACTGAAAGATGCGGTTAATAGAGGTGGTTCGGCAGCGTGCTTGGTAGCTACAAAAATTGCGATAACAAGTGTTGGAAGTGGGGGGTCAGTTTTGAAGTTACTTCTAGATGGAGGAGGGGAGGCTTCCGTAATCTCAGGTGGCTAGTAGATTTCAAAAATGAGTGATCTTATAGTGGAGAATTTCACGGAAGTAGTTGAGGAAGTGGAGGTTGTGCCATTAATAGATGTTCCGATAACTGAAGACATGGGCCCTATGTTGGGCTTAAAGTATGCTGACCCAAGTTTGTCTATTGACCCACCTTCCACTATTGACCCAGTCAGTGGGTATTCTATTTCGAAGGGCACTGATCTAGTGGAAGGGACGAAGGAGAGTTCTAAGACTCTATTGAGGGGAAGAAAGCGGAAGGGTTCCACGATTTCTCAGCGTGATGAGGATCGAAAATGCAAGAAAATACAGTTGCATCTACACAACCAATATGCGCCACTAGAGGTTTCCACTGGTTCCCAACTTGATGATATTCGGCAAGGGAGGAAGATTAAGTCGAGAAAACAACTACGAAATGAGATAACGTCGATGGTTGTTGAACAACCCCGCTGGACGCCATGAAGCTCTTCAGTTGTTGAACAATCCTTGTAGGATTGGGAACCCACGGGGTGTTCGCACATTCTTTTACATTCTCGTCTTTGGGATTGTCTGAAATTTAAATTTGGCTATAGAAATTGCTTTGTGGTAGATAGTGTGGGTCATAGTGGAGGGTTGGCTTCGCTTTGGAGGAATGAAGTAGATTTATCTGGCCTCAGTTTTTCCAAACATCATATTCATGCTAAGATGAAAATTAGTTCTGTGGAAGGTGGGGAAATCAGGATTACGGGTGCTTATGGGCACCCTGAAGTGGCACATAGACTTGAAGTTTGGGCCATAATTGAGAGTTTGCAGCCAAATGAGGGGTTACCATGGTTGTTTGGAGATTTTAATGAAGTTTTGTATCAACATGAGAAATGTGGGGAAAGATTGAGAAGTGAGCGTCAATTGGCTGCTTTTAGATCTGTTTTGGCGGATAATGCTCTTAGAGATGCAGGTTTTGCAGGGGTCCCTTTTACTTGGAATAACAGGAGAGAAATTTGGAAAACATATCTGAGAGGTTAGATCATTTTCTGGTTAATTTAGCTTGGTGTGAAGCATTTCCAAACTTGAGAGTACAACATGGGGTTGCCTCTTGTTCTGATCATGTTCCTTTGTGTATGGATACTCTTGGGGTAGTTGATAGAAGGATTGGAAAGAAGATGTTCAGATTTGAGGCTATGTGGTTAAGCAATCCTGAGTGTGCTAACTTTGTCAAGAGGAATTGTAATAGATTGAATGGCTCGGGATCAATTTCTTAGTTGATGGGATGTATTAAGCAGTGTGGTGAGGATTTAAAGATTTGGAATCAAAACACTTTTGGAAATGTGAAAAAAGAGTTGGCGTTAGCAAAGATGAGACTGCAGCAGGTTAAAGAAAATGATCCGACTTGTCAGCATATTTCAAAGCATAAATAGGCTAGTGAAGAGGTCTAGAAGTGGTTGGAAATGGATGAAATCATGTGGAAACAAAGGGCAAGAGTTATATGGTTGAAAGAGGGTGATTGCAATTCCATGTATTTTCATTCAAAGGCATCGGGAAGACGAAGAAAAAACAGCATTCTGCAACTTCAACATGAGTATGGAAACTGAAAAAAAAGGGTTACAAATGGAGCATTTGATCACATATTATTTTCAATCTTTGTTTACTATTGCCGCAAATGTTGATATGGAAGAAGTCTTATCAGGAGTAGCATTAAAGGTGACTGGATAGATGAATGATAGTTTACCAAGGCCTTATGATGCTGAAGAGGTTGAGGTAGCAATCAATCAAATGCATCCTTCCAAATCCCTAGGACCAGATGGGATGTCTCCAGTTTTTTATCAAAAGCATTGGAGGGTGCTAGGTAAATCTATCACTAATTCTATTTTATTTATTTTAAGTGGTGAGGACTTTCTTAGGGATTTAAATCATAAGCTTATTACCTTAATCCCTAAAAAGTCATATCCGGTTAAAGTGGCAAATTTTAGACCTATTAACCTTTGTAATGTGATTTATAAGATTATTTCAAAAGTCATTGCTAATAGGCTAAAACAAGTCTTACCTGAGGTTATTACTGAATCTCAATGTGCTTTTGTGCCTGGGAGACAGATTACTGATAATGTCTTAACTGCCTATGAATTATTATATTATCTTCGTCATAAGAGGAATGAGAAAAAGGGTTTTGTGTCCCTTAAATTGGATATGAGTAAGGCTTACGATAGAGTGGATTAGGGGTTTTTGGAAAGAATGATGGGTGTTTTGGGATTTGATTATGGTTTATAAGCTTAATAATGAAATGTGTGTGGATTGTTTCTTTTTTAGTTCTAGTGAATGGTAGTCCAACAAGTACTTTTTTTCCAAGTAGAGGGTTAAGGCAAGGAGATCCTTTGTCTCCTTACCTTTTCCTGTTATGTACAGAGGGACTAATCAGTTTATTAAAAAGGAATGATCGTCGAGAGCGGATGGAAGGTATTAGGATATGTCGCGGAGCTCCTAGAGTTAATCATTTATTGTTTGCAAACGACAATGTGATATTTTGTAAGGCTAATAAGAGTACTACAGAAAAAAATTCATTCTCTTCTCAATAAATATGACAAAGCTTCAAGGCAGTGCATAAACAAGGAAAAGACTTCTATGGTCTTTAGTAAAAATGTTAGTGAGGCTGGAAAGTCTGAGATCATGCAACTTTGGGGAGAGGGGGGGGGAAGCCACACTCAACAATATGAAAAATATTTGGGTTTGCCTCCTATGATGGGAAGGTCAAAATAGAGAGCTTTTGCAAATATTAAACAGGAGTTATGGCAGAAATTGCAGCTATGGAAGGGTAATTTATTATCTCAAGGAGGTAGGGTAGTCCTTCTTAAAGTTGTCGCTATGTCCATTCCCACGTACGCCATGAGATGTTTTTTATTCCCTACTTCCTTATGTCATGAATTAGAAATGTTAATGGCTAATATTTGGTGGGGCTGGAAAGGTCAAGGGAAGAAGATTTATTGGGTTAGCTAGACACGGTTGTGTGACTCAAAGTTTAGAGGTGGTATGGGATTAAAAAATCTTAGGATTTTAATTTGGCTCTCATTGCTAAACTGGTTTGAAGGCTTTTGCAAAATGAGGGGTCTCTTATATTTAGAATGTTCAAAGATAAATATTTTCCTAAAACATCTTTGTTGGAAGCTAAGATGGATGTAAATTCTTCCTTTGTTTGGCAAGGTTTTGTCAAGGCCTTTGAGTATTTCAAAAGTGGGTGTTGCTGGAGGGTGGGTAATGGAAGAAGGGTGAGGGTGTTTCATGATCCTTGGATCCCTGATGTTGATGTACAGGATCTTCAAACGTGTGGTCCAGATGTGGATTTAAATCTAAAGGTTAGTGATTTACTGGATGATGTATCGGGTTGGTAGAATGTTGAGGTGCTGAGAGCTCTTTTTAATCCAAGAATTGTGGCACAGATTATTAAACTTAATGTGTCCTTAAATGTTGAAGATACTTTGTTTTGGTTTCCAAAGAAGAAGGGTCACTACTCTGTAAAAAGTGCCTACAAGCTATTTTTGCATCTGGATGGACAGAGGGGAAGCTTTAGGGAGAGATCCATTAATTCTTTTTTGAAGTGTTTTTGGCATTTGAAGATTCCAAAGAAGAAAAAATTTTTTGGATAGAAAGCGTGTCTTGAGAATCTCCCTACTTCTATTAATTTGAGAAGAAAGAAACTTATGGTGGGTGATAATTGTCCTTTGTGTAATCAGGCTAGTGACGATGTAGCTCATTGGTTGTTCTATTGCTTAGATGCTTTTAATATTTTATCTCACTATCTGCCTATTTTGTATAATATTCAACCTGGTTTATCATTTTGGGAAGTGGCTGAATTTATTAAGGGGAAGGGCTCAATAGATGATTTCTCAAAGTTCTTTTGTATTGCTTAGGGATTATGGTATAGACGAAACCAGTTTCTATTTGAGCACAAAATTTTGGATATTAAATATGTTATTTGCTATTCTTTGTCTATGCATTACGAGTTCAAGTAGGTGCAAGCATTTGATTTGGACTGTAAAGATATTAAGGGTGGTTTGTTGGGCTCCTCCTCCAGTTGGGTTTTTAAAGATGAATGTTGATGGTGCTACTTTTTGTTTATCAACAGCAAGTGGGTATTGGTATAATTCTCAGAGATGAAAAAGGTAGTGTGATTGTGGCCTATAGTAAAGTAGAAAGGGAGGTACTCTCTTCAGAATTTATTGAAGCAATGGCTATGTTGAGAGGTTTATAATTGTGTGCTCAGTGGGGGTGCCGAATTTGCTACTTGAAACTGATTGTTTGGTTCTGGTCAATGCATTACAGGATGGCTCTACTTTTTTAACAGATTTTGATTATTTACTCAGACATATAAGAAGGTTGATGTGTGGATTCAGAGATATTCAGATTTCTTATGTCAATAGATTGGGAAACTCACCTGCTCATCTCTTAGCAAGACATGCATGGGGGGTAAAAGATATTGAAATATGGTGGGAGGGGTGTCCTTCTTTTGTATCTCAAGCTGTTTGGCTTGATAGAAGTAATATTGTG
Organism: Juglans regia; assembly: GCF_001411555.2. Classification (NCBI taxonomy): domain Eukaryota; kingdom Viridiplantae; phylum Streptophyta; class Magnoliopsida; order Fagales; family Juglandaceae; genus Juglans; species Juglans regia. Next base: position 6,386,756 of record NC_049912.1, on the reverse strand, counting down.
TAAGGACAATTGCTTTGTTTGATTCAATGAAATCTTTGATTATCAAATAAAAAAAAAAAAATCTCAATCATATTATATGTTATGTGAATGTGAAATTACTACATGTCTAAAAAGTTTAAACTCATCAGAAGAAGATGTAGATTTTAGTTATTCAAATCTTAACACTTCTCATATGTAAATCGACTAGACTCTTCTTCAATAAGTGAGGCCAACATATAAAATCACCAATTAACTACAAAACTGATTTATAGGTCGGATCAAATGTGTTTTTGACGTATGTTCTTATTAAAAAATTGGAAAAAAAAATATTCTGCTGAATCAAAATTTTGAATTCCGAAATAAGAACAGGATGACCTTAAGAATGTTGGCTCCTTAGGAATTCACTGGGACATAATCATTCGGGCCTTGCGGCTCGTGCGCTTGTCCTAGGAAATGGGTAGCTCAAAGCCTCAAAATTATCGATATAAATTAGCATTAAATATAAACGCACAATTAAACAACTGAAAAAAGACTCTTAATTTTTTGGTTTCATTGCATGAGTTGCTCTCCTTTGGAAAGAAAATAATCAATTATTAATTATTACCTATTTTATGCTCTATTTGTTGAGATTTGTCATAGTTTTCCAACCAAAATATAATTAATAATAATAAAAATAAAAGTAACAAAGGAATGTAGTACTATTGTAATGATTTATAGTGTTAAGTTGTGCAAGTCCTGCTCCTTTTGAAAAAAGTAGATAAATCTGAGATTTACATAAAAAAATTATTTTTTTTAATGATTGATTTTACATTTTTTCAAAATGAGTGCACTGAATTTCCTACAAGGCGGGCAACTAACACATAATTATTCATTAATCCTTTTGGATTGCCATGATGACGCATAGAGAATTTCCTTCTCTAATCAAGTTGTCGAATCCGTAGGGTCGCCTTTGCTTCTCCAACACTAGGATCAATATCTTGTGGCTTTTTTTTTTTGTGTCCAAACATAAAGAATCATGTGTTTGTTATCATGGCAAACCACAACTAGCAGTACCTGAAAATTGACCGAACTACCACGTCCAAGTTTATCTTTATGCGGTTGATCATGAGTGGAAGAAGAACCCATTTTTCGTATTGGGGCCTTTGAATATGGTTCGCCTGTCTTCCTTGCGATCTCTGCAATTCTCTTTTTTAACCTTTTGTGTCCATGTAAGGAATTTCTTGGTTATGGAGAAATTTGTTTCTCAAAAACTAAATCATATTCATATCAATTGCCGCCAACAAAATAAAATAGTTATATTGACGATAAGTTGAAATGGAAGAAAGAGTCATTGCCGACCCACAAATGTGGCCTAGGTCTCGATGAAGCAGTTTGAAGTCCATGGTGGCGGTTCAGGGTGTTGATACAGTGCCCGTATATACATCCATAACAGCAAATAAAAAAAATATATTGAAAATATAAATAGAGATGGAAATACACAAATTTACATGATTCTGTAAAGGGCTTACATCCAGAGGTCGTTTGAAGGGCAAATCCACTGTAGTACGAGTATTTTACAGTCTCTTATGGTTTCTCATTTCTCTCTGTGCAATGAAGGTTGGAGATCCCTTTGCCTATGGAAGATAATATCTCTGGAGCTCTCATTGTGAGGTTGAAAATGATCCATTTTCTTTCAAATCTCCCCCTTTTTTCTCATATGATCAATCTCCTTTTATTGAGGCCCTATCAGTGGTAGGTGAGAAAATCAGCTTTATGTCACTTCTTACTCTTGCGTGTCTAACTTGCTTTCCTTCCTTCAACTTTTGTTTTTTCTTTCCTTCCTATCTCTTCCTCTTTCTTCTTGATGGCACCTTTATCATGGACTGGGCTTGGTGTGTCTTGGGGCCTGGACTATTTACCCCCAATAGTTGCCTGCGATTCTTATGGTTGATTTGCTTAGCAGGAAAACTTTGAGAATCTTCAAGTCAAGTCGCGATAGACATAGTCTGTACAAAACTGTAGAAAAATAAATTATAGGAAATGATCTTGGCTTGGAGAGGTGTGAGCATAGAGCTTGGCTTAGAGAGCTAGGCGGGGAGATGACTCAACCACGCCAAGTGTGAGCATATAGCTCATTGTGGAGAGGTAGGCGAGAGATATATGCTCAGCTGCGCTAGTTGCGAGTGCGAAGCTCGGCTTGGAGAGATATGTGGGAGATGTGCTCAACCGTGCTAGGTGTGAGTGCGGAGCTCGACTTGGATGCGAACGTGATAATCGAATGTTTAGAAGGTTGTATGTGACCGTTTGTTGTTAGCAAAGAGTGTGTATTCTTTTGATCGTTTTTGCTTTTTATGAGGTTAGCGGATTTTTTGCCCCTTGATGTGAATTGTTGTTTGATGTTTCCATTTTGGTGTTGATGTTATAGTTTGTTTGTAGAAACTTGGGCTAAGTGGTCAAGGAGCTCGTCGACCACCTGAGTCCATCTCAAGCAATTGTCGCGCCCGTCAACTTGTTCCCAAAGCGAGGTAGTTGTGGAGCTTGGTGGCTCGTTCTCGGAGGTAATCCACTGGCAGCAGTTGTGGCACGTGTGTAAACATATAGTGTTTGCCAAAGAAGATGTTATGCTAGCGTTGATGTCCAATGCAAACGCAAAGACACATGGCTTTAAGGGGCGAGGGTCGAAGCAGTCAAGGGACTGTCACCGCTTCATGGGCAAGGGTCGAATTAGTCAAATGAGTGTCATCATCATTGTTCGCCATGAGTTAAAGGACTTGGCTTCGTGGGCAAGGGAGGGCCAAAACAATCAAGAATTGCCAACGCCATTGTTCCCCACAAGCCAAGGGACTCGGCTTCGTGGGCAAGAGTTGAAACAGTCAAGGGATTGTCATTGCCGTTGTTTGCCACAAGTTAAGAGACTCGACTTTAGTGAGCGAGGGTCGAAGTAGTCAAGGGCCTATCATTGTTGTTGTTTGCCGCGAGTCAAGGGACTCAGCTTTGTGGGCGAGCATTGAAGCAGGCAAGGGACTGTCATCACTGTTGTTCATCGCGATTCAAGGGACTTGGCTTTTGTGGGTAAGGATCAAAGCAATCAAGGGACTAACATTGCCATTTTTCGTTGCAAGAAAAGGGACTTGGCTTTGTTGAAGGAGTTGCTTGACTGTGCTATTGTTGCGGTAGGAAGGTCCAACCCTGCTCTGTGGCAGGAGACTGAGCTCGACCACACTCCTGTAGTGGGAGGCCGAGCTCGGCTGCATTGTTGTGGTAGGAGGCTGGGCTCAACCGCGCTGCTGTGGTGGGAGGCCCGGTTAGATCATGCTGCTATTGCAGGAGACAGAGCTCGACTGCAATGCTATTGTGGGAGACGGAGGTCAACCGCATTGCTGTAGCGGGAGTCAGAGCTCGACCGCATTGTTATTGTGCAAGGCAGGGCTTAACCACACTATTGTTGCTGGAGGTGAAGCTCGACCGCGCTACTGTTGTAGGAGGCGGGGCTCGACTACGTTGCTGTTGCTGGAGGTGAAGCTCAACCGTGCTACTGTTGTAGAAGGTAGGGCTTGACTGCGCTTCTGTTGTGGGAGAAGAAGCTTGACCAAGCTCCTGTTGCAGGAGACAAAGCTCGATTGCGCTGATGCGACGGGAGACAAAGCTCGAACGCACTACTGCGACGGGATAGATATCTCGACTGTGCTAGGGCATTTCAACAAAACCCAAAAGGGTCAATATAGATAATCCAAATTATAAGTTTGAGATTTGCAAACTTGAGTCATTTCGTTAGAGTGTGGTGAAGACCTAAGGTGCACAAGCAAGGCCAACAGTGGCAACACTTTGGCAATGATAAAGATTCGGGGCACCCGCGGTATCAAGCGGTCTATTTTGAACAAAAAAAATTTAAGATGCTCGAGTGGTATCTAGGAGGGGGTTTGCAGCCAGTATTTCGTGTCGTGTGGGTGATCTCTAGCAAAGTATGTTCTCGGGGTGTGCAGACATTGGGATTCTCATGGAACCTTGAGGAGTTTATGCGGGAAAAACCTTTAAAAATCAAATTTTTTAGTAAATAGGAAATTTAAATAGAAAGTTTCAAAGAGACAAACCAAAGTAATTTAGCCACTATTTTCAATTTTTCCCAACTGTGATTGTTCACTCCTGACAGATTTTAGCTTGGTGGAAGTTTGTTCCCCCTTGTTTTTGTTTTTTTAATTTGAACTATATCGTCGAGTGAAATTCACTATTCACATAACTTTAATTTCCTTGGTGTTTTACTGAATACGACCAAAGAGCTTTATTTTTTAGATGGGATTGGTGGGTCCATGGGTTGTGATTATCGGTCAAGTTTGGTGGCACTGTGGTGTGCAACTGATTGTGGTGAGCAACCTCTTGCGTGTGGCCGAGTAACTCACAATGGCTGAGGGAAGTGGTGGTCAAGAAGCTATGAGTTTTGGCCGCATTTGGTTGTCGTTGTTCAACCAGCTTTACGTGCATGTTCAGCTAGGCAGCAGCGAGAGGGTGGTGAGATGTAGCTCATCATGAGGATGGTGAGATATTGCCTGTTGCCCACCATGAAAATGGAGCTTAGCTTATCTGCATGTTGGCGAGAAGCTCGTGGTCAGTCAGTGCATGTTGCATGGCCCATTCAACGGTGACAAAAAGCTCAGGTGGTTGCCCGCCACAAGAAGTGGTGAGTTGGGAGCAGGAGGGTTATTGTTGAGTAACCCTCTACAGCCAAGCTTTGGAAGGCAAGCTCTAGTGGAGCAATGGTTAGGCAAGCCCTGGCTTAGGAGCTTATGGCCTAGGAACTTCGTGCAGTCGGGCAACTCCTTCGCTGCCGCATGTTTGATGGAGAAAGTCCTGCCAGCACTTTTTGTTGCTGAGGACCACCATGTCGGTGATAGAAAACGTCGGCAGGTCCAGTAGTGGCTGTCGGCACCCTCACTAGACTCAGACTGGTCCCCACGAGCATTCTGTGCCATGCACCCGCTGCATGCATTGTGCACGACCCCAGTGGTCGAGAACCATCTCGGGGGGAACAGAAGTCGTAGGCGGTCCACGTGATGGTTGTTGGCATCCTCACTAGGCTCACGATTTGTCGTCATGAGCCTCTTGAGTGCATGACAACGTGCACCCAATATGCAATGTGCATGCAATGCATTGTCTGGACGTGCTCTATGTGCATTGTGCACTTTAAGTGCATAGTGCACGCCCGAGTATTCTCGCCTCTCAGTGGGGAAGTGCCCTACATGCACTGTGCACGTTAAGTGCATAGTACAAGCCTGGGTACTGTGGTCTTGCCTCTTTTGTTCTTCTGGCAGCATCATTAATTAAAATAAGAGATGGTAAGTCGAAAACAATTATCTTAGAGGAAATTATCTACTCCTTCGGTGATGATTTTGTAAGCCAAAAAATCATCATTCTCCCACTTCCGATGTAGAGAATAAACTGATTACATAGATAATGCCAACTATTAATGCAAAAGATCGAATAATAAGTCAAAACGGGAGAAATGATCATTTCTAGCCATGGTCTGTTGAGTTCCAAGTCTCAATGGTGGATAGTGGATCCCAATTGAGGAAATCAAACAGACAATGATTCTTGTCCTTGGAGATGTTGGAAACAGAGTGTGAGTGTGTTAATTCTCCGTTATGATTCCCACTAGAGGACCTTTGTGAAGTGGCACTCCAAGAAGATATATGTTCAACGTACTGTCTCTAGCGCCGAGCTGCAAAGGGGACGACACATCATCTCCGCTTCTTCAGTGAAAGGAAATGAGTCTTGCTAGAGATCATGATGTTCGAATAGGCAATACTACTTTTCAGTTGATCACCTTCCAAAGCAATATATAGCTTTCGTTTTCCATGAATTTGGGCCGCCAATAGTTTATTCCTCTCTTTGGGACTCAGAGAATTATTACTGTTCAACAGAATTAAGACAGAATTATTCACCTTGAATTCTGTCCACTTTTACTTGCCCTTTTCTTCTTTTGCCTGTTTCTTTTCTTGCGGAAAAAATTAATTTCACGTCCCAAATGATCTCTTTCACATACCACCACCACATTTTCTCAATTGGGATCCCCTATCCACCTGCCTAGCTAGTTCAATCTAAAGAAAACTTAGGATCATGGAGTGAATTGTCTAAAATGCTGTCTTTGTAAAGGTTAATACGCTTTCCAAGGGACTGATTTGGATAGTAAAATTAGATAAGATAATTTTAGATAAATTAAATAAAATATTAATGTTAGAATATTATTTTTTAATATTATTATTATTTTGAGATTTGAAAAAATTAAATTGTTTATTATATTTTATCTGAAAATTTAAAAACTTTGTAATAATGAGATGAGATAGAAACTATTTCTGAATCTAAACAAGGCCTAAACTACGACTAGTACTTCTTGACCATCGACACGAGGAATGGTGGTAGGGATGATGGTACTTGGATGCGGGGAGTAGAAAGTCCGGACCTTCCTCTCCAACCCCCAAGCCACCTAAGAAGTCCAAGCAGCAAATGTCAAGACAAGTAGCTATATATATAAAGATCTATGTAGCTTAATACAGAGGGACTCAACAGCAAATACATGAGTATGTTATAAATCCAGCACCAAATAACCTAGTCTTCATGAGTACTGGGAATCCTATGCTTTTATTATAATGTTTGTTTAAGAACTGTTAGGCCTAAATCAAATGGGTTTGAGTTGGTTTCTGGCCCTTAAATAAAGGTGAAATAGTAGATTGAGTTAGATACATGAATATCTTCTTTATTTATAAGCCTGTTTATTGACATATTAAATAAGAGTAATCATATGTATCAGTAATTATTTATTTTTATACCTCACACTTATATTTTTTTTTATATAAAATATGAGAGTGTCATAAGATACAGAGTGTGGAATAATGAATAGTGATTATAAAAAAGAAATATTTCAATTTTAATTTTAATTTTAATTTTAATAAAATATAATAGATCTACAACAAGTGTCGTCCTATAAATCAGATTTAAAAAAAACTGAATTTTAAAAAATTGTTTAAAAGGAAAATATATAATCAAATTGATCTTGAATGGGAGAATTAATTTCAGGTGAGGGAATAATCTAATAGCATCTATAAAGTTAGATTGAGATGGGTCATAAAACGGATAAGGCGATAAAAGAAAGGAACAAGCCTTGAACAAAACCTAGGGGAAGCCAAAAGCTGCAAACACTTCAATAGAGAAGGTAGAATCTAGAAAAATGAAGCCTATGTCAGCTTTTTTGAAGGCAAAAGGCAGTGAATGAGTGAGGGAGTAGTGGTGGATATGATTGCTCAAGCAAACTCTATCAGCGTATAATACTCCAAACATACAAGTTTGGCACATGCGTTGTCTTTCTTTCCATTCCTTTTCCACACATCTAATACTCCAAAACATGTATACACAACTACAGCTTCAACAAAAGTCATCAAATACGACAATCTACCATTCCATTCCCATGTCACAATCTACCATTCCCCCAACTTCTGATCATCTTTTTTATCATCATTTTACTTACATTTAAGTTAGTGTGCATGATATATTCTTTATACTCCTGACCTAGCAATGTCAATGTCTGATTTGTAAGATAAATTTAAAATAAAATTCTCTTATTTTCTCTTACTTCAAAGTGATCTCTTGCAAATCAAGTGAAGTTTCTACTGTATTGACTTGTAAATATAATTTTTCTTTTTTATTTTATAAGCGATCGGACTTGCACAAAGGCGGCGAGTTGCGAGTAATTTAATTGTAAAATAATTTAATTTTTATAATTTAGCTTGTAAAGGGTGAACCACCTGCAAGTTAAGAGTGCAACTTTTGGTTGAAAACCCTCTCCCACATTCATAAAGGGCACAGCAAGGAGGGGAATATCATAATAGTCAATTGTTTTGGCACTTTAGATGGGATTTTCCACTTTCGCTACCTTCAAACCCATATTCATGAAAGAAAGAATATAAGAAATTGTTCATATCACAGGCGACTTAAAGGTGGTGCATGCCAGTGCACTATAAATACCGGTGCGTGGGAATTGAGAAACATGCATGTGTGGGTGGTGGAGCGTTTGAAGGTTGAACTTCTTGTGAAAACACACAATGATGATAAACAAATTAGAGCAAATACAAGTAGATCAATCACACGATACAAAATTAATGTAGTTCGACAACATGCTTATGTCCATAAAGCTGCAGATGATTTTATTATACTTGAGGAATCACAAAATATATTTTGGAGCGAAATATCATTATTCAAAAAACTTAGGGTGTACTAAATTATTTGTTCATTAAGTACATATTTATAGTGTCACACGGTGGAAATCTTAATTTTTACTTTTCTGTGTTATTTGCTCAAGCATAGTATTAAGCGTGCCTCGAGTGAGATCTCTATCCGATTCTTGTTCGAGCTACCTACCGAGCGAGGCTCGAGCGAACTCTCTACCTGAGCATCACTTGAGCTATCTTCCGTGTGAACGGCAAGCGAACTTTCTGCCTATCAGCTCAGGCTTGGGCGCCATGGCATAAGTCTCATTGAAAATCTAGTCAAAAACCATAGCGAGTCATTGTCGGGTCGGATTATCAAGTTGGATTGACACACCAACAAAACTAGGCTCCACAAATCCAACAGAGTTTGAAAGATCTCAGACCAAAACATCGTTTGATATGGCACAAAGATTAATACATCACTTACAAATTTAGACAATATTTCATAACCTGTCTCACAATATTTAAAACTCATTTTCGAATGTCATTAATCATGCATAGACCAAGTTATAAACTTCGAAACATAATTTAAATTCGTTCGATCTATGTTTTTAATACTTGAAAAGAAAATTTGCTTGACTATTGCTTTAGTGAACTCATTTTAAAAGACAGTGTTGGGTATAAAGTCAACAACTAAGAATTAAACCTAGATATAAGGCCAAGAATCAAGTCTAGAGATAAGGCAGGTTGACTTAGATATAAAAAGAAATGTCTTAATAAGGCAAGTATAACTCAATCACTCAAAAGAAGGAAAGAGGCCTCTATAAAGAGGGGGAATCTCCTCAGATTTGGACAGATTTTACTACGCACAAAGACCCCTCAAAATTTCTCTCTTGAGGAAGATGACATCTTCTTCAACCTCCAAATTTTCAAACTTCCTCCATTGTATTGAGAGATAAGTGAGATAACGAGAGACTGTAAAATTACTCATCATAGTGGATTTCGTCCTCAAACGATCCGTGGATATAGGCTTTCATGTTGAACCATGTAAATCAGTGTATCTCTCTCTATTTATATTTTGTGCATTTTATCTATTATTTATTTCATCGATGAGTATACGAACAACACTGTATCGATGTCCAAACCACCATCGCAGACTTTTTACTGCACCTCCTTAGCCAGAATAACCTCCATGGGCCAAGGATGAGCCTATTGTGCAAATTTAGGCATTAATGGGCATAACGAAACTAAATAATTCCATATCAATCGGTCCATATCTCTCATTATAATTTTATTACAAAAAAAAAAAAAAAAAAAAGCCAGGTGTGGCCAAGATGATGCTACGTACAAGCTCACTCAAAGAGCACCTGACATCAATAACATTCTGCTATAATTCTTTACAAAGGGAGCCTTTTTCCTTCTTCCTTCCTCTCTAATAAACTCTTTCCTATTTTAGAATTAATTTAAACTTTTGATTAAAATTTAGCCATTAAATTTTGCAATATAAACCCTAGGATTAAATACCATCCTTCAAAGTCCAAGTCTTCTAATAATTTTATTAGCCCAATAACTCAATCAGAACCCATGCCTCAATAAATTATGGGCTAATTTAATATTCACTTAAGCCCACAATATATATACATATGCAGAAGTCTAAGGCCCGAACTAATAATCATTTAAGCCCACCCATGAATTATGAGCATAAATAATTTTTTTCCAAGATAAGATATTTTCTTAAACTTTTAATGTAATAGATAATATTGACAAATTATAAATAGATTTAATTTTTTTTATAATAACTTAGATCTGGGTAATTGAGATTTTCTACTATATATATAAACTTGTCCCTTTTATACATATATAGCTAATTATTTAATTTTTCTAGATGGTTAATTAATCTCTAATTTAGTTGCAATTCCATTGGATTGCTAGAGTACTGCATATAACAAAGGTAGCTTCAAACCGGATAAATCAATCAGAGCTTTGTTATTCATTATCCTCGTACACCACACACCACACTTTTTTATTTATTTATTTATATTTTTTAGATTTTTTTAATTATTTTTTTTGATTTATTATTATTATTATTATTATTATTATTATTATTATTTACTTAATGTAAAGGGTAGGAGAGACAATCAAACGTGTCTTTCCAATTTGGGTGTGACCATAGTAGCACCTTATCCATTGGGAACCCAAAATAAGGAGATTAGATGGCAAGAAGTTGTAGACGCTCCCTCAAGTCGAGTTTGAGTCATAGCTTAGGATAAAACCTTGTTAGAGAATTCAATAAATCCCTAAGCTATTAATACCGATAGTCTAAGATGAATCTATCTAATACATGCCAAACCATTTGGGAGTAACTCAAGTACCATTGAGGCAGCACCCTCTGTGGTTTTCAATATCATTTATTTATCTTGGCTTTCATCTTTATTAGCAATGTGTCTATTCTATCAAAATTAATAAATAATAATAGGTTTGTAATGCGACATTTATGCTATGTCGTATCCAATGAACGCCCAAAACATGTAAATCCATTTTCTTGTAAAGTTTGTTCTGATATCTGTCATCAATGTGGAGTAAAGGTCTCCTAACAAAATTACTTTTTATGGACGAAAGTTTGTTTGTTATATGTTAGACGAGAGCAACTTCTGAATATTTTCTCTTCTATTCATCATCAAGTCAGTGTATATTTATACACTGTTTACAGGGAATCAAATTCAGTTACAACAGAATATAAAAGTATAAAAAATACAAATAAATGTTATGTTACAGCAGAGGGTATAAAGGGTATATGGTTAATACGCCCCCTCGAGTCCATAGGGGTATCAACCACTGTGAGACTTGATCTAAGAGCAGCAAAGCGCTCAGAAACAATTGGTTTGGTAAGTACATCAGCTATTTGATCTTTGGAAGAGCAGAATAAAACTATAAGACTATTTGCAGCTACCCTATCACGTACAAAGTGAAAGTCTATGTCTAAGTGCTTTGTTCTTGAATGATAGACAGGATTGGCGGATAGGTAGGTTGCCCCAATGTTGTCACACCAGAGAGTAGGTGGCTGACTTAGAAAAAGGCCAAGTTCCCGAAGAAGAGTTTGAATCCAGATCAACTCCGCAGTTGTGGTGGCAAGTGATTTGTATTCGGCTTCTGTGCTTGATCTGGCCACAGTCTTCTGTTTCTTTGAGCTCCATGATATAAGGTGCTTGCCAAGAAAAATACAAAAGGCTCCAGTTGAGCGTCTATCATCTGGGCATTCTGCCCAATCTGCGTCTGTGTAGGCCTGCAAGGTAAGACTTGAAGAGGTTTTGAAGAGCATGCCATAATTTATGGTGGACTTGAGGTATCTAAGAATCCTCTTCACAGCTGACCAGTGTGAGACTTTTGGGCAATGCATGAATTGGCAAACTTTATTTACTGAGAAGGCAATGTCGGGCCGAGTCATTGACAAATATTGTAGGCCCCCAACAATGCTTCGAAATAAAGTTTGGTCAGTAAATTCAGGACCATCAAACTGTGACAGCTTGAGAGAAGCTGCCATAGGTGAGGTCATTGGCTTCGAATTAAGCATGTTACTTCTTTCCAAGAGTTCTTTTATATACTTTCTTTGAGACAGAAAAATTCCAGAATTAGAGTAATCAACTTCAATCCCAAGAAAGTAAGACAATCGGCCTAAATCCTTCACTGGAAAGGCTTTGGCCAGAGCAGAGATTAATTTGTCTATAGCAGCAGGTATGGAAGAAGTAATGAGCATATCATCAACGTAAATCAGAAGAAACATATGTAAATCACCAGAGTTTAAAATGAATAGTGATGGATCAGCATGTGAAGCAGAGAAGCCATAATCAGTGAGCCATGTGCTCAATTGAGCAAACCAGGCCCTTGGTGCCTGTTTAAGACCATAAATGGCCTTGTTGAGTTTGCACACATAATCAGGATATAGTTTATCAATAAATCCTTGAGGTTGCTGCATAAAAACAGTGTCAGTAAGCTCTCCATGCAAAAACGCATTCTGAATATCTATTTGGCGCAGAGGCCAGGTATGACTCACAGCAATAGATAGAACTAGACGAATGGTGGTGGCTTTAACAACTGGACTAAAGGTCGCACCATAGTCTAAACCAAACTGTTGGTGGTACCCTTTTGCTACCAAACGGGCTTTCCGACGAGCAAATGACCCATCAGAATTTAACTTGGTCTTATAGACCCAACGACAACCAACAACATTGTATTTAGGGTTTGGAGGAACCAAGGTCCAAGTTCTGGTTTGATTTAAAGCATTAAACTCAGAGGACATAGCATCATACCATTCAGAGAATCGGGAAGCAACCGCGAAGCTCGTAGGTTCATCCGGGACCTCCATAGTGGTGCTGAGACAATGACGCTGCGGGTACAGGACAGTGCCATCGGTAAAGGTACGGGGCCGTAGGGAGTCTGTGTGGCTGCGAGTAATTATCGGAGACCGAGGAGGAATTAGATTGTGAGGAGGGTGTTGACGAGGAGCAGGGGAGGCATTTGTGATAGGAGGCTCAGAGAGATTAGACTGAACGAGGACTCCGTGAGAGGGTGAAGTGTCGGGAAGTGTAGTAGAAGGTTCCGACGTATGGGATGAGGAGATGGGAGTGGAAGTGATGAAGGTTGAGTTAGGGTTAGGGTAAGTTTCAGTGCTTCGAGTAGGGAAGGTGTTAGAGGGAGAGGCGGCAGCAGATATGGGAAAGTGATTAGGGATCGGGTCATTAGGGTTTTGAGAAGAGGTGTGATGCGGAATGGGCCATGGGCCTGGGCCGAGAATAGATGATGGTGGGGCAATAATGGGTAGAGGTACCTATCCGCCAATCCTGTCTATCATTCAAGAACAAAGCACTTAGACATAGACTTTCACTTTGTACGTGATAGGGTAGCTGCAAATAGTCTTAAAGTTTTATTCTGCTCTTCCAAAGATCAAATAGCTGATGTACTGCGAGAGAGAGGTACGCTCGCCGAGGTAGGAGGCAGCCGAAGCTTGAGCAGTTATGGCTGGAGGAAAGGCGTAAAGACCGTTCTTAGTTGGACCGATGAGGAGGCATTTCTTGGTCCGAGAATCCTTAACACAGAAATGGGAAGAATGGAATTCAAAAAAGCAGTTGTTATGAAGGCAAAATTGTCGAACGGAAACCAGATTTTTGGAAATATTTGGTACATGGAGGAGATTTCGAAGATGGAAAGGAGAAGAGTTAGAGAGAAGAGAAGCATTACCCGAGTTCTGTATAGGAAGGCACGAACCGTCACCGATGCGTATTGTCTCAGGACCACCATAAGGTTCACTGGAGAGATTGAGGTTACCAAGATCATGGGTAAGATGATGAGTAGCTCCAGAATCTGGGTACCAGGTCGGATCACAGTGTGTATACGGGTTGGTGTTTGATGAACACTGGTTGGTGTTTGATGAACACGGGTTGATGTATGATGAACATGGGTTGGTGTTTGGTAGTGGATGGGCGTTTGGAGAGGCATAGTTGGCAGAGAAAGAGGATGGTGCTTCATACTGATAGGATTGGTTGAATCGGTGCCTGCATTGGAGAGCTACGTGACCTTGTTTATTGCAGACTTGGCACGTTGGACGTTGGTGTGCGCCAGGTGTTTGATGAAAGTTTCCAGTGGGTCCACGGCCATTTCTTCCAGTTGAGCGTCCCCTGCTTCTTCCCTGTCATCCACCACGATTATTACCATGTCCACCACGTTGATAAGAACTGAAGTTTGCTGAGAACTCAGTAGCAGATCGAGTAGAATGAGTGAGCCGACTTTCATGCACCAATAGAAGCTGATAGAGTTCGGTTGTAGTAACCGGATCAGATCTCGTGGTGATGGAAGTTACAAAAGGCTCATAGGCTGGTCCAAGCCCATTGAGTAAATAGGTGACAATTTCTTTGTCTGGCAAGGGATTTCCAGTAGAGGCAAGTGTATCCGCAAGGAGCTGAGCTTTACCAAGGTAGTCTGTTATGGACAGATCTCCTTTAGTTAAATTGGTAAGCTGAAAACGCAGTTGGTACTCCTTTGCTTGAGACTGAGAAGAGAGAAGGGTGACAAGAGAATCCCAGAGGCCACGGGCTGTTGTAGCTCGAAGTACATGGCCGAGGATGGAGTCTGATAACGAAGAGAAAAGGATGCTAAGAACTAGCTGATCATTTATCTTCCAGACAAGATAATCGGGGTTGATTTTTGGAACAGATTCAGTGGTGGAGGAGAGAAACTGTGTAGGTGACCGATTAGTTCCATCTACATATCCATAGAGATCTTGTCCTCTAAGGTATGCAGATATCTGAACTTTCCAGAGTAGGAAATTCTCAGTAGTGAGCTTGGTAGTCACTACGTGAGATAGGCTAGGAGAAAGCGAACCCATGGATCAAGAGAGACTGCTAGTCGAGCAGCTCTGATACCATGTTAGACGAGAGCAACTTCTGAATATTTTCTCTTCTATTCATCATCAAGTCAGTGTATATTTATACACTGTTTACAGGGAATCAAATTCAGTTACAACAGAATATAAAAGTATAAAAAATACAAATAAATGTTATGTTACAGCAGAGGGTATAAAGGGTATATGGTTAATATTATAAACAAAATGCTGTGTTTGTTACATGACCAAAATACTTCAATTAGCCCGGTTTGGATACAAGAAGTGTTTCATCTCATCTTATCTTATCTCATCATTACATATTTTCAAATTCTCACACGAAATATTAGAAACAATTCAACTTTTTCAAATCTCAAAACAATAATAATATTAAAAAAATAATATTATAACAATATTTTATTCAACTTTTCTCTTAATTCATCTCATCTCAACTTACTATCCAAACCGAACCTATAAAAGCAACTTTACAATCAAATTAGGGGTTCTTGTAGTGCTATGTGGAATTGCATGTCCACTTGGACTAGTGCCATTTAGTTTTGGGAATTGGTATGGCTTCGGACATGAGCCTATGGTGCCCAATATGGCAGCACAAGACCTTGCCCCTTGGTCCTTTCCAAGAACCTCCCTTTTGACAATAAATCAAAAGGGTCTTTTAGCTCTGGACACTAAAAACGTGGAACTAGCATCATGATCGTTTGGGCTCTTCACAACCTACAAGAATCTCTGCTCACTCATTTCCAACTCAAAAGCCAACTCAGTTATCTGATCTGGAGAGAGCGTCCGGCCGCTGCCAAACAAAACAAATAACATTGACCCATGTGGTTGCTCATCCAATCATTCCAAAGACTCCCAGCCCTCAATTACCTTTCCCCTTGAACCCATGTTCACTATAAACCCAACTGTAAGAGTTTTATTAAAATTCTATGTGACACACACCTATATCTTAATCGGTTTAGACTAATTTAAATATTATCACTTAATTAATGAGTCATAGTGAGACATAAATATCTCTATTCTAGTCATAGTGGGACGCGAATATCTCTAGATTTCATAATGACCAGAAGTCTATAAATATAGCATTGAGGGGTTAAAGGGTTCTTACATACAACATCATTATGCCTCTAGCCATCGGGATACACTTGGAGGTAAAGTTGTTAGGGTGATCATTTTCTCATAGTCAGGCTAGATTCTTTATCAAACTGTAATGGAGGAAGATACGTTTTCTAACTGTTATTATTTTATTATCGTAAATTATAGAAAATCGAAAATCTAATTATTAATGTTCATGTTAAAATATTTAACATGTGGTATCACAGCTACAGGTTATACAATTTTTATGATCTTGATAAAATATTGTATATGCCTGTGCCTCTGCTTGTTATTTTTTTTCGATCTAAGACAAAAACATAAGTTGTTAGGGAATTCTATGTGAATGTCCCACCTATTCATAAAATTGTAGTTTTGGTTTTGCATATGTAAAACTTTCGTATTGATATTATGCATGTGTATTTGAACTTGTTTTGAATTTCATGAACTGTAAATTGTGCTTGTTGTTGCTTGTATTGTGTCTGTGTTGGGTTGAAGAGGGATTTGAGGAAGGGGCCACCGTGTGGGTTGGCAGTGTGCAGTGTAAGGTGGCCAGTGTCACCGTGCTGATAACTCGACACGTATGGCGGCATAAAGGGGGCGGCATAAGAGGTTGTGAAGCCTTGAATGGGTGTTGCCTGATAGTGATTTTCCTTTATTTTTGATCGGTACAAAAACAGAAGGAGGGGTGTTTGGTGCTGGGAGGAGGCTGAGAACCTCCTCCGCGACGCCTCTATGACGGCGGTTTAGAGGGCTTTAAAGCCCAATGGATGTAGCAATGATTTTGGTAAAAAAAAAAAAAAAAGGGATAATAATGAAAGGAGGCGGCCGGGGATGTCATGCCGTCTTCTCCTCGACAGAGACATCTACGGTTGCGCCAAACCGAAAGAAGATTGAAAACTAACTAGTGCGGCACTGCTTGAATGAAGAAGAAAGAAGGAGGCGTCTATTGGCTAGGCCCTAGGGTTTTCAAACATTTACATAAGGGTTTGGCCTGTGGGCCGAGCTGTGGGCTTTGGCCCAGTCCAAGAAGTTTTAAAATTGTAATAAGGGTACATGCCAGCACAGTGGGCCAAAAATTTGGCTCGGCCCAATAACATAAATAAAATTTTTTTAAAAAATGGGCCAAAGAGTCGGCCCAATAATATAATTCATTCAATGCACATCAAAGAATTCATTCAATTTATGGAAAAGAGTGATGTTGGTGCCAAGGTGCATTGGAGTGATAATTTCTTGATTGTTAACTAGTTGCTTTCCATCTCTGAATTAAGTTCAACTTCATACTTTCATTTAGATTTTCTTTAACATACTCAAATGTTTGTTTCACTATTTCATACAAAAAAAGAAAAAAAGAAAAGAAAAGAAAAAAGAGAACAAAAAACATTTTCAGATTATGTCAAAGGAAAAACCAATTTTCATTGTGAATGTCATTATGAATAGTTATAGGATATAACCTTCTTTTATTTTTTATGGTAGTTGAATTTGGGATTTAAGCTAAATGTTCCTTGAGGAAATGACTGAGGGACTTCCCTAATATTACTTGGTGTAACTCTTATACTTGGGAGTGATTTTTTAAATGTTTTTAGAGTCACTCTACTATCATATTAGTGCAATAGAGCAAACCTCCGTAGACATTGGATTTGAAGCATCAAAGCATAAATGAATGTTATGATCCCGAAGGTTAAAAGTTTAACTAAATTAGTATCCACCTGTCTTAGATTTTTTGCATCCAATGATTAGGACTTTAATTAACACCAACCCTACCCCATTTATAGTTACTTTGTGTATATTGTCTCTTGCAACGACAAGGCCTTTATTCATTGTCATAACTGGTATTCAAAATTTACAAACCAACAGTATTGACTTTGTTTCCCTTTGTCCTATGTTGATTTTTGTTTTAGTTAACAAAATAAAAAGAAAAAGGAAGACCATGTTTTCTGTAATGCTCTGTATTTCATCAATACGGTTTACAATGTGTATGTCTCTTTATATAGACATCAGTACAAGAGTAAGAAAAGGCAATAAAAAAGAAACGGTTACAGCAGTGGACCACTACTAACAAGCTAAGGAATATTTCCAGAATCTTCTATGGCAGAAGTGGATGTGGCATAGTGAATTTTCTTTGGTTGTGCACTTGTATTGTGTAGGTTGATATGCCCCCTCGAGTCCATTGGGGTATCTGTCAACAACTATGGGTTTGGTGAACACATCAACCAGCTGATCTTTACTACCTTAAAAAGATACATGAGGTGTCATGGCAGCTTCTCTATCTCGGACAAAGTGAAAAATTATGTCCATGTACTTTGTACGAGAGTGATATACAAGATTTTCTGTTAAGTAAGTTGCTCCTAGATTATCACACCACAATGAGCCATGTATTTTGTACAAAACCCTTCGCAATGAGCCATGCCTTCCGTCACTCAATTGAGCCATCTACACGCAACTTGGTCTTGAAGACCCACCTGCAACCAACGAGATTAGAAACAAAGAAAGAAGGGACAAGAGCATCAAATTCCCTAGTCATTGCAGAACACCATTCGGAAAATTTCAAGGCAAGTGTGAAGGAAGATGGTTCATCAGGCATGACTGCAGTTGTCATGAGGCAATGACGTTGTGGATACGAAATGATATCATTAGTATACACTCTGGTCGAGAGGAATTAGTGTGAGATTTGGTAATGATTTGAGAATGTGAAGGGATTAAGGGTGGTTCAAAGAGAAAGTTAGAAGCAGAGCTGGAGAGGTTCTGAAATTAGCTTGATTCGAAAAGGAATAAGATGAGGAAGACACGACTATTGGACTTGGTGGAGGTTGATGGGTTGGGCTAGGAAAATTAATGGCCCAATGGAAATTGAACGTAAGGAATCAAGAGAAAAATTAGAAGATGGAGAAGTGGAGGCTATTGAGCCAAGAATTGAGTGCGGGAAACATGGAAGAGAGGCAGTATGGAGTGGGTGTGTGAAACCCAGGCCCACGTAGAACCCAGGCAGTCACACGGCGCCGTTTACTGGTAAGCTTTCTTTCTTTTATTTTTTTCTTCTTTTCTCTCGACGGTTACTGACTCACTCAAAAATGAGTAGCACAAAGGCTATCCCAAGTGCAGGAGGGTGTCGCGTAATAATTAGTAATAAATTCTTAGATCATCTCATCGGGGAAAGTTACTTAAAATCAAACTCGTTTAAATGGTGAAAATATTCACAAAGAGAAAATAAAAATGATGATATGTGCAATGGATGGAAGAGTGCAACAAGAATGAAAAAGGCACTAGTCATGGACTAGATTCACATTTTTGGATTTTTTAGTGTCGAAATGAAATGTAAAAAAAAGTAACAAATTGAAATTAACAATAAAAAAAAATCAACTAAACTAAATAACCTTAATTAATCTGAAAATTAAACAATAAAACAGAAATTATTTAAGTCCTAATTAAGCTTTAATCGATCTAATATACAATGAAACTGAGAGATTAATAAAACTAATCTAAGAATTAAACTAGATTAGAAAGTAATTGACAAAATATGAACTGAAAATTGAAAAGCCCAAAATCAAGATTCTAGGGTTCATCTTTGTATTCAAATCACAAATTCTCAAAATTAATGGCCCATAGCAATTGTAATCACTGTTAAATGAAAGCTTAAAGAAGCGAGAAAAATAAATAACAAGAAGTAAATAAACAGCAAATAAAATGCCCAAAAGTCTAAACCAAATATTTCAAAAATAAATCATAAACTTTAAACTAAAATTAAATAAATAGTAGAGAGTGAAAAGAGCAAGCCAAATGAATGGAGATGGAGGTGGTAGGCAATGAAGGAGGCGGTTGGAGCGGCAATTGGACCCTGGAAGAGTTCTTCAAATGTGCGGCGCTGGTCTCTAAAAAGTCTCCAATTTCGTGCTAATGATATGCTTAAATAGGGTAGGAAAGAAACCCTAATGTCTGTATATTCCCGCACACAAAATCGTTTAAAGTTTAGGACTCAACTTGATGGCCACTTACGCGCTTCAAGAGTTTGAATTTAGAAATTTTTATTAGAGACAACTTTGTAACCCTTTAAGATAGCTTTCCAATGCATCAAGAATCGTATCAATTCTAACTTTGAACGGAAAGTTATGATTAAAATAATAAAGTATGTTCATTCTGTCTCCTAACGCATTTTGGGCTCTGATTCGAATTACTCTTAAACCCCATCATTATCCTTATTTGAAGAGTCCAACACTCGTTGAAAGTTCTTATGTTGTTCCAACGTCTTACCCACTTGAAAGTCCTTTGAATTTGAAATTCGAAATAAAATAATAGAAATTAGAAATAAAATAAAATAAGAATAATAGAATATAAAAAATATGTTGTGCATGTGAATGAATATTGTCCAATTAAATCAAGTTATAAAATTAAGCATAAATCATGCAATTAACCAATTTAAATCACGACTCGGATTTATTCATCTTAACCATTTTTTCATCTAAAAACAATAATAATGTAATGAAATAAATAAAACATATTAGTTCTAAATGTATAAAATATGCAATTATTTAGCTCAATCAGTTACCCACGCCTCTCTCCTTTCAATTTTCACCTTTCTAAAATATCCACCCCACCAAATCCCATTTTCTCCCTCCCATACTTTTAGTTTGACTCAAGCCTCATCAGTTGAGTCTTTTCTCTTCACGCACAGGGCTTGCTGCAGGCTTGTTCTCTCTCCGTCTTTCACACCCTTCGATGTTTTTGGTGAATTTTTGGTGTTGCGGTTTGGGTGGATTTTCAAATTTAGTTGCCGAATCAAGCTAGAGTAAGCATCATCTCCCTCTCCATCTTATTTTCTTCCACCTCACAGCCCCTCACTGTCGACCCTCTCTTTCTCATCACTTGTAGATTTTTCTTTGTGATTATTGGTGCTGCGATTGTGGGAGATTCTCAATTAAGTGGCTAAATCAAACTTGGGTGCTGCATTTTCGTGGGTCCTCGAAGTTTTTTAACCGCCGAAGCCTATCATTGGAGACACTATCATTTGTTGGTAGGC
Organism: Juglans regia; assembly: GCF_001411555.2. Classification (NCBI taxonomy): domain Eukaryota; kingdom Viridiplantae; phylum Streptophyta; class Magnoliopsida; order Fagales; family Juglandaceae; genus Juglans; species Juglans regia. Next base: position 6,366,109 of record NC_049912.1, on the reverse strand, counting down.
CATTCTCATTCTATGTTTATCGCGCACGCACACACATTCACTTCAAGTTATTTTATTTCACTCCAATGAAACTTCTGGGATATGATTTCAAAATGTGTAGTCCGTGGGTTTTTGAGCATTTTTGTATAAGCAGACACCTTGTGTTGGAATGGTCTTGAGTTTGGATTAATTGGGTTGGTTGTGCAGTGAATTAAATGGATACTCAGGGTTGGGTAGTGGCTAATTTTGTACTATTCGAGTTTTATATGACCGGGTTAAATTATTTGGAGGTATATTATTGTTGTTTTGTTTGAGTTTTTGGTGGTTGCTTGGAGTTAAGGGCCACTAAAGTGGGGTTGATATAATGATTATTTGAGTTTGACGTTGGCTTTGGTGCGTGTATAAGTCAATATTGAAATTGGTATATGGTATTTTGAGTTGAAATGTGGGTTGTCCAGATTATTATACCGCTGTTTGAGTTGAGTTAATTTGCTGAAATATGGTTTGGAATTATCAATTTTAATTATTTAGATTGAAGTTGTGTTGTTGGTCACTAAAACTTAGTATATATTATTTTTTATGAATAGGTGACGAGACTAATAGAGGTCAAATTCAAGGCATAGATAATATGCTGCAGGAGTCAGGTAATCGGGGTTCCTATGCTAGGCTTTACATAAATAGTTTAGACTGAGGTTAATTTTTGTGAAAATTATGCATGTTTTGTTATTAAATGAGAACTTGGGAAAAACAACAGCGATTATTTATTTGCATTACTCATGAAATCTATATAAAAAAAAGAAAATTTTTCTGACATGCATTGTGCAGACATGAGCTATATTTTGTCATGATGTCTCTGAAATCTGAAAAATGGCGATATTGAAAATTTAAAAAATTGTACATTGATTTAGAAAGATGCTCTGACTTTTGTTTTCAGTATGTAAGAAGGATATGAATATGTTTTGGTACTCTGTTTTGTTTTGATATGGCATCTAAAAACCTTTGGCATGGTGTACTGATTTTGTATTTGACTTTGTCTCTGCTCTACTCTGTTTGGGTTGGTACCAACTTCTCTGTCTTTGAGTGCACTCACTTTGAAAACAAAGTATTTTTTATATGGTCTTTCCTGTGTGCACATTCGGGGCTCCGAGAGTAATAAGGGAAATATTCACTTGTCACTTCCCAGTTTGGCCACTGGGGATAGCACAATCCTACCATGGGGTGAAACGTGGTCTCTGCTCTGTGAGATGCTCTGTTTTGATGTGATGATGATGTTCAGGTTATGTTATGTCAAAGTACTCTAGGTTTTATGTGTCTTAAAACAATCGCTCAGTTTCATTTGAAAACATGTTTTGTTGCATGATAACTTTGGAAAAAATTTTATTCTGCATACTTTACTTTGTAAATGTTTATATTTGCATGCAAGTATATGTCATCTATTTACTGAGTTGTTGATAACTCACCCCTTATCTTCATAATATTTTCAAATGATATGGATCGTCCAACTAAGGACCAGAAATAGGAAATGTGAGCATATCTAAGCTGAGGAGAAGGTGTCGAGTACCATAGGGTACTACTGTTAAAAGAATGATTTCTGATGTCTTTTGGATTTAATTATGTATTTAATTTAGTAGGACTAAAGGATTTTTCAATTTATTATGTTATGACTACTGGGAGATTGTGGACCCCTTGGTTTATTATTATTATTACAATGATGACTTTGTAGAGTTTATAATGTGTTTATTTATAAAATATGAGATTGTTTACTGTTTATGAAATCTTTGGTGATCTTAGATATGTTGGGAGACATGTTTATAAGTGACAGGTAGTAATTCACCCAACTATCCAGGTACGGGGCTTTACAGTTGGTATCAGAAGCAGGTTTGAGATTCTGCAGACTATAGTATGTGAGATTTCAAATTATAGATAGACTTTAAAAGAAATCAATTTCAGATTTGATATGATTGTGGAGCGGACTATAAGGTTGAATATTGTTGGTATTGGAGGTTTTAGAATTTGAAAACTTTAAGAATGATTTTGATGTATTGGATTTTACGGGTTTATGAGCTGAATTCATGTTGTTTGAGGTTTGTTTTGATTCTGAAGATTATTATATAGATTTGATGGGGTTAAAGTTTTAGACTTTGGAGATTGATCATTACTACTATTGCGCGTACTTATTTTCTCTTTATTATAGGTACCTTTATAACTTTGAAGTATTATATATATATATATATGTGTGTGTGTGTGTGTGTGTGTGTGTGTGTGTGTTGTTTTACGGGTACCACTAATTATTTATATTTATATGAACTCTATATTTTTTGAAACAATTAGTAAAGATTCAAGTTTTTTTCAAGATGCCACCTCGTCGTCGAGAACGAAATATGTCAGATCTGAACGCAACCGAGGACGAAAGGGAAGCAAGTTCGAGTGTTTCCAAAGTACTTCGAGCAGCGGAATATCAATTAATAGATGATCTCGAGCAGAATTCCTCAGGTCGCCAACGCAACTATAATGAAAGAGGTTGTATTGTAGAACAATTCAATCAGATGCAGCCCCTTCATTTGATGGGAGAAACGAACCAACCCCGACGAAAGATTGGGCTCAGGATATTGAGGAGATATTGGGGGTCCTAACCTGTACAGATGAACAGAAGGTGGCGTACGCCACATTCAAGTTGATCGGGGAGGCGAAAAGATGGTGAATTTCTGAAAAAACTATCAGATGGATGCATTTCAAGCAGATTTTTCTTGAGCTCTTCTTCCTAAGCTTGGTCTGAGACGACAAGACTATGGAATTCGCCACTTTGGTGTAGAGAGCTATGAGTGTACACCAATATGCAGCCATATTTACTGAGTTGTCACTTTTTGTTGTGTACCTGATCCCTGAGGAGAAAAAGAAGGCACGTAACTTCGAACAAGGGCTAAACGAAAAACTTTATGAATGAGTGGTGGGCTTCCAGATTCGAAACTTTTCAGAGTTGGTGAATAAGGCCACAGTTTTTTAACGAAGCCTTCAAATAAGCGCTATACTGCATGAGCAAAGGAAGATGACTACTCCATCTAGGTACCATTCTGGCATGGACCATGGACTGTGAAAAAAGAGAAATGAAGGGAATAGCTTAGGTAAGAGGCAAGTTCAGGGTAAGCAACAACCATATCCGTATAGGACATGCAATCAAGTGCATTCCAGGGAGTGCATAAAAGGGGTATGATTATGTTTCCTTTGCGGCAAACTAGGACACTACATCAAGAACTGCCCATTGCAAATGGATAGCAACAAGGCGACCATACTGCCACCTAGAGAGGCTGAGGATAGGAATGATATGATCACTGGTATGACTTCTTTGTTTTCCTTTAAGGTGGGTTTTTTTTTTTTTTTTTTTATCTATTGGTTATGGTTAAGACTTTGGATATTTTAGTTCATGGATAATGTTGAACGTGATCATGGGTACTCTTTTTTTGTTTTCTAATAATGTTATTGTGTTATTTGACTCGGAAGCGACACATTCATTTGTTTCCATGGCTTACTCTAGATTTTGCACTTTAGAAACCGAAAAGTTGAAGCACAAGTTAGTGGTCGCGACCTCAACAGAAAATTTGATAGTCTGTTGTGAGATTCTACCAGGGTGTCCTTTATCTATTGAGGGAAGGTTAATGCCAGCATATTTAATAGTGTTTCACATGATCGGGTTTGATGTGATTTTGGGTATGGATTGGATGGCTTCCTACTATGCCAGTATTGATTGTTTTAAAAAGGAAGTGGTATTTAGACCCCTAAAAGAAAGTGAATTTCGGTTTACAGGGTTGAAAGTGAGGTTGCATCCACCCATCATATCTGTCATTCAGGTTGGAAAATTGTTACGTGATGGTTGTCAGAAGTTCTTAGCCTGCGTGGCAGAAGCACTAAAAGAGGAGTTGAAGCTAGAGCAAATACCTGTTGTGAGTGAATATTTAGAGGTTTTCCTAAAAGATTTACCTGGACTGCCACCTGAGCGGGAGGTACAATTTGCTATTGAATTAATCCTAGGCACGACACCCCTTTTAAAAGCACCTTACCAGATGACACCGTCTGAATTAGTGGAACTTGAGGAGCAGTTGCAAGATTTGTTGGACAAGGGTTTCATCAAGCCCAGTGTATCACCTTGGGGAGCTCCAGTTCTTTTTGTGAAAAAGAATGTTGGATCAATGAGAATGTGTATTGATGACATGGAACTTAATCCAGTGACCATAAAGAATAAGTAACCGCTACCCCGTATAGAAGATTTGTTTGATCACCTCTAGGGTGCTCAGGTATTTTCAAAGAGTGATCTTCGATCTAGTTACCATCAATTGAAGATCAAGGCAGAAGATGTGGCTAAGATGACTTTCAGGACCCGTTATGGCCATTATGAGTTTTTTGTCATACTTTTTGGCCTGACAAACGCCCCATCAGTATTCATGGATTTGATGAATAGGGTGTTCCATGAATTTTTGGATAAGTTTGAGGTTGTTTTGATTGATGATATACTAATATACTTCAAAAGCAAGACTGAGCATGAAGAACATTTGAAGCTGGTACTTGAGATACTCAAAGATAAAAAGTTCTTTGCTAAATTGAAGAAGTGTGAATTTTGGGTAGAATCGCATTTATGGGGCATGTAGCTTCCAAAGATGGCATTTTAGTGGACTCGGAAAAAGTTGAAGCAGTAGTTAATTGGTCAGCACTGAAGAATGTTCATGAGGTTAGAAGTTTTTTGGGATTGGCAGGTTATTACTGTCAATTCATTGATGGTTTCTCCAGGATAGCAGTTCTTCTCATTGCACTCACCAGAAAGAATAATAAGTTTGAATGAACAACAAAGTGTCAAGAAAGTTTTCAAGAGTTGAAATAGAGATTAGTGACAGCTTCAATGTTAACAGTCCCCACTACTAAAGGAGGATTTGTAGTTTACAACGATGCATCAAGGCTTGGTTTGGGGTGTGTATTGATGCAACATCGGTAGGTTATGGCATACGCCTCATGACAATTGAAATTTTATGAACAAAATTATCCCACGCATGATCTGGTACTCGCGATAGTCATTTTTGTACTTAAGATTTGGAGACACTATTTGTATGAGGAAAAGTGCGAAATCTATTCGGATCACAAGAGTTTGAAATATTTCTTTACCCAGAAGGAATTAAATATGAGGTAGAGGAGATGGCTTGAATTTATCAAGGATTATGATTGCACCATCAATTATCACCCAAGCAAAGCTAATGTTGTAGTTGACGCCTTAAGTAGGAAGTCAATGGGACCGGTAGTTGCAACCCTTACCACTCAACATATGTTGTTAATGGACTTAGAAAGAGCTGGCATTGAGGCCATCACTAGTGATACAAGTACTTTCATGGCCAGTTTGACCGTTCAACCAGCCTTGATAAATAGAAGCAAAGCTGCTCAAAAAGTGGATTCAGGGTTGGTGAAGCTAAAGGAAGGAGTCAGGAACGGGGATAAATTTGACTTTAGCATTTCCAAGGATGGAGTTTTGAGGTTTTGAGGTAGATTATGCGTGCCAGCTAATGATGAACTGAAAAGGGTAATTCCTGAATAAGCACACAATTCTTTGTACACAGTTCACCTAGGGAGTACCAAAATGTATCAGGACTTGAGAGAGTCTTTATGGTGGAATGGCATGAAAAGAGAAATTTCTAAATTTGTGGAACAATGCCTAACTTGCCAACAGGTGAAAGTGGAGCATCAAAGACCAACATGATTGTTACAGCCACTCCAAATTCCAGAGTGGAAGTGGAAGTGGAAGTATATCTTTATGGACTTTGTGACAGGCCTACCAAGGACATTGAGCATTCAAGATGCTATATGAGTAATCGTGGATCGTTTAACGAAGACTGCTCATTTTGTGCCCATTAAAGTTTCTTATAAACTGGAGAAACTAGTTGAGCTGTATGTGCGGAAGATAGTGAGGTTGCATGGAGTACCGGTATCCATTGTGTCGGATAGAGACCCTCATTTCACTTCCAAGTTCTGGCAAAACTTACAAGAGGCAATGGGTAATAAGTTAAGTTTCAGTACTGCTTTTCACCCTTAGACAGATGGGCAGTTAAAAAGGACTATTCAGATCTTAGAAGACATGTTGAGGGCATGCGTGATGGATTTTAAGGGAACTTGGATGCTACATTTACCATTGGTCGAGTTTGCTTATAATAGTAGTTTTCAGGCTAGCATTGGAATGGCACCCTACGAGGTTTTGTAAGGCAGAAGGTGTAGATCTTCATTATATTGGGATGAAGTAGGTGAAAGGAAACTTTTGGGGTCAGAGATTATTTAGCAAACCACAGAGAAGATAGATATTATTCGGGCTAGAATGAAAGCAGCTCAGAGCCGACAAAAGAGTTATGCAGACAAACGTCGCCGCCAGTTAGAATTTGAGGTTGGAGATAAAGTATTTTGAGGATACCACCGATGAAAGGAGTTATGAGATTTGGCAAGAAGGGTAAGTTAAGCCCAAGATATATTGGACCATTTGAGATTCTTGATTAGATTGGACTAGTGGCTTACAGGGTGGCATTACCACTGGCACTCTCGGGAGTACACAACGTGTTTCATATGTCTATGTTGAGGAAGTAAATCCATGACCCCACCCACGTTATAGATCATGAACTACTTCAGATTCAAGAGAATATGACCTACACCGAGGAACCAATATGGATTTTGGATAGAAAAGAGCAAGTGCTACGGTCTCAAACTATCCCTTTGGTTAAAGTGTTGTGGAATAATCATGCTATTAACAAAGCTTCATGGGAATTGGAGGAAGAGATGAGAGATAAGCACCCACGGTCTTGAACTATCCCTTGAATGCGAGGTTGATATATTGATTATTTGAGTTTGACGTTAACTTTGGTAGGTGTATAGGTCAATATTGAAATTGATATATGGTATTTTGGGCTGAAGTGTGGGCTGTCCAAATTATTATATGGCTGTTTGAGTTGAGTTAATTTGCTGAAATATGGTTTGGAATTAGGAAAATACTACTCTTACCGCTAGTTTCTACCGTTATGAGTTTTTTTATTTTTAATTTTTATTATTTTTTACTTAATGATTAAGTAAGTATTTTTTAATAATATTATAATTTTTTTATTTTTTTAAATATATTTAAATGTGTTAAAAAAATACATGTAAGAAAATACAAAAAAAAAAAAAAACTCATCTCAAAACCACTAGCGGGAGCCCCAGCGGTGGGAGTAGCACTGCTCTTGGAATTATGTGTTTAAATTATTTAGATTGCAATTGTATTGTTGGTCATCAACACTTAGTGTATATTATTTTTTATGAATAGGTGACGAGACTAATAGAGGTCGAATTCAAGGCATAGATAATAAGCTTCAGGAGTCAGGTAAGCAGAGTTCCTATACTAGGGTTTACACGAATGGTTTAGACTGAGGTTGATTTTTCTGAAAATCATGTATGTTTTGTTATGAAATGAGAACTTGGGAAAAACAACATCGATCGTTTATTTGCATTACTTATGAAATCTATAAGAAAAAAAAAATGTTTCTGACATGCATTGTGTAGACGAGCTATATTTTGTCATGATGTTTCTTAAATATGAAAAATGGCAATATTGAAAATCTGAAAAAATTGTGCATTGATTTAGAAAAATGCTCCGACTTTTATTTTTAGTACGTGAGAATGATCTAAATATGTTTTGGTACTCTGTTTTGTTTTGATATGGCATCTGAAAACCTTTGGTATGGTGTACTGATTTTGTATCTGACTCTGTCTCTGCTCTGCTCTGCTCTGCTTTGTTTGGGTTGGTAACAACTTCTCTATCTTTGAGTGCACCCACTTTGGAAACAAAATAGTTTTTATGTGGTCTTTCCTGTGTACATACTCGGGGCTCTAAGAGTAATAAGGGAAAGATTCACCTCTGTCTCTGCCCGGTTTGGCTACTGGGGATAGCACAACCTTACCACAGGGTGAAATATGGTCTCTACTATGTGAGATGCTCTATTTTGATGTGATGATGATGTTCAGGTTATGTTATGCCAAAGTACTCGGGATTTTATGTGTCTTAAAACTATCGCTCTGTTACATTTGAAAACATGTTTTGTTCTGCATGATAACTCTAGAAAATATTTTGTTCTGCATACTGTATTTTGTAAATGTTCATGTTTGCAAGCTAGTATATGTCCTCTGCTTACTGAGTTATTAAACTCACCCCTTATCTTCATAATATTTTTAGATGATGTGGATAGTCCAACTAAAGACTAGGAATAGGAAATGTGAGCATGACTAATCTGAGGAGAGGGTGTCGAGTACCCTAGGGTACTACTGTTAAAAGAAGGATTTCTGATGTCTTTTAGATTTAATTATGTCTTTGGTTTAGTAGGACTTAAGGATTTTTTAGTTTATTATGTTGTGACTACTGGGAGATTGTGGACCTCTTGGTTTATTATTATTATTATTGCAATGATGACTTTGTGGAGTTTATAATGTGTTTATTTGGAAAATATGAGATTGTTTACTGTTTATGAAATCTTTGGAGATCTGAGATGTGTTAGGAGCCATGTTTATAAGTGACAGATAGTAATTTACCGACCCATCCGAGTACAAGGCGTTTCAGGGTGGGCTGGGCTGAGTGGGAGTAGAAGAATTGATTTGGAAAGGGAAGATATGTTCAGCAAAAAGAACATCACATGAGATATACATGCATTTGTGAGTGAGATCTAGGCACTTGTACCTTTTGTGGGATGAACTATACCCTAGAAAAATGCAAGGAGTAGACCAAAAATTCATTTTATGACGATTAGAAGGTCTTAAGTTTGGCCAACATTGACACCCAAAGACTTTGAGAAATTTATAATCAAGGGGTTTATAATAAACCAAAAAATATGGGGATTTATTTTTTAGAATTGGTGTGGGATGTAAATTAATGAGATATAGTGCTGTTTCAAAAGCATCATCCCAAAAGGAGAAAGGGAGTGATGTTTGGGCAAGGAGAGTAAGTCCAGTTTCAACAATGTGATAGTATTTGACTCAATAATCCCATTTTGTTGATGGGCGTGAGGATGAAAGAAATGATGAGAAATACCTAGTTGTTGACATAGATTTGTTAAAGACCGAAATTCACCACCCGCATCTGTTTGTATGGAAATAACTTTAGTATTGAAAAATCGTTGGACAAAGGTAATGAAGGAAGTAAAAACTGCTAATACATCAGACTTATATTTAAGAGAAAAAAATCATGTAAATCTAGTAAAATGGTCCACTATGAAAAGATAATAACGGAATCCATTTCTTGAAATAAAAGGCTTTACAGACCTACTGGAGCCTTTTGGAAAGGTGAGTTGGTGAGATTTAGCTAGTGGGCAGTCGGGACAAGTAAAAGGAGAGTCACTGTGAACAAAAGGCAAACAGCTTCTATTCACTATGCGAGACACAGAGGGGTGACCCAAATGCTTGTGCCATTGAGGAAAAGGAACTCGTTCACCGATCGTGGCAGAAGGATTGGATGATGACGAAGGTGAAGGAAACTGGTAGAAGCCATCACGTTGAGGTCTGCTGGTGAGGAGCATCCTCGTCAATTTGTCCTTAACCAAAAAATAGTTGGAATGGAATTCAAAGAAACATGCATTATCAGAACAAAATTTAGCAACTAAAACAAGGTTTTTTGTAATGGAAGGAGCATGAAGAACATTAAAAAGCTGAAAGGAAGTAGAGGAGGAATGAAGAGAAGAGTCATCAATGTTACTAATTGGTAGCCCGTTGCCGTTGCTCACACGGATCTGGTTATTCCCACTATAAGGTGCTGATGAGAGGTTAAGTTGTGATAGGTCATGCGTGATGTGGTGGGTTGCGGCAGAGTCAGGATACCAAGTGGGGTCTGCTATGGACGAGGGAGAGGTGTAGTGAGCAAAGAAGGAGTTCGGAGGTGCAAACTAGTTATAAAGGAAATCGTATAGGTGTAACCAACTGATTTACTTGACTAAAGGAAATCGTATAGGTGTAAAACTGACTTACGTCTATCCCCTGTAAATCTGCTACCCGATAGTATAGGAGCCTCTTGTTATGGCATTTGAATATTTTTGATATCATCGTATATTTAAACTTGTAACTGCAATATCATGTACAACCCTTATATATAGAGGACACTCTCATATCAATAAAATAAGTTTTCGTATCTTCTATATGGTATCAGAGATCAAATTCTCTAACGAGTTTTTTTTTCTAAATGGCCACATCCTCTGAGTCTGTGATCGTCAACAACTCTGAGCCCAATGGCAATGGCGACACTCATCTTGTTGCCATTAATGCCGGCTCTCAGCTTCCTTTAAAGCTGACACCTTCCAACTTCCCTTCATGGCGTGCCCAACTGATGTCTTTACTCATTGGCTATGATCTTCAAGGTTACCTTGACGGCACCTTTGTCTGCCCGTCATCGAAGCTTCCCACCAGCACCTCCTCCTCTGCAGCTGTTCCAAATCCAGCCTACTGGCACTGGTTTAGGCAAGATAAGCTACTCCTTCATGCTATCCTTGCATCAGTTTTCAAACCAGTAATGCCACTCATTGCTTCTTCATCTACTGCTCGTGATGCATGGTCAAAGTTGCAACGATTGTATGCCAATCGTTCATGCACTCGTGTTATGCAACTTAAGGAGGAATTGACTCTCATTCAACGAGAGTCTCACTCGGTCTCGGAGTATCTTCATGCCATTAAGGCTCTTGTTGATGAACTTGTGGTGATTGACTCTCCCGTCTCAGCGGATGATATTACACTTTATGTTCTCAATGGCCTCGGTCCTGAATTCTATGATATTGCAGCACCTATTCGGACACGTGAAACTTCTCTTACATTTGAAGAACTTCATGACATGTTAGTTGGTCATGAAAACTACCTAAAACGTATTGAAGCTTTCAACTCATCTCTAGTTGCTACTGCAAACTCAACCCAGCGTCGTCCTGCTGGTTCCAAATCAAATCGCAATCAACGTTTCACCCATGGATCCTCTGGCCAGCAATGCACCAACTCTAGTCGATATGGTCGTAAAGAGAGGACTGGTAAGCCACAAATTATTTGTCAGCTATGTGACAAAGTGGGACACTCAGCCAAGTTCTGTCGCTCAGTTTCTACTGAAAAGTCAGCAAATTGTGCCACTACAAGCGAATCAAATGACAAGAAATGGCTTGTGGATTCAGCTGCTTCCCATAACATTACCTCAGATCTTGCAAACTTATCCATTCACTCGGAGTACGATGGCACGGATGAGGTCGTCATTGGCGATGGTTCAGGTTTGCGAGTCACACATGTTGGCTCTATAAATATTCCCTCCTCCTCGAAAACATTTACCTTAACCAATACTCTTTGTGTCCCTAATATTCACAATAATTTTATCTCAGTTCATAATTTTACTCGCTCTTATAATGTTTATCTGGAGTTTCATCCATTTCATCTTCTTGTGAAGGATCAGAGCACGGGGACGACTCTTCTTCACGGTAAATGTAAGGATGGTATCTATCCAATGCCAATGGTTCCTATTGCTACCAAATCCTCTGTTTTAGCACTGGTTGGTGAACGCACCACGTCTGAAATATGGCATAAACGACTTGGGCATCCGTCAAATAAAACTGTTGATCTGGTCATTCGTCAGTTTTCTCTTCCAGTTGCAGTGTCTCGTTCCTCTTCATCATCCCTTTGTACTGCTTGTCAATGCAATAAAAGTCATAAATTGCCTTTTTCTCCTACTTCTCTCATTAGCACTCATCCTCTGGAATATATCTATACAGATATTTGGGGACCTACGTCCTCCACCTCACTTGATGGGTTTCGGTTTTATGCATTGTTTGTTGATCATTTTACCAAGTACTCGTGGTTGTTTCCAATTCGTCAAAAGAGTGAGGTCCACACCATTTTTGTTCAGTTAAAAGGGCTACTTGAAAACCAATTTGGTTTTAAAATTAAGCACTTATACTCGGATAATGGAGGGGAATATTATGCTCTTCGCAAATATCTTTCTTCTAATTCCATTAGTTGGCTAACCACCGCTTCTCATACACCGCAACAAAATGGTATAAGTGAACGTCGACATCGTCACATCGTCAAAACCGGCTTAACTTTATTAAGTCAGGCAAATCTTCCTCCATCTTATTGGTCCTATGCCTTTCAAGCCGCGGTTTATTTAATAAATCGTATGCCGACGGCTGTTTTAAAAAATAAGAGTCCCTTTGAGTGCTTATTTGGTCGTCTATCTAATTACAAGAAATTGCGAATTTTCAGTTGTCAATGTTATCCATGGTTAAAACCTTATACTACCAATAAGCTACAACCAAAATCAGTGCCTTGTCTCTTCTTAGGTTACTCGAATTCTCAAAATGCCTATAAGTGTATGGCCCTTGATACTTCCCGCATCTACTTGTCTCGGCATGTTGTTTTTGATGATTGTCTATTTCCTTTCTCTTCCTCTGCCCAGGTCACTATGTCCTCACTGTCAATTTCAGGTGCTAACTTACAACATCCTGCAATACCAACGGTGCCTTCCACTGGACTGACACCTTCCTTGCATGAGACCGTGACGAACAGAACTCCTCCAGCTCCAAATCTGTTTGCTCAGCCAACCACCTCACCTGCACAACATCATCCAGCAGAAATTACTCAACTCGACACACATGCACAATCCCGTCCATCAGAAATATCCCAACCCGAAACACCTGCACAACCCAGTTCAGCACCAATATCTCCACCTGAAACATCTGCAGCTCCAACCCAACCCATTCGTACTCATACCATGATCACCAGATCTATGAATAATATTCATAAACCCAAGCAGCTTTATCTAGCTACAAAACACCCTCTTCCTCAACCTGTAGAGCCAACATGTGTATCTCAGGCCTTGAAGGATCCCAAGTGGCGACATGCTATGTCAGAGGAGTTCACGGCTTTGGTTAAACATGGCACTTGGGAGCTTGTTCCACCCAGCTCAACCATCAAACCCGTGGGCTGAAAATGGGTTTTTCGAATAAAACGAAATCCTGATGGTAGTATCTCTCGCTATAAAGCGGGGTTGGTGGCAAAAGGATTTCATCAACGGCATGGTTTTGATTATAATGAGACGTTCAGCCCGGTTGTGAAACTAGTGACTATCCGAGCTGTCCTCTCCATTGTTGTTCAGAAAAATTGGCCCATTCGCCAACTGGACGTTAATAATGCATTTTTACATGGCCGACTTCAGGAGGATGTTTTTATGATTCAACCTCCGGGTTTTGTTGATCCTAATCTGCCTTCTAACGTTTGCAGGTTAAAGAAGTCCTTATATGGCTTAAAACAAGCACCTCGTGCTTGGTATCAAGAACTGAGTACTTGCCTTCTTCAGTTGGAATTTCAACAGTCCAAGTCGGATTCCTCTTTATTCATTTATAATTGTGATGGAGTCACGCTATTTTTTCTTATCTATGTGGATGATCTCTTACTCACAGGTAGTGACTCTACCGTTATTTCTAAAGTGGTTGAACAACTTGGTCGTCGGTTTTCTCTAAAGGATCTTGGATCCTTAAATTACTTTCTTGGTGTCGAAGTCATATCAGTAAAACAAGGGCTGTTCCTATCCCAACAAAAATATATTCGGGATCTTCTCACTCGCACAAAGATGGACGGTGCCAAGGCAGTGATGACTCCACTTGCCACCAAGGATGTACTTCAGCTTCATGATGGATCTTCTTCTACTGATCCAAGTGAGTATCGCCGAGTTATAGGAGCTCTCCAATATTTGTCATTTACTCGACTTGACATCGCCTTCCCGGTCAACAAGCTGGCTCAGTTCATGCATAAACCGTCTCAGCTTCATTGGACTGCTGCCAAACGAGTTCTGCGATATTTGAAGGGCACTCTTAATCATGGTATTCTTCTCAAGCGCACTGGAAATCTAACTCTTCAAGGGTTCTCTGATGTGGATTGGGCAGGTGATAAGGATACCAGATCCTCCACCTCTGCCTATCTAATTTTTCTGGGTGCATGCCAAATATCCTGGAGAACACGAAAGCAGCGTGCGGTAGCCCGTTCGTCCACTGAAGCAGAGTACCGGGCTTTTGCTTTAGCCACCTCAGAACTAATTTGGATTCGTTCACTGTTCCATGAGCTTGGTGTTCCGATTTCTAAGCCTCCACATTTATTGTGCGACAACATTGGTGCTACTCAATTAAGTCTTAATCCAGTAATGCATTCAAGGATGAAGCATATTGCTATTGATCTCCATTTCGTTCGGGATCTAGTCTCAAAAGGAATGCTACAAGTCTCCCATGTCAGCACCCACGATCAACTCGCAGACTTCTAACTAAGCCTTTGTCACGACAAAAATTTCAAAACTTATGCACCAAAATTGGCTTATCTGATGGCACGCCTATCTTGAGGAGGAAATCGTATAGGTGTAACCAACTGATTTACTTGACTAAAGGAAATCGTATAGGTGTAAAACTGACTTACGTCTATCCCCTATAAATCTGCTACCCGATAGTATAGGAGCCTCTTGTTACGTCATTTGAATATTTTTGATATCATCGTATATTTAAACTTGTAACTGCAATATCATGTACATCCCTTATATATAGAGGACACTCTCATATCAATAAAATAAGTTTCCGTATCTTCTATACTAGTAGGCATGGTCGAATCGGTAATGGCATTGCAGTGCAATATGGCCAGGTTTATTACAAACCTGACAAGTGGGTCTTTGTTGGTTATAAGATGAAGGATTAGAGGTGGGGTGGGAAGAGTTTGAGCTACGACCTCGATGATTATAGAACCTGCTTCGTCCTCTATTAAAATGACCTCCTCGGTAAGGTGGTCTTCCTCGTTGATCACGAGATGGATGTCCAGTACTCAAGTTTGCAGATGGCTCAAAAAGATTGGAAGTGTTGCTGCTGCAAGAAAGATGAGAGATTCGACTTTCTTGAATCAGGAGTAGATGATATAATTCATGAGAGGTAACAGGCTCAGCTCGAGTAGTTATGGAAGTGATAAAGGACTCGTAAGATGGTCCAAGACCTTTCAAGATATAAGTCACAAAGTCTTTATCAGGTAGTGGATTTCCAGTGGCTGAAAGAGTGTCAGCTAGCATACGCACTCTGCTAAAATAGTCTGAGATGGATTGGTCACCTCGAGACAAGTTGGTAAGTTGAAACCGAATTTGGAAATCTTTAGCTTGTGAGTGGGAGCTGTACATGGATTCAAGAGCTAGCCAAAGCTCACGGGATGTAGTTGCAGAGGCAACATGCCCAATGACTGACTCAGTGAGGGAAGAAAAAAGGATGCTGAGTATTAACTGATCAGTCCGTCTCCATGAAAGGTAAGAAGGATTAGGTTGAGTAGTGGAGGAAGAAGAAGCATTTTGTGTAACTAAGAGAGTGGGAGAAGGAAAATGGCCTCTCAAATATGTCTGAACTCACCATATGATGTAATTTTCTGGGTTGAGTTTAATGGTGACTATATGAGAAAATGAGGACGTAAGGGAGGGAGAAGGTGTGCTGAGGTTGGTTGGTTCAGTGGCCATGGTGAGACGAAGGATCAAGAGACTGCTAGTCAGCAGCTCTGATTCCATAACAGAATGAAAAGAAAAAGACCATGTTTTCTGTAATGCTCTGTATTTCATCGAAACGGTTTACAATGTTTACGTCTCTTTATATAGAATAGACATCAGTACAAAAGTAAGAAAAGGCAATAAAAAAGAAACGGTTACAGCAGTGGACCACTACTAAACAAAGAAATATTTCCAGAATCTTTTATGGCAGAAGTGGACGTGGCAGAGTGAATTTTCTTTGTCTGTGCACCTGCATTGCTCTTTGGCTGTGCACTTGTTGTGTAGGTTGATATTAGTCAATAATAGATCCTTAACAAAAAACAATACAAATGTAATAATTAACCTATGGCGAAACAAAATTTAATATTATAATACAATGAGACCAACTCAAACGCATTTTTTAAGTTCTCTTCCCAACAGGATGCAGTCTGGCCAATGCCTTCCTAGCAGCTTCACAGATAAATCAGCATGCAGAGAGAACAACTGGAGATAAACCAAATGGAGGGTATATGTGCAGATGGCAACAGAGCCTCATCTTTAATATTCAAAATTGATGAAGCCAGATCCCAAGGACCTCGGAAACCCAGATAGCCCAAACACAACGAAAGCAGTCATCTATATTTTTCACCATTCACCAGCAATTCCATCACCAGGTCATTCCAAGAGTCAATTGGCCCTGGCAAGCACCAATGTAAGCAATCATTCTGAACTTTGGCATTCTTATCTTTCCCAAAAGGATGGAATTTCCTGTAGGGTCCCGGGTGTCCGTCCGGCCGCAGTACCGAAAGGCGGGTTGTATCTAATAGCTTCAAAATTACCCCATTTTCAGACCCTACACTTGCAGCCTTCTCAACTTCTTCCAACTCGATGTCACGCATTATAGTGTCGACATCTCTCATCTCAATCTCGCCATCCTTGAATGGCACTGTTCGATTGCAGTACCCTCCGCTGAACCACTCTCCATTCTCAAAGTGATCAGGTGTGGTAGTTCTGAAGAAGACAAATGGCTTATGGTTGTGGTATTCATCATGCATTACAAAGTTGAGAACCAGCTGAAGTGCCTTGCGGTATGCATAGTCAAATCCTAGCTCTGTTAAGTTCTTTCCAGGGCAGTAATGACAGCCTGCGATGGTGTTGTTCTCATTGTAAATTGCTGTTTTGAGAAACCATTTTCCACCGGCAATCACCACGTAATCAAAGTTCTTGTATTGATCCGTCCATTTTTCGTCAAGTTTGTCAAGGTAAAGCTGGACTTCTGATGAAGACACGCCATTCATGTCCTCGAAGATTGCTGCTTTAACGAGGAAAGGAGTCCATATTACTGAAAGCGTGAAGTTGTGAGCAGGAAAATGCCATCTTTTGGATCTGTATTCCTCATCGTGGTAGACCTCAACAGCTTCTTCGACCTGTGGAACATAATCATGGAAAATTGATTAGTTGCATAATATGAAGGACCAAACTGTTAAAAACTGATAGGAGGATATGTATCAGAGGCTCTAGAACCAACAAAACATCGATGGAAACTTCTTCAGACAGCAAAACTAAGTAATCATGTCAGGTACTGGCAGTAGGTCCTAGTGTATCTTTACCACACTTCTTTAACGCTATGTTTGGTAAGTGAAGTAATATGAGATTATTTCACTACTATTCTTAACCAGTTCATTACTACTATTCACAAACTATTCATTAGTTTTTCACTACTATTTACAAATTATCTGAGATAACCTCAACATCCAAATGTAGCCTCGAAGATGATACAGATAAGAGAGATCTATCCCACTTTGCATTTTCTCCCAGTCGTGTAAACCCTTTTTATGAAGTACCCAGATTGTTTACAGAAAGATGGTGAAAATGGATACGCATTAAGGAGAAATGAGAACATAGAACACTATCAGTAGTTATAGAAGTTGTTGGTTTCCTTGCTTCTTTCTTTTCCTTTATTCTAGAGGACTTGATTTAAATAACCGGTATCGTGCTGATCACAAGTAGAGCCAAGCCAATTAGTGCTAATGACAGAAGTGCAGACGAAAAACCAATTACAGCAACAGTAATGCCCTCACAACTAATTATTGACTTTCAAGAGAAAGCCAGTACTCCACATGGTAGGTAAACCAGCTTAGCCAAGCCAAGACAAGACACCACAACCTCTTCAGAGCAGTAGTCTAACATAAAAGGGACAGCTGTGCTCCACTAATGAAATCAGCATTGATGGTTGAAGTTGGATTATGACAGTATCTTTATGATCTACCAGCGCAGAAAAATAACTGAAAAATAAGAAGAGCGGTACCTAAAATGTAATTTTGAACATATCAATATCAATAGCTTAGCAGTTGCTGTGTGCCAAAATCTGATATTTATAAGCAAAAACATAAACTTCAGCTTAAAAGTGTACCTGAGAGAGGATACAGAGTAAAGACTGCACATGGTTACGAGAGATGGAATCACCAATAAACGCCCAAGATTTATCCCTCATAAGGTCTAGAAATCTGTGAGAATTGAACCTTGGTAATTCACAGTCCCTTGGATTCCACCTCCAGTAAAGATAACCTGAATCTGGCCGTCCATTCCTCATACAATTTTGATGGTCTTCAATCACATGGCAGCTCTTATTGGTGTAAGCTGGGCCTGATTGCTCAGCTATCCAGTCTCCCTTGAATATATCACATTTTACTGAAACTATATTGCGTAAATTAAAATCAATAGAAATCAATGTATGATGGAAGATTGTGGCGGGCAACAGATCCAACAGTATTAAGGAATTAAACTCAAGCAAGAAACCACTTTCATATACATTCTTGGAGATAGATTTCAGATATAAATTAGCATAAACTACACAAGTTTCTAAGTGCCCAACAACTGAAGAACCAGTGAGTAGTTGAGCTGAATGATCTGGCTGGACTGCCATGTGAATTGCATCAGTTTCACCTCACATAAAGATGGTAAAAACAGGAAGAAGATTCAAGAAGTTGCCATTCCTAAATAGCAAATAAAGATTCATAAAAAGATTCAAGAAAGCCATTTATAAGTTAATCATTCATGCACATCTTAACATAAACAAAAACATATATATTAAAAAGATGGAAAACTTCCTTACCATTCTCAGATGTGTAGCTTTCATTTTGAGGGAATGGAGAAGAAACAGGCGCTTCAATGGGAAGAGAAACAATAGGGGACTCTGTTCTTTCCTCTGCAAGAGGGGGTGTCTCTATGTTTGAAACAATCCTGATAGAATCAGAGGATAAAAGGCGAAAAGCAAGACCCAATACGAGAAACGAGATGGCAAACTTCACAAAGACATGATTGTGTTTCTGGAGTGATAACAGTTTCGAATCCCACCTCGCTTCCTTCGCCATTTTCGTGTCAGAAAAACCAAGAAAATCTCCGAGCAGATACAGAAAGAAGAACGAAAAAAGAAAAACTAAAGTGGCATTACTTTTCGCAACAGAAAAATCGGTGTTTTAGCATGAAAAAGAGAGAAGGTTTTATTACGAAGGACGTGTACGTGTGTTGTCTTTTCGTTCCCTTGCACTTGCAGCTAGCTGTCGCCGAGTGGATATAAAGGGAGTTGCTTCGTGTTAGATACGTTAAAACCCATCGGGATTTCGACCTCCAAAGATTTATTATGAAGCCATTCACGGCCACCGAGACTGTTAAGGCAAAGACAACCGTTATAAAAAGTTTTTAGCACCAACCCATGCATCTGCAGAATTGGTGCATGGGGTACATGAATCTGCAGCTGAGCAGAGAATATTTGTCACCCAGTCCATATCCAAGTAGTATATTGTTTGCTCTGATGGTTTTGGTAGCAAGTTGGAAAAGGCAACAAACAGAACATCATGATCATGATGGATCCGAAGCACATGTCTTGTTTCTCATCTGAACATTTTAGTGCATTGTAGAGTGGATGGATAGCTTCTTTTTCAAATATAAATCAGTAGTAAATGCATGTTGGATAGCTCAAGCACAGCTGTCTGCAACTTCAATTATCTGACTGCTTTAAAATGTTAACATCATAGGTGGACCACCTCTCCCGCCCCATTAATAATATTTAATCATTAAAAATATATATATATATCAATATTTCTAATAATACTTTTTTTTCATTTAATTTTTGTTTTTTTTAATCACAATTAGTGATGTGATAGATTTCAAGTTTGTATCATTTAAATTGTTAATAAAAGAAATTAGTTGAAATGGTGCATCACAAAGAAATGCCACAAAAAGTAACATTATTCATATATTATATTGTGAAAAATATTTTATTCACAAAAAGATTTTATAAAAGTAAATTTACAAATTAACGTTACTTGATATGATATATTAGATTGTAAATGTACTTTTATAATAAAGTAGATCTAACGTAGTATATGAAATCTTATCAGTCTGTAAATTTATTTTTATGGAATCTTTTTGTAGTTATAGTATTTTTCTTACACTTAATTGGTTAATCAATTTTTAAAAAATAAAAAAAAAAAAATCTGAACACCTTGATTAAATAATTTGAATAATGGGAACATTTACATTTAAGATGGAAGAAATGTATAAGGTTTGGTAAGGGGTTCATATCAGTCAAAGTAGAAGACCAACCACACCCCCAACAACATGTAGAGTAGAAAGAATTTTAGACGTTAAACATCATTAATCATTGATTAAGATGCTTAAACTAATATCAGGAATGATAATTGATCTCAACTAGTGTCGGTCCATGCAGGTCCAAGAAATTGATTGTTAAAATACAGATTGTATTTACCTAAAAAATAAAAATAAAGGATTGATTGGTCCATGAACTCTAAAAAAGTGAAATTTTTACCGTCTGACATTGTATGATTGAGTTTGTAAACAACTTGAACATTACATGAAGAACAATAATAGCTTGACACTTGTCGAGTAACAAACATGTAAAAAAAATTTGAAATAGAAACATTGCATTTTTTTTTTTTTTTTTTACTTTTTAAATTAATATGTGAAGTATCTTAAAGAAATCAAATAATTTGAAAAATTAAAATAAATTAGAAAAATGGGATAAAACGAGTGTCATCCTGCACCGGCCATTCCCGAGCTGTAAGTAGGGAAGAATATATCTACAAAGAATTTTGCTATGCATCAATTATTATTTACCATCACACTTTACACTTGACAACTTTTTATTTATTTTTTCATAAGGTGTGAGGTGTACCCAGTGAATATATAGTAGCTGATGAGAAAATTAATCCAAAAGGTGAGAAATGCACATACTTTCATTCATTTTCAACACTTGATTTCTTTCACAGCATCCTATATAACGATTAGATTCACGATTTGTCTTCGTGCTTTTGTAACAATTACAAAGTAGTGGTGCTCATGAGGAGATAATTAGAGCATGCAACTTTGCATTTTTGTTAATTTGTTGCTACAAAAGAATCATATTTCAATTAAATAAATAAATAGGTTTCTAATAAAATTATCAAAGATCTGCATTTCTTGCCTAAACCCAAAACATTTCATTGCTTTCTATAGGGAGTACTCCCATAAACAGCATTTCAAGTTCTAAGTGTTAATGAATCTCACGTCATGTTGACAATGTTTGTACTGTTTCGCCCGTCGATCCCAACCGTCCAAGCATTTGATTGGAGTCTGCTGAACTTTATCATCATCATCTATTTCTTTTCTCTAACTCGGTGGTTTTTTAACATTTAATATCCGCCCATGGTTACTCCTTGTTTAAATTTCTTGGAAAGCCGGAGTTCATTGTTTGGCTGGAAAGAAAACGAGAAGATTGACCCACCACACACGGAATAGCGACGAACCTGCCCATGCATGCAATATGGAGGTGTGAGCGCGCACCCAGCAACATGCAGGCAGGCAGGGTACCTCCTTGGCTTGCCCCCGACATGCACAGCATGTGAGGTTCTATCCTTTTTATTGGGAAAGCAAAAAGCTTTTAAAAGAAGGCGTTTTCCGTCTCAATTTTATGAAATTTAGCTCTTTCCCAAGTTCAATTTCACCGAGTCAATCTCAAAAAACACTCCTTTTGCTTGTCTTTAGTCTTTCCTATCTTTTGTTTTTGGGCCCACTTGAAAGGGCCATAGGTGGGCCTCATGAATTGAAGGTGGGCCAACCACTGGCCATAAAACTTTAGGGCCCAGTGTCTAAGCATTGGTCTTTGTGCGTTTGTACCATATAGGCCAATGATTGGTATGCAATATCTCCTTAGAAATTCCAACTTTTAACTAGAGTATGGTTTGAGTAAATTCCGCTGCTCAATCCTCTTTTAGAAAATAAATCTATTTATTTTGAATTTTAAGATAGAACTAATGCTACTATATTATCACATTTTCCTTAACATTGTTTATCAATAGTTAGATTAACTCTAATCTTTTAAGATAACAAAGTTAATGATTGATAGACAATCTCAAATTAATATAATAAGATATAAAAAAGATGAGAATGTACTATATAACATTTTTTATTATAACGAAATATAACATTGTATTTTGAGAAATTAATCCTCCTAATTAGGAAAATAATTTACTTATGATTGAAAAACTATTTACTTTTTTGCTAATCATTTAAGAAAAATACTTTAGCCATAAAAGGATTACATAAAAATAAACTCATAAACTGATGTGATTTGATGTGATACGCCAGATTGTAAAATCATTTTATTTTAAAATAGATCTAACGAATTTTATGAAACTATATCAATTTGTAGATTTACTGTATAATTTTTTTATGTCCGTATCAGTTCTCATCATTTAAAGCTACGCCAAGAGATGATAAGATGATAATAGTTAAAAGAACCATAATTAATTTTTTGTGAATAAATTAATTAATATCTTTTTATTATAATCGATTTTCTTCGGTGATATTTGTTATAGAACATCCTCAAGACTTTCTTTTTACTCCTACCCATAATTAATGTACTTTATAGATAATAGTAGTTTTACTTTGTTTTTTAAGAAGGCAAGAGGATCGGTTTTATATTTAACCCTAGAAAAAACATGGGAGAAATTATTTCAAGTTGTTCATCGGCTAATACCATTAACCGGGAAACAGAATTACTAATATGACCATACCCATTGCAAAGTAAACTTCAACCTCAAGAACAACAAATAGCACAATACAATTTACAAAAAGAAATGAAATCAGGTCAAGGAAAACAAACCCAAGTGGTATACATATAAAAATACAAAACTGTGGTGTGCAAAAAGACGATCAATCCCTTCAGATGAATCAAGCATGAAAAACATCCCATGTTTAGAAGTAGATCTATGGCTTTCAGACGTCAGTGGTGGAAAGATCATCCAAAATATTTATTATTCATGTCCATCAAGGTGAGAAAACTTCGTGCAGATCCTCCAAAAGAATTTGTTAAGATAGTTTTTTTTTTTTCCAACTCTGGCACAGGACGGCTTACTATTTCCAACATGTCAGAAGTGGCAATAGAACTTAGAGATTTCTACTGATTACGATCTCTAGGAGCCTTCATACCAAATCCATGCTTTGCCTTCTCAACTCTGTTCAAAATTACAAGTCAGATGTGCTATGCGTTGTTCTTGGATACCCACCAAGTGTTCAGATATTATACAAAGACTTTAGAAAATGATAGAGGATAAGGTCAGTCCTAGAACAGAAATAGCAGACATTTTTCTTTTCATGCAATTGAATAATAGGATTGATGTGAATAAATTATATACTCCAACACATTTGCCAAAAATAGGGCTTAGAAGACGTCAAAAATTGAAAGTAGAATTGGTTTTGTAGGCATGTTGCTGCCACTCAAGTGGCTGGAGTAGTGCAGTACATTATAAACTGAATGTAGCAGATCTATGATGCGGCAGATGGAATGATGCATATGCTACACTGAAAAATTGTCTTAGAATAATTTTTTTCCCTTTTTTCTTAACAAGTTAAACACACACTCCCCCTTGTGGGTCTTGAACACAAGACCTCCCTCTCATCTCATTCCAAATTTCCTAAATGCTAAAACCAGCTCATTGGCATAGATATTAAATCTATGTTCTAGAGTATACATGACCAAAATTTCAACTTCTATTTACATCTTACAAAACTGTTAAATGTTTCCAAGAATATAGAACCCATCTTTGTAGCTGTTGTTTATCTACTCCCCCATCAAATTGAATTATTGAACAAGCCATCTCTACTGCCCTTGGGTCACCAAGAATTGCTATCTCTGATTAAACAGTGATGATTTCCTCATTGTTTTACTATTTATTTGTCTCCAACCTTGATAGCCTCTAGCTATTGCTTAATATTTGAAGCAAGTGAAAATGCAACATCGATTCTTGAATAATGAAAATTCATCTAAGAAGACATGCATTGAAAGAATCATTATCCTGAGCAGATTTTGTTTTTTATAAGTATTATCCTGAGCAGATGACTACAGCAATTTGCATATTTCAAGTAATTAATGGCTGAACAGAATTGAGGAAGAGAAATATCCACAAAAAAAATGGTACTTACGTTGGGGCAAGTTTGCCAAGGCCATCTAGCTCTTCACCAGTGTCTTCATCCAGGACACCCCCAGAAATTTCAATGATGTATGATCTATCTCTAGCGGTTGGAAGCCCTCTATTAGCAAGCAAATCTAAATCTTTTTGGTGAAGCTCTCTCCCATTTACAAAAACACCAGTATTTCCTCCAGCACAATTGTCTGGCATGGGATAATTGAACTCTTCAATGAATGGCTGCAAGAGAGATATCATGAGCAATACAACCAGGAACAAAACCAGCAACATATGACTGGTGTTCAAATACTGTTTTTATAATCAGTTGGTCTTACAGGAATGATTCCAAGACAAGGTCCACCCATTACACCCCAGAATCCAGCTCGGGAGTCGTACCTGGTTTTTAACAAATTGAAAGAAAAATTTTTTATTAATAGAACTGGAGTATTAGAGACAAGTATGCATTTCTGTTGATAGCCTAGTTGCAACAGCAAATATTTCGATTTCCAGGCAAAAGAATTAAATACAATCTCTGAAAGGCAGATTGATTTCTATGATATCAGATATCCAAATGAGGAAACAGTTAGCTGAATTCAATGCCCACAATGAAATTCATTTTCAGCATAAGCATTACTATTATTGGTCTTTACTGTTATTACTGATCACACAACTTTGTTACTGTTTCCCTTAGCATAGGCACCGTAATATCTCTCACTATACAGTACTACAACAAAATTAGTGTTCATTTGAAGCATGCATGTCTGGAGGATTGACACAACACAGGCTTTTGAATGTATACTTACCAATATTTTCCAGGTTGAATTGGTCCAGCACGCTTTTCAGCCTTCCTAACAACGCGTTCTGGTATGAGATGCCCATTTACAGATACATTACTTCTGCTACGTTCATCTGTTTGACTAGATCTGGAAAAATCCTTAAAGCTCTTCTTGATAATATTTGCAAAAAAGGATTCACTCCCTTTGTTTCTTGGCCGATCTTCTTCTCTGCTTGCATCTCCAGAATCTTGAGAGACGCCTGTGTTGGAGTACTCATTGAATGATACATCCATCTCAGTTGCATGTGATGCCTCTTTCAAAGAATTCTGGCGTGAGGTAGCCTTGCTAGGTTTCACTTTCTCTTGGTCTGAACGACTACTTCTGTTTCCTTTCGCAAACCGGTTCACTACATTGTTATTAGAAGAATTGTCAAAATGTTCTTGAAGAGGTGAACCTGGAGGTGGCGGAGATAGAATGACTCTGGTTGGTTGCTGAGTGGAGTTGTCTTTTGAAGCAATTAAGACTTCTGGACCACTTTCATCCTCAGAGGGGCTTGGGGATGAAGAATGAAAGCTTCCCATCTCTCCAGCCTTGTTTGAGTTCAAACCCGTGCCCATAGACAATGAAACAGGTTCTACATCAATAGACTGAAAGTTGTAATCAGATTCATCATAATCATCAGAAGAGAAATTTGCTTTGGTCCTATTCATGTGGCCATAAAAATGTGAAGAACCGCCTTTAACCAGTTCACTAGAACTACCATCGCAGTCTATGGGAATATCCTTTGTCTGTGCATGAACCGAAAGGACTAGTTTCTTGTCGATTACAGCAACATTGGTTACTGCAGAACAGGCCCCACACCGCATTTTTTGTTGTTTCTTCAAAGTAACAGGCACTTTCTTGGGCAGTTGAAGTACCTTAAAGCAATTATAACATGTTAGGAAGGGTGCACCACCTGCCATGGGACGGCAATGGCGGGCACCACTAGCTACCACAACCCTACGAGGATGGCAACAAACAAAACCACCCATCTCCGAATTAAGGTCACTTGGCCATCTTGTGTGGTGTTGTGGATCGCTATTGCTTGATGGAGGAGGAATCGTAGAATTGTGAACAACTTGACCAAATGCCCCAGGTTTCTCGTGATGGTACGTAACGGGATGGTTTGGGACATTGGGAAATCTTTTATTACTGAAAGAAGGGGCTGGGGCCGGTGCTGAAGCTCGCTGAAGTGTGTCATAGCAATGTAAACAAGAGCAAGAAGGCTGGTGAAACATTGAGTTAGTTGGGTATGGCTCAAATGATTCTGGATTGTGATCAACATATTGTCCAGAGAAGTATGGATGCAATGGTGGGTGTGGGTATTGACTAGGTAAGTGGTGTGAAGCTCTCCTCAGCCCTTGAGATCCAAAAGGATCTCCCAATCCAGGATTATGATTAGGATTGTGCATCGACGGGTAGAAGCCATGCATAGCCATTTCATGCCTGTTTGTACAAGGAAATGGATCAGGCCAATAATTGGAATAGGGTTGTCCTGCCACATGCTTATCATGCCCAGAGAACTGCATTGAAGCCCTATTCAATGCTGAAGGACCATTTCGAAACCAATTATCACAGCCACCATAAGGATCTGGAGGAACTGTCCTACCATCAAGTGGAACCTTCTCTTTTGGTTTATCAACCACATTACAAGACCGACTAAGTTGATCCTTTAGCTCATCCAGCTTCCTCAAAAGTTCGGCTCGATCTTGTTCGAGATACTTAACCCTATTAACCCGATCAGGGTCATTATCATTCCTCGACAGTTCCCCATAGCTGTAAGAAGAGTCCACATTGTAATTTGATGGGCCCTCATCAGGATGGTTTGAAGTTGAAAACCTCACACCCTCAAGATTACTTTTTAGGTTTCTTTGGAACCCGTCCATCTCATCTCTCTCCCCAAATTTCCAATCAGACATCCATCCTGACCTTTGGAACCCACTTGTCGATTTTATTTCAGAATTACGTTCCCCTTTATCCCTTCCCATTGTATCATCCTTTTCTGAATCCCTTTGACCACATCTCAAAGAGTCACCGTTTGGCTTAACATCTGTATCAGAAGCATCACTCAAATTAACCGCTCCTTTATCCAAGGAGTTGTCTGATTTTGTAGAAAGTCCGCCTACCCTTTCTTCATCTGACTTATCTGACAAAGCAGCATCTACTTCGCAATTCTTTTTTTTGGCTGCAGAGTAAAGAAATAAGTATACTAAATAAATGAAAACTGATTTTGGGACGGAAAGAAAACCGGGTCATGCTCTATCTGATTGCAGATCAAACAAAGGAAATGGTAACTGAAATCTTAAACCAAAAGCTTACAGATTTCTTTCGGCATCAAGAAAATTTAAAACCAAACCCTATTGTGCTAATAGTTGTGCTGATGGAATTTCTTGCCCATGGGTTATTTTGGTTACGGAGAAATGGTAGATACAAAAAAGATTACGAAGTTTCGGACTTTTAAGAAAATTGAAACTCACATAGTTCGAAATGTCACTCTCTATCCCTCCCTCCCTCTCCCTCTTTCTGTGCTCATTTTCTCATAAAGCAATAAACAGTTGCAGAATACCATTCAATAGGTGGAAAAGTACCTCGAAGAACAGCACCACAACCACCGCACTGATAAACAGAGTAATCAGCGAGCTCCGGGAGGAGATTTTCGCACTTTGGGCAACGAACCAGCCGAACTTTAGCCGAGTCCGCCATTGTTGACAACCAAAAGAAAATTCGAACGAATCCAAAAACCTAACAAAAAAGAGCGAATAGAAAATATTAAAATGGAGTAAAACTGTTTATAGTCAACGAATGGTTACTGGAGACTACAAGGCAAAAGACAACACATAATGGTAAATTTTTTCCACAGGAAAAAAGAAAAAAGAAAAAACCTTGAGCGGTTAACCAACAGTTTTCTCAGGAATCAAACAGAGGGAAGAGGAAGACTGAGAGCTCTTGTGTTCTGAGAAAACTGAGTTTGTTCTCTGTTCATGATACAGCGAAAGAGTTGCAGTTAGAGAGAGAGAGAGAGAGCCAGCGAGCTCTCGGAACGTGCTCCAATGTTGTATGTAAATGGAAATGGAAATAGATATTGACCGGGGAAATGCAAGTTCTTGGCCAAAAAAGCGACGAAACCAGTTAAAAGTTAAAACGACACCGTTTCTAATAAAACCTTGGCCACATCAACTTCCTTTCGAGAATCGCCCATAGATTGTCTGGCCTGCAAAAAGAAAAGAAGAAACTAATAGGACCACTTTATGCTTTTGCCCGAACATATCAAAATTGGATTAACGTCGGTCCTCTTCCCTATTTATTACCTATTTATTACTGTCAAAAGTTATAAAGATACAATAATAAATGGTAAGTGTTATTGCTATAAAAAAATTTTAATAAAAATAAATTTATAAATTGATATAATTTCATATAATATGTTAGATTTATTCTATAATAAAAATAATTTTATAATCTAAGTCATAGAATCTTATCGATGAATATTATTTGTCAATTGTTTAAACAATTTGTATTTTGTTTTATAAATTCTTTCATGCATCTACAATCTTATTTTTAACATGCATTGTTTTAATATGATTGTCTTCTTTTCCCAATATATTTTTTTTAGAAGAAGAATAATTTTTATTCAACTTATTACATCAAGTGATGGATACAAGGAGGGACTCCCTCCAAAATAATGCTCTCTTCAGAGAGTTTAAGTGCATCCTTAACCATAGAATGAGCTAAATTATTGAAAATTCTAAGAGCAAAAACAACTTTCCATTGCTACAACTTTTGAAGCATAACTTGAATGTCTCGAATGATGATACCTACTAAACTCCAGCTTTCATTCACATTATTGATTTCATTAACAACATTCTGGTTATCTCCCTCAATGATCACATTTTTCAGCCTCAATTGATCACATAGAATCACTGCTTTTAGAGCAGCAACTACCTCAACCATTTTTGCCATGGGAATAATTATTTGTTTGACTGCAAAGTTGCCACCACCTTCCCTTCATGATCTCTGATGATAACCCATATCCCCATTCTACAGTTTATGTGATCAATTGCGGCATCCCAATTCATTTTTAGCATGTGGGAGGAGGAGCTATCCATTGAGTTGCTACCTGCCTAGCATTAACACTTGCTGCAGAATCCCTCTGATGTGCTACCTGGTAATCACCTACCATTTGAACTGCAATTTGAGCAATAGAACCTAGTAACATAAACTTTCCTTCAAAAACAAAAGCATTTCTTCTCTTCCATGCCTAATAAACAGTGACTGCAAAGATAGCTAGATCCTCTTCACTTAATGTAGGAACTAGATATGACACTAGTTCATAGAAATTAGCATACATTGCCTGCATTTTTTTGTAGCTTTCTAGAACTGGAGCCCCAAATATCTTGAGCAGAAGGACAGGATCACAATGCATGAATTATAGACTTTGGCTCCAATTTGCAAATGGGACATAAAGGAGAGTCAACAAACTTCCTCTTGTATAGGTTTTGTTTTGATATGATAGGCCCTCCAAAGCATCGTTCTCACTGCATTAGGGACTCCTAATCTCCATAGCTTAGCCCAAACCTCACTCTTAATCGATTTAATAGAAGATTGCAGCTTGTCTGATGCCTCCATTTCACCAAGAAGGTGATAGGTACTCTTAATTGTAAATTTGTCATCTTTTGTCCATCTCCAAATTAACTTATTAGGAGCATTATTAATACTAATAGAGATTCTACTAATAGTTGCCACCTCTTTCTCCAACATTTGTGAGAAAAAAAATTGGTTATCTTACCTTTCTTAAGAATAGTAAAATAAAAAAAACAAGTGTAATGATATCTTTACACTTATTTTACTACTATTTTATTACTTAGCTTTTTTTTTTTCCTTTTGCTCTTTGAATCTCGATTAAAAATCTTAAAAATAACATTCTTGCATAATTTAAAATAAAATAAATTCAATCAACTAACATAATCATGTAAATTAATTAAAAAAATAAATTCAATTTTATAAAATTTGACCATTTTTTGCTCTTTAAGTCAATTTTTATACAATTAAATTTATTTTTCATCAATTTGCATGATTAAGTTGATTGATTGAAATTATTTTCTTTTAGATTATACAAGAAGATCATGTGTTGGAATTTTGAATCTAGATTCAAATAGAAAAAGGAAAAAGGAAATAACTGGATAGTAAATGAGGTGTAAGAATATCATTATCCAAAAAACAATATCCATTTAGTCTAATTTTAGACTCGAATGAGATCAACTCAGTTCAGTCTAATTTTAAATTGAGTCTAACATCCAAACATCTAACTCTCATATTATTAAACTTCATCTCAACTCAAAACTTCTTACATGTGGGATTCACAACCTTTTTTAATTCAACACTTATTTACACGACGAGAACTCACAATTTTTTTTCAATTTTTCATAAATATATCTCAACTCATCTTAACATTTAAATACATTTAAATTTATTTTAGATGGATCCCACAAAACTCAATTCACCATCTTAACTTATTATTATTCATAAAAAACTTAACTTAACTTAACTTAATATTCAAACACAATCTTAAAATTTTATTACGATGCATCAAACACATTGTTAATATCAACACATTCCACACCAACTATCACAAAAAATTTATAATATCATAAAACAGTCAAAGCTTAAAAAGTAGGAAAGAAAAACATCAACTTAACCCTAAAATAAAACGCAATTGCTGGCTGAGTGCGAAAAAATATAGATTGGAAGGCCCAAATTTCACTTTGTTCAATTGGTTCGAATCCTTTTTTGTTTTCACTGTGTGGACTTTAACTTTAATTGGCAGTCTCGGAGTCTCTAATTTTCTTTTTCTTTATCTTTATCTTTGTTGGTCTTTAAAGTCGGGAGAGGGAGAGTGATGAGAGGAAAAAAGCCTGGTTTTGGCCGTTATGAAAAGGCGTGTGAATGCAATAAATAGTGTTAAAGAAGAAAAGGGAAGAGACGCAGCCGCGTCAATGACTATAACGGCTGACAACAACTCTGGATTTTCTGACTGACTGACGCTCTATGATTCGTTGCCCCCACACCTAATTCTTCTCTGGTCCCTCCTTTCTTTTTCTCCGTGCCATCATTTTCTTCCCTTCCCACTCTTCGCTGCCATTTTTTTGACTTTTGAGCACTGAGTGTGAATATTAATGATAATAACAGTTTTTATTACATCCTGCAATTGGTGGGTGGAAATAGGAAATAGATTGAGGTGCATTTTTCTTTCCATCGGGTTGAACACCAATTGTATTGTTGAATGATCCATGATGATGCATGGAGATTCGGTAAATACTAAAATCAGTCTAGAGTCCTTGTATTGATGGGAAATGATATTTAGGATAGTAGAATACTATGTGTGGCATAATTTTTATAATAAAAATGAATAAATATGAAATACACATAAAAAAAATTTATTTTTTAATAATAGATCTCACTCTTTTTTAAAATTATTGCACTATTCTTACGCACTTCACTATTGTATGAATTACTTGTATAGTTTTTAAAAAACAGTTTCTGATGGTGCATTTTTACAATAGGTGAACTATAATACATTGTTTATCCATAGATTTTTAAATAAATGTGTGCACAATATATAAAGAGAGATATTGAGATTTACGTGATTCAATACTAAAACCTATATTCATCGGTCTTTTGGAGATTAAATTCACTATATATGACAATGATACAAGCTTTTTTGACATTCTCTATTAAAGTGTTTCCAATGGTGAATGAAAGGTTGAAGAAAATGAAGATGGTTTGGTATCTTAGAAGAAATCCCTTCGCACCGATTGCGTATCTCCTCTTGATGATGGCATGCTCCCCTCTTTAGTCTAGCTATTTCCTCATTTTATGTCACTTCCTTGGTCAGAACTATTATGAGTGCTATGTGCACCTCCTGGATGGGGGGCCACCTTGGTTTGGAGGGGTCTTGGGTGCCAACAAAGTCATTGATGGAGGCTGCTGGTCAGTCCTGCCAATTGCCATGATCATGTTAAGTTGGAACTGCAGGGAGTTTAGGAATCACTTGACAGTTCAAGATCTTTGCCTATTGGTGAAGAATACGCAACCCAGTGTAGTTTTTCTCATCAAGACAAAACTAACGTGTTTTAAATTTGATTCCTCAGAAATAATGTTGGGGTTTGAAGGCTATTTTCTGGTAGAACAAAGGGGAAGAAGTGGTGGGTTTGCATTGCTATGAAATTAGAAGTTGGAGCAAAGGTACAAAGTTTCTCACAAAGACATATAAATGCTCTAATACTAGAGGGGTCGAATATGGCTAAGTAACTTCCTACAAGTTTTTATAGGCATCCAAAGTCTAGTAAAAGGAAAGAATTTTGGGCTTTGCTCTACCTCTACTTATACCATCTAATCATCAGCTTTGTTGTGTGGCAAGGGATTTCAATGAAATTATTTCACAAGATGAGAAGTGTGGAGGTAGACAGAGTAGATAGCCAGATGGAGAACTTAGGGAGGCCCTGGAAAATAACAGTTTATTTGATTTGGGGTGGATGGGTGATAAGTTTACATGGAGCAACAAGCATAAGGACGTGTCATTTATAAAAAAGAGATTGGGCATGGTAGTTGCAACTCCTCAATGGTCAGAGGTCTTTAAAGAGGTTAGTGTGGATACTTTGGCTACTAGGAATTCATACCACAAACCCATATTGATGTCCTCCAAGATTAAAAAATAAATAAAGACCAAGATGGAGGAATAAGGTGTTCAGATATGAAGCTAGTTGGGCCATGAATGAAGAATGTGATCAAATTATTAAATCTGAGTGGTTGGAAAGGGATGCTCCTTCGAGGCCTATCAAAAGGGTTAAAGAAAGGCTAAAGTTTCTCACAAGGGTACTAAGCAGATGGAGTTCTAGCAAATTCAAGAAGAATGAAAAGAATATTGCCAGTCAAACTGAACTGCTTAAGAAAATGCAAGAGAAAGAGAGCTATCACAATGTTGCTTCTATAAAAAGCCTTCAAGGAGAATTGGACACATTGTTGGAACAAGAGGAGAAAGTGTAAGTAGAGAGCATAAAGGAACTGGTACCAACTTGGTGACAGGAACACCAAGTACTTTCATGCATATGCAACTCAAAGAAGAAAAATGAATTGGATAAATCAAATTTTAGACTATCAAGACAGAGTGTGAAAGAACAATCTGAGATTGAAAGGGTTTTTTTGCAACACTTTGCAGAGCTTTTCAGATGCAAAAATCCTTCAAGGGAGGTGATCAATGACTATTTAAATCATGTGGAGAACAGAGTGACAGATGACATGAATGCAGACTTACAGAAAGACTTTAGTAAAGTTGAAGTGGAAGAGGCTCTTCATCAAATGGATCCTCTAAAGTCTCTAGGCTTTGATGGGTATGGTGCATGTTTCTATTAGGACCATTGGGACACTATAGGAGAAGAGGTTTGTTACGCAGTTCTCAGCTTTTTAAAAGTGGGGGAGGGTTTGGATCATTTTCTCAATTTTACTTATATTGCACTAATTCCCTAAGCGACATCCCCAATCTTGTTAGTGACTTCAGGCCAATCAGTTTATGTAATATTCTGTTCAAATTAAAGAAATTACTTACAACCATCATATATGCAAATCAGAGTGCTTTTATCTCAGGGAGGCTTCTCATTGACAATGTAATGGTTGCTTATGAGATCCTTCACTCCATGAAGACCAGGCAAAAAGGAAATAAAGGACGTATGGCTCTCAAGTTAGACAAGTCAAAATCATATGATTGAATTGAATGGGACTACTTAAAAGTTGTTACAGAGAAATTTTTTTTTTTGTTAGAAGTGGGTTAGTATGATTATGGAATGTGTGCAATCAGTCTTTTATCATGTACTTATGAATGGCTAGCTAGGGGCAACTTTCAGTCCTTCAATGGACATTAGACACGGAGATCTCCTATCTCCTTATCTCCTTATTCTTTGTGCTGAAGGGCCAATTTAATTAAATGCAACAAAATGCAGAGGTTGCTATCTATATGGCTCGGGTCAATGCTTGAATAGACAAAAAACTTGTATCTTTTTCAACTCCAACATAGATCATCTAACCAGGAATAAGATAATTCAAGTAGCTGGTGTGTCTCCCAGTGGTAGTTATGAAAAGTACCTAGTACTACCAACTATAGTGGGGAGATCAAACTATAATACCTTTAGAAGCATTAAAGAGAGTGTGTGGCATAAGATGAACAGTTGGAAAAATAACTTTTTGTTACAAGAAAGGAAGGAGGTACTCCTAAAGGCAGTGATTCAAGCTATTCCTACTTTTCCCATTAGTGTTTTTAAGCAACCTAAAAAGCTTTGCAATGATATATGCTCAATGATGTCTAGGTTCTGTTGGGGTCTCAAGCAAGATGAGAAAATGATACAATGGAGAAGCTGGACAAAGATGGAGGAATCAAAGAAGAGAGGGAGACTAGGGTTTTGAGACATGAAATCCTTCAATGGAATGCTGGAGTCTGCTTTCCAATCAATCCTCAATGGAGCACAGACTACGAAGGAAAAGTACTTTAAAAATGTCAATGTTTTTGGTTGCTAAACTTGACATGGGCCATCAATGATTTGGATAAACTTATGGTCTTCATTAGACTTACTTCAATAAGAACTGATTTGGATGGTGAGAAATGGAAAAGAGAGTAGGATATAGGGTGACTAATGGCTCCCAATTTATTCTTCTTACAAAGTTCAATCCCCTATGAAGATTGAACCAGAGATTCAAGAGCAGCAAAACTCATCAATGTTGAAACTAGATGCTGGAAGGAAAATTCTATTGTTGAAATTTTTAACAATCAAGTGGCTGAGGCAATCATTAGTATCCCTTTCAGCAAATGGGGAGTTAAAGATACAACCATATGATGGCACTATGTGTGGCTGAAGCCTATGCTTTGAGAAGAGCAATGGAAATTTGTGCTTATCTTAGTTTCTCAAGAGTGATTTTTATTATTTTTTTTCTCTTTTTGGGGAAGGGGTATCGAATTCCAGACCTCTATTTTGGAGGCTGGGGGTTATGACAATCAAGTCACAAACCTTACGTAAAAAGTTATTTTAATTTTTTTAAAGAAGCAAATGTAGTTGCTCATAGAATTAACAAAACATGCTTTCCTATGATACCGAGAGGGTGTGAATGGAAGAGGTTTCAAAAGTAACCACTCATGGAAAATTACGTAATTTACTAATTTGTGCCAATTTAAGAGGGTCCCATCAATTGTCGGTCGGTTGAATGGCATGAGATGCACAACTAATAACCCATGTCTCCGGAATTGGGAGTTAGAGATGATCATTTAAACAGAAATCTTGAGTTTCAAGGCAGAATGATTGCTTGGACGTTATCTTACTATGCATCTTTCTCGCAGATCAGATGGATTGAGACACTACATATATTACGGGGTATTATACCCGAATTACTTCCAAATTTGTACATATTCCAACAATTTAACGTGGCAATCCATACCATACTCGTATTATTTCCATTCCAGAATGAACAGTTGGGTTGAATGAACCGGAGCCAACACCTGATTGGATTGGGATATCTTTGATAAATACTATAAAATTAATTCGTTTCACGTGTCTATCTCTCTTTCTAAGTTCCTAGAATTCAGTAAAAAATTCTAAGACATTTGATCGTAGATTTCAAACTATCAAGATCAATAAATCTTTATGATG
Source organism: Juglans regia (assembly GCF_001411555.2). Classification (NCBI taxonomy): domain Eukaryota; kingdom Viridiplantae; phylum Streptophyta; class Magnoliopsida; order Fagales; family Juglandaceae; genus Juglans; species Juglans regia. The sequence goes on along the minus strand of NC_049912.1, from coordinate 6,330,636 downwards.
TACTCGTGGATACCCATAAATAGAGAAAAGTCGCAACTAGAAGTATCAATATGTGACATGACTCATGAACCCAAAGAGCACGATACGAACTTAGCGAGCTTGGGTCTGATATAAATCGGTTTGGGTCAAAACGGGTTAACCGCTTATTCTGTTAAGATATGATTAATAAACAGTTCAATAACGGATCAATCCACAGTAAACCATTTAAATTTTATTTTAAAATTATAATTTTATTATTGTTGAGTTGTAATATTAGTATTTCTCAATATGTTTATAATTTTATTACTGAGATTGTAATTTTGGACTTATGCTTATATTTGTTTTTGTTGGGTTTGTGATATTAGTTTTATTATAAGTTAAAATCTAAAAAATATTGATATTTTTTGTCAGCATATAGTCTTATTGGTATTTTTAGATATTGTAGCCAGGGATGTAAATTTAAACCGGAAAATCGAAAAACCGGTCCAGTCCGGAACCGGTTCCTATTTTATGAAAATCGGCATGATCCGATCCCGCTTCGATTCTGTAGTTTCCGAGACTGGATAGGACCGAACTGGACCTGTTGGAAAAATATATATAAAAATTAATTTTATATATTATACAAAATATTTATATATATAATATATAATTATATATCAAACTTTTATATATAATATATATAATTATATATCATATATGAAATAATTTCATATTATAATTTATAAATTATTACATAAAATGTTAATCTTAAATATGAATATTTATAATTTGTTTGATCATATGTTATTAATATTATTATATATAAGATAATATTTTTATAATTTATAAAATAAAAGTTCAATCTTAAATATGAAAATTTAGTTGATCATATGCTTTAAACATAATATATATTAACTTATTAATAATATTTTATCATAAGAAGTAACACTTTATTATATATTTTTTACATTTAAAAAAAAATCAAAAAATCGGATCGGAAACCGATAAGACCGGAGGTACCAGTTTAGGAGGGTAATCATGGCGTAATCAGTTTTAAAAAATGCAAAACCGGTACATACCGGTTCGATCCTAAATTTTGTTCAAAACCGGACCGGACCGGTTACACCCCTAATTGTAACTATTAATAAATATATATTTTAACTATCATGTAAAATTATGTTAATCAGGTCAAATGAGTTATACAAGTCAGTTCAACACATTTACATGAGGGTTGAAATTGGTCATATCATGTTGAACTATTTTTAATTAATTATTAAATGTGTAATGTTGTATCATCCGCTATTTAAATAAGTCTTGTTAGAGCTAATTTAAATGTCTAACTCAATTTAGTTTAACGAGTTATGTTCGGATTAACCCATATAATCAAATGTTCGTGACTTGACACCACACAAACATGACTTACGAACACAAATTACCACCGATAGCGGGAAACCTATGGGGATTTTGTACTTCGATAATGATAACACGAGAGTAGTTTCTGGAGGTGCTAACAGAGATTTTGTAAATGTCACGTATTTTTTATTGATACTCTCGAATTAAATAGTAAACTTTTACTTACCATAAAGGGTATTTTTAATGGTTCGTGATTTGATTGAAAGAAACACTTAAGTATAATTAATCAACATAAAGGTTTTATGATGTGAAATATCTCCAAAGGAAAATGTTAGATTGCTCCCTGATTTTGCCTCTTGGATTTGCCGATCATGTATTTTAGTTCTTTTTTTAATGGTTAAGAAAACAATTCTTAGTGAATTTGTTTTTTTTAAAGAATTCTTTTCATTAGTCACTATTTACTATTCAACACCTCATACCCTACATCTTATAAAAAAAATTAAAATAAAATTATCAGGTATAGGGTGTGGAGGTAAATAGTAATTGATATATAGCAAAATCTTTTTTTTAAATGTTTAAAGATATCTAAAAAAATTGCCTAGCAGTACATGTTGGGCAGCAGAGTAGTATGTAGAATACTACTCACCACTTTTTGTATAACTTGCAATTATAACATTTTATAATCAGTTATTATATTCTCAAGTCGATATGTAGAATATAATATATACATTATTTAAATGTTAAGATTTGATTTGTAAGATTTAAATTTTAAAATTTATCTTTTAAATTAAATTATGTTACATAAATACTTTACTATATATGATTACAATACTGACTTGAGATAGAATTTTTCTTTTATAAAATCAATTAATGATCTCTTTTAATTATTTGATACTTTGAACAAATATATTAAGTACATGAGTTTTCAAATTATTTTTTGAAGAAAAACTAAGACTATCATATACAATGTCCAATAAACTAATCCCATAAAGCAATACGTACCCTTCAACAATGATTGAGTCGAATGGAGGTTTGACTTTATACCAATACTCTTGACACTATAACTTAAGAACAGTACTATTCGTTTAGATGTTGAATTGAGTTGAGATGAGATGATATGAAAAATCTATAAATAATAATAAAATAATTTGTAAATAATAGTAAAATAGTTTGAATTAATAGTTTATGAAGTTTTAAAAAATGAGAGAGAAAAAATTGAATAAAAATATTATAAAATTAATATATTATTAGATTAATATAATTTTTTTTATTTGAAAAAGTTGATTTTTTTTTTTTTTTTTTGTATATTGCTAAGAAGTTTGGAAAAATTATAATGATTAGATAAAAAAAATTTAAAATTTAAAATTATTTGTATTTATAGTGTTTGGATGTTGAGATGAGATGAGAATTTCTTACATTGAAATGGAGCTTTATCTTTAATTTTATCTCTCTTAGTTACTACTCGATAAGCTCCTGATCGAGTTCTAGGTCCCTTCCTTCTATGAAGGGTAGGGTGAGAGGTTCATTGTTTAGCAAAGAGTTTGTCTCTAAGACTATAATATGCAGAGGATTGAGTGTGGTGGAAGAATTATCCAAATTATGGGAGACTTTCAAACTCTCGGATCATGAAGAGAAACAAGATTTCACTCTTTCGTATGAAGTGATTCATGAGTTTAAAATGAGAAAAGTTGTGCCTTATAGCCTCGATTATTTTCATAACTCATCTCAACTTATCTAATTATTACAACATTTTTAAATTATCATACAAAATAAAATAAATAATTCAATTTTTTTAAAATTTCAAAACAAAAATAATATTAAAAAAATATATTTAAACTGCTATAAATTCATAGAATGTATTTGATGGATGATCATTAGAATTCTTCATGTTTATGTATCCCTATTTCCCATCTTCATGTATCCCTTTGATTTATGTATTGCCATTCTCTAAGTTCATGTACTAATTTAATATCATGTATCCTCTATGCCTATAAAATGATGTCTTGATGAGCATTTGTAGTAGACTTATACTAAGGAAGTTGAGAGAAATAATATTTAGTTCCTAAAGAACTAATTCTAGATATTGTGGTCTTTCAATTCTATTGCTACTTTTCTTTAGTTTTACAACACGTTATCAGCACGAGACTCTAGCCAATTATAGTGTTATTTGATGCTGAAAGCTATCTGTGAGATTGCTTTGATCACTGTAAGTCATTCCACAATTTTATAATATCATTTTATAATCATTATGGTATGTTCATATTTTTAAATGATGCTATAACATCTATTTAATGTGATACTCTTTGAAGTAAAATATTATATTGTCAATGCAATTCATATGACTTCATAAAGTTTATAATTCTTGCATATTCTAAATCTTATAATATTTACTCATTAGAGAGGCTTTTTCTTCCACAATGTCAAAGGTGTGGAGGGTGAGCAAACTACCTGTATTCTAGGAGGTGGGGCAAAATATCTTCATTATCTCCTTCACCAAACACGCAGATAAACAGATAATTGAAAGTGATAGATCGTGTTTATTTGATAATAACCTATTCTACATTAAGGCATTCAATGGGTTTACCCAACCAAGCAAGATGAAGTCCAATCAGGAAGAGTTCTTGGTTCAAGTTCACAATTTGCCCTTTGTTTGCATGTCCAGTGAAGTAGGGTTGCAAATTGGCAACACGATAGGTAAGGCTATGGATGTAGATGTGCAAGAAGATGGGGTAGGGTGGGGGAATTATTTACCGGTGATGGTGGAGCTGGATCTGAAGAAGCAAATAGCTAGAGGGAGAACAATGAATGTAAATGGAAGTAAGGTGTGGGTGCCTTTGAAGTATGAGAAGTTGCTGAGAATGTGTTTTACCTATCGACAAATTGTTCATGATGCTTTGGGATGCACATGGAATCGGAGCTTTAAGGAGGAAGGCAGGGGAAACCAGTTTGGGTCATGGCTTAAGACAGAGAACTCGAGAGGAGTATTTGGTTTTTAAGGAAAAACATGGCCAATTTTGATGCAAAAGAGGTGGACGGGAATAATAAAAGCCAACCTAGGAGGGGTGAGGGGGGAAGCAGGGAGGAATTAATTCAAAAGCACGCTATGGATCTAATAACACCAACGAAGCAGGGATGGAATAAAATATGGTAGGAGGGAGGGGTGAGAAGAAGATGCATGGGACCATAGAAGGGAAGATGAAGGAATTTGTCGAAGATTCAAGAAGTATAACAGGGACGGGGGTGGAAGGCTTTGGGAAACCAGGATCTGACGATGGTCAGTGGAGCTGTGGTATCGGATAGGGGGAAGGTTGTGTGGGCTTGCAAAATGAGAGGCCCATGAGTTCTCTTGATGGACCGATGGACCCAAAGCCTATGCAGGATAGTGATAACTTTGAACTGGAGAGGGCAAGGGTTGATGAGATCCAGACAAACAAGGAGGTGGTACAAACAAACAAGCAGAACCAGAGTGAAGGAAATTAGAATAGGAGGGCACGTGGATTAGGTAATTTCTCTTATCCAATCATTAGCAATCTAGATAGAAAAACGGCCCTGTCTAATTTTGTTACAGAAGGTCAGCAAAATAAGGGGTCAAAAAAGGGTAGAGTGGAGGTAGATGACAGTGGGGATTTCAATACTGAGTTATTGGTGGTGGCTGCTAGTCACTCTTACCAATCATCATGAAAACTTTAAGTTGGAACTGTCAGGGGCTTGGGAACCCCCAAACACTATCTGACCTTTGCTTGATAGAAAAGGATAAGTTACCCAAATTAGTATTTTTTATGGAGACTAAAATTAAAGCTGAAAAGGTGTAGTTTCTAAAGAAAAGATTGGGGATGGAAGATTTTTGTGGTGGATCTTGTGGGAAGAAGTGGTGGGCTTATCTTGTTCTGGAGGCAAGATGTAGGTATAGAAATTGTGAATTATTCACAAAGGCACATCAATGCTATGGTGTCAAATTCGAAAAACAACCTAAGCTAGTTACTTATTGGCTTTTATGGCCATCCAAAAACGTGTAAGAGGCAAAGGGATGGAACCTGTTCAAAAGTTTTAAGCTTGTGGGGGGTCAAGGATGGGGTGTGCTTTTGGGGACTTCAATGGCATTTTCATACAAGAAGAAAAACAGGGTGGAAGGCCAAGAGGGGAGTCCCAGATGGAGAATTTCAAGTTGACATTAGAATGGTGTGATCTACATGATTTGGGAGGGAATGAGAATAAATATATGTGGAGCAATAATCAAGGTGATGATACTTTTACCAAGGAGATTGGATAAGGGTTGCTAACACAAGCTAGAAATAATTATATAATAAAGTCTGGGTTGAAACATTGGCAGCTAGAAGCTCGGATGATAAACATTTGGTAATCCATTTCAACAAGGATTATACCCATCAAATGAGAGTTCAAAAATTGTAAGTATGAAGCGTGATGGGCTCTTGAGGAGGACTGTGGACAATTGATTGAAGAAGATTGAAAGAAGGTCAGTTTGTCTATTAATCCTTTGACTAGGGTGCAAGAAGGTCTTAAGCTATGTAGAAATGCCTCGGTTAGTTGGAGTAGGAGTGTCTTCAGGGATAGCAATAAAGCTATCAAGGAAGAATCAGATCATCAGAGATTTTTACAAGAAGTGTACGGACCCGAGACAATGGAGGAGATAAGGAGAATTCAGGATGACCTTTGCAAAAAGTTAGAAGAATAGGAGCTAAGATGGAGACAAAGTGCTAAAAGGCATTGGAATAAAATGGGTGACAAAAATACTAAGTATTTCCATACATGTGCCAACCAAAGAAGAAGGAAGAACTGTATCAAGCAAATAATGGATCCTCAAAATAGAATATTGAGAGAGGAATTAGAAATAGTAGGGGCTTTTAGGTCTTATTTTGAGGATCTGTTTAATTTAAATTCTCCCACAATAGAGGATATTTCAAATTGTCTACAGCCTGTGAAGGCCAGAGTCTCGGAAGAGTGAATAAAACTCTCGGACAGACTTTCACCAAGATAGAAGTTGAGACAACTCTAATCAGATGTCACCCTTTAAATCTCCTAGACCAGATGGTTTTGGTGTAGAGTTTTATCAACAACACTGGAGTCTGGTGGGGGAGGAAGTATGTAAGGTAGTGCTAGATTTTCTGAATAGTGAGGTTAGCTCCCATTCTTTGAACCTCACCTATATAGTTTTAATCACCCAAAGTAAAGGACCCATTTGTTGTTACTAAGTTTAGACCCATCAACTTATGTAGTGTCTTATATAAGATCATTTCTATGGTAGCTAATAGACTCAATGGGGTTCTTAATAAAATCATATCAAGTTATCAAATTGCTTTCATTCTCGGGAGGTTGATAATATTATGATAGAGTATGAAGTGCTCCACACTATGAAAACTAAAATGAGAGGAGGTAGTGGTAGCATGGCCTTAATACTTGACAAGATTGAGTGGAATTTTTTAGAGGCTATGATGAGGAAGTTTGGATTTGATGAGAAATGGGTTTAATTGGTAATGAAATGTGTTATATCAATTACTTATTATGAACTGGTCAATGGGAAACTAGGGGAATGCTTCACTCCAAGTAGAGGTTTAAGGCAGGAAGATCCACTTTTTCCATATCTTTTTATCATTTTTGTTGAATGATTGAGTTGTTTGTTACAACAATCTGAGAGAATGAAGAAAATTTCAGATGTGGTAGTGGCAAAAGGGGCCAAAAATTAGCCATTTAATATTTGCAGATGATTGTATGGTTTTTTGTAAGGCTAAGTTACTTGACTAGTCTAACCTACAAGCCATCTTAAATACAAGACATGTTCTGAATAATAATAAATAAATAAAAGACCTCAGTGTTTTTCAGCACAAATACTGACTCAATTATAAAGGATCAAAATATAAGGATGGCATGAGTTATAGCATGTGGAAGCTTTGAAAAATATTTGGGATTTCCAGGACTGGTAGGGAAGTCAAAGTACAATGTTTTTCGAGGTATTAAGGATAGACTTTAACTGAAAATCAACAACTGGAATAATAACTTCCTATCAAAGGCTGGGAAGGAAGTTTTGATAAAGACTATGTTGAAAGCCATCCCCACTCATTCTATGATTGTATTTCTAATCCCCAAGAAGTTGTGTAATGAACTCTCTACTAAGTTAGCTATCTTTTGGTGGGATAATCAACATAAGGGGACTAGTATTCACTAGTGGAAGTGGAGCAGGTTAGGGGATTCAAAACTAAGTGGAGGCTAGGTTTCCGAGATATAGAAAATTTTAACAGGGCTCTTTTGGCTAAACAAAGCTGGAGACTCCTACAAGAGCCTCACTCCCTGGTGGCAAGAGTGTACGAAGGGAAGTATGATAAAAATTCACAGATTTTGGTGGCTAAGTTGGCTACTTCTCCTTCTCTTATTTGGAGAAGTATATAGTCTTCTATTGAACTGTTGAAAGACGGCCTGATATGGAGGGTGGGGAATGGGAAGAAGGTCAAGATATGAGGGAACAAATGGCTGTCTAATTCTACCACATATTGTGTTCAATCCTCTGTTAAAGTCTTAGGACCAGATTCAACAGTAAGTGAACTGCTGCATTAGGAAACCAAGGAGTGGAATGGGGCTTTGGTGGATGAGACATTTGTTAAGGAAGAAGCAATACAGATAAAAAATATTCCTAGAAGTAGGCTGGGGGCTGAAAATAAACTTATTTGGGTTACACAAAAGATGGTAGATTGACTATGAGAAGTGCCTATCATTTGGCACAAGGAATTAGGAGACAAAATGAGGGTCACACTTCTAGAGAGGGGCAGAAGGAAGACATGTGGAAGAAGTTGGGGGTTTAAATATCCCCGAAGTTGCAAAGAATTTTATCTAGAGGGCAAGAAATGACCTTCTCTCAACCAAGTATAATCGTTGAAAAAGGAAGATTATTGATTGTGATACATGCCCTATTTGCTTGGATGGAATTGAAACAATTATTCATGTGTTGTGGAGCTGTCCAGCAGCTTCTAATGTATGGTGGGAAAAGGGTAGTCCACTTTAGAAATGGTTAAGCTATGAGGAGAATTTCTTAAATCTATGGGAGGATTTGTGTAGAGAATTAAAGAACGATCAACTTGACGCTACTGTAGTCATAATGAGAAGCATATGGCACAAAATAAACTTATTCATCTTTGAAGACAAAGTTCTCAGCACCTCAGAGGGTGTTGATTGCAGCTATGGATAGTTTGGAAGAATTTCATCAGGCCCAAATGGTTCAAAAGAAGAAGCAATACAATAGGGTAATCGAAAGAACAACTCAAAACTGGAAGAGACCCGAGAAAGAATGCTGCAAAGCAAGTTTTGATGCAGCAATTGATAATAAAAACTAGATAATGGGTATAGGTGTGATTATTAGAGATTGTAATGGTAAAATATTAGCTGCCTTGCATGAACAAAGACAGGGGATATAAAGATTTGATGCAATAGAGTGCATGACCCTATAGAGGGATATGGAGATGTGTTCAAAATTAGGTTTCCAAAGAGTTTTGTTTGAAGGTGATGCATAGAAGATTATAAAAGTTGTACAGAATACTGAAGATGATTGGTCTACTTATGGACAGAGTATAAAAGATGCAAAAATGGTTTTCAATTGACAATTACTATATTGATTGGTCAATTGTTATTACATATAGAGAAGGGAATATGGTAGCACATAAGTTAGCCAAGATGGCTTTATGTAATGAGGGATCCCATTGTTGGTTTGAAGAGGGTCCTATAGCAATTACGAGTTTAGTACTGACTGATAAACTATGTAGTGTTGTTTCAACTTATACGTAATGAAGTTACTTTCATTTTACTCAAAAAAAAAAAAAATAGTATCAAAATTATCATATGGATAAGACACATATATCAAACTACCCCTCCATCCAAAAGTTCTGTTAATTTATTGATAAAATTACTGTGTGGTATTCGTTTTTCACTTGTAAAAAATATTTCTGCATATTTAGGATACGCAAGTCCATGTAATCCCTTTAGAAAAGGGTAATGATACACTTACAATTTTTTTATAATTATTTTACAATTCATTTTCAATCAACTAATACAATCATGTCATTCCATTCCATTAAAAATAAATTTCAATATTACAAAATCACCCTTCATTTTATATAGAGTTGTAAAGAAATTATAAATGTAAGTAAATCATTTTTTCTTTAGAAAAAGTGGGACACTTGAAATCCATTTCTTTAGAAAAAATAAATTCATTTTTTCAAGGGGGGGCCTCCACTTCAAATGAATTGTGCGTGATTTGCATCTTAGGATTCTATTTAATTTTAGAGCTAATTTGGATAGTAGAGTATTTTCAGAATGATAGGCTAACAAATAACATATTCATAATTTATAAGCGACTTTAAATATAATAATAATTTATTATTAAATTTAAATCCATCAAATCAAAAGTCAAAGTCAAAATAAATTTTAAAATAATATAATTTTATTATATAATTATAAACAAGTTGTTATACAGATGTAACTCTATCATTTCTCTTCCACTGAATGACCAATCACATGCAGCATATCATTTCAACATAAAAATATCAAAAAGTAATTAAAATAGAACACAAAAATAAAAAACAAAAGAGCTACAAAATTCTTTGAGGCTTGTTTGGATATAGGATGGTTTGACGAGTAGTGTGAAAGCGTAAAAATTGATTATAACGTTTTAAAATTATGGTTTGATATAGGTTTTAAAAATGGTGGGACTCATTAGTTTGACAACAAAACCAGTTTTTAGAATGATCTTTGACTTTTGAAACGATCTTTCTACACAGACAAGCCCTCTACTTTTTAAAAGGAAACATGGTATATTATAATTTCATATTATTTTGGAGAATAATAGTCGTAATTGATAGTATTAATGTCGTGTTTCGTATACTTTTGGACCAAGTTCCTACAACTCAGGCCTTCGAAAACCAACTTGCAAAAGGTAGAAAAGACGACGGCTTTGAGATGGCAGCCTAGGGATCGGGTAACCTTTGATGTTAAAGTTAGTAAATATTTTTGGAAGTTTGTATATAAGTAATGGAGTCTAGAGATCAGACAGAGTCATTCTCGTACTTGAGATATGCTATTTATACTATATGCCTGGGGAACAGATTGTGCCTGCTACCATTAAGTTTGTGTTTCCCGTATTGTTCCTAGTATCAGAATCTTTTAATACGGCGTGACTCTACGAGGGCGTCATTAATGTAGCGCGTTGCCCGGGTGGTGAAGCCATTAATGCAGCGTGGTCCTCCGACCTCCTTCTCTCAATCTGTCTTCCCTTTGGTTCGTTTATGCCTTTTCTGTCAGTAGATCAATAGTTCCCCGTATATCATGTCTGTTGTGCGGGCAGGTACTTGAGGACAGGTCACTACTCAAGGGGTCCTCAGATCGACGAGTCACATCCCCTGCAGCACCATCCCTCCTGCAGATTGTGTTTAGAGGAGTTTTCTCGTGGGCCTGGTTAGGGACTATTTACCCTGGGCTATGCTTTTGATCTTGCTTCTCTTTTATCCACAGGCTTCTCTGGTTTAGTGGTAGAATATCTTCTTACAGTTACCCCGCTAATTCTCATCAAACGAATACGGTGAGAATCCTTTCATTAGCCGAGCCCGCCCTACCATTAAGGCCGGGATCCTTATTATGTTGATCTGAAGCTTAAGGAGACTCCTGCTAGTTGGTGTTTCTGGCGACGTTCCTCTCTTCCTTGATGGGCTCACATTTTCATAATGTCTTTCAAGTCCATTAATGAGGGGGTATCAGGCAACTTTTCGTGTTTGCGTTGCTTTGTAGACTACATTCCCAGGATTCAAAGCGACGTGTACTCCCTCTGTTGTCATGTGGCCTGAGGCTGCCATTCCCTCGCCCCATTCATGACCTTCTAGACCACCTAGGCTTGGCTCCTTCCCAACTGCACCCAAATGCTTGGAGATTGCTGATGTGCTGCAACATTATCTGATGGCAGGCTTTGTTGGAATCTTTCCCGGATCAGTTTCTCCATGCTCATGAGGTGCTACGGCAAAATGGGAATGTATGCAGTTTCAGAGCGATACATGCTCTAGTCACCCTGGAGCCAAGGTATCGCAAAGTAAAAGATTAGTCTCCCAAATTCTTCTTTGTGTATGGCCATGGACGGTAGTTTCAGATAGGCTAGGTGAACCACAGGAGTTCCCAATAAGGACGGACTGGGGAAAGATCTCGGTAGACAAAGTTATGCGTCCATCAGCTACCTCTTAAGAAGCACGACGTATCACAATTGTACGAGAATGGGTGTAGAACAATCCTGACGGCGCTTTCTCTGAAATACTCCTTTTCGAAGAGAGTTTAAGAAGCTCTCTGCCTCTTCTGGGATACCTTCCTTCTGATGATAGAGTGGTCGGTGCCCGACCCCAAGTTGCACTGGCTCGAAAGCATTCCTCGGACTTCCCCCCGCCAGACAAAGGGAAGAAAACCCATCGGGAGAGTGCCCCGTCCGAGGATAGGCCTCCTCCCGGGGTTCGGGATACCTTATCGTGGGGATCGGCTATCTTGAAGGCCAGCTGTTCCATTGCTGTGGCGAGTCCAATTCTAGCGCAGGCGGGTGAACTGGGGAGTAATCTTCCCGCACGCCTTTAAAGTATTGAGGCGTCAGGGGGTGAGGTTGAGATGGACATCCTCCTCCAAAGTATTTTTGCGACCACTACTCCTGACGAGGGGCAGCATTCTTCTTCATGGATCTCACCTCCATTTTTATCTCTTTCGGCCATTGGTAGTCATTCTCTTGAGGCTACTGATGAAGGGGCGACGATGGCTACTTCTAGCAACCGCGTGTAGATAGAGGATCGTATAGGAGGCCAGTCCCCTTCAGACGTTGCAATCTATGGGGGTTCAAAGAGTCCAACAGTGGACCCTTTCGTCCAGGCCGAACACCTAGAGAGGGGGAATTCCTTTCCGAATGTCTTAGCCGGCAAAGGTTCGAGGAGCATGGTCATCGACCCACTTGTCCAGGCTGAGTTTCCCGAGGGGGTGGTTCTGCGGATGTTATAGTCGGCGAATGTCCGCACAATGAACGTCCACCCAGGCTGAGTAAGCTAGGGGTGATTCCTTCTCGGATATTGCAATCGGCCCTAGTCCGAGGGGTTTGAGTGGAGGCCCACCTACTCCCCCTGTAGTTACCGCGGAACTACCTAAATCTGAAGGCCCTACAGAAGTTCTCCCTTCTTTATCCCAGTTGGCCACAGAGGGGAGCCGAGAGAAGGCCATTGGTCGGGTCGTCGAAAGCTAGGTTCAACCGTTTCTTTTTTTTCTTTTCCGTTATTCTTTCTCTTTCTTTCCTTTTTTTTAGGCTTTCATTTTTGTCGCCAGGGTACTTCCTAGCTTGCAACTTTTATCATGGATGATCAAGAGGCAGCTGTGCAGGAGAACTTGGATCTTCGCTCAGCGACTAAAACCTCCCTTGATTGTGCTAGTGGCGAATGGGAGGAGAAGGAATTGTTGATGTGCGAGCTGGAGAGTGAGGAAGCTGGAGTATAGCCAGAGGAAACATAAGTAGAAGTCGCAGGAGGAGAAGGTGCAATTGGAGCGGCTTCACCAAAGTCTTCTGGATCACTTATCTCGAGCGCAGAAGGAGAATGAGCAACTAGAGCAGTTCAACCAAAGTCTTCGGGACGTCACCCTCTCTCTACAAAGGTAGCCAAAGTTGTTCCCGAGACTTCATGATGAAGCATGGGAACGTGGGGTCGTCAAGGGCCGCAGGTTGACGCGAGCATTCCTTTTGGAGAGTCTGGAGTTGTGTTCGAGATCTTTTACTAGGTATCTTCAGAGGCTTGTGCTTGCTGAGATTCCGACCAGCGAGGCAGCCTTTCAAACCAACCGTAATCTAGGAAGGAAAGAGTTGCCCGATGCTTTCCCCGGTCTGGCTGTTCTCGTACCAATTGTTGTGGAGCCGGACAATCCTGTTCTCACTGCTGTTGAAGTTGATGTACCTGACGTCAAAACTTAGAGGCTTTATACTTTTGTTCTACTCCCTTCTCCTTTTCTTTTTATCGCCCATATGTACCTGCACTTTGTTGCCCAGCGACTTGTATATATATATTGACTAGTAGACATACCTCGTTCTTTATGTCTATTCTTTGTTTCTTCTTTGCTTTGGCGGCCGACTTAGGGAATTTTGGTGAAGGGGTTTGTAGGGCTCTTAACCACCCCGCTGGCCAGTTGCATTGTGCTTGTTTCTCTTTTCTGGACAATTGTTCTCGGGATACGGCCACCAATTTTACGGTCAATGCTTTCCCAATTCGGATGCACTTGCTTGCTTTTAACTACACCATATTTTGTTGTTTTGAACGACCATGCCTGACCGTGCTTTCTTCGTTATATTTTTTTATTATTGTTATTCAGACAACTATGGCCCGTGGTTGAGTTCACGGATTCTCGGCCCACCACGCTAGCATCCGGTTTAACTCTTCCAACCCTACTAGCTGTTAGTCTTTTGTTCGTACCATTTATGCCCATTTTTCATATTGGCTTCTTTCCTTCGTCTTTCCACACGTGTTGACGGAGAGTTGTTTTGGCAGTTTGGAGCCACAATTGCCCTTCTTTGTTCGCATATTTATATTTCTCCTGCTTGCCAAACAGGGGTTGTCATTATTCTTTTCGAGGACAGTAGTTAATATCGCAAACCTGAGTTCTTCCGTTCACATCGTTTTATGCTTATACTCCTCCAAGTGTGTCGTTGCGGCCTCTACTATTGACTTTTGTATCTTTTGTCTTGGTATTTGTGGAGTTTACAACCTCGACCCACTTTTTGCTTGTCGACGCTTGTGCAGCTTTCTATGGGACACCATTTCCCTTCTGGAGATCCTTCTTACTTCGGATAGTCGAGAGACTAAGCCCGCACTCTATCGGGGAGAGGGCTACCTCAAATTAGCCTGCCCCTTTTGGTTTTCCAATGAGGTAACTTCTTCGGACAGCCGTTGGGACAGTCCACTTTTCCGTTGTGATTGGAGTCGGGGTAAATTTTTTCTTGGGCCACCTCGAGGGCAGGACCCATTCTCTTCTGCAGGAGGGATAAGGTTGGGGTCCTGCAAAGAGGTAATTCATTCAGGCAGCTTGTTACTAGACCCTCTCCTGCTCGTTGACATCACAGGGGAAGGTAATATTTTAGGCCAAGCTGGCACTGGACCCACAAGGTAATATCACAACGTCGTATTTCACACACCTTTAGGCCAAGCTCTGACAACTCAAGTTTTCGAAAATCAGTCTGCAAAAGATAGAAAATACTGCGGCTTTGAGAGGGCGGCCTAAGGGCCGAATAACCTCCGATGCCAAAATTAGTAAATATTTTTGGAAGTTTGTATATAGGTAATGGAGTCTAGGGATAAGAGAGAGTCATTCTCGTACCTGAGATAAACTATTTATACTATATGCCTGGGGAACAGATTGTGCCTACTCCCATGAAGTCCATGTTTCCAGTACTAATCCTTGTGTCAGTATATTTTAATGCGACGTGACTCTATAACGACTTCATTAATGTAGCGTGTTGCCCGAGTGGTGGAGCCATTAATGCGGCGTGGTCCTCTGACCTCCTTCTCTCAGTCTGTCTTCCCTCTGGTCCGTTTATGCCATTTCTATCAGTAGATCAATGGTTCCCAGTATATCACGCCTACTGTTCGAGCGGGTACTTGAGGACTGGTCACTACTCGAGGGGTCCTCAAATCAACGAGTCTCATCCCCTGCAGCACCATCCCTCATGCAGGTTGTGTCTAGAGGAGCTTTCCCATGGGCTAGGTTAGGGACTATTTGCCTTAGGCTGAGCTTTTGATCTTGCTTCTCTTTCATCCACAAACTTCTTGAGTTTAGTGGGCGAAAATCCCCTTACAGATTGTTTGAGAGATGATTATAGATTAGGTGGTAATTTAAGGGAGGTTTTTGTATGTCGTTTATTTTTTTATTTTTTTTATTTTTTCCTGATCAAACTTGCATTAAAAGTAAAAGAGAATGAATGATACAAGAGGAGAAGGTGAAGGACCCCCAACAATAACTCCATTAAAAAATGCAGTGCATGCAAAACAATAAAAGAGAAAATCGGTCAAATAAATTAGAGTCGGGTCCATGTTTCTTCGGTGAGCCAATGAAATGTCTGCTAAATTAGCGGCTTTATAATCCAACTAGTAGATTCGTCTAATACAGTTGTGGTCCGCATTTGGGAAGGAGGCATTATAGTAAGTCATTCTGAAATTGTTGAATGAGATTTTAAATTCTTTTATTTTTTTTTTCTAAATTCTTGATTAAGGAATGTCGAACTTAACTAGCTAACTAGAATCGGATGACAGATAAAATATAGGGAGATTTGTATATCTAACCTATTTCATAAATAGAGACCACATTAGCCATCCCATGAAATAGACCAAAACCTCATTAACACACACCTATCATCGATCTAATGACAGGGTCTCCTAGCTTGCACTGAGGATAATTTCTTGTTGTGGGCAGGGCTGTCTCCTAGTTTCCAAAATTGTGGAGGTTTTTACCATTTTTCTAGAGTGTCTAAGAGAGGTGTTGCAGGATGGCAGAGGAGATCATAAAGAAGTGGGGTAAATTCAATTTAATTGAGATAGAGTATAATGAGATTCAACTTGACATCTCCACAGATGATGTGATAACCAGGCGGGGAAAACTTTGTCTCATAGGCCTCGTCGTTTCTAAAAATCTTGTAAACAAATAAGCTTTCAAAAGCACGATGTTGAAGGTTTGGAAACCAAAAGGAGGAATACAGATCTAGGGTGTTGGTGACAACATTTTCTTGATTGAGTTCCAGAGAGATCAAGACATCGAGAGGGTGAAAAGAGGAAGATCGTGGACGTTTGACCGAAACTTGTTATGCCTTAACTTGTTTAATGGTTTATCTACACCAAAAGATATTGTCTTTGATAAATAGTACATTTGGATACAGTTCCATAATCTTCCTCTTGGTGGAATGAGAAATATTGGTGAAAAAATAAGAAGAATGATTGGTGAGGTGGTGGAAGTCAATGTTGATGAAGAAGGGATGGTTGGGGGCCCTATCTACGTGTTAAAGTTGTCGTTAGTGTTACAAAGCCTCTAATGAGAGCTATTCTACTTAATATGCATGGTACCAAAGTCTGGATTTCTTTCTTTTATGAAAGACTTCCTAACTTCTGTTTTAGCTGTGGTATTATTAAGTATGGTGGTGCAGGATGGCCGAAAGATTCCTCTACGAGATCCCTGTATGGTAGTCATGACTCACAGTATGGTGCATGGCTTCGTGGATCAATCACGAGAGAAGGCAAGGGTTACTCAAACTGGTAGTGGAGCAAGAGAAGGGAAAATCGACCATGACTCAAAACAAAACAGAAGGTTGAAGATGATGACGTGGAGGGATCAAAGTCTCTAAATGGCAAGATTTCAAGGAAATCCGAAGAGGTGGCTGCAAGAATCAAGAAGTTAATCAGGCAACTTTCCTTTCAAGGAGAAGTGAGGAATTCACAATTCAAGGATAAGATATGGAAATGAGGCCTTCCATTGTGGCACTATCAAAGGAGCTAGATGATCACATTGTGGGATTTGGCAATCAGATTGAGGAAATCTTGGTGGAACCAGGTGGTAGAAAAGAAGCTAATAACCTGATTGATATTCGTGATCTCTCGATTATTAATCCAGCGACTGACATTATGGAGAATATAGCAGTTAAGCCCCCAAGTCAGCTTGAACTAGGGGATGGCAAGTGGCAATCAAGTGAAGTCCAACTGAATAATGAGGTGTTTCCTAATGCAAAGTTCACTAAAGTTAAGGACAAGGTTGAGCAAGGTAGTGCAACATTAAAGAGTAAGATTAGTACTAAATGGAAAAGAAGGGCCAAGACTAAACAGTCCCATGCAATTGAGATTATGTCTACTAGGAGTGGAACCCAGAAAAGATCTCTATCATTTCAATGGAAATGCAGAGAAAAGATTTATTAATGAAGACAGAATGACTTTGAAAAGAGGTAAGGATGTATTGTTGGAAGAGTCCCCAGATCACAATGTATTAGCAGAGGCTGGTCACCAGCCTTGCCAACCCAAATGAATATGGTCAGCTGGAATTGTCGAGGGCTTGGGAGCCCTCGGATAGTTTGAATCCTTAGTCTTTTGACAGAGGAGAAGTGCCCAAACATGGTCTTCCTCATGGAAACTAAGTACTCAAAGATTCGTATTGAAGAAGTTAAGAGACTATTAAAATCTGATTGTTGCCTAGCAGTAGATAGTAGTGGTAGTAGTGGAGGCTTAGCCTTGATGTGGAAAAACAATGTTGAAGTAGAAACTCACAACTTTTCAAGACGGCATATAAGTGCCTTTGTTAAAGACATAAGAGATCGTACACCCTGGTTGCTCACTGGTTTTTATGGCAACCCTGAAACATCAAAGAGGAACTTGAGTTGGGATTTACTCAAGTTTCTGAAGCCAGGTCTTCCTATGGCATGGCTCTATATGGGCGATTTTAATGAAATAATATGTCAAAATGAGAAAGTGGGGGCAGCTTCCAGACCTTACAAATAGATGGAATCATTCAGAGAGGCTATTGAATTATGTTCATTTAGTACTTTAAATACCAAAGGGCAAAAGTTAACGTGGTCTAACAATAGGAGGGGCAAGGGTTTAACAAAGGAGAGAATTGATAGGGCCATGGTCAACTCAAACTGGCAGTACCTGTTTCCTAAAGCTTGTTGTTATGTGTTGCCTGCTATTAATGGCAGGTTTGAGAGGTGGGATGAGACACAGAATTCTCATCTCATCTCATCTCATCTCATCATTACACCTTTTTCAAATCCCCATACAAAATATAATAAACAATTCAACTTTTTCAAATCTCAATTCAACTTTTTCAAATCTCAATACAATAATAATACTAAAACATAATATTTTAAACACTAAAACAAAACACAAAATTCTCATCTCACCCCCCAAACCTGCCCTAAGTCTTACCATTCTCCTTTACATATTCACCTGAGCAATCCCACCATGAACAACAATAGAAAACACCTTATTCTCAGGTATGAAGCAGCTTGGGCCTTGAGAGAATATTGCTCTAGCACTATTAAAGAAGCTTGGGACAAAATTTCTATAGGAGATGATGCTTCCACAGCCATTAGTAAGAAGCTGATGAACTATAAAATGGCTCTCAAGAAATGGAATTTGGAAAAAAATAGAAAAGCTCCCACTGATATAAGGAGGAAGATGAATAGGATTGCTGCTCTACAAGACTCAAGAAGAGGGGATCACTTGGATACTATGTTGCAACTCCAACAAGAAGTAGAACAAGTCTTGGTTGAAGATGATCTGAAATGTAATCAAAGAGCAAAGTAGCATTGGTTGCAACATAGTGATCAGAATACCTAGTTTTATCACATGCATGCTAACCAAAGAAGAAAAAACAATATTATTCACCAGATCATTGATCAGCAAGGGTGTATGGTTATTGAGAAGGAGCAAATAGCTGATATTTTCACAAATTACTTCTCTACTTTATTTTCTACTTCTAATCCCTCTAGTATTTGTGATTGCCTTCAAGGAATGAAGCAAAAGGTGACCACTAATATGAATTCTAGATTGCTGGTAAAGTTTATCGAAGAGGAAATCACATATGCTGCATTCCAAATGAATTCTTTAGGCTCTCTGGGCCCTGATGGTTTTCCAGCTCACTTTTATCAAGTTAACTGGGATACCATTGGGAGGGAGGTCTATAAGTTTGCTCTCATCATTCTTAACCAGGGAGGCTCTTTGAAGGGTGTCAATGAAACTTTTATTACTCTCATTCCCAAGATTAAGGAACCAAAAAGAGTCTTTGATTTTAGGCCTATTAGCTTATGTAATGTTATTTACAAAATTGTTGCAAATGTGTTGTCTAATAGGCTTAAATCTATCTTGCCTGATATAATCTCTTTAAACCAAAGTGCATTTGTTCGAAGAAGGATCATTACTGACAACATTCTGGTTGCATATGAAACTCTTCAATCTATGACCTCTTGAATGCAGGAAAAGTGTGGCTGCATGGCACTTAAGCTTGATATGAGTAAAGCCTATGATCAAGTAGAATAGAACTTTCTTACCTCAATTATGAGCAGTCTTGGTTTTGATCAAAGATGGATCTCCTTAATCATGAATTGTCTCACCTTTGTTTCTTATTCAATCATTTTGATGGAGAGCCTCAAGCTTCATTCACATCTAGTAAAGGTCTCGGGCAAGGGGACCCTCTTTCCCCATACCTGTTCATTCTGTGTGCAGAAGCTTTAACCTGCCTTTTGAATCAAGCTAAAGCAATTGGAAGCATTTCAAGTGTACCTATTGGCAAGGGCCCCATAAGAATCAGTCACCTCTTTTTTGCAGATGATTGTCTTCTGTTTTGCAAAGCCAACTCTTTGGAATGGAGTAGAATAATTTGAATTATGGAGGTCTATGAGCAAGCTTCAGGTTAGGTCCTCAATAAACAAAAAAAACTTCCATCTTCTTTAGCAAAAATGCCCCTACTGAGAATCAAAGAACTATCTTAAGAATAGCTGGAGTAAAGTCAACAGGCTCATTAGAGAAATACTTGGGTTTACCTACTGTGGTGGGTAGAACAAAGACTGCTACTTTTCATTCCCTTATTGATAGGACTTGGTCTCGAATTTCTAATTGAAAAACTAGGTGTCTTTCAGCTGCTGGAAAAGAAATTCTCCTAAAGTCTGTCCTACAAGCAATTCCCACCTACGCTATGGGAATTTTTCTGCTCCCTCATTCCATAACTCAAAGGCTCAATCAGCTTCAGAAGAAGTTTTGGTAGGGCTACAATGAAGACCATTCTAAAACTTAGTGGATAAAGTGGAGCAAACTGAGCCAATCTAAGGAAAGAGGTGGTTTGGGGTTCAGGGATTTTAGAAGCTTCAATATTGCTTTGCTCTCTAAACAAAGTTGGTGTATGGTGAAAAATCTTGACACCCTTCTAGCTCAGCTTGTAAAGCAAAAATACTTCCCAATGGTTGATCTCATAGATGCCAAACTTGGGCACAAACCCTCTCTTACATGGAGAAGCATAATAGCTAGTTTGAAACTGTTAAAAGAAGGCTTACTATGGAGAATTGGAAATGGTCAAAAGGTCAGAATATAGGAAGATAAATGGCTTCCAAGTCTCCATTCTTTTAGAGTGGAGTCAAGAATATGTGAATTTGAACCTTGTGAGATGGTGGCTTACGTTATAGACTCTGACATGCGAATATGAAAGGATAACTTGATTCATAGTATGTTTTCCCATCATGATGTTGAACTTATTAAATCCATCCAAATTAGTCTTGGTGGTAGAGAGGATAAGCTGATTTGGAGCTGCACAAACAATGGGGTATTTTCTATTAAGAGTGCCTACCATTTACACAGGGAATTAATGACCAGACATGAAGGAGGCCCATCATCATAAAGATCCCAAATTGAGGTCTGGAAAAATATTTGGAAGCTTCAGGTCCCTAATGCAGTGAAGATGTTTATATGGAGAGCTTGCAGTGAAGCACTACCTACCCTTTCTAATTTGCAGAAGAGGAAAGTAGTGGAAGATAGCCATTGCCCTGTATGCATGACTAATATAGAAACCTCAAGCCATGTGTTATGGGGTTGTGGTGCAGCTAGAGACATTTGGGATCAAGGTTGCAAAAAAATACAGAAGATGTCAGTCCATAGTATGAACTTTTTGGGTATATGGGATCAACTTGTCAAAAATTTACAGCAAGATGAACTTGAAGAGGCAGCCATGGTTGCAAGGCATATCTGGACTAGAAGAAATGAGTTTGTACATGGGAAAGAATTTAGACATCCCAATTCAGTCCTCAAAATAGCTCGAGAGGATCTGCAATTGTTTAGAAGCACAAAACAGACTCAACTCACAAACTCAGAAAGTCACTTTGAGTATTAATACTTGGAAGAATCCTCTTGATGGGAACTATAAGCTTAATTGGGATGAAGCTATTGATGATGCACGTTGACAAATTAGTGTTGGAGCCATCCTAAGGACTACAAGGGATTGGTTATTGGGACTCTTAGAGCTCGAAAATTGTTGAAAGCTAACCCTTTCACAGCAGAAGCATATGCCATGATATTAGCTATTTTTTATTTTTTTTTTTTATTTTTTTTTTTGTAAAGAAGTGGGTGTTAACAAATTCATACTTGATGGAGATGCTTTGCAGGTGGTTAACAAGCTGAAGAAACCAAGCTCAGACTAGAGTCAAGGAGGACTACTGATTGCAGATGCCAGACAAGTTTTGAACTCATTTGCTTATTGGAATGTTGTCCACCCCAAGAGGGATGCTAACATGGCTGCTCATTTACTAGCCAAAGATGCTCCTAATCTTATTGAAGATTTGTATGAATTAGAGGAAGTTCCTGATTGTATTCAAAATATTGTACTCAGTGAGATTTTGTAAGCATTGTTATGAGCAATAAAGTATCCTGTTTTTTTTTCTTAAAAAAAAAAAAGATCCAAACCTGCGTAACAACGAGCAAATTAAGTTCGCTTTACAAGTTTTGCATGTATTTAAGAAGCTTGTTTCATCTCATGCAAAACATTGCATGCATCCTCTCTAACACTGCAAAGAACTTAAAGAAAACAACAAACATTGCATGCGTCCTCTCTAGGTCTCTGATCCGAGTAGAGGTTTTTCCCTCTTGGCTCTGTTCAGGTGGCCTGAACCCTTATTTTCTATACTGTTGGACCTCGATTCTCGTAATGGAGGAGAATCTAGAGGAACTATATAAACGATTAGCCCTTACGGATCTGGAACAAGAGGAGATTCAAGTGGAGACTCATAAGCTGGAAGATGCGTTCAGGGGTGGAGGTTTAAGCTTGATTACACAAGTATTAACAGCGCGACATTACAATAGAGAAGCTTTTAAACAGACGATGAAGAGGATTTGGAGGCTGATGAAGAATATTAGATTTTGGGATTTGACAACCACGTTGACTCTCGTTGAATTTGGTGATATCAAAGACAAGGAGCAAGTAGTCTGTGATGGTCCTTAGTATTTTGACAAACACTTGGTGCTGCTGAAAGAGGTGGAAGGACTTCAACCTGTCCACCACATACAAATTACAGAGGCCCTGTTTTGGGTTCGCTTACATGGGTTACCATTTGGAGTAAGGAATGAGTATATGGGTGAGCTGATAGGAAGCAGGATTGGGGAGATCATGGAAGTGGACTTAGTGGCAGGGGAAATGGTATAGGGAGAATTTATGTGGGTAAGAGTAAAGGTAGATATAACAAAGCCCCTGCTCAGGGGGAAGATGATAAATTTTGGTTTGGGGACTACAGAATGGATTAGATTCTCATATGAGCGGCTTCCAAATTTTTGCTATTATTGTGGTCGGTTGGGCCATGGGCATAAGGAGTGTGAGTTGGGGAGGTCTACTCAGGGCAGAGATGAGAAATACGAGTTCCTCTATGGCATATGGATGAGAGCAAATGGCTATGGAATTGCAGGTAGGGAACGTCGATGGAAAGCTTTTGCCAATAGGGAGGCAGCTCCGATGGCTACTCCGGGGACTGTTTCAAATGAGGATAAAGATGGTGGTACGACAGATATGCCGGTACAATCAACGCAGGAGGAAGGAGATGCTGACATGGAGGGTTCCAAAACCGTGGAAAAGATTCTTGCAAAAGGTGGGGGGACCAATGGAATGCAGACTGATGAGGTGGTTATGGAAGGAATGGAACATGGGCACAAAAGGACAGAAGAAGTGGTGGTTACGGAATTCAGGCAAACAGGTGAGGGATCAATGCAGAGAGATGAGCTGTCGTTGCTAAAAAATAAACGGGCTATAGATATGGGGAAGAGCCCAGGGACTGAGGTGAAGGGCCCAGTAACACAAAGTATGCAAAAGCCCAATGAAAAGAAAGCCCGAAAGTGGAAACGTCTGTCCCGTTTTAGCAACCCAGGTTTGACCCAGAATGCTGTTTTGATCTAGAAAGTTACTGTTAGAAAAAGAAAAGAACTTGGCGAGATATAAGGAGAAGAGAAAAGAGCGGCGAAGAAGAACCAGGCACAAGGGAGGGTGGATGAAGATCGAAGGGTGGAGAGAGAGCAAATATCAGTGGTGGCTGACATTCAGCCCCGCCTGGAGCCATGAAACTCCTCAGCTGGAATGCCCGAGGGCTGGGGAACCCACGTGGCATTCAATCTCTTCGAGAGCTGGTCACAAAGGAAGGGCCCGATGTAGTTTTCTTACAAGAAACAAGATTGAAAGCTCGTGCTATGGAGAAATGTAAGTTTAAAGTTGGTTTCATTAATTGCTTAGCAGTTGACTATGATGGGAAAAGTGGTGGAATTGTTCTGTTGTGGAAAAAAGATGTTAAGCTTACAATTCTAAGTTACTCTAGGAATCATATTGATGCATGTATCAAAACTGAGGGGTCTCGTGGAAATGGTGAGGAGTGTTGGTTTATCACAAGGGTATACGGGCATCCTGATACAAAGCATAGGCATGTGGTTTGGGATTTGATTAAATTTTTATACATAAGAGAGGAGCCATGGGTAGCTTTTGGGGACTTTAATGAAATAGTTAGTCTTAATGAAAAAAAGGGTGGCAGGAGGAGGTCTGAAAAACAAATGGGGGAATTTCGGGATATGATTAATCAATGTGCCTTAAGAGACTTGGGCTTTAAAGGGCCACAATATACTTGGTGTAATGGGAGAGAGGGGGTGCAGTGCATTAGTGAAAGACTAGATCGTTTTCTGGCTAACACTGATTGGAGTACCGGTTTCCCACTTGCTACTGTTACTCATGGTTCAGTAGCTTACTCTGATCACTTTCCTATTTGGTTAGAGTTAGAAGAGGGAGCAATGCCAAGACCAAGAAAGAGATTGTTTCGGTTTGAAGCAATGTGGGTAGGGGAAAAAGAGTGTGAAAGGATTATTGAAGATTCATGGAAGAATGATGCTGATGGGAATGATATGGGAGAGGTGATGACTATGATTTCCAATTGCAGCCAGAAACTGGCAATATGGAATCGTGTGTCTTTTGGTAGAGTCCAATATCAGTTAGGAAAAGCTAAGCAAAAGCTTCAATACTTACAAGAGAATGGCTCTACCTATGGTGATAGAGAAGCACACTTAATAACAAGAGCAGAGGTTCAAACCTGGTTAGGGAGGGAGGAGACCATGTGGAGACAACGTTCAAAAGCATTATGGTTAAAAGAGGGGGATCATAATTCAAAATACTTCCACACAAAAGCTTCTCATAGAAGAAGGAGAAATGGCATTAAGAGATTAAAAGATGCTAATGGAGAATGGCAGGAAGGGGAGAGAAAAGACAGGATCATTTTGGAGTATTTTCAGAATCTATTTTCAGCTACTGATGAGTGGGGTCAAACTGATTTCCTGGAATGTTTAGATGGAAGGGTGACCACTCTAATGAATGAAGATTTGACCAGGCCCTATACTGAAAAAGAGGTTACTGATGCTTTGAAAGATATGAATCCCTCCAAGGCCCCAGGGCCAGAAGGAATGGCACCAATTTTCTTTCAGAAATATTGGCATGTAGTTGGGAAAGCTGTGACAACAGCAATCGTAAAAGCCTTACAAACTGGTGAGTTCCCTTCTATCTTGAACCACACATTTATTACTTTGATCCCGAAGAAGAGCCACTGAAAAAGTTTCTGATTTTAGACCAATCAGCTTATGTAACGTGGTGTATAAGCTAATCTCAAAGGTTATTGCTAATAGATTGAAGAAAATATTGTCTGATGTTATTTCTGATTCACAGAGTGCTTTTGTGCCGGGGTGACTTATTACTGACAATGTACTCGTAGCCTATTAACTGATTCATTATTTAAGGCACAAAACAGCAGGGAAGCAGGGGTATATGTCTCTTAAACTCAATATGAGTAAAGCCTATGACCGTGTTGAGTGGTGCTTCTTAGAAACTATAATGGTTGTTTTGGGGTTTGAGAAGAAGTTTGTTGATATGGTGATGAATGTGTTACTACTGTAAGCTTTTATGTGCTGATAAATGGTGAGCCAAAAGGACCTATTGTCCCTAGTAGAGGGTTGAGGCAAGGAGACCCCATCTCTCCTTATTTATTTTTATTATGCACAGAAGGGCTGACTGCCTTACTACAAAAGGCGGAGAGAAACCAAGTGCTTAAGGGAATCAAAGTTTGTAGAAGGGCTCCTAATGTTAACCATCTGCTATTTGCAGATGACAGTGTAATTTTCTGCAAAGCACATGTTGAAGAAAACAGAACTGTTCAAAGGATTCTTAATACCTATGAGAAGGCATCGGGTCAGAAGATAAACAAAGAGAAAACAACTATGGTTTTCTCAAATAATGTGACTGATGCAGTAAAGGACGAAATTCTGCAGGTGTGGGGGGTTACTGAGGTGTAATAGTTTGAGAAATACTTAGGCCTTCCTCCCATGGTAGGTCGATCAAAAACAAGGGTTTTTTCTGAGATAAAGCAGAAAGTTTGGAGTAAATTGCAAAACTGGAAAGACCAACTTCTATCCCAAGGGGGCAAGGAAATTTTGATAAAAGCAGTGGCTCTCTCAATTCCAACTTACTCGATGAGCTGCTTTCTATTACCTAGAACTTTATGTAGAGAGCTGGAATTCATGATGGCGAAGTTTTGGTGGGGTCAAAAGAAGGATGAAAGGAGAATACATTGGCTTAGTTGGGAAAAAATGTGTGAACCTAAAGCTAGAGGTGGGCTGGGTTTCAGGGACTTGCAATCTTTTAATATGGCTCTGCTTGCTAAGCAGGGTTGGAGGATCCTATAGGCAGAAAACTCACTAATCCATAGGATATACAAGGCAAAGTACTTTCCACAGAGCTCTTTTGTTTACTCCAGGTTGGGTCACAACCTTTCTTTTACCTAAAGAGGAATATGGATAGCTAAGAAATGGTTATGGAAAGGATGTAGGTGGACGATATGTGATGGCAAAACTGCTAAGTTGTGGTCTGAAAGCTGGGTTTCAGGACATCCAAACCTTTTAAGGGGTGCTGGTGCAATAAGGCTAGGGGAGAATATGGAGACAGTGGATAGTCTATTTGCTAATATAGGAAATGCTAGTTTAAGATGGTGGAATGTAGAGAAGATTCAAGCCCTCTTCAATCAAAATGTAGCCTCTAATATCTTAAAAATTGTGATAGCCCCTGGAGATCAACCCGATAGGTGGGTATGGGCTCAGGAAAGGAGTGGAATTTTTAGTGTTAGAAGTGCTTACAGACTCATTAGAAGGCAGTTGCAAGAAAATTCAGGGGAATGCTCTTCAGCTAGCAGAAGGTAGTCCTTGTGGAGGGCTCTGTGGAAGATGAAGATACCTCATAAGGTTAAGGTCTTTGCTTGGAGGGCGTGTAAAGACGGGCTCCCAACTCTGTCAAATTTGAAGAAAAAGAATGTGCCAACGGAGGATGTATGTTGTTTTTGCAAAATAGGTACTGAAACCCTTCCTCATGCATTATTTTACTGCACTCAAATTCGACCTTACTGGTGTAGTTTATTGCTTATGGTGGGAGTATTGGGTAATGAATTGTCAGTCATGGATATGGCAACAAAGATACATGAGGATGGTAAGGATGATGATCTAGCTGTACTCTTCCTGGTAGCATGGGGTTTCTGGTTTAGGAGGAACAAGTTGGTAAATGAGAAAATTTGTATGGAGCCGAGACAAGTAACTGAGCATGCTTTATTCTTGAAAAAGGAGTTTTGTGCTGTGCAATCTATGTTGAGCAGTGAGTTAAGGAGTTTCTGTAGCTGGAAGCCTCTTGAATCTGATTTTCTAAAATTAAATGTAGATGGGGCTATGTTTAGTGACCTACACAGAGCTGGTGTTGGGGTGGTGTTAAGAGATGATAAAGGAGAGGTCATTATGGCAGCTAGCAAGGCAGAAAATGAGGTGGCGGAGCCTGAGGACATTGAACTCTTAGCTATTTTCAAAGGCCTTCAACTTTGTGCAAATATGGGAATCTAGAAGATTATAATTGAAAGTGACTATTTGCTGTTAATTCAGGACCTTCAAAAGGAAGCTGGCTTGTCCTCTATGCGTAGTATTTTGTTCTTAGAAACAAGGAAACTGTTATCTTTGTTTACTGAATCTAAATTCATGCATGTTCGTAGGTTAGGAAATGAGGTTGCTCATAGACTAGCTAGACATGCTTGGAATGTTGATTCACTTGATATGTGGTGGGATTGTTTTCCAGATTTTCTCTCTCAAGCTATTTGGCTTTATAGATATCTGTAAAATGTTTATTATGAATTAAATTTTATTATCAAAAAAAAAAGAAAAGAAGCTTGTTTCTATAAGAGAATCAGTATGATACGCACCACTCTCATCAATCCCATGATTCATGTCATCCCAGATTTCTCTCTAACGTAATTTGGATTGTAATCCTCTATTTATAGTTTCCGTTTATAACTGTACATTCCGTTTATAGTTGTACATTCCTTATTTAACTACAGCCTTGCAGTTTATATTGCTATGCAATAATGAGAATGCAATTGAGCCTTCCTGCAAATTACTTGTGTAAACCTTTTATGGTATCAGAAGGTCATCTTCTCTCACGAGAACAACGATCCTTCTTTGCACTATGTCGTCTAGCATTCATTCCAATCCCCACTCTGTCTCGGGAGGTTCCGATCCTTCCACAGACCTACCTTTGGTTACCATCAACACCTCTAGCCAACTACCCTATAAGCTTACTGCCTCAAATTATCCTTCCTGGCGTGCAACTTTCATAACCATTTTATTTGGCTATGATCTCATGGGTTATTTGGATGGTACACTTCTGTGTCCTCCTACACCTACTGAGATGTCCTCTTCCTCTGCTTTGGCTCGCTATGCACACTGGTATCGACAGGACCAGTTGCTGCTCAATGCGATCTTCTCCTCGGTTTCTGAAACCGTCATGCCTCTCATCGCAATGACCACCATGAGTTGTGCTGCTTGGCAACATTTCGCCCGTCTGTTTGCCAGCAAATCTCAAGCTCGCATCATGCAGTTGAAAGAGGATTTAACCCTTATCCAATGGGGTTCTTGCACGGTATCTAAATTTCTTCATGCGGTCAAGGTGATCGCTGATGAACTTTCCCTTATTGATGCCCCAGTTTCAGATGATGATTTGACGCTCTATGTTCTTAATGGTCTTGGCTCGAAATTTCGAGATATGGTGGCTCCCATTCGCACACAAGAGACTGCTCTTTCGTTTGCTGAATTACATGATTTGCTCATTGGTCATGAGCACTACATCAAATGCATGGAAGGTCCTACTTTCGCTCTTGTTGTCACAGCAAACTCTTCTCAACGGAAATAGTCCAATGGCCGATTCAAAAATAACAAATCTCGATCCAAACCGAATTTCAATAATAAATCTGGATCAAAGAAGCCTCATATTTGCCAAATCTGTGATCAGTCTAGACACACTGACAAAACATGCTTCAAACTTCAGCCACATCCTGCTGCAAACTGTGCCACTTTGACAGCTCCAACCCAAGGCAAATGGCTCCTTGACTCTGCGGCGTCTCACAATATCACATCCGATTTAGCCAATCTCTCCATTCACTCAGAATATGAGGGACAGGATGAGGTGGTTCTCGGTGATGGTATAGGTTTGTCGATTTCTCACATTGGTTCCGCTACCATTTCTTCTCCTTCTCGATCCCTCACATTAAAGGACACCTTACACGTGCCTCTCATTCATAAAAACTTGATATCTGTTCACAAATTTACTCATGACAATAATGTTATCATTGAGTTTCATCCTCTTTTTTACCTTGTGAAGGATCGAACGACGGGGGCAGTTCTCATGCGCGGTAGGTGTGAAGATGGGGTCTATCTGGTGGCATTAAGTTCCTCTTTTCCTCAAGCAAATCACATTCGGCTAGCTGGAACTCGTGTCTCCTTTGCTCTCTGCCATCATCGGTTGGGGCATCCCACTCCAAAGATTTTGTCTTCTCTTATTTGAAGTCATGCCTTACCTATTTCCCCCTCTAACTCTCCAATGTCATGTATTTCCTGTCAATGCAATAAGTCGCATAAGCTGCCTTTTTGTTCTACTTCTCTTAAGAGCACTACTCCTCTTGAATTTATGTATGCCGATGTGTGGGGACCCTCCCCAATCCCTTCCATTGATGGTTATCAATATTATTTGTTACTTGTTGATCACTTCACTAAGTACTGTTGGTTTTACCCCTTGCAAAATAAGTCTGATGTTCACGCTACGTTCGTGCAATTTACCTCCATGGTTGAAAATCAATTTTCAAGCAAACTTAAAAATTTGTACTCTGACAATGGTGGTGAATTTATCAAACTCCGATCATTTCTTAGTAGTCGTGGCATTAGTCATTACACTACTGCCCCACATACTCCTCAACAAAATGGCACGGCTGAACGTCGCCATCGCCATATTGTTGAAATTGGTATGACTCTACTTCATCATGCTTCGGCTCCTTCAAATTACTGGACTCATGCTCTAGCCACTGCGGTTTACCTCATTAACCGTCTTCCTACACTCTTACTTGTACGCAAAAGTCCTTTTGAAGCACTCTTTGGTTGGGCCCCTGACTATCACAAATTACGGACGTTTGGTTGTCAATGTTATCCTTGGCTTGTTCCTTACCGAACTAACAAGCTCCAACCGAAGTCCCAACCTTGTGTTTTTCTGGGGTACTCCCTCACTCAACATGCCTTCAAGTGTTTGGATCTCCACACAGGTAAGTTGTATCTTTCTAGACATGTTACCTTTGATGAACATGTGTTTCCATTCAAAGATACACCTCCTCGTGTCCCAGAGCCAGTTCCTGTCTCTTCTCCTGCGATTACCATAGCTCCTTCACCAGTGCCTCCTGTCACTCTTCCTGCTTCGGATCGCTTGCCTCTCACACCTCCTGTAGTTGAGATGCCTGTCCCAGTCACTCTGACTTCTATTCCATTGTCCTCAACCTCTCCCATTCATTCTTCCTCTAGCACTGAGTCTCCTTTGCCTGCAGAAACCCCACTACCTCGTCGAACCCATCCTATGGTTACTAGAGCTCAGAACCATATCTTCTGTCCCAAGCAGCTATCGGTAACCACCAAGCATCCCATTGCCTCAACCTTGGAACCGACGTGTGTTTCTCAAGCTCTCAAGGACCCTCAATGGCGCAAAGCCATGGCCGATGAATTCACTACACTGGTTTCCCATGGAACCTGAAAGCTTGTTCCAAAACCCCCTGCATCTAACTTAGTTGGATGTAAATGGGTGTTTCGCGTTAAGCGACACCCCGACAGTACTGTGGACAGGTTCAAAGCTCGTCTCATTGCCAAAGGATTTAATCAACGTCCGGGCATGGACTACACTGAGGCCTTCAGCCCCGTCATTAAACCGACCACCATTCGGCTGATTCTCTCTTTGGCTCTTTCTAATGGTTGGTGCCTTCATCAACTTGATGTTAATAATGCGTTCCTGCATGGCCAACTCACCGAGCAAGTCTTCATGCAACAACCAGTTGGTTTTGTTGATCAATCTCATCGTCAACATGTTTGTGCACTTCAAAAATCCCTCTATGGTCTCAAGCAGACCCCTAGAGCATGGTATAATGCTCTATGGTCTGGTTTGTTGGAGTTGGGATTTTTTAACTCCAAGTTAGACCACTCCCTGTTCATTTACAATTGGGACAATATTCTCTTCTATATTCTGGTTTATGTCGATGACTTAATTCTAACCGGCAACTAGGGGTGTAAGGTGGCCGGTCCGGACCGAAAAAGTATAGGGTTGGTCCTGGTCCATAAAGTTGTAGAATTTCAGTCTTCGATCCGGTCCCGGGGTGGAGATTTCTCGGACCGGACCGACCGAATTTTTTTTTATTATAAATATATTATTTTATATAATAATTGTAAAATAAATTATATAATTTTCATCTAACCTATCCCCATTTAGAATATAAAATTTTAAATATGTAATTACAAATTAATATTATATTAATCATATATTATCAATTAACCTATCAATTCATAATTAACTAATGTGTGACCACCAACATTTATGAGAGTCTAAGACTATGACCTAAGTTGCAACTTGCAAGTAAATATAAAGCATGTATGGATGTATGGAATCATGGATAATTAAATTATTTATGCTTATTAGTTATTGCTTCATATACAAAATGTAAAAAATTGTAAATAGCTCATTATAACTAATACTAATATATAACTATACTAATAATATAATATTAATACTATTATATAGTCTAATATATTATATAGCTATACTAAATCACTAAGTTTATAACTAATACTAATATATAAGTATACTAATAGTATAATATTAATACTATTATAATGTCTAATATATTATATAGCTATATTAAATCACTAAGTTTATAACTAATACGAATATATAACTATAGTCTAATATTAAATATAGTTATACTAATATATAAGTTTATAACTAATACTAATACTAATCACTATAACTAATCACTATAGTCTATTAAAAATTTAAATGTATTACAAATATATATAAATTATAATTATCAATTTTTCAAACCATAATTTTTTTTTTAATTATCATTTAAAAAAATAACCACATTTGATAATTTGTTATTAATACTTGTTAATATTCTATAAATTAACAATATTTTATATATATCTTCATCTAACCTTTCACTATTAACAATATAAAATTTTAAATATGTTATTAACACTTGTTAATATTCTATAAATTAACTAATATATAATATCAATTAGTTAATTATATAGTAATTATATAAATTAATAATGTAATTTTCATTTAATTTATTATCATTGACCATATAAAATATTTTTTTATTGAGTTTGTTACATAATCCACATTAATAAGTCACTTAATTTAATTTAGTATTTTAAATAATTTTTTTTATTAATTGATTTAAAAAAAAAAAAAAAAGACCAGACCGAATGGACCGACCGGACCGATAACTACCAATCCGGTCCGGTCCCTATGGGGTGTTCGGTCCAATCCGGACCTACCGGTTTACACCCCTACCGGCAACAACACTCAATTTCGGCAGCATGTTGTCAAGTCCTTGGGTGACAAATTTTCCTTGAAAGAATTAAGTGACTTGCATTACTTCCTAGGGGTGGAAATCAAACCAGTGAAGTAAGGTCTATTTCTCTCTCAGAATCGATATGTCCATGATCTACTCACTCGGTTGAAGATGACTGGTGCCAAAGAAGTCCAAACACCTATGGTCGTGTCTGCTCCACTTCTTCTCAATGATGGTACCGCACAATGTGATCCCATTGAATATTGTCGCACTGTTGGTTCTCTTCAATATCTATCTCTTACACGTCCAGACATTGGATTTGCAGTCAATCGTCTTGCTCAGTACATGCATCAACCCACTGTCTCTCATTGGCAACATGTCAAGCGGCTCTTGCGATATGTCAAACATACCATTCATTTTGGTCTTCTTCTACGTCGGCAAACCAATCCTGTTCTTCGTGGTTTCTCTGATGCCAATTGGGGGGGTAATCTTGACGATCACAAGTGCCTACATTATTTTTCTAGGCAACAACCCCATCAGCTAGCGTACTCGAAAACAAAAGGTCGTTGCTCGTTCATCCACATAAGCAGAGTATCGCGCTCTCGCTACTGCTACTTCGGATATGGCCTAGATTCATTCTCTTCTCAATGAACTTGGTCTCAAGCTTCGTGAAACTCCATTGCTTCTATGCGACAATGTCGATGCAACTCAACTTAGTCTTAATCCAGTTATGCACTCCAGAATGAAGCACATAGCTATTGACCTCCACTTTGTTCGGGATTATGTTCACCGAGGCCAGCTGCACGTCGCTCATGTTCATACAGATGATTAGCTTGCTGATTTACTTACCAAGCCACTTGCACGATCTCGGTTTCAAAGTCTACGTAGCAAAATCAATGTCACCGATGGCACTTTAATTTTGAGGGGTCGTATAAGAGATTCAGTATGATACGCATCACTCTCGTCAATCCCATGATTCATGGTCATCCCAGATTTCTCTCTAACGTAATTTGGATTGTAATCCTCTGTTTATAGTTTTCGTTTATAACTGTACATTCCGTTTATAGCTATACATTCCTTATTTAACCACAACCTTTTAGTTTATATTGCTATGCGATAATACCAATGCAATTGAGCCTTCCTGCAAATTACTTATGTAAACCTTTTAGTTTCATCGTTGCAAGAAGCTGATACGGAAACTTGCATTATTATATGGACGAGAATCAACTGCAAAAGTCTAGTAACCAACGATACGTGGCTCAACAGCTAGCTAGGTGACCTGGGCACTAGGGGCCCCCAACCACGGGTGACCCCGGCTAGCCTGGAAGGATCGACTATTCTTTTAAAATTCATAATTAACAATTTCTTCAAGATTTATTATTTTGCTTTTAATTTGTAAATTCTTAAATGACTACCTCTATGGAGTTGTAAGAGATTTTATTTATATAATAATAAAAAATATAGTGTGGTGGCCGTACAAATATTTAATACAATATATAGTAAATCCTAATTAACAGGCATCAAGTCATCAAACTAATCGCCACAAATTACATAATCAAACTCCAAACATAGAAAAGCCCAACATATATGAAGACTTAGGTTAATTATGTTAGAACTAAAAACTTAGGTTTCAATTGCATTGAGCAAAAAGTTCATCAAAATGGATAATGATGCCACCAAAACATGTGACATGGAGATCAAGCACCTTGAAAAGTAGAAGAACCAATAAAAAAAGAATATTACCCTGAGTTCATATGGATTTCAACATAATTAGGAAATAAATAATAAATAAATAAGATATGAAAAATTGCGAGCTGGATAAATAAATAAAAATTATTTTTTGTTTGGATGAATAATACAATTACACATTATTAATGTTACAAAGATCTGAAGAGAAAATAATCAGCAATATTATCCTCCATAAAAACCATGAAATATATATATATATATATATATATATATATATATAAATATATATACACACACACACTGATCAAGTTACCTGTTTCATTAATTCACTCATACAAGCGTTTCTAGATCTTCTTCCAGAAACCAATCCTCTTAAGTAAAGCAGACAGCCATGTTTTCGCTTTTTCAGGATGTTCCTTCCTTCGGCCAGTTCCACCCAGGTTCACCTTCCTCTTCAACAGCTTCCTCACATCAAATTTATCCAACCTGGCCACCATGGCAGCAGATGCAGAACCTTCGCAAGTAGTACTTCTTCTTCTGGAGGAGGAGGCCGAGTTCGATACATTAATTGAAGTGGTGGCAAGTACAGCTTGATCATTTGCTCGAGAGAATGATCGGGCGAGGAAGAAATTACGCTTTGATCCACCGATATATGGCAGTGACATCAGATGCCGATCGATGATATGAGTAACTGAAACCAGTTCGTACGAGTCATATAAAGGGCTTCCACAATCCCATATTCCCAATGCTCCTTTTTCTTCATCATCTTCTTTTCCTTTCGATGTCTTTTGCATCCTCTGGGTTTCAACGGTTCAGATTTTAGTTGTTCAAAGCTGGGAGTTTCAGACATACAGAGAGAGAGAGAGAGAGAGAGAGAGAGAGAGAGAGTTTTCGTTTGCATGCAGTACAGAGATTCTTATAAACATGATCGTCTACCTATTATCAAAGAAAATCAAATTATTTTTTATGTTCGGTGAAGAAAATGACAGATCCAATCGTTTAAATATTGGGTTTCAACAATAAGTAATTATATAGTTTAATTCGGAGGATCTGATCACCGATACATTCATTATTGCATCTACCTAAAGCATGATCTACATTTAATTAGGAAGGTTCATAAATACTGTTTTACTTTTTAATGCTTTGCCTTTAAGAATCATCATTATGACAGTTATAGATAAACAAACGAAATTGTTTGCCTTTGATTTCAAGTTGAGACTGGCTTTGTATACTTATTAGGGATTTCAACCACTTGAGTGGTCAAATTTGCTTTAGTTATTGCCCTTCATTTATATTCCCTTGAGATCCTTGTAGAATGTAAAGTGAGAGACATATACACATCAATTATATTTTATAGCATTTATTACTACTCGTGTGAGTTTTTTAGACAGTATTAAATACTCAATTAATGATATAATGTCCGTATCAAAAACTTAGATAGGATGATCTTCATTTTATACATTCACATGGAAGTCAATATAAAGTACTAGGCTTGTGCAGAAAAGGTGCTGACCTGAACCGTCTGTTCGTACGAACCGACCGGACCCGCCTTATAAAAGCGGGTTGAACTAACTTGTGGGTCAAACCCGCTAACTGTCAATTTCGATCCGACAATCTCACGTGAAGTAATTGAGGGTAAAAGTTTCCTAGTCTCGTAAAGTGTTTGATGATGTCGTCGTTTTGTCTTGGTAAAGGAAGGTCGAATGAGAAAGCAAACTAGAGGGAGGACTGCATGTAGAGGATGGCTGATCGATCTTCAAGAAAATCTCCTCTCCCTTATCTTTGATTCCTTTCTACCACCTTATTCTTCCGTCCAACATTAAAAACTCCTTTGGCTTCCTTTGAAAGGTAACGTCCTCTCAACTTTCCTCTCCCTTATCTCCGATTTCTGATCCCTTTTATCATATCTGAATTCATCTCCCTTCTTGAAATAATTTTCTCGATTTAGTTTTCATGGATATATGATTTTCTACCTTTTTTTCTTTTGGTGTGTCTCTGATGGACTTCTCTTCATTTTTTTATTTTTTTTTTTTTTGTAAATTTCTATATATTTTTCTTTCTATTTGATTTTCTTGAATTTTCAATGAAAGAAATTTAGGAGATTGAAGAGCTGAGATTACGTGTTCAAGATCGGAGAGTTCCCTAGGAATGCCATAGTCTGAATCCATCAAGAAAATCTCCCTGTGCTCTCTGCGTTGTTGTTGCTGGTGTTGTTGGTGTTGTGGGTTCGAAGGGACTTCAAAAGAAATTTCTGGAGATTTTTTTCTTGGAAACTTCATGGAGGTAGATATTAAACGGGTTGACACGACTTATGTAGGATCGGGTTTTTCCTTGTTGCCCTGGTCGCCGGGTCGGGTCAGACCCAAACCTAGTTTGGTTTGCTCGAGTTGCAGGCTTATAAAGTATAGACATTTGGCATTGCTGTCACATCAAAATCTGATTTGTAAAATAAACTTAAATCATTTTTTAACTAATCTTTCCTATCAAATCAGCAACAACTTCCAAATTTGATTTTTTGATTGCATTACAAATATAATTCATCCAAGCTGCACATAAGTCCCACACACTGTTGTTGTTGCTGTTGTTCTTCCAACACTTCCACGAACACACGCGCGGCATCGATGGATTCCTTGTGCCGAGATCTCCAAATTGTGCCCGACCTCATCCATTTTCTATTGGCGCATGTGGCCCATGTACCAGTACAATGGTCGATCCTCTTTTGGGGTTGCCAACAATCGTTGTCTTCCATCTCTAGTTATACTAATATATTAGTACTATTTTTTCCGAATGAGAATATGAAGACAATAAAATTGGATTTTTATAACAAAATAGTCGACTGCAGTGTCTTTCTACCAATTATGGTTTAATGTCACAACCGTGAAATCACCACTTTTTCTAAAAACTTGAGCTGATAGGAAAATGTAGATTTTACTATTTATATTGTATCTTAACATTCCCCCTCATATGTGGGTCAAACTCCCTCTCAATAGGTGGCCCAACACGTAGAATATTTAATTAAATGTAGTAGAGTGTAGAGTCAGGGTTTGAATTTAGAACCTCTGCTTCGATACTGTAATAGATTTCTAAAAAATGCTTCATGTACATTTCTTATGGGAGCTTGTTGTATTTATAGAGATAATTATAGAATCAAGTATGATTCAAAACCACATGTTTGTTACAGCAAGTATACTTCAAAACTTTGCTATCTATTCTTATCTTTAATTTTGGTTTTGAATGAATAAGATAATCTCTTTGAATTTGGTTTGCAGGTGCTTTATCTTCAGGAGCTTTTGATCAAGTCTTTAGCTGATCAATTGCTGCCTCAATATGCCCCCGCAAGCTTAGCGGGAGCTCGTGGATGGTAAGGTTGTCACGTAAGATAGCAAACCGAGTAGATGGTAGAGGCTTGGTAAGTACATCTGCTACTTGATTTTTTGAAGACATAAATCGAACATGGAGATCTTTAGAGGCGACTTGATCCTTGACAAAGTGATAATCAATGGATATATGTTTGGTGCGTGAATGGAAAATGGGATTAGCCGTGAGATAGGTGGCTCCAATGTTGTCACACCAAAGTGTTGGTGGTTGAGAGAGAGTTACACCCAGTTCAGAGAGGAGAGACTTGACCCAAATAACTTATGCAGTGGTATTCGCAATGGCTTGATATTCAACCTTTGTACTATACCAAGTAATAGTTTTCTGCTTGTGGGAACTCCATTAAATGATGTTGGGTCCAAAGAGACAGTAAGTAATTGATGACCAGAAATCATTGGGACATCCAACCCAATCAATCTGAAAATGCTTGAAGAATTTGGGAACTAGAGCGACAGATCAGGATGCCATGATGAGTAGTTTGCTGAGGGTACCTTAGAACTCTCGAAGGTACCT
Organism: Juglans regia; assembly: GCF_001411555.2. Taxonomy (NCBI): domain Eukaryota; kingdom Viridiplantae; phylum Streptophyta; class Magnoliopsida; order Fagales; family Juglandaceae; genus Juglans; species Juglans regia. The sequence goes on along the minus strand of NC_049912.1, from coordinate 6,292,766 downwards.
TAGAACTCATTTCACTGCACACCAATGATATGTGGTTGGCCCGTGCATGAACTGACAAACTCGACTAACGGAGTAGGCAATGTCAGGACGAGTGAAGCTGAGTATTGAAGTGAGCCAACAACAGTCCTGTAAAGAGTAGGATCTAAAAATAGGGCTCCCTATTGAGTGAGAATGGTGGTTGAAGACATTGGAGAGGAGACTCCCTTGGCTTGAAGCATATTGGGCTTATGTAAAAGTTCATTGATGTACCGTTGCTTGGTCAAGAAGAGGCCTGAGTCAGTGAAGTGAGCTTCTACACCAATGAAAAAACGTAATGGGCCAAGATCCTTGAGGAAAAATGTGGTCTGCAGTGTACTGATGAGTTAGGTTATAAGATCCAACTCTAGAGTTGGATCGGGTCTTGTTATCAAAATATCATCTACATAAATAAGATTGTAGACAAAAGATGGGCCACGCTTGTAAATAAATAAGGAGGTATCTAACTTGGAACTCGAAAGCCCATATCAATTAATTTTGAGCTTAAACTCAAAAACCAGGCCTGTGATGCCTGTTCAAGCCCATACAAGTTGACTTCCTCAAGTGAAAGACGTGGTTTGGGAATGAAGGATGTCTAAAACCTGGTTGAGTCCATAAATACATCCTCATCAATAACACCATGTAAAAAGGTGTTTTTTACATCAAGTTGGTGAATAGAGCAACTTGAATAAATAGCCATAAAGAGTATGAGCCAGATGGTGACGGTCTTAATAACAGGGCTGAAGTTTCGCCAAAATCAACCCCTTCTTGTTGATGATAACCCTTAGCAATGAGACGGGCTTTGTATCGCTCAAGGGATTCATCGGCCCGTCTTTTAATTTTGAAGACCCATTTACAACCTAATAACAAATTCATCTTGGGTTTTGGAGGTACAAGAACCCACGTGCCATTTTGTAGCAAGGCTAAAAATTCCTCGTTCATGGCCTTGTGCCATTTTGAAAATTTTGAGGCAATTGTATATGACGTGGGCTCCGAAGTGAGTTCTAAAGTTTCTACAAGACGGGCCTTTGGAAGATAGGCTAATGTGCAATTAGAGAACCTTTTTGGTTTGAAAATATTGGCTTTTGATTGAGTCTATATGGGATGTTGCATGGTCTGTGGTGTAGGAGCAGTTTCTATACAAGTAGGCTGCAGGTTCTGTGGTGGTTCCGCTAATGGATCTGTACTAGATGTAGGTTCTTGTGCAATAATAGGTTGTTGATCTGTGACTTCATCAAAGACAGAAGGTTGTGATGGTTATGCATGTAGTAAAGGAGAGGATGAAATCAGAAGGGTAGATGGCAAGTTGGAACCTGCAAAAGAAATGGGCTGAATAGTATATGAACCTACATAAGAGGAATTAGCAAATGCAAACAAAGACTCATTGAAGACAACAATCCGAGAAATGTATAGACAACCAATGGATGTGTCTAAGCATTTATAACCTTTATGATTTTCACTATAGCCACAGAATATACACAACATGGAACAATAATCAAGCTTGTGACGATTATAAGGCCAAAGATGTGGCCAACATGCACACCTAAAGGTACGAAGGAAAGAGTAGTCTGGTGTTCACTTATAGAGATGTTCAAGTGGAGTTAAATTTTGAGTGACAGGAGAGGGTAACCGATTTATAAGGTAAACAACAGTGCTAAAAGAACCATCCCAATATTTTTTGGAATAAAGGAGGCAGGAAGGAGCGTTAGGCCAATCTTGACTATGTGACAATGTTTACGCTCAATGGACCCATTTTACGATGTGTACGAGGGCAGCTAAGTCTAAGAGAAATTCCAAAAGATTTGAGTAAAGGATGAAGTTTGAGAAATTCCCCACCCCAGTTAGATTGTAATGATTTAATAGGACGTTCAAAATATTTTTCCACTTCAGTTTTGGATTGAAGAAAAATATAGGAGACATGATTTGAAAGACATAGGAAATAGCCAAACATATTTGAAAAAATCAACCATAACACTTAAATAATATAGATTGCCATTACTTGAGATCTGAAGGGAATGACCCCATACATCCATAAACAAAAGGTCTAAAGGTGCCTTTGAAACAAATGGAGATAAGTAAAACCGCAGCCTATGGCTTTTTCCTGGTTGACAAGAGGAGCAAATGGACACAATTTTATTGGAAATAGTAGAGAGATTGTAGCTGGACTAAACTTGGCAAATAATGCAAACAGAAGGATGCCCAAGACGTGAGTGCCACTGAGCAACTGGAATCCAAGAGGTGAAGAAAGTAGCTGGACGTGGAGAGGGTTGGACCAAGTTGCGGAGTGGGTAGAGACCTTGATCACTCTTGCCTTTGAGAAGTGTAACTCCCGATGATCGATCCTTAACACACAAAAATGAGGGATGAAATTCAAAGTAAACATCATTATCTTTTGTGAATTAATAAATAGATAATAAGTTCTTTTTGATTTGTGGAACATGAAGAATATGATCGAGAAAGAATGATTTAGAGGCAAAACAAATTATTGAATTGTCGATATGATGAGTTTGTAGACCTTTGTCATTACCAACAAGAACTTGATCTTGGCAAGAATAATCCCCAGTGTGAACGTTAAGGTTTTGGAGATAAGATGTGATGTGATGAGTACTTTCTGTATTGGGGTGCTAGGTTGGATTCAAGGGAGGTTGAGCAGTAGTGTGATATGCTTGTGGAGTAGAGGGTGTTGGTATTCTTGATCAAATCAATGCCTGCATTTTGTGGCTGTATGTCCTACTTTCAGAAAAATTTGAAAAAAGGGGGTGAGTACTTGAATAACCAGATAAAGGTGCAAGAGGGTTGATGTGACCACGACCACGACCCCTACCACGATTACTAGAAGAACCACCACGAATTTGGTGGTTAGAGGGATGACTACCTCAGCCATAATTGTTGGATTGCTGAGCTGCAATATTAGCAGATGAAAGAGTGACTTCCGTAGCAGTGGCAAGTTGCTCTAGTCGCATTTCATGATGCAAAAAATTACCAAAAAGCTCATCAAGAGCCATAGGTTTGAGACGTGTGTTGATTGAGGTAATGAGAGACTCATACTCCATAGGAAGGCGATCAAGTATGTATGGTATGAGTTCAGGTTCACTAATAGGTTGACCAATTGTAAAGAGAACATCAAAGAAGTTTTTGGTTTTTTAAAAATAGTCCAGAATAGAAAGACCTCCTTTCTTTAATGTGATGAGTTGAAATAGGGTGTTCATGACATGAGCACGAGATGTAATAAAGAACATGCATTCCAAGGTATTCCACACATTACGAGATGTTTCAAGACCCACAATGTGATTAAGAATCGATTTAGACGTACAAGAGATGAGGGTGATAAGGATAAGTTATTGTTCATACCACAAGTCATAATAGGGATTGGGTTGAGGAAGATCAGTGGGAGAAGTAGGAGAAAGAAGGGCTGGAGGTGCAGGGATGCTACCATCAACATATCCGAACAACTTCTAACCACGAAGATATGGAAGAAGTTGAGCCTTCAAAGAGAGAGATCTAATTAATTTTAGGGTTATGTGGTGGGTGGGATTTATAGGGGAGGTAAAACTAGACATGGTGGAAGAAGAGGAGGATGTGGTTAAGCTATTTGTAGACATGGTTAAAGAAGAGTATCGGTGTGGCTCTGTGATATCATGTGAAATCACCACTTGTCCCAAAAGTTTAAACTGATCCAAATATGTCGATTGTATTATTTATTTTATATCTTAACAACAATCAACCGATCCAATTGTTGAATAAAAATAAATCACTTTTTGTTGTTCCCTCCTTGGCTTAACCAAGAAACATGGGCATGATCTATAATTCATTGTCTGTTTCTTTTTTATTTTATACAGTCTCCCTCCCAGCATTGCCTTTACTATAACTGGATTTTTGTATATGGCACCCCATCCCCCTCCCTACTCTTATATCTCTATTTTAATTTAATGCAATTTTTATTTTAAAATAAAAATATATGTCAAAATAATTTGAAAGCAACGTTTCAACTTATCTCAACTAAGGATGGCAATATGTGATACAACTCATAAATTCAACACAAACACGACACAAAATTAGTAGGTTTGGATTTGATGTTAATGGATTTGGGTCAAAACGGGTTAACCCGTTAAAACACGATTTATAAATAGATCAGCGCAACGGATCAATCCACTTAATCCGAAATCAACCCGTTTTGACCCATTTAGATTTTATTTCAAAATTACAATTTTATTATTGTTAAGTTGTAATATTAGTATTTCTCAGTATGCTTATGTCTTTATCATTTTTATTATTGTAATTATAATTCTGGACCTATGTTCATATTTGTTATTGTATGATTATAATATTGGTTTCATTATATGTCAAAATTTGAAAAAATTTGATGTATATTTTTTCAAGATATTGTAGCTACTAATAAATATAGATTTTAACTTTTATGTAAAATTATGTTAATCAGTTCAAATGGATTATGCATGTTAGTTCAACACAGTTACATGAAAACGGATTTAAATGAGTCGTGTCATGTTGACTTATTTATAATTAATTATTAAACATGTCAAAATAGATGACATGACACTACCCGTTATCTAAATAAGTTGAATTAGAATTTAAAAGTTTGACACGTTTAACTTAGAGATTAAATTCAGATTGATCTGTATAATTAAATATTGATAACTTGACACCACATAAGTACAGAAATGGTCACCCTAATCTCAACCCACGAATTCTTGGCCATACAGATACTTACGGATATGGGATTACAAAGTGAAGGGAGAATCAATGCCATGGCACAGAATTTGTAGTCTAATATGCCACATATAACTTCATAGTTGAACCCTATGTCCAATCGTTGTCCACAATGATATTAATGTGTCCAAATGCGCTTGCCTTATTTTTCTTTCTTGTCCTTTTCATGTATTTTCTGTGCTGCCCTATTAATTCTTTAAAGAGAAAAAATAAAAAATAAACCCACCAACTCTCGCATGCTCGATAATGCAATGATTTTTTCTTTCTCAGTGATGTAGTAATGATCTCTTTTTGTGGAAGCATTTTCTCTTCCAAGTTGTGTCTTGGTCACGCCGTTTATCATTCGTGAATATCAACAAAAACATGCGCCAAGCAAGGCAGTCTGTCTTGCTTGGCGCATGTTAAGATAAAATATAAAGGAAAATGCTATTTTATCTCGTAGTTCTGTCTTTTCATTTTGATTATCCGTATATATTTTTTTTTATTATTTAATAATTAAAAAAATAACTATTAATAAATTGATGTAGTTTTTATATATATTTAAATATATTTTAAAAAAATACAAATGCACTAAGGGGTTGAGTAGTATTATCTAAATATAAATTATCTAAATATAAAAATACCATTAATTAGATATTTCAGCATAGGAGAACTACTACAGACACAAAAAAAATTACACAAAAGTAAACTCACAAATTGATATGACTTCATGTGATGCGTTAAATCTACTTTATATAAAAATTATCTTTACAATCTGACGTACTGCATCAATCTACATTAGTTTGTAGATTTTATTTTGTATAATTTCTTCCCTATTAAAATATCTCTCTTAAGAGGATATGGTAAAGATCATCGGACTTTCAGGCGATTTTTATTTTGGGCAGCTATTCACAGTTGGAACTGGTCAATACAACCCCCTATATTTGTATATACTTTTATTTTATTTATTTTTCCACCGAAATATGACTTTTATGGAATCCAGGCATTATGGCATATGCCCCACCCATTACACGAGACATGTCCCTCTTGGATTTGGAATCTTGATCACTCGCACTGGGAATGCAGGAGGTAACACCAGATCAAAAATTAAATCAGATTGACAATTGACCTTTGCTTCTGTGGGTAGTTCTTCTTGTCGGCAATTGCATCATCTTTCACTTTATCCAGAATTTCTTTATGAAATAGAATGCAAAGTTTTTTTTGTATTTTTCCTAACTTAGATAATGATCTCTAGATTTCTTTTTGTTAAAGCATCCTCACAGATAATGGGAATTGTGTCAGAAAGAAACAGGCACTCTATATTCATAAATATTATGATTTTCATATACCATTTGAGATGAATGGAATCAATCTGCAATACCCAACTTCTTGTAGGCATAATTCAGTCTGCTCTGTGGAGGTTGATTCATTTGCAAATCCACCATTAAACATTTCTACTTTTCTTCTTTTCTTTCTTAAATTTTATAATTCTAAGTCACATATGCTGATGTGACATAATTTAAATTATTTGTTCATGTTAATGGTTGACGTATGAAATCACTTAAAATAAATCATAACGACAGTTGTGACTGAGCGTAAAAAAATTTATGATAAATAACATTTCTCTTATTTCCCGCAACCAATTAAACCTCATATGTTGCTAAATTAGTTTGTGATTTTATTCCTAGTCCTTAGAAATGGGAGGGAGATTGCTATTGAGTTTATATGGGAAATGATCAAACTGCAATTACAACACATATATATACACAACACTAGAAAGCAGTACTAAAGTAGCTCTCAACAACATTGCCACACAAGATTTGCAGCACCAGATTGTTTGTTGGACCTACACATCTTGGCGTTTTAAACTGGCTAAGAGCAGACCCTAATCCTAGATAGTGATCTAGAATCTTTTGGAAAGTTCCTCTCCGAACAACTCGGAGCTCGAGCGCCCCGATGGCATTGACCTTTCGCGAGCTAACATAGCCAGCATCAATGAAAGACCTATCCAAGCAGTTGCAGCATTCCTTAAGAACCTCCTCCCCTGCTTCACCACTTATTTCCCAAAAGATCACATAGTGTCCAGGATCTGTGGATGAGTCTACATGGCTAGAGTAATCAACAACTTCCAGCTTTTCTTCTCCTAATAACTTGGATGCTTCTTCCACAGCAAGCTGCAAATCTTTCTCAGTGTTCTTGTCAATGTTGATGGTTAGCAGAAGGTTCCTCCTGCAGACAAATTTGAGTTCTGGGGTGGAGTTGTGGAATCCCATCACCTTTACTACATCTCCAAGCTTATAGCGGTAGAGACCTGCAGTTTAATTCCAAAATAAAGGCCTAAACATGCAGAAACTTGAGCAAAAATGGTAACAAAACAATTATATTTGGATACTTGGTGCTTGGTAGTTGAGGGGAAAAAGAGGCATTATTTATCTATCAATCTGTATGCTATGTAAGTTTTAGAGCATAACCCTTTCTCTCGTGAAGGCACATCATCAACTATCTCACTATATTATTATTATTAATTAATAGCTAGTGCTGTAGAACCACATCATTACTTCTCATTTGTGGCATCAATATATGATATATATAATTTAATAAATTTCTTTAAAAAAAATTGCATATCCAATTACACAAAGAGAACTGCAACAGACACAAAGAGATTACACAAAGTAAACTCACAAACTGATGTGGTTTCATATAATCCGTTAGATCTACTTTATAATAAAAATAAATTTACAATCTGACGTACTATATTAAGTCAATCAGTTTGTGGATTTATTTTTGTGTAATCCCTTTGTGATTATATGCATATCTAATTGTTTTATTAGTAAATGAAAAATAAATAACATATGCAATTATGTTAATCTTATTAAATGAAAAATAATATATCAATCATTGTTTATAAAATTTTGATAAATATTAGTAGTCTTTTTGCCTTAGAAACTTGTTTCTTTTGTTGAAGAAAACAAATCCAAGAAAAAATATAGAGAGATGACCAAAACATCTTTAAAATATTTTAAAATCAAATACATTAAATATCTTATATTAAAATAAAATAGTGTAGATAGATAGACAAGTAGCAGTTTGGCAGTTCATTAGTCGAGCTCATAAATTAATTATATGAACTAGCAGAGTCCAAGATCCAGTGGCTAATAACTAAAGCAGAAGACCTTTTATTAATGGGATTAGTTAGGTATCTACTTTTTTTAAATATTGCATAGACATTTTCATTTATTTAATTAATGCAGCTCTATTTCAAACTCTTACCAAACACCCTACAAATAGATTATTAATAAGCTGAAAAGAAATGACCAAAACATTTACCTACCTGCCCCATTTTCGTATTACTTCACAATTTCCCACATGTCAATGGCAGAGAAATTTAGAATCTTTAAGGGCATTGGCTTCTTTTTCTTATTAGACTTCTGACATGTTTCCACTGCTTTCTTTCTTTTGACAAGCAGGCTTTAACCTTTTATAAAATTAAAAAAAAAAAAAAACCATTTTTCTGACATGTCTCGCACACTCTCTTTGAAAAAAATGGATAAATCTGAGATCCACGTAAAAAAAATAACTTGTTTAATAATGGACCCCACTTTTTTTTCCCTACACGCTTCTTTCAAAGAGTGCATGCGGGAGACTTACACACTAAGACTGTATTTAGCATTAGTTTGGAAGCTACAATATGTAAAATATTTTCAAGAGGGAGCATGAGCATCGAGTTTATGAACAACTAGACCAATCATATTGCTCCTTGAGAACAAACCAAACAGTTTAGGAGTATTGAAAACTAGATACAAAGTAGAAAGTATTTTAAAATATAAAAAAAATCCTAATAAATAAATGAAAGTATTTTTATATGTTGTCTTATAAATTAGAGGTAAGCAGGCTAGACAAGAAAACAAAAAAAATGTGTAATGCCTCTGTATCTGCTAAGGAAATCTCACTGTTGCATGATTAAGAAAACAATTAAATGTTCAAACCTCGAAAACAACCAAACAGTTTTAAGAGACCCCATGTTCCAAACATGGGGTCTCTCGGTTTCCTAATGTCGTGCTCTACATGTGGACAATAAATATGCCAGCAAAAGCTTAGCTAGCTGGTTTTAGTGATATAAACTAGTGGATTAAACAAGACAAAAAATCAAAATAAACAAGATGACAGTATGGAGAGGAAGAATTCTGCAGAATGATAGGAGCTGTTCTCACAGACACCTGCAGTCACATGGTGAGCATTCAAGGAAAGTTTGGGCCATTTAATGGACAGTCGGAAGAAAAGGCAATAGGTCAAAATAAATGAAATCAATGGCTAGGTGGTGCATTGTGCAGATGGGGGAAGCAATCCATATTTCTGAATTTCCATTTCAGCAAAGGAATCTATATATCAGGATAAAAAGAAGTTAGTACCTGCAAAATTAGTGACAATGATCTCATAATCTTCACCAATTTTGACTTCAGTTAAGTCCACTGGCTCGTGCTCGATTTGGAAGAAACTAGGATCCATCTGATTTTGATCCTGATCCTCAATGTTATGCTTCAGTGGGATGAATTCAAAAAACCCAATATTAGGAAGAACGGCAAAAGTGGCCGATTCAGGTGGCAATTTTGGATTGACATTTGCTCCAATCCATCCTTCAGAAGACCCATAATCTGCACTCAACAGAGGTAGCTCCCCCGCGTAGTGCCTCAGTTTTCTCAAATAAGGCTCCATTGATCCAGTCATGATCCCATAGATGTACTTTGCATTGGGAAAAAGTTCCGGGATTAATCGATACCAATTACTCAAACCTGTAATCTTCTTATAGACCAAATCAGCCAATTCAGGATTTGGTTTGAGCAGTTTCGACATAGCTGCTCGGATCGATGGGGCGGAGACTCGGTTGCTGAGGACCCCCTCCCTAATATCAGTACACAATTCTTCCCAAACTTGTTCAAAGGTTCTGAATGCGTGGAGGATGCTATGTGCAAAAGTAGAGAATACAAACTGAACTTCATCCCGAAAAATCAGCCCACATAAGAGATGGCAGTACAAAGACTGGTGGAAATCAGGACCAAATATTACTTCATCTGGGCAGCAAGATTGGGATTGAATTGCCTTCATAGTCTCCTTGAACTGCGAATTTCTGTAAACATTAGTAGTAGCAGTTCCAGCTGCCAGACCCCCTTTGGTCTGGAACTGCTTGCTGCTGTAAATAAACTGCAAACCCTTTCCATTCCCAATAGGAAACTCTCTGCAGAATGAGGGAAATGGTTCCATGTCAGCAGATAAAAAAAGGGTACATCAGATCCAAACACTTTTTATTGAATAAAGAGTTCCATTTTACCTGTTTCTAAAAGCAAAAGATGTCCGATATATCTGCATGGTGGATTCCATCAACTCATCGTTGAAAGGTACAAACTTTGGCTTTCCCTGAGTAGTACCAGAACTGCAGAAAATCAATCCAGAACAATTCTCAAAACCCATATAAACTATCTGCAGCACAAAAATTCAAAGTTCATGTAAAATCCAGAAAATAGCATTAAAAAAAAGTCAAATAAGAACCTTAATGAGATGGTTGTGATTGGTTTTCCGGTGAGAATTGGAGAAGGATCGCCGTCTGCAATTCTGTGTATATACGGCTCCAATTCCTTGTGAGTAACAAGGGGGACACAAGTCTTGAAGCTTTCAGGATCAGTTCTTCCATTGAGACCAAGACTCTGTAAGTACTCGGCCGATCCATTCTCCTCCAGAATTTTCTTGAGAGTTTCTCTCTGAACTTTCCCGGCGTCTCGGGTTATTGCTTCAAATTCCTCTATCACTTTCTCCGGGTCAAACTCTTCCATCTTCTCCAACATCCTCACAAAGCTTTGACTGCAGCCCAACTGACAAAGGAGTACTATTTGTAATATTATATAAAAGGCGATCACGGAACGGTGTGAAGATGATTTATTTAAGAAGAATGCATTGAATCGAATACATCCAGCGCACATGCTCACGCATGCAACAGATATCGACGAGGAATTCAAATAACTGAAAATGTTAGGAAAAGACAAAAGAAAAATATTTATTTACATAGACAAAACTTTAAATTATGTTTCGGGGAAATCTAAGCAACAGTACATTGGCACGATAGAGGTGGATGATTCATCTTTTGCAAAACACAGAAAGTGAAATATTAGAATAAATCTCATTATTATTATAATAATATAAGATTTAGAACACAAGACTAACGGTTCTCTTTTCTTATATTTTCTTTTCCTCGATTTTCTCAGCAACCAAACAGAGGTGAATGGTCATCTTCGTCGGGTTGGAAAAATGAAACACAGCTTGGAAAAAACTGCTAAACGATGTCAGTGGTGGGGGAGTAAAAATTGAAATGGAGCATAGAGAAAAACAAAAAAAGATCAAGGAAGTTCACCAAACCCGAGAGAAGTGTCCAAAAAGCTCAAAACCATACCATACTTTGACGATGGTCAACTATGTCAACTGCCCTGAAACTTCCTGGAAACAGATTTTCTCAGAAGGAGAAAACTAAAGACGAAACACCAATTAAAAGTAACAAGTACAATTAGCTGAATCAATTACATCTGTGAGAAATCAAACTGAACAACGTATTAAATTATTGCTTTAAAGCCGAACTTCTACCTTCAGACTTCAGTAAAAACAGAAATTCAACTTCGAATGACAAATTTTAAAGAAAAAACAACTAAAAAGAGAAAAAAAAGTTACTCCCAAATAGAAAACAGAGGGCCTCTCGGAGAACGAAAACGACGTTGAGATCGGAAAGTACAAACCCAAATTTCCATATATTGGCGTAAAGAGGCTTACACTCGGGGCGGAAAAACCCAGAGACTTATCCAGATTATTCCAGAACAACCCGACAATGAAAAAAAAACAAAAAACAGCTCCACTTTAAACTTCATCTGTTTGGCAAGCGGAAAAGTCAACATGGAAAAATGAGAGCAAAATATGCTTTAAAAAATCCTTTCGTCCACAAAAAGAAAAATCACTCAAGCTGATAATGATCGAAAAGAATCCAGCTTTAGAACAAAACTCTCGAAATCTCATATATGTATACGTGTGCGCGCGCGTGTATGTATGTATACCTGTAACTGTACTCTTGAGCCTGAGAGCCTCTGACTGCCGCAGACTACAGAGATAGTAAAGATATGAAGTCTTGATCTAAACGAAGGTTAACAATTCACAAACTTCAATGCAAAGAGAGTTTTTTAGCCTTTTAGGCGGAGATGTAGTTGTTGGCACTTGATATCTATCTATGAATATGGCCACGAAGTATTGGAAGTGTGAGCGAAGATTCTTACATGGAGATGCTATTCTATATATAGCTTAATAATTAATATATATATATATATATTATAGAGAGAGAGAGAGAGAGGGGGGGGCATACCCGTAAATGCGGTTCATTTTTTGAATTGACGTCCCTTTATTTTATTTATTTTTGTCTATTATATGATTTAACTAAAAAAATTATTAAATATTTAGATAGAGTTTCATCTGTTTAGAATACTTACAAATATAAGATATAAGGTTAATCACATGAAATTATACAAGTTTACGAGATTGTTTTTGTAAAACTTTTTTTGTGTTTATAGCTCTTCTCTTATGGATAATATTAAATATATAGAACTCTCAATGAATGCTCTATAATACATTTTTTTAAAAAATATAAAAAAAAAAAAAAATTCTTAAAAGTGCCCTCTAATAAATCTTGTATTACATCCTTCATTTTACATTCTGCTACAGTAACATAGTAAATGTGGAGGGAACTATTCATCATTGTAAACATTAATTTTAAATTCATCATTGTAAACATCATTAGAGGGAACTATTCATCATTTTAAATTAGTTTCTCTCTCTTGCTATTTGATTTTCCTCATTTCTTCAAAAGTCATTTATTTTCATTTCAGATCTTTTCTCTCATTCCCACGCTTTCTTCTTTGCTCAGTGTCAAAGACAAAATTTGAAGCTGAATTAATCTCTTATTTTCATTATATAATCTCTTTTTTTTACTTTTTAAATTAATTTATATTTTGATTTAGTTTATAAATTTGAATTAATTTAAAATAGAATATAATTATATGAGATTGCATATGGAGAGATATTGCAAATATCAAAAGAATTGAAGATATCATTAATAGTTAGATAAAATATTTAAATGATATGAAGAAAGAATAGATAAACTAATGTATGATATATTGTAAAAATCAGTATATAAAATAGAAAAAGTGAATTTTGGTATGTATTTTAAAAGATAAAATGAATAATCTATTGAAAGTGCTCTAAATATGCTAAATCTTGTCAATTACTATATTTAATTTTAAATAATTTTTTTTTAAGTAGTTAGTATATGTAACTACTTTAAGGGTGATGTTACTCAGTCCCCATCATTTTACCTTTTCAAAGTTACCACTAGTGCAATTGCACTTTTTTTTTCGTTTTTCTTTCAAACATCTTTTTTTTAAAAGATATACAAATTCACTTCTAGTCAATTCTTTAATCATTAAGAAAGAAAATAAAAATAAACGACCGGTAAAGATGAGAGGGTAAAACTAGGGGGTCACTTAGCATTTTTTTCGTACTTTAAATGTATCACATTATGTGTGATTGAAAATTAAAAAGTATATATAAGATTAATAATTCTATGCATACTATCTTCCAATTGCATAATTTAATTTGAATAGATTATTATAAAGGATCCCTATTTTTTCCATCTTTTAGAATAGTTAAGGATGATCATGTAAGGAAGCCAAATGAGTAAATAATAATGAATCAATAGCAACAAAAAAGTTGAAGTATTTTTTTCTCATTAGAAAAATAATAATAAAATGGTAAAAGAGTTAAGTGTAGGATAGTCAATTACACAATTAATGAAAATGTTTTTTTTTTTATTTCTATTGAATTAGTAATTATAAATGGTAAGAAATATTTTGTCTTCATACCTTTTTTTTTTAATCTTAATATATAAAAAAAAAATCAAATAAGTTTATTGTGGTGATAAAGATAATAAAATGAAAAGTCTTTTACTAAAAAAGTAAAATAACTTAATATAATAGAAAGAAAATGGTTTAAAAATCATATAGATAATATATTTATATATTGTTTTGTCTAATTTAATTTGACAATATTTTTTTTTTTTTTTTTTTTTGGGTTCTTGATTTATTTGTGTCCACCATTTTTATGCCCAAATTACGGATAGGCCCAACGTCTTGGACTTGGGACTTTGGGAATGACGTTCTTGTGCTTTGGTTTTGGGGTCAATTACGATAATGGTTGTCGTTTTGGCTATTTCTTTCTGGATTTTATCGCTGTCCGGATTTATGGGGCCCAACATGGGGAGGCAAGATTCTCTCCCTCTTCCAATTTGTTTTTGTAGTTTCCTTTTTTTTTTTTTTTAATTCTTATTTCTCAAATTATTATTTTCTTGGACGGTGCTGCTTGATATTTTTTTAATCAATGGCAACAATAAAATAAAATAAAAATACCGGAATAGAAGCTGGAAACTCAATAGAAATCTCATTGCAAGAGAAGACAAGTAAACATAAAAGCATGAATGGCAAGCATCTTTAATGGATTAGTTAAAATTAAAAGATATTTTTAATAAATGTGAAATAAATTTAATTTTTGACTATTTCATTCACATAAATCTCTATATTGAAATAGTTATTTTTTCTTTATATAACAATAAAATAATATAAGATGAATTTGATTTTATCTATTCGCATCAAATCGCCACATTGAATTATCTATTTATTCATTATACAATAATAAGTAATTAATAATTAAAAAAATATTAATTTTTTTAATTATTAATTTATTTTATTTTATCATATTTTACCATTCTACCTATTATATATTAATAAGTAATCATATTCTTAAAAAAGAAAAAAAAAAGAATGCTTGGTATCGTGCGAGGCAACACCTACACATGAGTCGTGCACTAATGGTATTATTTTATTAGTAAACTGAAGTTGTGCATTACTAATTACTTAGAAAATATAGATATTTCAAGAGTTAATTTACTTGAATTCGCGCCCCCCAAATATGACCTAGTAATATATATTACTTTCGTTCAACTTGAAAGTAGATATAAAAGCAGAAAGAGAAATAAATGATAAAATATACATTTGGCATAGCTACGCTAACTGGCAAATTTGGAAATAGTTTTGGTATTCACTATAACTGAAGTCTGAATATTTAGATTTTAATTAATCCATTGTGATGATATTTTGGGGTTTAATAGCTAAATATGTGATGGATTTAACTTTTAGTTAATCTATTGAGAATGCTCTTGAATGAGATGAGATGAGAATTTTATGAGTAGTAGTAAAATAACTTGTGAATAGTAGTAAGATAGTTTAAGTTAAATATTCTTTAAGTTATGAAAAATGAGAGAAAAAAATTGAATAAAAAATATTATAAATTAAAATATTATTTTTGTTTTGAGATTTTAAAAAATTGAATATTTTTGTTTTTTATTTAAAAGTTTTAAAAAATTATAATAATTAGTTTGGAAGTGGTTGTATTTAAATGATATTTAAAAATAAAATTAGATAAAATAAAATAAAATGACATGGAATGAAAACTTTTTCCAAACATCCTTTAAAAAAAAGAAAGGACAACAAATCCAATAAGTTGAATCTTGAATTATGTACTTTGGGCCAACAAGGGACTGTTAAAAATATTAAATACAATCATAAATTATACAAATATTATTCACTTTTTTTAAAAATATATATAATTTATGATTAAAAATATAATTTTTTATATAAATCTCATATTTATTTATTTTATAAATAAACAAGGCTTGCTTTATGATTGTTATCTTGTTTTTTATTTCCTCCAAAGCAAGAAAAAGATTTTAATGGGGGCTAGAAGTTTAAATGCAGAGTAGGTAGGCTGTTAAATTAGATTTGCTATTATGAAACACTGATTGACAGTTTGACAATAAACGCAATTAAAGCGAAGTTAACAGCAAATCTTCTCCGTATAAATATTTTATTCTACCTGTCCTCAGTGTGTCGCCTCTAACGTAAAATAGTGAGCGTGTGTTTGGATGTTAAAGTGAATTGAGTTGAGATGAGTTAAGATGATAAAATATTGTTAAAATATTACTTTTTAATATTATTATTATTTTAGGATTTGAAAAAGTTAAATTGTTTATTATATTTTGTATTAGAATTTGAAAAAGTTATAATGATGAGTTGAGATGAGTTTAGCAACCAAACTCATCCTGAGTTTTCGACTCAATTTTTAATTTAGTATTATTATTTGGGTTTTTTTTTTCAAAATTTTATTATTTAAGACTGTTAACTCAATCCCAAATAAATTTTTAAGAGTATTAATATTGAATTGGTCATTCTATTTTTTAAAATATAAAAATATTCTTTTTAAAATGAGATTTTTTTTTTATTTAATAAAAAATCTGCATATACAGTTTCGAAGTGAAAACTATAAATAAAATTTCTTTTATAACATACACAATTATTTCGTGACATAATTTAATTTAAAAGATAAATTTTAAAATTTAAATCTCACAAATTAAATTTATCATTTAAGCAATATAGATAATATATTTTATACACCTGCTTGAAAATAGAATAATTCTTTTATTAGAATATGAACAAATGAGATTAAGGTTGTGTTTGGATGTTGAAGTGAGTTGAGTTGAATTGAGTTGAGATAATAAAATATTGTTAGAATATTATTTTTTAATATTATTATTATTTTGAGATTTGAAAAAGTTGAATTGTTTATTATATTTTGTGTTGGAATTTGAAAAAGTTATAATGATGAGTTGAGATGAGTTAATCAACCAAACGAAGCCTACTTGTTTGGAGAATAAGATAAAATGAGAATTTTGTGAATAGTAGTAAGATAGTTTGTAAATAGTAATTAGATAATTTGAATTGAGCATTTTTTTAGCTTTGAGAAAGAAGAGAGAAAATTTTGAAATAAAAAATATTGTTATAATATAATTTTATAATATAATTTTTGTTTAAGAATTTGAAGAGATTGAATTATTTTTTGTTTGAAAGTTTGAAAAATTTGTAATGATTAGTTTGAAAAAGTTGTAATGATTAGTTTAAAAATTTTATATTTGAATTATGTTTAGAAAGAATATAATATGAGATCTATTTTCAAACAAGCCCTAAATAATTGACCAACTCATTCATTTATTAGCTCATCAAGATTAATTTTTTATTAGCTCATCAAGATTAATTTAAGGACTTTTTCACTAAACTAAACTTTAATTACGATTTATTTTCCATGCTATACTATCTTCCATTAGAATTTTTTTTTTTAAAAAATAGACATTTGAGCCTTGAGGCATAAGTATAAAGTTATCAAACAATTAAAATAAAGTAATTAAACATTTAAAACGTATAAATTAAAGAAATAACAAACAAAAGTAAGCTAATATTTCAAAAATAAAATAAAACTTAAAAATTAAATTAAAAAATGAATGAATCAAAAACACAAATAAATTAAAAAC
Source organism: Juglans regia (assembly GCF_001411555.2). Taxonomy (NCBI): domain Eukaryota; kingdom Viridiplantae; phylum Streptophyta; class Magnoliopsida; order Fagales; family Juglandaceae; genus Juglans; species Juglans regia. The sequence continues at coordinate 6,275,548 of NC_049912.1, read as the reverse complement.
GCCAACAAAAATTAAAAAAAATTCAACAACTAAAATTAAAAATAAAACTAGAAACTGAAAAAAAGACAGATGGGAGGGTAATCCCTCATCCTCTCCCACCAGTTTTTCTTTCTAAATCTTAAGTTTTTGCTTCGTTTGTTATTTTATTTCTTAATATATTTTTACAATAAGTTTTTGCTTCTTGTTCTTTTATTATATTATATTTTTTTAATTTTCAGTTTTTCAAAGTTAATTCATTTTGATTTTAAGCTATTAATTTCTTTGTAGTTATTTAAGTTTTATTTCTAAGTTCTTTCCTGTTATAAATATAATAATTATTTTTTGATCATTCGTGTTCAAGATCACTTACATCGAAAGCTTTTATCATTGATTAAGCACAGATAAACTGTACATAATGGCATGTGATCACTTGATGCAAAACTGAGTGATGGCCAACACTGTTAACACTACGGCAGATATAGATGTCCGACGTAGCATATTGAGATTGTGCCCTTTAGAGCATCCCCATCGGGATGCCTAAAACACTATTATCTCTAAATTATAGGGAAAATTTTAGGGAAAAGCTCAAAAACCCCCTCACATCCCATTCTCTATTTTAGGATTTTGATTTAGGAAATGAACAGTGGTTCCCTAAATATAGGGAATCACTATTCATCCCCTAAATCATTTTTTATTAATATTTTATTTAAATAAATAAAATAAATTCTTTTTTCAATCAACTACATTTTCTCTTATACTCATATTTATTATACTTTTAAATAATATTTTTAAAAATAATTTAAATAATTACTAAAATATAAAAATAATAATTTTAAAAATATTATTAAACCCTTAAAAAAATAATTTAAATTGTTATTTAAAATATTCACTATAATAATAGTTCAAAACATAAGAAAAAATATTAAGTAGTGAAGTTTGAAAATGGAAGTGAGAGAAAAAAGTAATAAAGAAATAATAGAAGAATATTATTTTAATAGAATAGAGAAAAGATAGGGAATGGGATGTAGAAGGTTTTTTAAAAATGAGTAAAATTTAGGATAAAATTATAGAGAGTGTCATTTTTAGCTAAAATTTAGAGAAAAATTTAGGGAATCGGATGTGAATGCTCTTAGAATTATATATTCGGTTCTGGTCCGAAAATTTGGGTATATCTAGACCAGCTTAGCCCAGGTCAAATCTGGACCAGAACTAGGATTGAAATCGATTTTTTAAAACCCAGGTTCCGGATTATACCTTTTATTTTTTAAATCAAAGTCTACATATTATGAGTATCTTTTCAGATACCGCTTGCGGCTTTCAAACTATTTATTTAATTTTTTGAAATAAAATTATTTATAAAATAATATTACATTGTTTATATGAAAACCACATATTACATTTTTTATACATTGTTTATATGCATTTTGAATCTTCAATCAAATGATCATCATCTATTAACATTATGACCGATTTTTAATTTCCAAGAATTCCAATTAGTAAATAATTCAAATCCAGCTTAATTATGTTACTTCCATAACCCATCATCCACAAGATCAAGTACAAGTTATACCAATGTCTTCTCGTTCCATTACAATACATGTAATGCTCAAAAGAAAATTAGTAAGAAAACATGCAATGGGTCAAAATACATATTCATATTCCTTGACCACTAATAAAAAGCCACGTGGAGAAGAAAGTAAAAAAAAAAAAAAAATCATAAAATAGATGATTCATTGGACATAATATGCATTTTTCTTTTGAGATTTTGTCCATTTAGTTGCTAGAAAGGAATAAAAAAAAAAAAAAAAAGGTATCAAAACATTCAATCGAAAAAAAAGGGTACCGGGTTGGTATCCTGACCGGGTGTACCCGAATTTTTCTATGCGGATACCAACTCGGACTTGTTTCGGGCTGGAAAAAAACTCGGCTAGGATGAATAGTTCTAGTTTCATTAAGAAGCTAGCGAGAATTTGTTAGAAGGATTTTTATTTTTTGTATAGAATGGAAATCAAAATTTTCTAGTATTTAAAAGAAAGGGGGTCGGCTCGAAAAGCCTACTTTTTACCAAAATCATTTTCGGGTCGGGTGACCGTTTAATTGGAAGCTGTCTAAATCGGGTTGGGTAGGAATATTTTTCGGGTCAAGTCGAGTGAATAGTCATAGTTCTACTGTGCAGTAAGGCATTACATCAACTGTAAGTAGGGCACAAAATAAATAAGATTGTTGGACAAGTTGTTCGAAGTCAACTTAATTGAATTTGAATTTGATCTCTCGATTTGTTCATTAAGCTCCGTTTGGGTAGTGGAGTGTTCTAAGAAGACTCCATTACTATTTATTATTTTATTATTACTTTTCACTACTTTTCATTACTATTCAATATTTTATCATTACTTTTTTATTATTTTTTTACTATTATTTTATATGAGTAATGCTATATGCAGCCGTGGAGTGCGTAAGCGCCGTATAGTCGATTTGAAAAAGAGTAAGGTCCACTATTAAAAAATTATTATTTTTTCATGTAGGTTCCCTATTTATTCATTTTTTTTCAAAGTGATTGCACGGCGCTTACGCACTCACGACTGTAACTATCATTTCTCATGTTTAAAACACTTTAAAAAACGTTACATTTGTTTGGAAACAAATTAAAAAAGTTCTTTTTGAAGTAAAAATGATGATTAATTAAATTTTTAAAGATTATGATTATTTCCTTGAAAGTTTGAAAGTTGTAATTGTTTTAAAGTTATATGATTATTTTCTTCCATTGACAGTCATTTTAAAATTCGAATTATGTTCCGCATTATCAGGAAAAACATGTTGGAGGAAAAGAACCTCAAACGTATTTTTTAGCTTATTTGACATTAAAAATACTTTAATATATAACATCCAAATGACCTAAATTTTCTATTAAAATTTTTTAATGCTATTTAAGTACTTTTTAAGACTCATACGACAACCCAAATCGGCCCTTAATATTATTTATGTTGCTTGAGTCTTTATAAATATAATCATTGGTATATATAAGCTATGAAAACTTATTTACAAAAACTCAAAATTTGTTTGTTAAAACTTTCAAGTAAAGCTATAAGATATTGTATAAACAATCTATTTATTAAAATGGAGCAACTCGTGAATAAATGAGTTGTTCGTAAACATAAAATGTAACTTGATAATAAGCTCGAGCTCCACTCATATTCATTTAAACTCAATTCGGTTATAGTCCTAATTGCAAGTTTAAGCGGGCCATAATAGTTTTTTTTATAGATTATTATTTTTTTCTTTCATTTTGGGTTTTATCATTTCTAGTCGCATGGGTTGATGTATTAGATTTTAAACGAATTTTTATTTAAATGATTCACTAATATATAAAACTCATTAATATCAATTGGTGCATTTGGAGATAATAAGAACTAGGAAAATTTGGTCGCTATACCTGACTTTGGTTTAGATTGTTGGTTTTTTTTTTTTTTCGTCCTTCCTCTCTTCTCTTCTTTTGAGAAATAACACATTTTGGTTTTAGGTCTCTCTTTTCAATTTTTTCATTCATCAACATTAACGAGAAACACGTGGCCCAATAAAAAATTGCCGCGTATCATATAATTATTATAAATAAATAAATAAAATTTTTTATTAAAAATAATTTCAATATTGAAAAACAAAATTTTATTATTAAAAAATAAAATAGAAAGACAGCCACCCGATGATTGCCATGTTCTTACCCCCACTAGGGTGGTCAGGCCGCCTAATGGCTGGTGAGGTGGCACCTCAACATGTGAAGGTGGGTGGATATCAGCTTGGACCACTCCACAAGCCGAGGTGCCAACCGGCAGGCACAAGGTGGCGCAAACAAAGCCACCCATGTGGTGGTCGAGATCTGGCCACCACTTGGTGGTCCAATGGTGGCCAAGAACCAACCACCGTAAAGGTTAGCCAATTTTGGCTACCCTAGTGGCGTTGACGGTCCGTATCTTTTTTTTAAAAAATTTTAATATTAATAATAAAATTTATTTTTTATTATTAAAATTAATTATTGTTAAAAGCTTTGAATTATTATGTTTAAAAATTATAGATGACGCGTGAGAGTTTTTTATTAGGCTATGTGTTTTTTTGTTAATGTTAATGGGTGGAAAAGTTAATATTGATGATGATGATGATGATGAAGATGATGATGATGAAGATGATGAAAGACTTAAAGACCATTTTGCATATATGCGCCATAAGAACACCATGAATATGCTGTTTTCTCTCGTAGCCACTATCCAAAACTAGGCGTAATGATCGTTAAATGTGATATTTTATGACAAAATGTGCCACTACGACACTCATAGGTTCAGATGATGACAAGGAGAGAATTATATATTGTCCCAAAAGCATGAACATTGATATTAATATTATTTTTATTAGATCAACGGTTAATTTTAATCGGTATTCTTCTTGAATCTTGAGTGCTAGAGAACTAACTTCTTCTGAAGTTGATGTTTATGATTATTGGCCAAACAAAATTGTGGCTTAGAGCACAGCAACCCATTCCTTATAACTAATTATTAGCCGAATTTTAAGAAAAATACATGAAAAGTAGAAAAATGGGAGCTACATCCCATTCTCTAAAATAAGATTTGACTTTAGGGAGTAATCCTTTTCGTTTAGATTCGAAACTCACATCAACTTATCTCATCTTATCATTGTAATTTTTTCAAATTCTTATATAAAATATAATAAATAATTCAACTTTTTCAAATCTCAAAACAATAATAATATTAAAAATAATATTCTATTCAACTCATTTAAAACTATCTCAACTAATCTTTAAATCCAAACGGATTTATATTTTTTTTAATTTTTAATTTATATTTTAATAGAATATAAAGAAAGAATATAAATGGAAGTGAGAGAAAAAATAATAAAAAAATAATAGAGAAAGATTATAGAATAGAGAAAGAATAGAAAGTGACAGATGTAAATTTGAAAGATGAATAAAATTTATGAAAAAGATACAAAAAATATAATTTTTAACTAAATTTAAAAAAAAAAAAGTTTTGTCATCCGATGGGATGCTAAGGCTCAGTTTGAATTGAGAAACATTTTTAATCTATCTCATCTCATCAGTATAATTTTCACAAATTTTCACATAAAATGTAATAAAGAATTCAAAATTTTCAAATTTTAAAATAATAATAATATTAAAATTTTGAAAATAATAATATTGTTAAAATATTTTTTTATATTATTATTATTTTGAGATTTGATGAATTGAAGTTTGAAAAAGTTGAATTGTTTCTTATATTTTATGTAAAAATTTAAAAAAGTTATAATAATGAGATAATATGAGATGAAATACTTTTTAAATCTAAACGGAGTCTAACTCATCTCTTCTTATCTTAATTTACTGTATAAATCTTACCTTAGCAACAAGCTATTTTGACAGTAATGAGGACCCCAGAAGCACGCCACTGATACTGTGAGGCAAAGAACAAGAGCTTTGCTACACAACCTCCACCACATTCTACACTCCACACTTTTTTAAATTTTTTAATTTTTTAATATTTTTTTAAAATTTTTTTTTGAGTTTATTCTTTTTAAATTATTTTAAATTATTTATTCATTATTTATATAATAAATATTTAATAAAAGAAAAAAATAATAAAAATTAAAAATAATGCGGAGTGTGGAGGTTGTATGAATAGTAGGAGGTTGAGTAGATTTTTTGAAAGAACAATGGTTAACATAGACACAATTCAAGTGTCAGGATTCTTACATCTCTAGGGAAACAAAAAAAAAAAGACATCAAAAGATGTTTAAATTTGTATTTAGATTGTGTTTGGATGTTGAAGTGAGTTGAGTTGAGATGATAAAATATTATTAGAATATTATTTTTTAATATTATTATTATTTTAGAATTTGAAAAAGTTGAATTGTTTATTATATTTTATGTTAAAATTTAAAAAAATTGTAATGATGAGATGAGATAAATTGAGAGGAATTTGATAAATTGAGAGGAATTTTCTAAAAATATCTCATCTCATCTCACCTCATCATTACAACTTTCCCAAATCCACACATAAAATAAAATAAACAATTCAACTTTTTCAAATCCTAAAATAATAATAATATTAAAAAATATATTCTAACAATATTTTATTTAACTTTTTAACCTTAATCTTAACTCATCTCATCTCATCTCTAAAAACGCCCTAGGAGTCTTAGACACATTGAGGTGAAAGCGGGGCAGGGGAAGGAACATAACGAGACAAAAACGAGTTGAAGATTGCTGTAAAAAGCTCACAACTCACATGGGGAATCATTGCCACTTTGTACTTTGGATGCAGAAAATTGGGGCACCCTTGAGATTTTAACATGTTTATTTTTTTATTCTGACACGATGTTTTCAACCAAACCAGAGCTCAATGTCTACCAATCGCCAATCTGGCAAACATTGCCTTTAAACTTTGCGGCCGATGTCTACTGAAAAAAATAAAAATAATAAAAACAAAGATGATTTATCTCCAATCAGTGTCTTTCCAGCTTATCGTGGCATAGTTTCGTGCTTCTATTTCATTTAAGTTTGTTTATTTATTATGTTTTTGGTGTAAATTATATTTTATTTTAAACATTTTTTAAACAAATTTGAATATTTAAAAAATAAAAATAAAAATATATTAATAATTGTTTTCTTAATTATTAATTAAAAAAATATTATAAAATAAAATAAAATAAAATAAAATAAAATACATGAACATTCAAATTAAAAAACAAACTCAAGAACATACTATCATTTTCTTTATGGCAAAATGCCACATTCCAACTAATCATTGAAACGTTTCCAATCCGATGGATAGATGTCAAGCCAATTCCTTGGCTTAGTTATAATCGCAATCAGAGATCAAGAGATCGAGGAGACTCTTAAGAAAAATAGAGCGAGAAAGTAGAGAGAATTTTGTTTGATAGAAGGTTCATCAAGGAAGGAGGGTGAATTCCACTCGTTTGTTTTCAGGAAACATTTTATCTCATCTCATCTCACATCATTATTATAACTTTTTTAAATCTTCACACAAAATAAAATAAATAATTCAACTTTTTCAAATCTCAAAACAAAAATAATATTAAAAAATATATTCTAACAATATTTTATTCAACTTTTTAACTTTAATCTCAACTCATCTCATCTCATCTCATCTCTAAAAGCAAACGAGCCAGAACTCACTTAGACTATTCACATCCTATTTTCTATAAAATTTCTTATAATTTAACTAAAAAGTAAATTTCTTGAATTTTTTTTTTTTAAATTTTACTCATATTTCAAAAATTTCTTACATCTCATTCCCTATCATTTATCTATTCTATTAAAATAATATTTTTTTATTATTTTATTATTACGTTTTCTCTCACTTCTATTTACAAACTTAACTACATAATATTTTTTTTTGAATTATTACCCTAATGATATTTTAAACAAAAATTTAAATTATTTTTTTTGTGGTTACAATAATATTTTTAAAATTAATTTTTTATATTTTCTTAATTAATTAAATTATTTTTAAAATTATCATTTAACACTATAATTAATATGAGTATAAGAGAAAGTATAGATGATTAAAAGAATAATTTATTTTATATATTAGAATAAAATATTGATAAAAAATAATTTAAGAGATGAATAATAATTTTCTAAATATAAGAAATTACTATTTAACTCTTAAATTTTTTCTTAAAATGAAGATTGAGATATCGGGAGTATTTTGATTAAAACTTTAAAATAAATTTCAAATTATAAAAAAAGTGGTGATTTGATGCAGGGATGTGAATGGTCTTACCTACCTGGACGTGGGTAGCTTACGCATGTATTAGCTTATCTGACACGACGCCCTCGTCATGATCAATTTATTTTTCCAGTCTTTCGGCAGAGGGAGGGCGGGTTGGTTTGTTTGGGCAGTTGCTGAGCTCGTGATTGGCTAGAGTCGGTGTAAATGCTATGTCAATTCATTTATTTGTTATTTGACGGTTTATTCTCTAATCCTCTTCTTTGTGCCTCTGAATGGTTGACAAGTGGCTAAGTCTGAAAGCCTCTCGGTTTATTACTCTGAGCTGGTGTCTCACGTGGTCTGCACATGACTTGCTTTATGCTCCAGAGCCGTTTCACTCACCTGCCGCAGGATCTTGACACGTGTTGACATCTGTTTTGTATTATATATTCATAGCTATCCTTCTGGAACCCTAAGGGGGCGTTGTCATTTTCTTCTGAGTTTGAGAGAGGCTTCGAGAGAGAGAGCAGAGAGGGTTATACTGTTTTTCATGTCTTAAGGTTTCACTGGTGAAAGAAATCTGTGCGATTTCTTGGGGTGAGATGAAGGTTGTGTGAATATGTATGGTTACTGAGACTTCTCTGTGGTGGACTGATTATTAATAAAGCTCTGAGGCCATTCCTGCCGTGGACGTAGACCATTAGGGTCGAACCACGTAAATCTCTTGTGTTGATTCTTTACTCTCTTATTTCTTGCTAATATTGTTCTTTATATTTTCTGTATTTCAATTGTTATTTTTGATTCTGTTCTGAGTTGGTTATTCTTGAATCCTGTTGGTTTATTTTTCGTTTGCTGTAATATCAAATCTTGGCCTGTTGTTGAGTTCTGTACAAGGGAACTCTTGTTGTTAATTCATAACAAGTGGTATCTAGAGCCTAGGTCGATGGGGACCATGAGGTTTGATATTGAAAAATTCACGGGTGAAAATGATTTTGGGCTTTGGAGGATTAAGATGAGGGCATTGCTAGTCCAACATGGACTGCAAGATGCCCTCCTTGGTGAAAGAAAGAAGGGATCTTCCTCGAAAGAGGATGACAAGGAGACTGTCCAGAAGGACATTCTCCAGAAAGCTCACAGTGCTCTAATCCTCTCTCTTGGAGACAATGTCTTGAGAGAGGTGGCCAGTGAGGACACTGCTGCAGGTATATGGCTGAAGCTTGAGAATCTGTACATGACCAAATCTTTAGCTAATAGACTTCATAAAAAAACCCAACTTTATACCTTTAAAATGATTCCTGGAACCCCTATAGGTCAGCACCTTGATGAGTTTAACAAAATCATTTTAGACTTAGTAAACATAGACATTAAGGTGGAGGATGAGGACCAAGCCATTCTCTTGATGAGTTCTCTGGACTCATCATACCAAAGCTTAAAAGAAACTATGATGTTTGGTAGAGACTCCCTCACCTTAGATGAAGTTCAATCTGTTCTTCACACAAGGGAACTTCAAAACAGAGGGGATACTAAACAGAGTCATGGGGAGGGTTTAACTGTTAGGGGCAGAACAGAAAGAAGAGAAAGAAGGGAAAAAATGATGGTAGGAAATTTAGATCCAAGTCAAAGGGAAAACATTTTAAATGTTTTCATTGTCACAAGGAAGGGCACTTCAAGAAAGACTGCCCTGAAAGAAAAAACAATTTTCAAAATAAATCTAAGGAGGCAGGGGATGCCTCTGTGGTGTTAGAGGGATATGAGGGTGCTGAAGTACTCACTGTGAGTGAAGTAGACTCAAAAACAGAATGGATTATGGATTCTGGTTGTTCCTTTCATATGTGTCCTATTAGGGAATGGTTTGAAACATTCTCTGAGTTAAATGGAGGTCAAGTAATTCTTGGGAATAATAAGTCTTGCAAAATCATCGGTATAGGATCAGTTAGATTGAAAATTCATGATAATATTGAAAGAGTTTTAAGGGAAGTCAGATTTATTCCAGAATTAAAGAGAAATTTAATTTCTCTTGGGATTCTTGATTTATCTGGATATACCTTTAAATCTGAGGCAGGGGTTCTTAGAGTTACAAAAGGCTCTTTAGTCATTATGAAAGGGGTTATCAAAAATGGTTTATACACTCTTCTTGGAAAAACTGTGGTTGGAGAAGCATCCCCTGCCCAGGACACTGCTGAGAACCAAGCAGTGTTATGGCATAGAAGACTTGGACATGTGAGTCAAAGGGGTCTTGTAGAGTTGCAAAAACAGGGGCTGCTGAGTGATAAAAACTTAAGCAATTTGCCCTTCTGTGAAGATTGCATTTATGGGAAGGCAAAAAGGGTCAGTTTTAGGTCAGCCACTCATAACACAAAACAAACCCTGGACTATGTCCATTCTGACCTGTGGGGACCTGCAAGAGTAAGTTCTCATAATGGAGGGAGCTATTTCCTATCCATTGTAGATGATTACTCGAGAAAGGTCTGGATTTATATCTTAAAGGATAAATCTGACACCTTTGAAAGATTCAAAGAGTGGAAATCCCTGGTAGAGAACCAAGTAGGCAGAAAACTCAAGGTTTTGAGAACTGATAATGGCTTAGAATTCTTGTCAAATGAGTTTAACATGTACTGTAAGCAAGAGGGAATTCTTAGGCATAAAACAGTGAGGGAAACCCCTCAGCAGAATGGATTAGCTGAAAGAATGAATAGGACTATCTTAGAGAGGGTTAGGTGCATGTTGTCTAATGCAGGGCTGCCCAAAACCTTTTGGGCAGAAGCTGCCACTACTGCTGTATACCTTATAAATAAGTGTCCTTCTTCTGCAATAGGGTTTAAAACTCCTCAAGAATTATGGTCTGGAAAACCCCCCTCTTATGAGCACCTTAGAGTTTTTGGGTGTATTGCATATGCACATTCAAAAACTGATAAATTGGAACCTAGGGCACTTAAGTGCATTTTTATTGGTTATCCTGAAGGTGTTAAGGGATACAAACTTTGGGTAGAAGGACCTGGTAGGTACAAATGCATTATAAGCAGAGATGTTATCTTTAATGAGTCTCATATGGCTCGGGTACAGGATGGTACCTCTAATCCTGATACTGACAGCTCTTTAAATGGTTTACAAGTTGAGGTGGAGCAGGTTAATGCTCAACCTGAACCTGAACCTGTTGTAGACAATGATCATGAGGATGATGTCTCTGGAATTGAGGATCAAGGTGGACCCAGCTCTTATAACCTAGTTAGAGATAGACAAAAGAGAGTTATTAAACCACCTATTAGGTATGGTCAAGCTGAACTCACCATGTTTGCTCTAACTGTTGCAAATGAGGTTATTAATGAAGAACCTAGGTCCTATAAAGAAGCTATGAAAAGCAAAGACTCCTCTAAATGGATCTTAGCCATGCATGAGGAGATGGAATCTCTTAATAAGAATAAAACTTGGGTTCTTGTAACTAAACCTCAAGGAGTGAAACTAATTGGGTCTAAATGGATCTATAAGAAAAAGGAATGCATACCAGGGATAGAAGGGACAAGGTATAAAGCTAGGCTAGTAGCTAAGGGTTTTACACAAAGAGAAGGAATTGACTTTAATGAAATCTTCTCTCCTGTGGTTAAACACAGCTCTATTAGACTACTGCTTGCTTACACAGCTTTTGAAAACCTGCATCTTGAACAATTGGATGTCAAAACTGCTTTTTTGCATGGAGAACTTGAGGAAAATATTTACATGCAACCCCCTGAAGGCTTTACTCATGATATTGGTAATAATCAAGTGTGTTTTCTTAAAAAATTTTTATATGGCCTTAAACAATCACCTAGGCAGTGGTACAAAAGGTTTGATACACACATGATTAGTAACAATTTTAAAAGAAGTTGCTTTGATAGCTGTGTTTATTACAAAGAAGAAAAAGGAATCTACATTTATCTTCTTTTGTATGTTGATGACATGCTGGTTGCTTGTAAGGACACTGCTTTAATCCATCAAGTTAAATGCATGCTTAAGTCAGAGTTTGAAATGAAGGAGCTGGGTCCTGCTAAGAGAATTTTAGGAATGGAAATTGAAAGAGACAGGGATGCTAAAGTGCTACACCTGTCTCAGAAAAATTATATCTCTAAAATTCTTAAGAGATTTGGTTTGGAACATGTAAAATCTGTTAACACCCCTTTAGGACAGCACTTTAAATTGTCCTTAGATCAGGCCCCTACATCAGAACATGACATTTGCTTTATGCAACAAATTCCTTATGCTAGCATGGTGGGAAGCATAATGTATGCAATGGTCTGTACTAGACCTGATTTGACTTATGCTGTGAGTGTTGTCAGTAGGTTTATGGGAAACCCTGGAAAACCTCATTGGTAGGCCATTAAATGGGTACTTAGGTACTTGGCAGGCTCCTCGGGTTTAGGTCTCAGTTTTGGGAAAAATGTTGAAAAGGGTTATGAACTAACTGGTTTTGTAGACTCTGATTTTGCAGGGAATGTAGACACAAGGAAGTCCTTAACGGGATATGTGTTTATTGCCTTTGGAGGAGCCATCAGCTGGAAGTCCCACCTACAATCTGTGGTAGCCTTGTCTACCACAGAAGCTGAATATATAGCCTTGACTGAAGCAGTAAAAGAGGCCATATGGTTAAAAGGTATTGCTTGTGAATTAAACATTTACTGTGATGATATCACAGTACACTGTGATAATCAAAGTGCTTTACACTTAGCAAAAAATCAAGTTTTCCATGAAAGGTCTAAGCATATTGATATAAGGCTTCATTTTATTAGGGATGTCATAGATTCAAAATTGGTTTGTGTGGAGAAAGTCTCAACTGAGGACAACCCCTCAGATATGATGACAAAAGCTCTCCCTTGTTCTAAGTTCAGACACTATCTGAACTTAGTGAGTATGGAAGTCTAGGAACTGTCCCCTGTAGAAGGGGGGGACAGTGCAGGAATGACCAATGATGAGAATGTGTTTAAACCTGGCAATAAATGTTTTGCCAAGGTGGAGATTTGTAAATGCTATGTCAATTCATTTATTTGTTATCTGACGGTTTATTCTCTAATCCTCTTCTCTGTGCCTCTGAATGGTTGACAAGTGGCTAAGTCTGAAAGCCTCTCGGTTTATTACTCTGAGCTGGTGTCTCACGTGGTCTGCACATGACTTGCTTTATGCTCCAGAGCCGTTTCACTCACCTGCCGCAGGATCTTGACACGTGTTGACATCTGTTTTGTATTATATATTCATAGCTATCCTTCTGGAACCCTAAGGGGGCGTTGTCATTTTCTTCTGAGTCAGAGAGAGGCTTCGAGAGAGAGAGCAGAGAGGGTTATACTGTTTTTCATGTCTTAGGGTTTCACTGGTGAAAGAAATCTGTGCGATTTCTTGGGGTGAGATGAAGGTTGTGTGAATATGTATGGTTACTGAGACTTCTCTGTGGTGGACTGATTATTAATAAAGCTCTGAGGCCATTCCTGCCGTGGACGTAGACCATTAGGGTCGAACCACGTAAATCTCTTGTGTTGATTCTTTACTCTCTTATTTCTTGCTAATATTGTTCTTTATATTTTCTGTATTTCAATTGTTATTTTTGATTCTGTTCTGAGTTGGTTATTCTTGAATCCTGTTGGTTTATTTTTCGTTTGCTGTAATATCAAATCTTGGCCTGTTGTTGAGTTCTGTACAAGGGAACTCTTGTTGTTAATTCATAACAGTCGGTTATCCCAAGGTACCCTTGGTAGTTTTACCCACAAGGGGTATTCAATTCCTTGGCTTTTAGTTTACATATTTGTATCTGTAAAACTACTTCAGTATTTGCATTTTTCCTCAACCATGATATGGTAAAAACAGAAGTTAATCCCCATTAATTTTTCTAATTAAAATGGTGGTTGATCACATCCCAAATAAGGCTGACTATTAAAAAGGTTTAAAAGAGGCCTACAACTTGAGATGAGCGGTATTGTGGTCATGTTTGACGGTGGCGACATGTGAAAGCTACATGTAGATGAAATGAATCCGATGATGGTTGAGTAGAGGGCGGATCTTCTTCTCATCCTCCTCTTCGGCTCCTCTACCGCCCCCTCTGCCCTGCCCCCGTGTGGTAGGGCGGAGTCCTCCGTCCGTCAAATGCGGGGGGGTTGGTGGCCCCGCCCGCATTTGACCCCCAAGGCAGGGGCGGTATAGGGGTGACCCCCGCCACACATAAATATATATAATTATATATACGTGTATATATATATAAATAACCCAGGCATGAAATAACGTCGTTTCATGCCTGGTTTTTTTTACTTAATAACAAATAACGAAACATCGCCGTTTCGTCAATGGAAAAACGACGTCATTTGTTTAGATCCCCCACACGAGCTTACCCTACCCAGAAATCAGAATCTCTCTCTCTCTCTCTCTCTCTCTTGCAATCTACATCTCTATTGCCGTCATCGTCACCTTTCATGACTCCATCGTCGAAGGTAAGAAATCCTAAATCTACTTTAATTTTATGTGATTTATATTTTATGGAATGAAAACTGGAGGAAGGATGGAGTTTAATTGGAAATGAAAGATGAGATTTTGTGAATTGTGTACTGTGGAGACTTGATTGTGCATATGGTTTGAATAATTGATGAATGATGTGTACTGTGTAGTCGTGTGTGAATCTGTAATCTGTCCGTGGTTTATTTTTTCCTTTTTTTCGAGATACCCTTGCTGTAATCTGTAATTTAGGGGTTTCAAATTTTTTGTGTTTGATCAAATTAATACACTAATTTGACATTTCTCCGTGTTAGACTTTCCCCAGCAAAATTGATTCAATACGTGAGATTTTGATCTTACAATGAGAGATAAAAGTCGTGTTTGGATTCATCGTTTCATCACCTATCTATCTCAAAAATAGATAATAAAATATGAATTTAATGATCACTTTTGCATTATTCTAGCAAAGTAACATTTTTTTTTTAAGAAAAATCCTCTCTCTAGATGAGTCTCTCCATCACAAAAAGTGAACCAGACCCCTCTGTGTAGTTCTGTCCATTAGTTTCCAAAAGTTTACTTTTAGTCAACCAACCGACCTAGCCTCAACCTTTCCTTTTCTAGAATCTCAGTACCAACCACCTAAAAGATTTTTGCGACCCCATGACCATCAACTTCAGACTCACAAATCCATTTCTGCGACCTCACAACCATCAACCACCATCATGTCTGCAAGCAAAGAAGACATTGATCAGCTGATTATCCAGGTAAAAGCTCTTTCATGGGAAGATCTCTAGTTGGAACCAGAGCTCAACATAGCAAAACATTACTCCAACCTAACCTTGATAGGGAAGCTGATATCCTCTAAACCTCTCAACAAAAATACCATTCATGCTACAATCAAAGCAGTTTGGAGTTTTGTCTTGGGCCTCATGATTGAAGATATTGACATAAGTACTTTCCGCAGCAGGACAAGGACAGAGTCCTAGCCAACAAACCCTGGAATTTCAAAGGATTCCACATGGTGTTGAAAAACTGGCCTCCGGGACTGAGTATCCAGGAGGTAAGTCTTAAAACCTCATTATTTTGGGTGCAAGTTCGTGGTCTTCCATTGGAAATGCTCACCAATCAAAATGCCAAAAGGATAAGGAATGTACTGGGGGAATTAAAGGAAGTTGATAGAGCATCAATATTCGGTGTAGCTCTGAGAAGATATTTCAGAATTAGAGTTGAGATGGACATAAAGAAGCCACTTCCAAAATGATTTGATCTTAATAGACCTGATAGAATGCCAAAAACGATCCTTCTCAAGTACGAAAGGTTGTCTGACTTTTGCTATGACTGTGGTCATCTAGGCCATGTGGCTTAAGCTTGCCCTCTTCATGCATCAATACCAGAGGACTCAAGATATGGGCCATGGATGCGTGCAGAAAGCTCAAAATATAGACGCCATCCATGACAAACTCAAGTAGTGCATCAACCGGTCGCTGAGATGGAACCGATAATGACCATGCAACCAATACAGGTGGAACTTGCACAAGAACAACCAAGACAAAGGGCAACAGTCCCTCAGGTTACTCATAGCTCAAAGTCAACTCCCCTAAAAGCTCTGCCTTGTCAACCTCTTCCATCGGTGCGAATCAAAAAACCAGTTATAAACACATCACAAGCCAGAGCATCTATGGAGAAAACGTTTTTTAGTAAGGGGAAGGGAAAGATGTTTGCAGAGAAGGTGAATTGTTTTTCGAAGCTAGAAAACAGTGGCAATAGGATCAATATTTTTGCTAGAATTTTAGGCGTTGAGTCATGGCATAATACCATTGCAAGCAAATCGTTAATGGCGGCTGAAAGCAAGTTGAAGATAAATGCTGAAGAAGATGAACAGTGGGCCAAGACAGGTACTGAAAGTTCATTAATATATACCGGCCCATCCATAACTCCCTCTGACAAAAAACTCACATCGAGCCCTTCCTATGCATTAACGCAAGAAAGGCTTGGCCCTCTAGAATTTGGCAGCCTGAGTAATGAAGTGTTGGGAGCCAGCAGGCCAGTCTCCCCATCGTGCGTGGCCCCTAGAACATTGTTCAAATCCAACAGGCCCGAGCCCAATACAGGAGGCCTTCCTCTGAAGCCCTATACAAAAGGCATTTTGGGCCCTTCAGTATATGAACAGATCATTCAAAATTTTGACTTTCTCAAAGGCCCAACCTTCAATACACAAAAGCCTTCTACCCATGGGCCCAACAGTATCATGAACCCCCATATCCAGCCAAAATTCAATGAGCCATTTCAGCATATCTGTGTTTCGGAAACAACCCAACAAACACACTCCAACCCTTCTGAAATACAAAGCCCATTCCTCAAGCAGAAATCAAAACTTGCCTCGGATTCAATCAACTCTACCCCGCATAAGCTTGACCCATCCTCAAATCTGGAACTCGTCCTTACCACTGAGCCTCTAAGATTTTCTCGGGAAAATGTCTTGCATCCTCATCCTGAACTCCAACAAAATGACAGTATCACTAAACTTCGTATCCCTCAAATAGAGCCCATACCAAGCAAAACCCAAGTCAATCCGAATCCTTCCCACCACTCTGCATCCCTCAAGAATCTTTCAGAAACAAATGTCCGAGTTACAAAGAGAGGTCTGGAACTTTTTGATGAAGAGATCACACCGAAAAAGAGAGCTGTAAATCCATGTGCAATTATCAACTGCTCTAAGCTCCAAGCTAATATCAGGAATATCGAAGACGCGGGTCAAACCCTAGCTGCGATGAAGAAAGGAATGGAGTTCAAGAAACAGATTAAAAAGGAAAATGCGACTCCAGGGATGAAGTCTGATGTTGGTAAACAATCTCTCTCTTCTTAGAAAAATATCTAAGTCAGTAAGGAGGCTGAGGTGGCGGGCCCTAACCTACCACCACCTTAGAAATGAGGCTCCTTTCATGGAATTGCAGAGGCATTGCCCGGCCTCTAGCAATGCGTAGCTTAAGGGCACAAATTAGGACTCACCACCTTGATTTAATTTTCCTTTCAAAGACTCTGTTACCTGATGTTAATATTGTTGGTGTTGTGAATAGTTTAGGTTTCTCCCTGTATTTGCACATCCTTCCTCCGAATAAATGGGGAGGTTTGTTATGTATGTGGCGTCCTGTGGTTGATGTTGAACCGGTGTTTGTTAATAGTAATGTTATGGCTTTGTTAGTGTATTCGGATCTTGTTCATTCACCGTTGCTTCTGTTAGTAGCTTATTGTCCTGCACAACCTCAAGAAAAACAAGAGTTTTGGACTTTAGTGACTCTATTGCCTTTGCTTTCCCAGGACCAGTTTTAGGGTTAGGAGACTTCAACACTATGCTTAATCAATCTGAGAAAGTAGGAGGTAAACCCTTTGCTTCATCCTCTAACCCGAAAGGTCTAAGTCAGTTTATGAACAAGCATGGATTAGGGGACCTAGGCTTTGTAGGCTCTAAATATACTTGGACCAACAACAGATTTGGAAAAAGTCATATTCGTGAAAGATTAGATAGAGGAGTTGCAAACCCCAATTGGATACTTCTTTTTCCTAATACGAAAATAATGTATTTGCCAATTCATTCCTCAGCCATGCACCCGTCCATCTGGACACTTTGGTTTTAAAAAAATCTCGAAATTCTGGGCTCGTGATCCAAATTATTTTCATGTCATAAACAATGGTTGGAAAAAAAGGTTTTCAGGTCCACCTTCCTACATCCTTTCTCAAAAGCTAAAAGCAGTTAGAAAAGCTCTTAAATCTTGGAATAGGATGAGTTTCGGCAACATTCAGACTTCCATAAAGGATTTGAATCAACCACTGCTTCATATTCAATCAATGGATCATCTGGATGCTTCCCTCAGATTAGAGGAGAATTTGAAAATGTGTCTCTTTGAACAATTGAAAAGAGAAGAAATTCTTTGGAAGTAGAAATCAAGGCTACAGTGGCTGACAACCACAGACCTTAATACAAAATTCTTCCACATGACCTCCACAATGTGGAGAAGGAGAAATGATATCTCCTTCCTCAAAGGCCCTTCCAACCAGTGGATTCATGACCTTGTAGTCATAAAATCTACGTTTTTGGATCACTTTAGACAAATCTATAATTCTTCATCTCCAACTTACCCCTCGGACCTTGAGCATTTATTCCCTAAGAAAATCTCCTCAGTTGACAATTTGAATCTTTGCAAAATTCCAACTAATGAGGAAATCCTTGAAACTATAACACAAATTCCCTCTTCAAAATCCCTTGGCCCGGATGGTTTCACTGGTTTTTTCTTACAAACATTATTGGGAGATAGTCATGGAAGATCTCAATCGTACTGTCAAGTACTTTTTTGTTCATGGTCACTTTTTGCAAGAACTCAATCATACACACATTGGATTAATTCCCAAAACTGGTTCGCCTAACACTGTTCATCAGTTTAGACCAATCAGTCTTTCAAATGTGTTATAAAATCATTGCAAATAGGCTTAAAAAGGTTCTTAAAAACTTCATTTCTCCATATCAATTAGCTTAAATCCCTGGAAAGATCATACAAGAAAATACCATTGTAGCACAAGAAAATTTCCATTTTTTGAAAAAAACCAGGAAGAAAAAAGGGCTGATGGCAGTAAAGATAGATATGGAAAAGGCTTTTGATTTCATGGAATGGGATTTTCTTTTGACTATTCTTAATTGCCTTGGTTTTCACCCAAAATGGATTAACTAGATCAAGACTTGTATCACTACTGTTTTCTTTTCGGTGCTCATAAATGGGGAACCATTTGGCCATTTTATTCATTCAAGGGGACTTAGGTAAGGAGATCCTCTTTCCCCTTTTCTTTTCATAATTGGGAGTGAAGTTCTTTCTAGATTGATTATCAGGGAGGAGAGCCTAGGCCTCATTAAAGGAATTAAGATGGGAAGAGATGACCCTCTTCTCACTCATATTCTTTTTACAGATGATTTAATTCTTTTTGGGGAAGATACTCTCCCAAATGCTATTTCTTTTCTCAAATGTCTAGATAAATTCTCTGAGTGGTCTGGCCAAAAGATCAATAGAGGCAAATCATCAATTCAGTTCAGTAGAACCACTCCTCCCTCTTCTATTAGAGAAATTAGATCAGTCATGGATTTCAAGCTTGCCACTAATAAGCTTAAATACATTGGTCTTCACCTCAATTTGGATAGATCAAACAAACACTTTTTTGAGGATATTAAGGATAAAATTCATCAAAAGCTATCTGGTTGGAAAGCCAAACTTCTCTCTCAAGCAAGCAGAACTACTTTGATTAGATCAGTAGCTTGCTCCATTCCGGCTTATATGATGTCTAGTATCCTTATTCCAAAAAAAATTGCAATTAGCATTGACAGATCGTTTATGAGATTTTGGTGGGGTTTTAATCGTAATAAGACTCATAACTTTACTCCTAAGTCTTGGAATTCAAAATGATGTTAATAGTTCAAGTCTTTGGAAAAAAGTTTTGTCTCACAAGTATTTGAAGTCTTCTTCATGGCTGGAAATTCAAATCAAGCAAAGTGATTCAAAAGTCTGAAAAGGCTTAGCAAGACAAAGGGAATTCATTGCCTCTAGTGTTTGTTCTCAAATAAACAATGGGGTAAACACCAGAGTCTGGAAAGATTGTTAGATCCCTACAATGTCTCCACCCTTACCAGTTCCTTCTTCACAGGACATTCTCAAGGACCCAAATCTGAAAGTTTCTGAGCTTATTTTAGAAGAGCCAAGGAGGTGGAGCACCCTCCTTCTCCATACTCTTTTTCCTGATCAAACTGTCAATGAGATAAACAAAATACCTCTTGCTCAATACAACTTCCATGATTTGAGGGACAGTTTAAAATGGCTGCATCACTCTAGTGGTAGATTTTCAGTTAAGTCGGCATATGCAACTATTGTTCATAGTCTTAATAATGTTCATCCTCCTCATGTTTGGAAAAAATTTTGGTCTCTCCAAATTCAAGACCACCTCAAACTTTTTGCATGGAAATTTTTGAACAATATTCTCCCTACAAGGTTTTTATTGCTTCACTGCTCCTCTCTCAATAATGACTAGATTCTCTGCCCAATTTGCCAAACTGATGATGAATCAACCTCTCATTTATTCTTAAGATGCTCGTATTCAAGAATTTTATGTAGGCAGTCACCATGGCCTTTGAATATTGAAAGCATAATTGGCCAGGACATAAAAGACTGGATTTTGGCCATTCTTGACCCAACTGCTATTCTAAACATTCAAATGCAGAAAGCTCATAACTTTCAACTTTTTGCTATCTTAGCAATGGACTGCTTGTGGTTCTATAGGAATCGGATCACTCATGGCTCAAACTCAATTCCAATAGAACAGTTTGTAAAGCAAGTCTCAAATCTTTATGAAGAACATAGAAAGGCCTGGACCTTTAAACTCTCTCAAGTCAACACAATCTGGAAACCCCTTGAAATAGGAAAAATTTCAGTATCATTTGTCGTAGCAGTAAGACAGACAGGTAGCACAGCCTCAGTAGTAGGAAGAGACCATTTAGGAAATATAGTGGGTTGTATAACTGAGTTTACCTCTAGTTGTAACCAAATTGTGGAGAAGCCTTAGCAGCTTTCATAGGTGTTAAAATGGCAACAAGGAACCAATGGACAAACATCATTCTTGAAGGTGACTCACAGGTGATAATTTCAGCTCTACACCAACCTCTTCATAACTTTGATTGGCTTACTGAAGGAAGAATAAGAGATACCAGATTATTACTTAACAGTCTTGAGAGTTGGAAGGCTGTCAAAATACATCAGGATCAAGACCGATGCGTGCATACAATGACGCAATGGGCTTCTTTAAATGCTATTTTTGGAGATATACACCTCATCAAGTTGCCAGAGTGCATGTTGGATTTTCACAGTGGGAAATATCCACCATTAAGTTCTGTATTTGCCTTAGTTTAATATCTGGTTTTTGTTTAAAACAGTGGTAATAGTCTAGATAAATTTCTGTAATTGAACTTTATTTACAATTTCTTTTCAATGAAGATCTCATAGTTTGGAAGAAAAAAAAAACACTTTAGTTTTTAAGATTCATTAAAGTTTTTGGTACTAGTTCTTTAATGCCCAGCTACTTAATTTGCTAGAATGTTCATAGTAATTTATTGGATTTTGTGCATGTGGTAAACGATTCTTCCATTTGTCCAGACAATCGAAGTTCATTAGCTCCTACCACTGTTGAGACTTTAATTTGCAAGCAGAATTGGATCAAGAGAATTTTAATTCATGTTCTAGATGTTCTTGAGTATGAGGAGGCCAACGTCGAGGAGGGTGGTGATCAGCCTGGATTTGGTATTTATTTTAATTTCATTTTCTAATTTTCTATTAATTAATTTATTTTCATTTAATTGGTATTCATTAATTTCATTTCAAATTTAATTGTTATAGTGATACATGAGACGGTGTCTACGGTTACCTCCGATGCAGTATGACTTTGTATTAGACCCACCATTGCCATGGTTTGCATAGTTTGTCCTTTATTTGTTTTTTACATTTATAATTTTATATCATATTTTAGTATCTAATTATTTTGTTTGTATGTTTTTTAGCTTTTATATTCTCAATATCCATATGCTGAATCCAAATGACCGATCTATGCTCATCTGCCTCATCTTCATCTCGAATTCCAATGGCCCAATCCCAATCTCATATTGGTTAGTACTTTTAATATTTTGTATTTTAATTTTTTTAATTTTTGTTTCATTTTATAACTTTATAATTCTAATTTTATTTTTATTTTTAATTTATTAATATTTCAGATTTTATAACTTATTAACTTTTATGATCTTGATTTTGAGTCTCACAGCAATTGACACAACTCACCACTCAGTGAACTCACCGCCACCCCAAATTGATCAAATTAAAAAGTTATAATTTTGTTAATTTACAATTAAGTGTAATGTTACTACAACAGTTATTAGTATAATTCATTAATTTTTAATATTTAATATTTTTAGAGGAGTTTGTAATATTGTAATAGTTTATTAGTTCTCTTAATATGGATAATTGTAAATTGTAATAACTTAGTGCCTTAGTGATGATTATTACTTAAATAGTTAATAGTTAAAACTTAGTATATAGTTAATAGTTATATATATATATATATATATATTCAATTTTCAAATATATTTATTTTTTTAGTTAAATTTTGGGCCCAAAAATAGATTATGGGCCATTTTGGGCCTAGATAACTGAGCTGGGCTGAAGGCCTAGCACGAGGTGGACGGATGGAGGCCCACCCCCGCATCTCGGCAAGCAGACGGGGTACCTCGCCCTCGCATGGACGGAGGCAGGGTACGGGGAAAAATTCCCCACCCCCGCCCATGCGGGGGTGGGGAAAGGGTGGCCCCGCCCTGTAGGGGGCAGGTAGCACCCCTACTTGCAATTGTCGTGGCTGTCGGTTTGCGAAATCGTTTTTATTAGTTAGATTTTTTTTTTGTTTCCGATTTTTTATGTATTTTGTTGTGGATTTGTATTTTTGTGTGCTGGTAGCACCCTAGTTACTTCAAGTGATTTGATTTGGCATTTACTATGTCCTGAGTTCAATTTGAACATGGATTCACTTTAAATTAGGGGTAGCCAGCCATCGTGCCCCTCGTCTCTAGCTGGGCACAGAGTGACTAAATCTACCCTTGCACTCTACCCCTAGCTGAGCGGGGTGACCGTCCACATCTGCCTGCTGGACAAGCAGATTGATGTCACCACCATCTGGCCACTTCATCTAACAATACATTTTTCACAAAATAATCCAACAAAATTGCATCCGCATAAGGAAAACCACACAAATTAAACAAAAAGTTTCAACGAAGTTATAAATCTTCACAAATATAAAAGATATGTGCATAGACCGACAGGCTATGGCCACGATTGTGGGTCATAAAACTCACACACCCACGGTCACAACCCTGAGTTTTTAACTTACAAATCCACAATAGTGACCATGGACTTGGGTCATAGAGACCCACGACCAAGCCACCGTCATAGACTGCGGCTTGGCCATGAGTCGTGAGTCTTGACCCACAACAACAAATAGAAAAGCTGGCTTAGAGCGGAAAGGAAAAGAAGAAGACAAGGTCACAAGAGGGTGGAGAACAGAAAGGAGAGGACAATGAACAACACTAGAGTGTGAAAAGAAAGGGATAAGAGAAGAGGAGAAATGAAGGGAGGACAACGGGGATGGAGAGAAATGAGAGAGAGAGAGAGAGAGAGAGAGAGAGAGAGATGTATTTATAGTTAGCTTTTTTCAATATATATGACATATATATGTATACAAAGAGAGAGAGGCCGGGTGGACTGATGAAACCCGGGTGGGGCCAAGGTCCATCCGGACATCTGCCCCCCACCATTTTGCATGGGCAGGCGTGGGGTCTGGACTAGTAGAGTACAGGTCTCCCGGCCACAAGGTTACTTTAAACAACTGTTATTAATAACCTAAAAATTCATTAAATTTCTGAAATTTACAGGATTTTACGTTATGACCTCCTTTTTACTATTTTTCAAAGAAGAGATAAAAATGAGAAGAGGAGGAGATTGTGAAGTTTTCAAGAGAAGAGGAATCGACTTTTGCATTGGTTCCAACGAGCTAATGCCCCAGCGTAATTCGATGGTACTTAGGCCGAAGTTGTGGGAGAAAAACCGATAATAATATTTATATAATTATTTTATAACTTAGTTTACAACCACTTAGTGTGCAGTGCTATTTTATATAAAATATTAAAAGATTAAAAAATGTTGTCAGATTATCATTATTTATAAAATAACATGAGCTTAGAGTTTTTGTTAGGTTAACCTAAAAAATTCTCTAAAATTCATCAATTCTAATAATAGCTTATTAACAATTCTCTTAAAAAAATATATATTTAAGGCGTTTGGCAGCGCAACTATTTTCAAATATTTTTAGATATTTTCTTCACAAATATTACTCAAACATAAAATATTTTTAATTTCAAATCTTCAACTTTTTCGTCTAATCATTACAATTTTCTCAAACTTTCAAACAAAACACAAAAAATACTACTTTTTTCAAATTTCATAATAAAAATTATATTAAAAAATTATATTCATACAATTTTTTAACTTTATAATATTTTTATTCAACTTTTTCACTCATTTCCCAATACTTAATTAAATATCTTAACTCAAATCATTTCACTATTATTCATATATATACAAAACTTACCAAACTCGGTTGCTAAACTTCAATTCTAGCTTTGCCTTGCCTATACAATTTATTTATTTATTCATTTTTATGTAGTGCTACATGATGTATTTATAATTTTACTTATAACTTTATGTACAAAACTCAACTTGTCTTTTCTATTTTGAAATTCAAATTTTAAATTTTAAATTTCATAATTTTCAGCATATAAAAAATTGGAATGTGGTGAAATAAATTTTTTATAAGTTCTTTTTAAATTAAGTACAGTTATCATTTTTCATTTTTTTTTTGTCCCAAATCCCTATAAGCTTGCACAAGGAAACCATATTCTTTGTAATATTATCATCCTTATACCATATACTAACATGTGATTTTTTATTTTTATTTTTCTATTTAAACACACATATTTATACATCAATGTGTATATTTAAATCGAAGAACAAAAATGACAAATCACATGTTGGTATGTAGTGTAGGGGATGATAAGTAGAATTTTTCTTATAAGTAGAAATTTAGATCATTTATTTTTTTGACCCAATCACGATGGTAGAAAGGTGTAAAAAACCTTTAATATTGCTACCCACTTCTGAGCTCCTAAAGTTCCAATTTAGCTCCTCATCTTGATCACAATATTGGAAGATAAATATATACTAGTAAGGTGGCATATGCCCCTTGTACGTAGCGTCCAGTTGGAGGAAAAAAAATCTATACAAAAATCAAATCTCTTTGCAAAAGCATACAATAATAACAATTCATTAATTAAATAAACGTTTTTTAAAAGCAGATTCTGAACAACACCTAATTAAAAACACTATTATTTACATAAATGGGCCAACATACAAAATCACCATACAATTGACAAGTTCATGAGAGTTGCATATCTAAAATCACCAAGTTTATAAACACAATTTTTTACATAAATATTATCAAGTTTATAAGCAAAAATAAAAAAATAAAATTAATGCATGTTGAAGTTACAATCAAATATAATTGTCCAATATATGCATGGCAGCATGCGTATAATGTCATATGGTATGTAGTAACTAAAAGTCGACAAATCCAAATTTGTTTGTTCAATAAAAGAGTCGGATGAAAATAAGACTAGTGAGTCGTGTAGTATGTGTTGGATTAATAAACCGATCGACGCTGCAAATGGCGATCTACAAGGCAGAAATGGTAAAAATGTATATAAGATAGAGATCAAACAATAATGTAATATGAAATGAATAATTTGGTTCCACTCACCAATTACATGCATGCTAGCTAGCTGCATGATTTGATCGTCACCACATGATGTATATAATTATATGCTAGCTAGCTAGCTATTTCTAATTTAATTTGGACTCTTCTCCATGAATATATACATGATAACACATCTAGCTTTATTCTTAGCAAGATATACTATTAACTGGTCGAAATTTTCTAAAAAAAAAGAGTGGCTCTATAGCCACCGTTGCTTTGTTGAGGGCTCCTGCTAATGTATTTCACGTGTGTGTGCGTGTATTTGTTTTTTTACTTTTTTTCACATGCATTTTTTAAACATTTTTAAATATTTTTTTTTAAAAAAAAAATAGACAACATCATTAAAAAATATTTTTTTAATTACAAAATAAAAATAAATATAAAAAAAATCCAGCAGGAGCCACTAGGAAGGTTAACATTATCCAAAAATAATTGTGCCTGTCTAGTATATATACGTATAAGCTTATGTGACTATGTCATACTGCACACACACCAACCCATTTAAAAAAGTTAGGATCATTTTTGTCAATACACTAAAAGAGTTCAAAACTTTTAGAAGATACTACACGACAAAGGATTTTTAATGACAATCTTTGTAATTATAGTAAGTTATTTTTTTACTTTTCAGTAAAACTAAAGACTTAAAAGGGCATAATTATAATAATAGTCAGTTACACAGGAGTATATGTGGAATAAAAAGTTTCAAACAAAAATACTATTCATTAATGTTCATATATGGATAGCCGGCGCTTTTAATATATACTAGCAGTAAATGATGTGCAATGCACGTTTTCCTAGTGTCTAATATCCACAAAATGTAAAAATAATTATTTTTTTAAATAAAATTAATTAGTCAATAATTTAATGTACAAGAGTAGAAAAATAAATTTTAATAAGCATCATAATGATAATAAAATGTTACAGTAATATGAGTAATATGAAAATTAAAAGATTTTGGATATTCTAACAATAGTTTTCTTAACAAAATATATGAATTGTAGAATTTAACCACACTACTCAATGACTCAGGGAGCACTAAAAAAATCATTTTATCTAAATAATTTTAGTTAATTAAGAATATTATGAGATTTAAATTATATTAAAATTTTTAATTATTTATATGATTTTATTCTTTTAAAAATATTTAACAAAACTCTATTTTTTATTTAATGATAAGAGATTAGTATTTTATAAATTAAAGTTGAATTTATATTTTAATTATCTATTTTAAGTTTGCTTATTTTTAATGTTTTAACTTCTACTGTTGAATCAATTCTGGAGATTCAAGATAAAAATTTGAGATTTAAAGTCTCAAATTTTAATTTTTTCAATCACTGTTTATTACTGTTGGCTTTTAACATGAACAGTGATTCGTAAACAGTAATAACTGTTCATTACTGATGGCTTTTAATGTGAACAGTAATTACTGTTCATTACACTTTAATGTGAACAATAATCACTGTTTATGTTCACGTTATACATATTTTTAAGATAAGACTAGCGGTTGGGCAATGTGCGAGGCACATTTGCCCGGTTGAAAAATAACTTATTTTGTAAAATATAAATATGTTTTGGGTTAAAAAAAAAAACGTAATTATAAGTAAAATAAGTAGTATATAGAGAATTTTTTATGAACTCAATTTCTGCATCTAACAAGTGAAAAGAGATGTGGAGAATTTTTGTGATAGTGATAGTACTTCACTGCATAAATCGAAGCAATCCAACAGAAGAAAAAAAATGAGAAGTGGTAAAATGAAGGGTTAGATTTAAATCTAAAAAATTTTAATATATCAGCAGCAGCCTCGTCCTTTAGAAAACAACACACGTAGATATCATATCCTTAGATATGATTTGGATCGATGTATTAATAGTAGTGACATGGTTTGTGAATACTAATATATAAAATTATTTGGATTAAGATGTTTTATTTGATTTTAGAAAATGAGAGAAAAAAAGTTAAAATAAAAATGTTATAAAAATTAAAATATTATTGGAATATAATTTTTTAATGTAGTTTTTGTTTTAAAATTTAAAAAATGTATATTTAAGAAAATTGTAATTATTAGATTAACAAATTAAAAAATATTTTATATTTAAATAATATTTTAAAAAAATATATAAAAGTATCTGAAAAGCTAAGAATCTATTAATCTCTTCCTCGAACTCAATAATTTTGTTTGGAAATAGATAGATTGTCAATTCCCTCCTGACCCACGTTTGTGGTTACCCCAGAAAAGTAACTTTTTCATTCATTTTTGAACGGAAAATTATGTAGGTATATCCATATATGTCCACCGGTCAACAAAATATAGAAAATGACATATTATCATACATTAATAAATAAGTTAAAAATACTTATTTTTCCCTTTTGTTTTCCAGTACTTCACATAACAACTAATAAAATAATAATAGAGTAAATAAATATGATTTTTTGTGATATAAATAATTTTTCTAGCTGCTGATAATTTGTTTATGATTTTTTTGTATATATTATTTTTTTGTAGTGAATTTATAATGATTTTATTAAATTTTTTTTTCTTCACGTTGTCTCTCTCTGGCCCGATTCATCCGCACGGGCCGTTCTTCTTCAACCCAGCCCAGCGCTGCCGTGCGTCGGCTAGCCTCACTGCCACCACCGGGGAGTCCCTCTCACACCGAAGACCGACCGAGGCACCATCGATGTCCACCACGCGCAGCCCTATCTCTCCCCCGCAGAAACCCATCCGAAATGGGTTTCTCCCATTTCTCTCAACGGGCACCGCCATACGCGGCGACCTACCGTCACGACCACCACAGGCGACTCCCCCTCACGCCGGCGACCAACCCAGCCACCACCGATGTTCTCCACGCGCAACCATATCTGTCCCCTCGGAAACCCATCCGAAATGGGTTTCTCCCATTTCTCTTAACCAGCGCAGCTGTACGCAGCCACCAAGGCCACCGCACCTCCACCACTTCACACCGGCGACAATCTCTACCAGATCCAGCCACCACGATCCTCCCTTTCCCTCTCCGCCGCACACTGCGATTCATGCGATTGAGCCATAGAAAGAAAAGAAACATGCGAGAGAGAGAAGAAGAAGAAGAAGAAGACGCTGCTGGGTTAGATGTTTAACATTCAACTAAGAAGAAACGACGCCGGATTGAGTTAAACTGTTCATTACTGTTGATGTTATAGACACTTTTAAGATATAGGCAGATATACACAAGCAGTGGTAGCACGTTTGCCACATCTGCCAAAT
Organism: Juglans regia; assembly: GCF_001411555.2. Classification (NCBI taxonomy): domain Eukaryota; kingdom Viridiplantae; phylum Streptophyta; class Magnoliopsida; order Fagales; family Juglandaceae; genus Juglans; species Juglans regia. The sequence continues at coordinate 6,246,711 of NC_049912.1, read as the reverse complement.
TGAAGAAAAAAATAAAGTGTGATTTCAAATATTAAAATAATCTAATGCATAAGAATGAAATTACTATTTATTTATCTTCATTATTTATTAAGAAATTTAAATTATATTAAAAATTCAAATTACTTAGATAGTTTTTTTCTCTTAAAAATGTTCAGTAAAACTTCATCATTTATTTAATTATGAAAAATTAATATTTTATAAATTAAAGTTGATTTTAAGTGTATGATATAATATTATTCTATTAAAAATGTTAAGTAAAACTTTATCTTTTATTTAATGATGAAAACTTAGTATTTTATGTTCATTATTTATTATGAAATTTAAATTATATTAAAATTTTAAATTAATTAGATATTTCTTTCTCTTAAAAATGTTCAGTAAAACTTCATCATTTATTTAATTATGAAAAATTAGTATTTTATAAATTAAAGTTGATTTTAAGTGTATGATATAATATTTATATTTTAATTATCTATTTTATGTTAGTTTAAATTAATATTTAAATTTCTACCGTTAAATTAAATATAAAAATTTAAGATGAGGGGTTGTGATTTAAAACCCAAAGTTTACGAATGATATGTTATTTATATTTTACTTATTTAAATTTTAAATTAGTTTAAATCAGTTTTTTAATAAGAGAAATTATTTATATATAAATTTTAACAAGAGAAATTATTTATTATAGTGATAAATATTACAGTCTTATAATTATATCTCTAAATTTTAACAAGAGAAATTATTTATATAATTTTAAAGTGTGTAAAATATGCACAATATCTTTAAAAAAATTTGGTATATTTGAGATCCACTTTAAAGAATATGCTTTTTACATAATTGTGATAAATATTTTAATGATTTTATTTTATTTTTATATATAATAATGATAAATTTTATAGTAATTTTATTTTTTATTTATAAAAAATCATGTATAGTATGTGGTGTGTGGTGTAAGGAATAGGAAAATATGAGTAAAATAAAAAGATAAAAAGTTATTTTTACATTGATCCATTACATTTAACTATATATGATTTTAACAACTCAAGTCAAGCCACCTTTAAAATTATATTCTAAAATAACTAATCAATATTACAATTAAAATATCTTAGAAAAAACCTAAGGAGTTATTGTCTTACAGTTTACTTGGAACCAAAATATGTTATAATTTATGTTATACAAACAAGTTTAAGCTTTGTTCATAAGTTAATTTTAACAAAATATATTTTTACAGTCTTATAATTGCATCTCTAAATTTTAACAAAAAAAATTATTTTTATAATTTTAAAGTGTAACTTCCGCACAATATCTTTAAAAAAATTTGGTATATTTGAGATCCATATTAAAGAATATATTTTTTACATAATAATGATAAATATTTTAGTGATTTTATTCAATTTTATATATAATAATGATAAATATTATAATAATTTTATTAATTTTTTTTCTTTCCCCACTTTCTCTCTCTCGCAGGACTGTTCATTACTGTAGCACTTGAACAGTAAGGATCCTTTCCGCATATCACCAAGCCGGGTCAAAACCGGGTCAAAACAAGGAAAGAGACATCCACGGTTTTGTACTGTTTATTACTGTAGTACTTAAACAGTAATTTATAGCTACTTTTAATATAAAGGAGATATATACACACTATGGCGTGTCTGTATACACATGATCATGGAGTATGACAAGCCTAATCAGACCCACGTATGAGTTTTTGGCAGCTATTATTATACTTTTGGAGCGTAGACCCACGTATTTTAAATTTCACAAAATCAATTACAATCGATGGAAGATTTGATCGAAAGTGACATTCCGCGTCTTAAAAATTCTATTTTTAAATTGATCGATACGACCGCAATTTCCATCAATGTAAATATGATTGCTACTTGAAAGATAAATTATATTATTATAAGCTTCATTTATCTATTTTCCTGATTAATCTTAGATTAATTATTATAATCTATTAACCTAATGGAAGGACGTGGTACAAGAAAAATGAATATTTATGACGGATTATTTATGACAAAAAAATATTCATTTTAATAAAAAATAATCATTTTCACGCGCGATAGTTTTGCATATATATGAACTCGGAAAATATTCAATAAATTCAAGAAAGAAAAAACAGCACATGCAGCAACAATCAAAGAAGATAGGTATGATCATCACATGTAATAAGCATGGAGCTCTCTAGCTAGCTAGCTAGCTAGTAGTGTCACTTTCTTGCTCAAAATTAAAGGCTGTTATTCAAACAGCTAGCTTGAATTGAAGGATCTCACTTCATTCATGTGATTTCTGGTTTAAAAAAGGTTTTCCAAACTTGAAATATTGGAGAATGGGACTCATAATTTCAACTATATATATATATATATATGCCCTAATTTTGAGGCTAGATAGAAAGAGATTAATATTATCTCCATCTCATGTTCTTATATATAGAAAAATTTGTGATATATTTATTAATTAATTTGGTAGTTAGTTCATATTTGAAGTATTGCAGTTGGAATTTGTGTGTAGAGATAATTAATTAAAGCCACTTTATTTTTTATTTTTTGAAATTTTTATTTAAAGTTTTCGATTTTCGGCAAAAGATCTGCCACCGTTAGTAGCCATATTTTACTTGTATGACTTTGCATGCGTGTTTGTCTCCATGTTGTTTCAGCCGCCCGTAATAGCTGACCATGGCGGCTTGTGTTCCCATTACATTTCTTCACGTGATAAACATTTTGGCAGAAACCTTTAGGACTCGTTTGATTACACATATCATATGAGATATTTTGTTAAAAATAAAATAAAATATTATTATAATAATATTTTTATTTTAAAATTTAAAAAAATTAAATTATTTATTATATTTTGTATAAGAATTTGAGAAATTTATAATGATTATATGAGATGAGATGAAATGAGATAATTTAGTTTTTGAACGATCTGCACTACCCGACCAAACCTTTTTGTCACTAACGTGAGAAAAGTTGTTCGTTGACATCTTGTTATAAAATCTGTACTAACACAATTTTATTTGATACGTTAGATTTACTTTATAATTAAAAAAATTATAATTTTTCGTATTATATCGAGTCACGTCAAGTCAATTTATGTGTCTTTTTTAAAAAAATTTCTTTATAAATTAAGCATTTCTCTTTAAAGAAAAATTTGTATCTATTAGCCATCTCTCCCTTACAAATTCTCAAAGTCATATTTGGTTTCTTTGTATTAGATGACTAAGGTCCGTTTGGCAAGTTGACTATTTTAAAATAGAGTTATGTTACTTACAGTCATGAAATACATAAGCATTGTACAATTCTTTTAAAGAAAAATGGAGTCTATTATTAAAAAATTAATTTTTTATCATGTGAATTCTATATTCACTCACTTTTTTCAAAATGATTGCGTGATGCTTGCGCATTTCATGACTACAAAGATCATTTCTCTTTAAAATATTTTCAGATATTTCATTCCTAAACATTATTCAAATTCAAATATTCAACTTTTACATTAATTATTACATAATCATTATAAATTTTCTAAACTTCCAAACACGATACAAAAAATAATATAATTTTTTTAAAAAAATTTTAAATAAAAATAATATTATGAAATTCTATTCAAATAATTTTTAATTTTATTATATTTTTATCTATTTTTTTTTATTTTTTAAAATTTAATAAAATATTATATTTCAAATTATTTTATTTTTATTTACAAATATATCGAGATATTTTAAACCGCCTTAAAAGTAGTTTAAAAAGTTTTTAAAATAGGTGAAAATATTAATTGCCCATAAAGATGTAGGTCTTGTCAGACCTTTTACTTTTAAGTATGCATGCATGGGCGATCAAGGAGGTATCATTCAGAAAAAGGAATTAAATTAATGTAATTATGAAAGTACATATCTGCGAGGCAAAAAATCTCAAACTTTTGAATTTTTAAGAACACTCTTATTAAATTAGTTAAAATTAAAGGATATTTTTTTATGAATATAAAAAAAATTGACTTTTAATTATTTCATTTACATAAATTTTCACATTAGAATAGTTATTTTTTCATTATATAATAATAAAATAATATAAAATAAATTTGATTTTAATTATTTACATCAAATCTCCTCATTAGATTATACATTTATTTATTATATAGTAATGATAACTAATAATTTTAAAAATATTTAATTTTTTTAATTATTAATTTATTTTATTTTATCATATTTTATTATTCTACCTATTATATATTAATTAATAATCATATTCTTATTAAATTAATATATCACTAACTCAAATTAATATATCAATTTCAAAAATATTTTAATTTTCTTAATTATGAAATTATTATTTTTTTATCATATTTTACAATTCATAATATTAAATATTAATTAGTAATTATATTCTAATTAAATTATGGATTAAAAATAGAAACTATAAAGACATTGATGGAGATCTCGGGAGAGAGAAACAAATGATATAAAATGGATTTGATGAATAAACAGTGTCTTTCAAATTTGGAAATAACTTTAAAAGTTATTGTAGCTATATTCTAAATATTTGGAATATAGCTATTCCAATGTAATACATTTTATGGTTTAATAACTAAATTCTGATTGGATTTAACTTTTAGCTAATTCAATGAGAGTGCTCTTAAAGGTATGAGATATACTTTGCAATATATTGCAAAAGAATCCAAACCATTCACATCAATCAGAAGCCACACTTTGTTAACAGGCGTGTCAGCTAAGAAAAGACCATCAGATCAGCAGGCCATAAATGAAAAGTCAACCTCTAATTCAAATGATATCTTTCATTCATTGTCTATAGATCAAACTTTAGATGGGAACTAATCAATCCTTTTGATCTTTGTAATATACTCTTTATCTATACACAATCTGTTGTATCATATATTTCCTTTCTTGTTGAACTTTCTATATCAAGTGTAAGCAGCCCTGTTGCTATATATATATATATATATTCAATCAAATACATGTTGGTTTGGTATGGAAAAACCAAGCTATTCTTCCATTTCTTTCATGGTATCAGAGCACCCATAGGACCACTCCTTTGATCTTGCTCTAGAAACATGGAATCCAACTCCAACACTCTTGCTACCACATCCATTGCAACTACCTTTGCCTTGCCAGCATCACACACCATATATCCACCAAATTAGATGGCACCAATTACCTAAACTGGGTGTCACAATTTCTCCCAATTCTCAGAAGCCATGAACTCATGGGTATTGTGGATGGCACTGAGTCATGTCCATTGCAATTCCTTAATGATGAAACAGGGAAGAGCACCACAATAATCAATCCTGATTACTCTTTGTGGCAAAAAAAGGACCAGTATCTCCTTGGTTGGTTCACTACCACACTTTTTGAAAATGTTTTGTCCTCTATATATGGACTAAACACCTCAAGACAAGAGTGGACATCCTTGGTAGCAAGATTTGCATCCCAATCTCGTTCAAGGGTTGCTTATTTAAAGCGTCAACTGTAATCTTTGCAACAAGGTTCTTAAACATGCTCTTAATATCTTGGTCAAGCCAAGTCTTGGGCTAACCAACTTATGGCTGTTGGGAAACCTGTGGAAGATGATGACCTCATCTCGTACATACTAGGTGGACTAAACCTAGCTTATA